>NC_079337.1:67133761-67733761 GCF_029582105.1 Oenanthe melanoleuca | reverse complement strand
CTGGACGTTCCCGTCGCGGAGGAGCCCATTCCCTACAGCTACTGCGGCTTCCGAAAGTCCTTCCTGTGCTCGGAGCTGCCTCCACAGCTCCCCCGGACCTCTCCCACCCTCCTGGATGCACGGCTGGACCGGCTGCCCATGCCCCGCCTCACCTGGCTCACGGCTGAGGTGGGAAATCCCCCACACCGCCCCTCCTGCTCTCCAGGGGCTGGGAGGACTCGGGTTGATATCACAAGAGGGGCCCCACCTCATGGCTTTTGGGGGGTCCTCACTCAGGACATCTCTCCTGCAGGAAGCCGAGAGGAATGCACAGGAGCTGGTGGCAGAAGAGGAGCGAGCAAAGAGAAAGGCAGAGAAGAAGAAGCTGAAGAAGAAGGTGGGTGAGCCCTGGGAAGGGTCACTGGTGTTGCCTTGAGGAGCTGGAACGGAGATCACACAGAGTTAAGGGGAATAAAATGGGTATTTATTGAAAGGCCTTCAAAGGCCACACCCTGGCAGTACCAGTGCCACAGTGTGGCCTCTGCCCTGCCTGGGTGGCTCCAGGATAAAAGTAAAAGAGGGCTTGGTCACAAAATCTCATATCTTTATAGCCTTCAGTCCATTTGCATAGAGGAGTCAACCATCTAATTAATGATCTTAAACTGTAACATTTCATCGTCCTCACCTCCTGGCTGGCCCGCCCTCCTCTTTTCACATTGTTTATGCTTAGGGCCTGGAGTTTGAAAAACTGTCCTTGAATAAGTAGCTGGAATCAGACTATTTTGTCTTCATCACCCTAAGTACAACAGAAAACATAGCCAAGCAGAACAGAAAACTCAGAACTTAAGGCATCACTGGCAGCCCCTGGGGGTTGGGATCAGTGCCTCTTCTTGGGGTGCTGCCAGCAGGTCCCAGAGCTTGGGGATGGCATGGCTGGGGGGTGAGGGTGGTGGGGTTGGGGGGACTGCATTTCTCTGACTGACACCTCCTGGGTCCATGTCCTCTCTTTCCAGAAACAAAAAGACCGAAAGAAACGGGAGAAACTGGGTCAAAAGCAGAAGAACAAAGAGAACACTGACCCAGTGAGTGACCAGTCTGACCCCCTCATGCTGTTCTGGGGTTCCCCAGAGGTGGGGGCCAGCTAGCACCCCCCAGCCACCACCTTAGCCCCTGCTTCTCCTTGCAGAGCCCCCCAAGTGGCCCTGCAGGCACTGGACCTCTCTCAGATGATGCTAAGGATGAGGGATGCTGCCCAGAGCCCTCCTCATGCTCTGGGGACTCCACAGTCCTCTCAGGGGAGCCTGAGTCAGAGGACACAGCAGTGGCAGAGGTGAGGGACAGTCTCCCCAGGGGGTCCATTTGGGGGTGAGGGGTCCCAGGGCTCTGTCTGCCCATCCCTTCTTGCTTCCCCAGGAGGAGCTGGACCTGAGCTGCACTTTTGTCTGCAAAGCACGGGAGAAGGCGGGAGTCCGGCTGCCCCCCCCGGGCAGTGACCAGTCCCCTGGGACACAGAACACAGAGCCAAGCAGGAAAGTGCCAGAGAAGGAGAGTGGGGACCCTGTGAAGAGTCCTGTGCCCTCCCAGCCTCTCCAGCCCAGGCCACCCAGTCCCAGCACATTAGAGCAGAGCCTGGCACTTGCAGGTCAGTGTAGGGGAACAAGAGGAAGGCACTGGGGGCTCTCCCTGCTTCTCCCCAACTCCTAGAGGGCCTGTTCTAGGAGCTCTGTCCCTCCCTGTGTCCTCACTGACCACCCCTGTGTCACCTCCCCAGGCCATGGCATCGAGGCAGCCCAGATAGGCCAACACAATGAGGCCGTTTGGGCTTTCACCACCGCCCTGGAGCTGAACCCCCAGGAGTACCGGTGAGCAGAGTGGCTTGGGGTGAGCTGGGGGGTCCTGGGGTGGGAGGGACAGGCCACAGTGACCCCCCCATCCCCACAGGCTCCTGGGGAACCGCTCCTACTGCCTGGAGAAGCTGGGCAGGTACGAGGAGGCGCTGGCGGATGCGGAGGCGGCGCTGGCGCTGCGGCCAGGCTGGCCCAAGGGCTCCTTCCGCAAGGGCAAGGCCCTGCAGGGGCTTCAGGTACCTGGGAGGGTGGGCTCCAGGGGCTGTGTGGCTGACTACAGGAGCCTGGAGTCTTGGGGAAGGGCTGGAGGAGGTGGGTGCTATGGCTGGGTGAGGGGCTGCTGGGTTCTGGGAGTGAGTATGGGGATTTCAGAATGGCTGTGGGGTGTTGTTGGAGACAAACTGGGGGTTTTGGAGTGCTGGTGGGCGGGGCAGGGGGCTGAGGGATGCCAGTGTGCCCGTGTGGGGCTGTAGGGTGCTGTGGCTGAGTGGGGAGGGCGGTTGCATTAGGTGTGAGTTGGGGCTGGCAGGGGACTGGGGTTGCTGCAGGGTTTTAGTGGAGTGGAGTAGGGCTGGGCTGGGTGAGGGGGTGTGGGGTGCCTGTGGGGCCAGGCATGGGGCTGCAGGTGCCCTCCGGCCCCCAGCGCTACACCGAGGCCGCACGCACCTTCGAAGAGCTGCTGCTGCAGGATGGATCCTATACTGAGGCAGCCACACAGCTGGAGGCCTGCAGGGCTCGGCTGCAGGTGAGACCCCCCCCCCTTTCCCAACCCCCTAGCCCCTCCCCCTATCCTGCTGTGCCCCCCACACCTCACCCCTGTCCCCTCACAGCAGTGCAGCCGCCCTGCGGGTATCCCCGTGTCCCCCTTCCTGCTCAAGGCTAAGGAGCCGCTGTTTCTCCCTGGTAAGGGGCAGGGATGGGTGGGCTGGGGGGACCCCGGGGGTATCCCTGTGTCCCCAGTGGGTGCTGATCCCCTTTGGCAGCAGGATGGACGACCAGGAGCTGCCAGGACACAGGTGACACAAGTGTGACAAGAAGCAGTGCTGGGACCCCCACAAAAAACCTGAAACAGGAACCTGCTGTGGCCAGTGGCCACCCAACACTGCCACCAAACCACCCTGCCAGGTACAGCTGTCCGGTGGTCTGTGAGGGGGGGCCAGAATGGCACAGTGACACTGTGATGGCTCTGGTGACACTGGGATGGCTCTTGGCAGGGACTGCTTCCCACTCTGGGTGGGCAATGTCACCTCCCACATCGATGAGAAGGTGTTGCGTCGTGCCTTTGGCCGGTGAGTGACCCCCAGGATCTCTCCTCCTCCAGGACCCCGAGACTGTTGCACAGCTCTGGTGCCCCCCAAGATCCCCAGCTCTGCCCCTGTCCTCATTCTCTGGTGGTTTTGACCTGCAAGGAACACTTGGGGGATAGTCTCTGACTCACATACTGCCCCCAGGTTTGAGGGTCTCTATCCCACAGCTTAGGGTATCTTTAACTGTTCCTCTTCAGGTTTGGGAGTTTCTGTTCCCCCATTCCACAGGTTTTGGAGTGCCTCACTCTCTCCATCTTTGGGACTCTTTTCATCCTTCCCCAGCTGTTGGGGCTTTCTAAACCTGCTTTCCTTGTTTGAGAGTCTCTGGCCCTCCCACCCTGCAGGTTTGGGGGTCTCTAACCCTCTGCCTCCCCATTTAGGAATCTCTAACTGTTGCCCCCCACATTTGGGGGTCTGTGCCCCCCAGGTTCGGGGAGATCCACTCCGTGCGACTGCTCCCAAGGCGCCACTGTGCCTTCATCAACTTCTGTGGGAAGGCCGAGGCCGAGGAGGCCTTCAGGGCCATGCAGGTGAGCTGGGGAGGTGCTTGTGGGACCATCCCCACAGGGGGCACCTGTCCCAGTGCCAGCTGCCAGCTCTTTCTGTCCCCAGGGTGCCACCGTGGAGGGCACCAAGCTGTTGCTGCAGCTCAAGCACCCGGCCCACGCCACCCCGGCCCCTGTGCCCCGTGCCAAGGGCAGGGCCACCCCCGGGGGGCTGATGAGTTGACCCTGCTCTGCTGGGGGGGCTGCCAGGGCCCCCCCCTCACCTGCCTGTACCTTCCTGTGCCTTGTCCCCCAGTGCCAGGGGTGGGAGTGTCTCCCCCTCCTGCCTTGGGGGTGCTGGGGGTCGGGGCCCACCCTGCAGCCCCTTGTGCTGAGGTGGTGGGCCTGAGCTGTTGTTCCCAGTGGCCCCTCAGGGATTTGTACCAATTTGGGTTTTGTAATAAAACCGAGGTTTGTTTTTCCTCCCTGGCTTTCGTTTGAGCTGGTGTCTCTCAGCCTCTCTGCCACCCCTTGGAAGCCCACTGCTCCCGCACCCCCATGTCCCTGTCCCACCCTGTGTCCCCCTCTGTCCCCCCTCACTCCCCATGTCACTCCAGCCCCGGGGGACAGCGAGGGGGGGCCTCCACCCCCCTTAATGTCACTGGCTGGTGACAGGAGCTTGGGAGTGGGGGTGGTGACAGGCGTGAGATCAAATACAATTTGATTAATATGCAAATTGAGGGGGGCAGGGGCGGCCGCAGCCGGTAATTAATCACCGGTTAAAACAAATTAATGCCCGCGGTGGGAGGTGCTCGCCTGGAAAAAAAAGTGGGGGGTGGGGGGCTCTGGGGTCCATATTAAGGTGTCGCCTTTATTGCAAATATTTACACCGGGGCCGATAGAAAATAAAATTAAAAACAAAAAAAAGAAAAAAAAAAAAAAAGAAAATAAAAACAAACAATGGAAAGACGAACAAAAAAAAAAAAAGCCGAAAAAGGGTGCACCGATGGGGCGGGGCTGGGCTCGGCTCCGTTCGGAACCGAGCCGAGCGGATGTGGCGGAGCCGAGTCAGTCCGAACGGACCCGAGTGCACCCGAACGGAGCCGAACGGAGTCCAGTGGATCCGAACGAATTCACTGGGCTAGAACCGACCCGAGTGAATCCGAACTCAGCCGAGTCGGCCCGAATGGAGCCGCGTGGATCCCAACGGAGCAGTTTCGGTCCGACCGGATCGGAACAGAGCTGAGCGGAGCCGAGCGTGCTCGGCTCAGTCCGCCACGTCGATCTCCTCCTCCGAGAGCTCGGCGGGCTCTGTGGTCCCGGTGCCGGTACCGGGAGAGCCCGGGGGCTCGGGCAGCCCCGCCAGCTGCTGCAGGGCGGCGGGGGGCAGCGCCTGTAGCGAGGCCACGTCCGCCCGCAGCTCCTCCAGGTCCCGCTTGAGCTTGGCGCGGCGGTTCTGGAACCAGGTGATGACCTGGGCGGCGGAGAGCGCCAGCCGAGCCGCCAGCGCGTCCCGGTCCACCGGGGAGAGGTAGCGCTGCCGCCGGAATCGCTGCTCCAGCTCCCGCAGCTGCTGCGCCGTGAACGCGGTCCGGGACTTGCGACGCTTCCTGCAGGGAGGGCGCGGGCCCGAGGCGCCCGGCGGGGACGGACCTGCGGAGACAGCGGGGTTAGGGTACGGAGAACGGGGAGCAGCACCGGGGAACGACCCCTGGGCGCCCGGCTGTGAAGTGCCAGCGAAGACAAGGATCGCACCCCCGGTGATGGGACCGGAATCCGCAGCGGCACCGGGATGCCCGGCGGGGAAGGGCTTGTGGGGCAGGGTACCGGCACCGGGACCCGGACAGCACCGGCACCTGTAAGCCGCATAGCACCGCCGGTTCCGGTCTGCGGGGGCAACGGCGTCAAGTCAAAGACACCGGGACCCACGCCGAGCACTGCGGGTCCCGACCTGTGGGCACAGCAGTGCCAGGGCACCAGTAACGGCACCCGTACCGGCCCCGCCGAGCCGCGCCGAGCACTGCGGGTGGGTCCCGGCTCCGGGCCCCGCCGACTCCCGGTAGAACGGAGACGAATCGGCCCACATCGAACCGAACGCAGACGAGCCGTCCCAAAGCGAGTCGTGCCCGACCGAACCGAGCAAACCAAACCGCGGCCGGCGCTGGAAGCCAGGAATCATCGTTCTGCAGTGGCCCCGGTCGTGTCGGAGTCGCCCCCGTTGCGACCGGGGCTGAGACATCCGTGTGCCGCCGGCGGCTGCTCCGGGAGCTCGGAAAGAAGCCGCGAGCCTCGGTAGAGAACCGGGACCCTCCTTCTCCGCGATTTCAGGAGACCCGAGGCCGGGCTGAACCCCGCATTCGATCCCGTGGCCGCTCCCGGCCCCGGTGCCGTCGCTGCTGCCCCTAGCGACGTAGAGATCCCCGGCGAGACGCGGATCGCCACCCCGGGCACGGCTCCACGCCGCCGGCGGGATCCCGATCGCGGTCCCGATCTCTTTCTCGCTCCGGCCCCCGGTCGGTTCCAGCCCCGCCGCTGCCGCTGACACCGACCCGAAACGCGGCTCACTCCACATCCCTCAGTAACAGCGATGGCTCCCGGGGTCTCTCGCAGCGTGGACCCCACTCCTCGTTCGGTAGAGGAGCTCCGAGCGGTCCCGGCGGAGTCCATGGGTCCGTCTCGGTAGTACGGCTTTGCCGTGGTCACGAAAACTCGATCGATGTCGAGTAACGGGGCTTCCCCTCCGCTCTCGGCCCCGTTTCTGTCCGTCCGTCCATCCCGGTAACGGGGATTTACCCCCGCTCAGGGAGCCCTGATCGCTCCGTTGTCAGTCCGTCCTTCCGTCGCGGTGAAGAGGCGTTTTCGTTCATCACGGAAGCCCTGGGCTGTCCTGGCTGTGTCGGTGGATCCTCCCGGTAACGAGATTTTACCTGAATTACCGGCACCTCCATCTGTCCGCCAGTCCCGGTTGATTCCGCCGTTACCCGCGGTCGGTTCGCGACCGGGTTTTGTCAATTCCGAGATCCCCGCTCTGCTATGTCCATCTGTCCGGCCGGTACCGGAGCTTCATCACCCCTCTGGGCACCCCGATCTCTCCCGCATTTGTCCGGCCGGCAGCGGGGTCTTTTTCGTTCATTTTTATTAGTCCCGTTCCTGTCCTTCTGTCTGGCCGGTAACGGGAATTTACTCTAGCCCGGGAGCCGCTATCGTTCCGATTTTTGTCCGTCTGATCAGCCGGCAACGGTTTTTTTCGTTATATTTTTTTTTTTCGATCCTTTTTTTCTGTCGATCTGTCCGTCCGGTAACGGGCCTTAATTCCTGGACCTCCGATCGGCCTCTTTTCTGCCTGTCTGTCCGTCCCGGAAAAGGGAATTTTTCTCCCCCGTTCCTGTCCGTCTGTCCACCCGGTAATGGGATATTTTCGCTCACATATTTCGTTCCTTGCCGTGTCCGTCCGTCAGATAACGAAGATTTTTACCTTAAAATCGGGCGCTTGAGGCGTTTCCGTTCTGTTCGTCTGTCCCCCCGTTAAAGGATTGGTTTATTCGTTAATCTCGGGATCCCCGCTCTGTCTGTCCGTCTGTCTGCCCGCTATGGTGGGTTCCTTAATTACTGGAGCGCCTCTCGGTAATTACGGATTTTTTTTTCCCCGTTAATTATCGGAGTCTGGCTCCATCCTCGTTCATCTGTCCGGCCGGTAAGAAAGGTTCGGTTACTCACGGGAGAGGTGATCTAGCGGTCCGTGTCCGTCTGTCCGAACGGCTTTTCGTTACCGGCGTGAGTCGCGTTGTGCCCAACCGTCTCCGTTAATTACCGCACGCTGCTCTGTCGTGACTGTCGGTCTGCCTGTCCCCGTAACGTTTGGTTTTGTTTTTATTTTTCACGTTAATCACGGAGACCCTCTCTGTCCGTGTCGGTAAGGAACAGCGATTGTTTTTCTACGTTAATTACCGGAGCCTTTTGAGGTCCGTCCGCGTCGGTTTGTCTGTCCCGGTAACGGTTTTATTAATTCTCGGCCAAGCCGTGCTTTGCCTGTCCATGTGTCCATCCGTGTGAGGGATTTTCCGTTAATCCCAGCGTCACGATCTGTCCGTCCGTGTCCGTCTCTCCAGTTCAGTAGCGGATTTTTTCGTTGCCGGAGGCGCCGTGCTGTCTGTCGGTGTCCGCCCGTCCTCCCGGTTCGGCCGAGCCCGGGACGTGCGGGGCCGGTTCGTTCCCGTCCGTGAGCGGCCGTCGGGCCCCGCCGGTACGGCGCTGCTCTGTCAGCCCAAGCCCCGGACGGAGCCGCCGTCCCCGCTGAGGGTCGCGGCCGGTACCGGCTTTCCGTTGCCGGCGGACCCGATCCGCCGCCCGGTCACGGTCACGGTCACGACTCGGCGGCGCCGATCCACCTCCCGGTCCCGCGGCTGCCGGCAAAGCTGCCGTCCCGGCGCGGCCGGTTCTCCCGGAGCTCCGGTGCCTCGGTGCCTGCGGCTGATCACCGGAGCCGCGGCTCGCTCCGGTTCCCTGTGTCCGGTCCCGGGACTTCTCCCTCCCTTCGGACTGAGGCTGCCGCGTGTCCCCGATGTCCCGGCCGAGCACCGGCGGCATCTCGGGCCTCCCAGCCGCGCTCACCCCTCTGGGACAAGGAGGAAACTTCCCGGGACGGAGGACGAGGGACGTCGCCTCCTCACCGCCCTCCAGCCCCACCACCTGCCCGGTGCCCGATGCCCGGTTCCCGATGCCCACCCCGCTCCCGGCGGAGTCCCCCCGGCCCCGGTACCTCCGGCCGCCTGCAGCATTCCCAGCTCCAGCCCCTGAAAGGTTTTACTGGCGAGTTCCTCCAGCGCCCAGAGCGGCGAGGCCGGGGCGCAGCCGCCGCCGCCGCCGCGGGGCCCTGTCGGGGCGGGGGGGGCGGCGGGACCGGTCCCGGTCCCGGGGGGGCTCCCGCCGCGGGGGCGCCCCAAGATGTCCTCGATGCCGAAGGGGGTCAGCGGTTTTGTGGTGTTGGCGGGGGGCGGGAGCCGGTCCAGGGGGCTCCGCCGGTGGCCGCCAACCGCGGCGGGCAGCGGGGGGGAACCGGCGGCCTCCCCCGCCGAGGTCATGCCGGGACCGGGACCCGCGCCGGGACCGGGACCCGCCGCCGCCGCCCCCCCCCCCCAGCCCCGCGATTCCCGTTCCACCGCCTTAAAGCCCCGGGATACCGGGAGGAGGAGGAGGAGGAGCCACCGACGCCCCCCCTGACGAGGGGGGGGACCGACCCCTCTCCGCCACTACCGGGGCGCAGCCCCGCGCCTTCCCCCTGTTGTCTCCCCCATTTTAACCCACCCCAGTGCGTTCCCCCTCCTCCTCTGCTCCCTCCTCATCCTCACCGCGGCTCTTACCCTCATCCAAAAATTTATTGGCTCTTTTGCTCTAAAATGCCCCATAAAAGCATCGGGGCCGCGGCTGGGAGTGATTAAGCCCTTTTGGGTGGGTTTTGGGTTTCAGAGCCATAAATTCCGCCCCCCCCCTCCCCACATTCCCGCTGCCCTTTCCCGGTACAAATAGCTCCGGGATTTCGGCCGCTCGTAAAAATCCCGGGATGCCGCACACGCAGGTGAGGCCCGGCTGGCGACGCCGCGTCCGGATTATCCGGCGGGTTTGGGTCTGGGGGATGCCGAATTGCCCCTCCGGAGAGTTGATTCGGCACCCCCCAGCCCCAATCCCGTCGGGTGTCCCCATGGATCTGTCGCTGGGATCGGGGACATGGCGAGGTCACGGGGGTCACGGCGGTAATGAACCTGCGGACGGTGCGGGGGGGGCCGGTGGGAGCACACGGAGCCGGGTTGGGGGAGCAGGTGCAGGGGGATCCGGCAGCGCCGATGCCAGGATTATGGAAGTGGGGAGGGGGCGGGAGGGAGGCTGGAGGGGGGGGGATTTTTTTCCAATCTTGCTGACAAAGGCAGAACGCGATCTCCCGGCTGGAAATCGGAGTTTGACAAATTCAACCTTGAAATTTCCCAGCAGCCGGAGCAATTAAAGGCCGGCGGTTGGGGGGGGTGGGGGGGGTGGGGAGGGGGCTCGGTTTGGGAGAGGGACACGGGGCCCCTCGCACGGCGGCGTGCCGGGCACAGCGGCGTTTGCACGGATTCCTCGCACGCGGCTTTTGTCCTCTCCGCAGGGCGCGGGGAGATGGCGGAGCTGCCGTGGCCGCACGTGCCGCCGGCTCTCTCCGGGGAATCGAGCCCGTCCCGGGATGCAGGCGAGCTGGGACCCCCACTCCCACCCTCCCACGGGAGCTGCCAGTGGTTCTGCACTCGGATGGACCCCTGTGAGCCCGGTCCCTTCCAGCAGCACCGCTGGCATGAGGCCACAGTGCCGGCCACAAGGCCCTGGGTGAGCAGGGAATGGGGGTCGCAGCCGTTCCCAAGAATCCCAACCCTTCCCGAGCATCCCAGCCCCATGGGGAGGCTGCGGTCTTAGTCCTGGTTTAATGCTCTGGGACACACAGACTGGGAAATCTCTTCTCGGGGTGATTCCATGTTCTTGTGGTGATGGGGAATTGCGGCCGCCCACCCGCTGAGCAAACCCCTCTGGAACGCGCCGGCTCCTCCGGGGCCAGCGGGATCTCGGCAGCGAGTCCTGGGCTAGGAATGTGGGAGTGCTCCCACCGGGCTGCGACACACGGGAATCTGCGGGAACCAGGCAGATCTCCAGGGCTGGTGCTCACCCTGATGGATGGGATGTCACCCTCACCCCACCGCCCCCCTCTCATCAGCCCCCCATTATCCCCACCCGCTGCTCTTCAGCAGTTGTGGTGAATCCCTGAACTCAGGGATGCTTCCAGATCGCGGTGCTGGCATCTCCTTCCTTCCCTGAGTCCCCACTCGTGTCCCGAGGCTGCCGGTGAGGCATTGTCGGGGTGGGCTGAGCCCCCCACACCCTGCCCGACCCCTCCAGCTTCCCCCCGCTGTGGGAAGTGGCGGCTCCAGCTGCCGGGAACACAGGATGGGAAACGCTTTTCACCCCAAACCAGGCCACAGGGTGGGAACAAAACGAGCCCTCGGGGGTTTTGCAGGAACACGGGAGCTTCCTGCGGAGCCGGGAGAGTGCCCGGCGCTGGCCGGGTGCCCGTGGCCCGAGGGGACGGTGACGGGCGTGGGGCTGACACCCACCCGGTGTGTCAGTGACAGCCTCCGCCTTTGTCTCACTCCTCCACCCTGGGGGTGTCCCTGGGGGGATTCTGTAGGTCTGGGACCTCGGTTCCCAGCCCCTCACGCCCCATCCCCGCCATGGGCAGCACGGGGGCACACGCGCGCGCGCGCGTGTGTGTGTGTGGGTGTGTGTGTGTGTGTGTGTGTGTGTTCACATGAGTGCGCACATCTGAGGGCGGTTGTGTGTGCACGGGGGTGTGATCCACGCACGAGGGGGCACCGAGGGGGTGTTGGTGCTGGAGCTGGGGCTGCTGCCGTGTCTCCCCCCCAGCCAGCATCCCCCATTTTAGGGGCTGCCGTGTCTCCAAGCACCGGCAGCTCCGGGTGTTCCCCCGCCCGGTGCCGCAGGAGCGGAGTGCCAGGCACGGGGTGCTGGGGATGCCAGGATGGCGGTGCCAGGGCTCCGGGAGCGGGATGTCAGGAGCAGGGTGCTGGGGTGCCAGCGCAATGCCGGGGATAGCACAATTCGGGGTGCGGTGCCCCCGTAACGCGCCTCCCCCGCCCCGCGCCGCCCTGATCCATTATTTATCGGCTCCATCCCAATATTGCGCCGCAGCGCTCCGTAACGCGATTAGGGCCGCGGCCCCGCGCGGCCCCGGCACATGGAAATCGCTGGCAAATGAATTTTCCTTTAATAAGGGAACAGCTCGGTGCGGAATTAAAGTGTAAGGAGCGGCGGCAGCGCCGGGGGGGTGCCGGGAGCCCCCCCGCGCCGGGGGACGGGACCCCAGCAATTACTGGCAATAAATCCTGACCCTGTGGCGGGCTGGGACCCCAGCAAAGCCGGGAATAATGGGATTACACCTGGCTCCGGTGAATGGGGATGGATGTGTCGGGAGCCGGGGGAGCCAGGGGAGACGGGGATCCCTCCCTGGGGCTGTTGGCAAATCATCGATTCATTAACGCGAGCGGCTTCGCCCCTCGGGCTCCGGGGGGGGACTGAGCACAACCACGGTACGGGGGGAGCGTGGGGGGATGGGATGGGATGGGATGGGATGGGATGGGATGGGATGGGATGGGATGGGATGGGATGGGATGGGATGGGATGGGATGGGATGGGATGGGATGGGATGGGATGGGATGGGATGGGATGGGATGGGGATATGGACATGGGGACAGCGCAGGACTAGGGACATACGGGGCCCTGCACATGCCTCCACTGCTCCCACCCCGCAGGATCCTCGCCGCCGTGTGTGCGGGCACAACTGTGTGCAGGCGTGTGCAGAGGCATGTGCAGGTGTGTGCAGCCGTGTCCAGGTGTGCGTGGAGAGCTCACGGACACACCAGCTCGCATCCAGAGCCGCCACACGCGTGTGCAGACACACACACACCACGAGTGCCAGTGCCAGGGACCGGCCGGGGTCAGCGGGTCCCGCAGCCCCGGCCCCAGCTGCCGCACCCCCCCCGGAATCCCCTGCTCGCTCCGGGGCCTCCATTTGTGCCTGGGCCAAACTCCAGCCAAATGGGCCGTGGGCGGGGGGGGTTGCATTTCAAAGGCTCCGGCTGCAGCAAACGCCGCTGCCCCCCCGCCGGGCTCTCGGCCGCCCACGCCCCCTGACCCGCGCACGGCACGGCCGGGATGGGGGGCACTCCCCGTCCCCTGTCCCAGCAGAGGGACACGCTGGGACCCCCACGCTGGGACGGGGTCCGTCCAGAGTTGACCTGCGGCTGTAGTGGGGGGGCAGGCTGGGCTGTTGGAGTGTGGGATCACCATCCCGCCGTGGGGCAGAGCCGTGGCGTGGGGCTGCGTGCCCGCTGCCCACCGAGCGGGGGTCTCTGTGCCGGGGGAGGGGGGACAGCGACCGGGATGGGGGGCTGGAGAGGGTAAGGGGCTCCGAGTGCCTGCGGTGGGCACCCGCTGGGGCACCCCCAGCCTCCCCGCGGCACCGGGACCCCTGGGAGACCTGCTGCGGGCAGCGGGACGGTGGCGGGTGCCGCGGCGGGGCCGAGGCGGCGGCGGGGCCATGAGGATTCAATTAGGGCTGAGCGCGGGGGACTCGGCTCGGAAATGGCCCGTCTGGGCGTTGACAGCCCGGCCCCCGCCCAAGATGAACGACCCCCGGATTAAAGCGCGGAGGGGTGACAGGGGCACCTGAGCAGGGAGGGAGCTGGGACGGCTGCGGGGGGAGGGACACCGCCTTTGGCACGGCCACGAGAGACGTGGCACCTATGAAACCATCCCTAAACCGGGCTGGGGACACCTCGAGCAATGTCTGCCCACATTGCTCCGCCACAGTGGTGGCAGCAGAGAGGGGGCACCCCGGGGGTCCTACGGGACTCTGCCATGCGTAGGATTGAAGGAGGGGGAGCACACGCCCCTGTCATCCCGCAGGACCCCGAGGGGGCCCGTCCGTCGCTGCGAGCGCGGCGCAGGGCTCGGGGGATCGATGGCCGCGCGGGTCACCGCTGCCATTAACCCCGGCGAGGCAGCGCCCCGAGGTTAATTAAAAAGTGAAGTGCAACGAAACGCGGCGGCGGCGGGGGGGTGACAGTGGTGATGGGGCCTGACAGCAGCGGGGGGGTGACAGCGGCAGGGAGCGGTGGGGGTGGCACTTGTACGGGCAGCGAGCACGGTGGGTGCTCCAGGGGACACCCGGAGCAGGGGCTGTCACACTGGGAATGGGGGTGCGGGACAGAGGGGGGGCAGGTGGCACTCGGAGTGTCCCCGTGTCACACGTGCTGCCTGGCAGAGCCGGGTAGAAGGAAGAAGAGGCGTCTCAGAGGAAGCGCCATCCTTCCTCCTCCTCCCACCCCAGCGCTATTCTTAGCCCCGGTCTGTCCTGCATCCTCCCCGCCTGGCGGGGTCCGGCCCCGCGCCCCACGGGAGCTTCGGGATGGGACAGCAGGGGGACCCCAAGCCGGGACACCCCCATGGGGACCCTGTCCCTGTCCGGGCCTCGCTCCCCGCCCCCATCCGCCACCGTAACTTTAGACCCGACAGCTGCTCCGCGCCGGCCGCCTGCAGCCCCCACGGCCCCCGCAGTCGCCACGGCCTCCACGCCGCATCCCCCATGGCACGGCAGGGCGCGACAACACTGGGTGTCCCCATTCCGGGGGGCTGGAGGGGGGGGTCTCCGCTCCCCTGAGGCTGAGGGAGATGGAGCCCCTGGTGCCCATCTTGCTATGGGGAGAGGAGATGGCACAAGGCATCCTCTGGATGTGGCCAGGGAGGTGGCACACGGCACCCATCCCGGAACAAGAAGCGTGATGACTGTGTCACCCCCATCACAGAGACCTCGGGGCCGCTGCCTGTCCCTGGGCCCCAGGACGTGTCTCCGGGTTTGGGGATCCGGGGACAGGACCCCATCCGGTTTGGGGATCCGGGGACAGAACCCCATCCGGTTTGGGGATCCGGGGACAGGACCCCATCCGGTTTGGGGATCCGGGGACAGAACCCCATCCGGTTTGGGGATCCGGGGACAGAACCCCATCGGGTTTGGGGATCCGGGGACAGGACCCCATCGGGTTTGGGGATCCGGGGACAGGACCCCATCGGGTTTGGGGATCCGGGGACAGAGCCCCATCCAGTTTGGGGATCCGGGGACAGAACCCCATCGGGTTTGGGGACTGAGGGATGTCCCTGGCTGAGGCAGGGGCTGCGCGGTGCCCGCGGTGACTGAGCCCGTGGTGACCCCGCGTGGCGGGACCCTCGCGGCGAGGCGGGCACGGCGGGGTCAGCGGCGCATTCCTGCTCCCGCGGGGCGATCCGGTTACCGGCCGGCCCGGCCCCGGCCCCGGCCCCGGCCTCGCCATTAATCTTCCCGGGTGCCCTTTGGAATTCGCCGCCCAAGGCCCCGGGGGGTGTGGGGGTCCGGGGGGTGTAGGAAGAGCGGGGAGATGGATGGGGATGAGGATGGGATGAAGTGGAGATGGGGATGCAATGGGGATGGGATGGACACGGGGTTGTGGATGGAGATGGGATGAGGTGAGGATGGGGAGGGACTAGACCCCGGTTCACCCCTCCAGGAGCACCCCCTTGTCGTGCTGGGCTCCCCCACTTCTCTCAGCCTCTGTCCCACGGCGGGAGCTCGGTGCCGCCGTCAGAGCAGCGAGATGATGGCGGCGCGTCCCCTCCCTGCCGGGATCACATGCAATTATCCGGCAGACGGAGACGCGGCATTGCAATAACCCACCCAATTGTTTTAGGGATCAGGAGACTGGTGGGCGACAACAGTGGCAGAACAAGCCCCTCCTCGGTTGGAGAGGGGCTCTGGGGACAGTCCCCAGCCTCTTCTCCGCTGTGGGACCCCGGCATCCATAATGGGGGCTCAGACTCGCATGGTACAGCCGGGACCCCCTGTACCGGGTTCTGAGCGGGGTTTGGGGGCTCGAGCAGCTCCCGGGGCGCCGGCTGTATCCCTGCCCATGGAGAGGGGGCCGGGAGCGCCGTCCCGCTGGCAACGGAGCCGCCGGCCTCATGGGACGAAGGGTTTCCTGCGAGGAAGGTGGGACAGGGAGGGAAAGACAATAAACCCCAGGAAATGCTGGGAATAGCGGAGGGAACGGCCGTGCCGTCAGCGCTGGGCCCGGACGGAAACCTCGGGGCGCTGGGGGCAGCCAGACAGGAGTGGAGGGACCGTCCTAACCCCTGGCACATCGGCTGGGCTGTCGTGGGCACTTCCAGTCTTGCTGTGATTTGCCCCAAATCCTAACCCCGGGGTTATGCACATTCCGTTATACCATCGGGAGTCGGTGGGGATGGAGGGTCCATGGGGAAGGAACCACTGTGATGTCCATCCTGATGGTACCACGGGGCTACAGTGAGCCCTTGCCCTGCCCTGGCAGGACCCAAGTGAAGGTGGGCTCAGTGGGAGCCCCTTGTCAGGCTGACATCGAACCCCCGTGCTGGGTAATTTATGGCTGGGAAGCACCGGCACAGACGGGCCGGGACAAACCCGCCAGGAAACATCGACTTCAAAGGGTGGAACAATGGCGGGATGGCGAGCGCCACCGCGCTGGGACACACGGGTCACTGGGTGCCACTGGTACCCACACCGTGGCACCGACACCCACACCGTGGCACCAGGACCCTCATCGTGTCGCTGGGATCCACGTCACGGCACCAGGACCCACATCGTGGCACTGGCACCATGGCACCTGTGACACCCACACCACGGCACCTGCATCCGTGTCAGGGCACCCAAACTGCAGCACCTGCACCAGCCTGGCACTGGGGACCGGGCTGGCACCTCCAAGAGAACCCACACCTGCCCTCTGTGCCCACCTCTACCCCATGTGTGCGTCCCCTGTGCACTCCATGTCCCAGCCTATATCCCATCCCATGTCCCATCCCGTGGAGAACCACAGGCGCTGGAGTCTCCCCCTCGCATTCCCATCCCTCCGATCCCGGTGGGGCGTGCCGGGGCGGTGGTCCCGCAGCGCATCCCCCCGCCCGTGCGGACACGCAGGAAGCCTGGGGAGCCCGGGGGGGGGGGGGAGGGGGGGCTGCAGCCACCAGACAAAGGCTTTGGAGGAAACTCTGGCGGCCAAAATAAACCGGGAGACGTGAAGGGGTGCCTTGACCCCGCTCCTACGGCCCCACCACCCCTCGCACCCGTGCCAAGAGGGGCTGACGGTGCTCGGTGCCCTTTTCGCTGGGGACACTGGCGCTGTCACCACCCAGCAGCTGGGACTGGCCATCCAGGGAGCCGGGAATGCCGGTGGCGGGGTTGGGTGCCCTTGGTGCCACGAGTGCTGCCATCACCAGCGCGGCTGCTCCGAGCAATCCCCGGGTGGATGGAGCGGCTGTTGGGGTCCGGGGGCGGCGCTTTCCCAGGCCCTGCCGTGACCCCTCTGTCCGCAGGAAGGTGCCCCCCCCCTCGCCCCCCTTCCCACGCCGGCGGGCATCCCGGTGCCAGCGCCGGTGCCCACATCCTCAGGAAACGGGCAGGAAGCACGGGGGTGAGGAGGGCACAGTGTGGGGCGGGCTGGGGGGCGTCAGAAGCGCCGGCGTCATTTAGAGCCGCTCAGGCGGTGACAGGAATTAAATTGCGTTTGGATTTTCTCATCAGCCTCATCCCGGCGCTTCGTTACAAGGAAAGTCCCCGCGCTGGCGCGACGGCTCATTTTGATCGGGACAGCTCGTTCCCGTCGTGACAGCAGCGTGCCCGTGCCGTGTGCCACTGGGCATGGAGTGGGATGGGATGGATGCCCGTGTGTTTCCAGGGGCTCAGTGGGTGCCCTGGGGTGGGAGGTCAGGATGTGGGGTAAAACCGTGTCACACCTGTCCCCACGGTGCCCACCCAGCCGATCCCAGTGCTCACCACGTTCCAAGACGTCGGACATGGCCCCTCGCCCCGCAACGGAGTGTGACGGTGCCGGGGGCTCGTCTGTCTCTGCCACGGCTGTGCAGAGCCGCTGCTGCCGGAGCGCGGCGGGGACGGTGCAGCCGGGGCGTTCTGCACAGCCGGGGGGCTCAGCAGCCCGGGGTGCACAGCCTGTGCCCACCCCCGGGTCAGGGCAGCGGCTGCGGGTGAGCGGGACCCCCAGAGTGAGAGTCCACGGCGCTGCTGGGTTTTGTGAGGTTTTGGAGGGGGCTGGGGATGATCCCCAGGGAGGGTTAAGGGGTGGGGGGTGTGGGGTAGGAGGGGGCAGTGCCTGGGGACACTGGCATAGAACGGAGGGGTGATGATGTGCCCCCATCGCCCCCCACTTGGCACAGGAGCTGCAGGGGGGTGGGGGGCTTGAGGAGTGTCTCTGTGGGGTCCCTCCCAGAGATTCCTCCCAGTACTGCACCTGCCGCCCCCCGGCACATCCCTGCGACACCATGGGTGGGTCCCTTCACCTCTCACCCCGCATCCAAGCCCTGGGACCCTCCAGGCTGGGGGTACCTCCATCCCCAGTGGGACCCCCGGGGGTCCTACATAGCCAAGGAGCTCTTAGGGGTCCCGTCCCCCTGGTCATGTGGGTCCATGCCCCTCTCAGGCAGAGCTGGGGACCCTCTACAGCCCCCCAGGTTACGAACAGGGGGATGGGGGCTCAGGTTTCCCTCTCGGCCGGGCTGGAGCCGGGGACCATTAGCCCCCTCGGAGCATGACGGGGCGGGGGGACATCAAAGTGCCTTCAGCTTGGCCGCGCCTCGGGGGTACGGGAGCATCCCCCCAGTACCTGCCCCTGCCCTGCTGGATCCCCCAACCCTCATCTCCCCCCTCTCTGGGGCAGTCCCCGTGGGCTCTGGGGCCAGGCCGTGGGCGGGGGCTCATTTACCAACGTCAGCCCCGCAGTTGGTTTGAATTAGGCTCCTCCGGGGCCGGCGCTGATAAGGGAGGGGGTGCAGGGCTGGGGGGGCGTGGGGGGCTTCCTGCTCTGCCGTCTGTAACTGGCTGCCAGAGCCGCTGCTGACAGACACGGGGACAGCCCCGCCTCGCCACCCTGGGCATCCGTCAGTCCATCCATCCATCCATCCATCCATCCATCCATCCATCCATCCATCCATCCATCCATCCGCCCACTCCCCCACTGGCAGCCTCCGTTTGGACCCCCGTCCTGCACCCTCAGCCCTCCAGCCCTGTTTGGGACCCCCATTCTGCAGTTCCACTCTTCCAGCCGTGGTTGGCACTCCCATACTGCACCCACATCTCTCCGGTGCCAGCTGGGATCCCTGTCCCACACCTCCAGCCCTGTATCCTCATTTAGGATCCCCCACCCAACCTTCTGATCCCATTTGGGATCCTCATCCTGCACCCACATCCTTCCAGCCTCTGCTGGGACCCCAGCCTTGCACCCCAATCCCTGTGGCCCCATTTAGAGCACCCATCCTGCTCCCCTACACCTCCAGCCTTTTTTGGGACACCCATCCCGTGCCCCAAATTCTTTCTCCCTATTCGGGGCTCCCACCTCGCACCTGAAGCCCTCCAGACCTACTGAACCCCTCATCCTACTCCCCCCTGCCCTCCAGTCCTATTTGGGACCTCCATCCCATAACCTCACCCCTTCCTCTCCGGTTAGGACCCTAATCCCGCACCCCACCCCTCCATCCTCATTTGGAGCCCCCATTCCTCCCATCCAGCCCCAGCTGGGATCCCCATACCCGGACGGCCCTGCAGCCCCCGCGTTTCCTTGGTCCTTGTGGGGGTTTGGGAGGCGAGCCCCGCTCCCGGTGAGCGATGGCCGACAGCTGGGCCGGGCCGGGCCGTAACCGGATCCCCCGGCAGCGGCGGCGCGGGGCACCGAGCGCAGAGCTCAGTATGGAGCCAGGGATGAAGGGCGGGCCACGGGCCACCCGATGTCACATCCACCGGGGGACAATGGGTCTTGGGCCATGCGACACCCGGTTCGGGGGGAGATGATGGCGCGGTGACCCCCGACAGCCGCCCGGCACAGCCCGGCACCGGCACCACCGGGTCAGGAACAGGGGCTTTGAGCCCGGAGCCGCGTTCCCGGGATCACCGGGATCCGGCACCTGTTCCTCCCGCAGCACGGGGGGCACAGCCCCACCCCAGGGACCCCCGGGACCCCCCGGCCCGCAGCTGTGCCCGTGGCTGCCGCGCACGGATGCAGATGGTGAAATATTGCCCTGGGGTAATTAGGGCAGCCAGGTTCCCCCCTTCCCCCGGCAATCAAAGGGCCGATGACTTTATTAAGACTCATTATGTTGCCGCGGGGGGCGGCGGGGCCGGACACGTGTCAGGCCATGACGGGATCGATGTGGGGAGTGCCCGCACGGCACTGCAGCCCCCAGAGGGGCTGTGAGACCCCCCAGGACAGCAGGGGAATGGGGATGGGGGGGCTGCATAGCCCCACTGCCCACAGTGCACCCCTAAACTCCCCATGACTCAGCTCCCCATGGGTGCAGCTCATCTGGGGGTCACTGACTCCCCACATGCAGCCCCCCCCCAGCTCCTGGAGCTGCTGGTGCAGAGGGGACCCTCCTGAGACCCCCATAGCAACCCCAACCCACCCATACAAAGCAAGGATTCAAGGGGGCTTTTCCACAATTTTATTCCAAAAATAAATTCGAAGTGGGGTATAAATTATGGGGGGTGGGGGGGGGCGGGAGCAGGGCTGCAATGGGGGAGCAGCACCCACCCCCCACCCCTACCTCCTCTTGTCCTTGATGCTGTAGTGCAGCAGGAGGGGTGCAGGCTGTGGGGTGAGGGGGGGGTCAGAGCTGGGGAGCTTCCAGCAAGGACCCCACCTTGGGACAGAGACCCTAGATGCCAAGGCAGGGACTCCAAACCCCAAGACAAGGATGCCCTATCCCAGTCCATGACCCCAGACCCCAGCCCAGGACTCCCTCCTAGGGTAGAGACCCCAAACCTCAGCCCAGAAGTCCCCTGGTACAGGCACCCCCAAACCCAGCCCAGGGATTCCCATGGGGCTGCACCCCAAACTTGGCCAACCCCTTTGGGGACCCCCATACTGCCTGACCCATTCATGGGCCAGGGACCTTCCCAGATCACCACTGCAGCCACTGACATTAAAGATTCTCAATTCTCCACTCCCAGAGGATCACCCCACCATCCCCCAAAATCAGAGGTTGCCATCCCTAGTGATGGATGCACACCTTGCCGAACCAGCGTGAGAGCCAGAGCTGCTTCATTGTCATGTGGTCAGGGAGGGGCTCGTTGTCAAACAGGATCTGCACCTGCACAGAGAGGCTGCATCAGGGGGCCAGGACACCTCTGGGGGCTGGGAACCCCCCGGGACCCCCACTCACGTGCTGCAGGGACAGCCCCAGCCGGTGGCACAGGACCCTCCGCAGGTGTCGGATCTGCGCCCGCACCGAGCACCGCACGTATTTCTGCTGTGAGGGGCAGAGCAGAAGGGGGTTGGGGGGCTGTGGGACCCCACACTGCCCCTGGAACCCCACACACCCCTGGCAGGGCCAGGGTGAGAGCTGGGGGTCAGGGGTGGGGACTGCAGCGATCCCCACTCACCTGCAGCACAGCCTTGCTCTTGTCCTTGCTGGAGCTGTGACAAGAAAAGAAAGGGACACGTGTCCAGGGTCTCAATGGTGGTGACCATGCCCAGTGTCCCCTCCCCACTGCACTGAGGGGCTGCAGCCCCCCCAGACTCACCTCAGCTTCTCCAGGCAGAGCGAGACGTGCTCGTCATAGCGGAAGTAGTGGGCGCGCGAGTGATCAAAGGTGCTGTAGGGGAGCCCCATGGGGTCACCCCCCACCGTGTCTGGGGACACAGGTGGCACCGTCAGCCCCCTGTGCCCCCGACACCCCCCAGCACCGCAGCTGGCACCCCCCAGCCCCCCTGTCCCACCGTCACCGCTGGGCTGCGTCACCCGGTCCAGGCCACGGGACTGGTAGAACTCCCGGATCCGCTTCTCCTCACCTGCGGGGGACAGGTGGCTCAGGGACACACCTGGGCCCGTTGCCACTGAGGACAGGCCCTGGCTGTCCTCCCACTGCACCAAGCCTCCACGACAGACCCTGTCCTTGTCACCATCCCTCTCTCCCTGTCCATATCCCCATCCCTGTCCCCATCCCTCTCGCTGTCCCTGTCCCCATCTAGCTCCCTATCCCTCCCCATTCCTCTTTCTCCCCATCCATATGCCCATTCCTGTCTCCATTCCCTGTCCCCAACCCTCTCTCTCCCTGTCCATATTCCCATCCCTGTCCCCATCCCCTCTTTCCATCCCCATCCCCTTTTCCTGTTCCTATCCCTCTCTCGCTGTCCACATCCCGATTCCTGTTCCCATCCCCTTTCTCTCCCTGTCCCCATCCCCATTCCCTGTCCCCACCCACATTCTCTGTCCCCATCCCCACTCCCTGTCCATATCCCCATTGCAATCCCTGTCCCCACCTAGCTCCCTGTCCCCATGTCCCCCATGTCCCCGTGCCCCCCGTACTGTGCTGCAGGCCGGGCACCAGCTTGTAGACGATGTCCTGCATGACCCTGTCCAGTTTGAGGTTGAGCAGTGGCTGTGTCTCGTGGATCTTGGTGTTGCACATGGGGCAGTACTTGCTGGTCTGCAGGTACTTGACGATGCAGCTCTTGCAGACTAGGAACAGGGACAGGTATGGGGGGTGTGGGAGGGCTGGGCCTGCACCCCCAGGGGACTCACAGCCCCCCCCAAGCTCCCCAGCCAGGTGGGGACACTCACAGGTGTGCAGGCACTCGGTGATGGTGGTGGCATCGATGAAATACCCGGCGCACAGGAAACACACGATGTGCTCATTCAGCTCCTTCATTTTCACCTTCACCTCCTCCTGCAGGGACACCTTGCTGTCACCTGGAGCATCCCAAAACCACCCTCACCTGCCACCTGGAGACCCCTGAGACCCCTCTCACCCTTCACCTGGAACCCCTCAGCCCAAGGAGCTTCTCCTGCCACTCCCTTAATATGCCAGAAAAAGGGATTTTGGAGGGTTGCACCTCTTCTTTTGCTTTAATATGCCAGAAAATGGATTCTGACAGGGTGGCCACCCATGTCTTGCTAAAATATGTCAGAAAACGGGATTTTGTAGGGATTATTATTATTACACCAGAAAATGGGATTTTGAGAAGCTGCTCTTACTATCTTGATAATATGACAGAAAATGAGATTCTGGAGAGCCGCTCCTCCTGTTTTCTCTTAGGATTTGGAGGGGCTGTGCCTCCTGCCTTCCATTATTATGGGAGAACAGAACACGCCATAAATCAAGACTGACCACTCTGCATTCCATTATTAAGCCAGAAAACGGGATTTGCAGGGTGTGGGATACCCTATTTTACCTTATTATGTTAGAAAATTGTGGTTTTGGGGGTCCCCAGCCCCGTGCCTGCCCCGAGCCTTGACCACGCCCCCTCCCCTTGGCCCCGCCCTCCCGCACCGCCCCTCGGTCTCACAGCGCCCCCCAGCGGCGCCACCGCGCCACCTCCCGTCCCCGCCCGCGCTGGCCCCCGGTGTCGCCGTCGCCGCCTCCTCCCGGTGCCTCCCGCCCTCCCGGTACGGCCGCTCGCCTCGTTCCGCAGCGGGTCCATCTTGTAGACGGCCTGGAGCTGGTTCCGCAGCCGCATGGCGATGGCCATCGGGCCCCCCTGAGGAGGCGACGCCATCTTAGAGCCGCCTCCGCCTGTGGCCTCGCGCACTTCCGGGTTCGGGGCGGGGCCGCGCAACGGAGGGACTACAACTCCTAGAGTGCCCCGCACGTCTCAAGTCGCGGCGGGCAGCTCAAGCTCGGCCTTGTGCTGACCCTTTATCACGGCCCAAAGGGAGAGACCCGGGATCCCGAGATCCCCCGACCTCGTTAGTGACCGGGGGACCCGCCGGGAGCGGCCGCCACCGGACCCGCCGTGTTTAGGGGAGGGTGTTCCCAGCACTGGCCAATAGCGAGAGAGCGCGCTGTTGATTGGCAGCAGCAACCACCAATCAGAGAGGGCTCTGCGTGCGCGTGGTGCTGCGGAACGCCGCCAGAGGGCAGCAGAGCAACGCGGGGCGACGGGAGGGGCGGGGGGGACCCGGGGGGGACCCGGGAGAACGGGGGTGACGGGGGTCTGAGGGGTCTGAGGAGTCTGGAGACTGCGAGGGGGCACGAGAGGGAGGAGAAGTCTTGCGTGGGACGCGGGGTACATGCCTGGGACTCAGGGGGTTGGGTTATGGGGGGCCGTGGGGTGCGGAAGGTCTGGGGGTGCTCAAGGGGTCTGAGAGGATTTGGGAGGGGACTCGGGGGTGTCGCCGACTGCGGCGGCGAGTGCCGGGCTGGGCTGAGTGATGCAGTTGGGGTACCAGGGTGCTGGCAGGGTCGGGGTGTGGAAGTTCGGGGTACCGGGGGCACTTCGGGGTGCCGGGGTTCAGACAGGGTTGGGGTGCTGGGGTGTTGCTGGGTTACCAGCGCGCTGGCAGTTTGGAGCGTCGTGGTGCTGTTGGTGCTGACATTTGGGGTGTCCGGTGGTGGGGTGCTGGCAGGGTTGAAGTGCTGGCAGTTCGGGGTGTCGGGTGTTGGGGTGCTGGCAGTTCGGGGTGCCAGCGGAGCAGCCCACGGCCCCACCCGGCGCAGCCGGAGCCACGCTAATGAAGGTTTGGCTCAGGGGAAGCAGCGGCCGCGCTAATGCGGAGCCGAGCCGAGTTCCCCGAGGCCCCTCACAGCCCCCTACGGCTCCTCACGGACTGTGCAACCCCACCCAGACCCCAGCCCGGCCGGCGGGGAAGGCTGGGACATGCCAGGGAGTGGGAGCGGGACCCCCGAGCAGGGGCTGGCACCCACCACCCCAGCATGGAGCTCCTGGCACACAGCCACGCTGTCAGCTCTGCTCCGGCACCAGCTCCGCACGGGCTGCCATGGCCAGGGACAGTGCGGGTTTGGGGCTACTGGATACGACCCGGTCATTGTCATAGTCCTGGGCATGATCCTGGCCCCGGTTCTGATTCTGGTCCTGTATATGGGTCACAGCACTTACTCCACCCCTCGGCTCCCTCAGTGTGCCCAGTCCAGTCGCGCTGTCCCCCCTGCCCGACCGGAGCGTCTAAGCCCCGTGCGGCACCGGCCAAGCCCCGGTAACCCCGGCGCCAGCCACTCGTCCCGGGCCGCGCGCGGTGTGTGGCCGGGCCCCGGGACCCCCTGGACCCCACCGGGAGCAGCAGGAGCCCCTCCCGGTACCGGGGCGCCGGCGGGCACAGGCTCCGGACCAGCCCCCGCCCCGCCGCCCGCCCACCCCCTGCCCGCGCCTCCGGGGTCCCGGTGACCCCCGGCTGGGGAGGGTCCGGTCCCATCTGTACCTGCCAGGAGCCATCCGGGGAGGGGCGGGGGTCACAGCGGGGCCAGAGTGGCCCCGAGGCGGGGCAGCATCGCTTTCTCCGTGAGGAGAATCGGCACCGACACCGCGAGTCCCGGGCGGGCGAGGAGCGGGCTCTGTGGGTGGCTCTGGCGCGGGACCCCGCGGGACCGAGGGCAGGGAGCCCGTCCCGGGGCTGGGGTCCCGGTACTCCCGGAGCCGCCCCCGCCAGCCGGGCACGCGCGAGGCCGCGGATCCATCTCGCCGTTAATAATTGATGGCGGGAGCCGCCGGGGCTGCGCGGGGCTGCGGGGCCGAGGCTTTTAGCTCAGCTCTGCTCAGATATTCAGTTCCATTTCCGCGGCAGGGCCGGGGCGGCTCCTTCTGGGAAGTGCTGCCGGGCGCTTTCCCGGCCGGACCTCTCGCTGGGGCTGAGTGAGGCTGGGATGAGGCTGGACACGATCGTGACCGCAGTGGGAGCAGGGCTGGGGCCGGACACTCTCATGACCGCACTGGTGCAGGGCAGCAGCGTTACTCCCCTCCCGCCTCCCCGGTCTCCCCACTGCACCACGGCCGAGATGCTGTCCTGCCGTTCCCAGCTGCTGTCCTGGCCCCACACCGGCCCCACATGCTGGTTCAGGGCCCCGTGGGGGTTCTGGGGATGTGTAAATGTGGAAGGGATGTCTGCCAGCAGTTGCCAAAGTGGGCAAGGGGCTGTGAGGTCGTGGGCGTGGGTCCAACCAGACTGGTCAGACATCCCTGGCAAGGTGGGCAGGTGTTCCTGTCAGGTGAATAGGGATTCCCCCAAAGAAGGCAGGGGACTCCCAGGGCAGACAGGGGTCCCGGTCTGATCGGGCAGGGGTCTCCCAGGGTGAATAGGCATTCCCAGACGGTGAGCAGGAGTCCCCCATTAATTCCTCTGAGATGGGCAGGGGTCCCTATAGGGCAGCGGAGGCTGGGTGCTCGTGCACTGAGCTCCTGCCTAATGCACCGAGTACATTTGCAGAATCCAATTAACCTTCGATAACGAGGCCCTGAGCGACGTGGCTGTCAGCGGCCACCAGCCACCGGCACACTGTGGCCCCCCGACGGGCACCAGCACAACAGGACGGGCAGCACTGGCACCTGCAGCCCCCAAGCCGGGCAGCCCCCACCCCCAACAGCCCCCGGCTGATGTCAGACCCTGGGGAGGAGGGCGTGGGGTACGCGGGCACCCTGAGGGCACCCGGTTTGGGAGAGGGTACCGGTGTGCCCAGCCACGCATCCCGTGGCTCCTGGGCACTGGTCCCACTGACCAGTGGGGCTGGAGCTGCCTCTCCTGCAGCCCAAGAGGTGGGGGCTGCTTCTGCCCCACACTCCCACAGCATCCCCTCCTGTCCCCTGCTCCATCCCCCTCCCCACTGCCCTCACCCCACCGAAAGCCTGGGGGCTCAGCTCCCGCTCCATTGGCATCCATCACCTCTGCAGCCCCTCTGTGCCCCATAGCCCTTCTGACCCTGCTCCCAGACCAGGGATCTGGGGTCTCCGAGGGTTTGAGGGGGGTGGCCCGTGCTACAACCCCAATTCGGAACCTCAGCACCCACCCTCCCCCGCCCCAGGGGCTGCAGCCTGGAGGTGCCGGGGGGGAGCAACCCCCCAGAGCCGGGTGTTGGCGTCACCGTGCAGCCGCCCACGCACCCATGTGGCACCCGGCTCCTCCCCGAGGACACCGCGCAGTCGCCGAGGGCCACCGTGACGTCCGAGCGGGCGACTCGGCTGTCGGGTCTCCGGGAGCCCGCGGGGGGCCATCCGCGGCCGCAGTGACCCCATCCCAACCTTACACCGGTCCCATCCTGGCTCCATCCCGACTCCATCCCGGCCCCATCCATCCTCATCCCAGTCCTCCCTGCGTGTCAGCCGGGTCGGGGTGGGCACCGCGCCCACCGGCTGCTGCCGCCTCACCCCGCGCACCCCGTCCGGGTGCCGGCGCCCGCGGCGGGCGGGCGGCGGGGGGCACCGGGAGTGTTTCATGCGGTTAAGAAGTGTCTGATTGAGGCAGGAGGCGCCAGCAGCTCCCCCGGGAGCCGCAAGCCAAGGACTGGAGGACCAAATGCAGGCTAAAGTAATCCAATCTGGGCTGGTTCATCTAATTAGCCCAGAATTAACCCAGCAGCCAGAGAGGAGCTGACTGTCCCTCCAGTTTGCCAGCGGGTTTGGGGGGAAGCGGGAGGAAGAAGGGGACGTCCAGCGGTAATGAGATTACGGGGGGGAGCGGGCGGGAGCGGGCGGGCGGCAGCCTCTGGCCGGTGGGAACGTGGGGCCCTGCCAGGTCCCCGCCACGCCATCGCCGTGATGGCCGGGGCACCGGGACGGCCGCCGGCGGCACCGGGGACAGCCAGAGACCCGTCCCAGCGACCCGAGCTCCGGCAGCAGCTACCGAGCCCGCGGGATCCCCGTGGGGGAACGGGGACACCGGCACCGGGGATGTGGCACCACGAAGCCCGCGCAGCTGCACCGGCAGCCCAGGGCCACGGTGGGGGACGGGGAAAGGAGCCCCGGCAGCTTCGGGCAGCACCCCCGTGGTGGGGCAGGCAGGTGTCAGACACCACAGACCCCATGGGTCACCCCCTGCTCCCAGGGGCAGAGGGACGTGAAGGGCGCGGGGCTGGGAGATGCTGGTGCAGTTCTGGCGGTGGCAGGGCCTGGTGCTGCACTGGCTCAAGGCTGATTCCCTCCTGGAACTGGGCAAATGCCCTTTTTTCTGCCGCATCCCCTCCAGCTGTCACTGCCACCCACGAGAACCGCCAGGCTCTGCCCCTTGGGGTGGGAGGGGGCACACAGCGAGGACACCGAGATCCCTGCTGTGACCGAGAAACGAGGAAGGGTCTGTACTGGCACACTGGGGGTCCCGGGTGGTGGGACCCTGCCTGGTCCCCACGGTGGCTCGGGGGACCCTGGGGCAGGCACAGGGACGCGGCTTCCTTCCAGGTGGCCCAAGGGTCACTGGGGAGACAGATCCAGCGGCACAAGGAGGAGACGTGGTCACTGGGAGGGAGACACCCTGCACCCACAGCCAGGGTGGGAAGGAACTCAGGACTCCTTGAGCACCCTCAGTTCTTCCCTGCGTCCTCCCAGGGCAGCCCCGGTCGTGGAGCGTGCGGGTGCCGGGCAGAGGGGCTGCTCCGGCCTCAGACCCCCGTGGGCATGGGGCGGGCCCCGGCGCAAACAGGCGCCGGGTGAGCCCACATTGCCCCCGGCCCCGTCACAGCCCCCCAATCCATCTCCCAGCCCGGCAGATTCCAGCCCCTGGGCACGGCAACATCTGCCTCCTGCTCCGGGTTCAATTAACCTGCTGCCGCCTCCTCCTCCGGCACCGGCCATTTCCTCCCACTGCCACTGTCACCGCTGTCACTGCCACTGCCGCCGCCACGGCTGCACCCCACGGGGTCACAGCGGGTCCCTTTGCCGCAGCAGAGCCGGAGCCAGGGACTCTTTCCAGGTGGAAAAGCCACAGTAGGAACATTGGGATTTGTCCCGGCACCTGCCGGGCTGCGAGCACGGAACGCCAAGAAACCCATGGCGCCCGCAGGGCAGGGTCCCGGTGTTGTGTCCCGCTCTCCTTCTGGGCACACGAGGTTCCGTCGGTGCCCCTGGTGTGGAGAGGGGCAGCTCGGCAGTTCCCGGTGCCGTGGTGGGACGTGGGCACGGCCGAGGGTGGCACGGGCGTGTGCCCGTGCAGCCCCGATTCCCGGCAGAGCTGCAGCTGCAGGGACGGGCACCCCACACTGCGGCGAGCCTGGGACCACCCGGTGTCCCCCGGTGGCTGCGGTGCCCCTGGGATGAGCGGTGCCCCGGGCTGTGCAGTGCCCCCGGTGCCTCGGGGCGTGCCGCGCTCCCGGTGCGGCAGCTGCAGCCCCCGGTGCCGCCGTGATTTACAGGCGCAGGCCCCGGTAATGTCATTTGCCCCAGACCGGTGGCGCCAGGGTGCCCGGGAGGCCGCCTCCGCCCTGCCAGCCCCTGTCCCAGGGCCGTGACCCGCCCGGGAGCCGCCGGGAACCCACCCGCGGGGCCGCCTCGTCGCGATAGTCGTCGGAGGAGCTGGTCCAGCCCGTGCCGCTCTCCGCTGCCGTTGCCGACAGGGCCGGGCTGGGCTCTGCGACCGGGGAAGGGGGGGCGGGGAATAGGGGTCCATCCCAGGGAACGGCGGGTCAGGAAGCGGGGGCTATCTCCGGGAACGGCGGGGCCAGGGGTGTCAGACTCCATCCCCCTGAACAGTCTGGTCCGTGCAAAGTGGGGTCCGTGATACCGGGAACGACAGGTCCCGGGGAAAGGGGTTCGTGGCCCCGGAATTGAAGGTTTCCCGAGTCGGTGCCCCGGGAAAGGCGGTTTCCTGGGAAATGAGATGCCAGCTACCGGCAACGGCGGTAGGGGTTTGGGATCCATGGGGTAGGAGATTGGGATTTATGTCCCGGGATGTGTCCCTGTTCTGGGAACGGCGGGAACAACCCCTGGGTCCCCGCACCTGGCGCGTCCGGGGCCGCCAGATCCGTTCGCTCCTGTATGGACGGGCTTGGCGAGAGCCGGGCTCGGTGCGAAGCCTGCGCACCCCAAGAACTGGTCCGTGCGCCCCGCGATAACGGCGCTGGGGCAGGACCCGCTCCGTGCGCCCCGGGAGAGGCGGCTGGAAGCGCCGACGGCGCGGCGGACGGAGCGCGGACGCGAAAAGGCGCCGCGCTGCCGCTCCGGTGGACCGGGTGTGGAGTCCGGCGGACGCCCCGGCGGGGCGAACGGGTACGGAACACGTCGCTGCACGGGGGTCGATCGGGGCGCGGGCGCTCGGGACCCGACGGGCCCGTCCGCTCGTCCCGGAGCCGGGGCGGGGGCCCGGAACGGCGGGGGCGGGGGGGGTCCCGGGGTGGGGCGGGGCCCCGGGCTGTCAATCACGGGGCGCGGCCGCCAATCAGGGCGCAGGCGGTGGGAGTTCGGCCGGTCCGGATGGAGCGGGGCAGAAAAGCGCGTCCCGCCAGGGCCCGCAGCCCACCCGCGCTCCCGCCCCGGGGCCGCCAGCGGCTGCGAGCCATGCCCCGCACCCTGCCCTGGGCCCGCACCCGCACCCGGCACCTGCCCCGCACCTTGCTCCGGACCCGCACCCGCACCTTGCGCCGCGTCCTTCCCTGCACCGGGCGCTCCGCGCCCGTCGCCGCCGCCGCCCCCCGCCGCCCCCCGGCCATGCCCGCGCCCCGCCGGCTCTGAGCGCGGCCGGGATGGAGCGGGAGGGCGGCGGCCCGGGGCCCCCCGCGCCCCACGAGCCCATCAGCTTCGGCATCGACCAAATCCTGGGCGGCCCCGAGCCCACGGGGCCGCACCGAGCGGCGGCAGAACCCGACTACGGACTCTACGGCAGCGGCTACGGCCCCGCGGGTCCGCTCGGCTCCTACAACCTCAACATGAGCATGAACGTGAGCGTGAACGTGACCCCCGCGCCCGCCGCGCCGCCCGCCGGAGTCATCCGCGTCCCGGCGCACCGGCCCGCGCCCGCCCCGCCGCCCGCCGCGCCCGCCGCGCCGCCGCCGGGGCCCGCGCTGCCGGGGCTCACCTTCCCCTGGATGGAGACAACGCGCCGCATCGCCAAGGACCGGCTCTCAGGTGAGCGCCGGGACGGCTGCTGGGGGCTACCGGCGGCTACTGACGGCTCCGGGACTCGCGCGGCACCGGCCGCTCCCGGGGTTCCGTCGGGGCAGCGCGGTGCGGCGGGCGCGGCGCGGGTCGGAGCGGGCACGGGGATCGGACGGGGATGGCGGGGACCGTGCGCTCCACAGGTTCCCACAGCGCCCCGTCCTCGCCCGCCGCCGTCGGGGCCCGCGGAAGCGGCGCGGGGTAGACGCGGTACCGGCGGCTCCACCGCGGCACCGGGCAGGGTCCGGCGGCTCCGGGTGGAGCTCGGGGGGCCCCGGCGGGCTGCGGTCTCGAGCTCCACTGAGTGACTGGTCCCTTCCCGGTTTAGAGGTGCCGGGTGCCGACCCTGTCCCACCGTAACCGGGAGCTGCGGGAGGCTGTGGGGAGCCGGGGTGTGGGGTGGGTCCTCTGAGGGGTGCGGAGTGAGGGCTCCCTTGGCTCGGAGAGTGGGGTGGGGGCTCTGCAGAGTGTGAGATGTGATGGGGGGGGGCTCTGTGGGGACACGATGCGGGGTGGGGGACCCACTGTGGGCCTTGTGAACCCCAGAGGATGGGGGCGGTGGTGGGGGGCTAACTGTGGGGTGTCTGGGGATGGGATCCCAGATCTGAACGTGCAGAGATTGGTGTGGAACAGAGTGCCAGTGCTGTGTGAGAGCCCAGGGTGGGCCTGTGGCGATGCTGGTGTTGGGGAGGCAGCAAGGGGTTGAGGTGCTGCTGCTGGGGCTGGGGCTGAGCGCCGTGGTGGGGGCTGAGCAGGAGTGCTGGGTTGGGGGTGCTGCTTGCTGCTCCCGAGAAGCAGGAGGGGTGCTGAGGTTGGGGTCGTGGGTGCTGGGACCGTGTGTGGGTGCTGGAGACCCCCGGCCTGGCTGAGCTCTGCTCCCGCCCAAGATGGCGGCACTGCCACGTCCCCAGTGTGTGGCCGCGTGCGGGGACAAGGCTGGAGGCCATGCAGGGCTGGGGGCCGAGTCCCGGCCATGTGGGCGATGGGGTGGTGTGAGGTGGGAGCCTGGGGACTCTGGGGGTCCCACCCGGGCGCCAGCCGAGCCGTGTTCGCCTCCCGGCCCAGGCCGCCATCGCAGCGGTGACGAAGCACCGTCCCCGCGCAGGGGTGGCGGGTGACGTCCTCGTCTCCTGCCTGGCGCCAGCCTTGGGTGGATGGGGCAGCCCCTCCCCGGCACGGGGTCTCCCAGCCGCAGCCATCACTCAGCACCGCTGGCCTTGGGGTGGGCTGCGGGCAGGAGGCATCTGGTCCCAGCGAGGGGCCGCCCCGTGCGGGGAGGGGGCGCGGGGGCCTCGATCCCCCTGTCTGCACAGCTCCACCTGCCTCCACCGTGCAACCGTGTCCGCCCCCGCCGGCGGCCAGGCGGCCTCCTGGGCGTGGGTGGGAGGGAGGGTCTGTGGGCGCCCAGGGGTCCCTGGGGTGCTGTGGGCTGTGCCCCACGTCCCTGTGCCATGGAGGCCTGTGGTCCCGTGGCCATTCGTGGTCCCACCACATGGTGCTGGCCCTGGTGGCCACGGCGCCACGGGGATGTGGTGCCATGGAGTCATGGCTTGGCCGAGGCCACTGCCAGACAGCAGGGGTGCAGGTGTTGAGGGCTGACCCTGCCAAGCTTTCATTTTCCTCCATGCTGCTTAGCTGCTCTGATGCTCCCTGCAGCTCCGGCAGCTTCTGGGGCTGGGATGTGGCATGTCGGCCTCATCGGGGCTGGCTCACACCTCAGCTGGGCAAGGACATCCCCTTCCCTGGCCCCTGGCAGTGGCCAACTACTGCTGGCCCATGGGAAGAGACACTGTTTGCCTCCCAACAGCCTCTGTGCTCCCATCCCCTCACTGGTGGGGCTGGGCAGCCCCTGCAGTGCTGCTCGATGTGGGGGGAGGGTGGTCCTGCGTCAGTCCTGTGACCAGGCCAGCCCATCCACCCCGACATTCCAGTGCCAACCGCTGGGCTGGGGGAGCGATTGTGCCGTGGGGTAGGAAAGGGGATGGGTCCTCCCTCATGCCATGTCTTGAGCTGCCCCCACGTCCTCAAGATGGAGCAGCAGGAGGGGACGATTCTGGGTGTCCCACTCCCATGGCCCCAAGCCCCCTGACCTCCCCCAGGGTCCTGCTCTGCTGTGCTTTGCCGGGGTCACCCCGAGTCCCCCCTCACCCTGCTGTCCCCACAGCCGCGCTGTCGCCCTTCGTGGCCACGCGGCGCATCGGGCACCCGTACCAGAACCGGACGCCGCCCAAGCGCAAGAAGCCGCGGACGTCCTTCTCGCGGGTGCAGATCTGCGAGCTGGAGAAGCGCTTCCACCGCCAGAAGTACCTGGCCTCGGCCGAGCGGGCCACCCTGGCCAAGGCCCTCAAGATGACGGACGCCCAGGTCAAGACCTGGTTCCAGAACCGCCGCACCAAGTGGAGGTAACAGGGACGGCTTTGGGGTGGCCGCCACAACTGTGATGGCCACATCCCTCTGGCAGGCACCCCAACACATCCCTCTGGTAGACACCCCAACACATCCCTCTGGCAGGCACCCCAATACATTCCTCTGGCAGGCACCCCAACACATCCCTCTGGCATCCGCAAACCCCACATCCCTCTAACAGCGAGCCCCGTGTTCTGGGAGAGGATGGGGCCGGGGATGGATGGGCTGGGCTGCCCGTCACCGTGGGTGATGCGCTGCTGGCTGAGGTCTGGGCGTGCTGTGGGGCGTGTGGGGCAGTGGCACGTGGCAGCGCCAGCTGCACTCCGTGCCAACGGCGGGTGTCTGCAGGCGTCAGACGGCAGAGGAGCGCGAGGCGGAGCGGCAGCAGGCCAACCGGCTGATGCTGCACCTGCAGCAGGAGGCTTTCCAGAAGAGCCTGGCGCAGCCGCTGCCGCAGGACCCGCTCTGCATGCACAACTCCTCGCTCTACGCCCTGCAGAACCTCCAGCCCTGGGCCGAGGACAACAAGGTGACGTCGGTCTCGGGGGTGGCCTCTGTGGTGTGAGGGTGCTGCTGATGTGCCAGGAGGAGGCAGTGGGAGCCCGGTGGGCTCTGAGCCTGGGCCGTGGCAGGGAAGGGGCTGCAGCTTCCTGAGAGCTGACCCACTGGCAGCCCCCTCCCTGCCATGGAGAGCCCCCCAGGACCACCCAGGAAGGGAGGCCGTGCCCCTGTGGTTGGACTCAAAGCTTCACCAAACCCCACCTGGAGCAGTGCTGTGGGCAGCCCCCTGCCTGGACCCCCAGGAGCCCAGGGATGGGCCTCCACACCCTGTGGACCTCTGCAGCCCCCTGCCTGACCCCCAGGAGCCCAGGACTGGCCCCTGCACCCCACGGATGTCTGTAGCCTCCTGCTCAGACCTGTGGGAGTCAAGGACTGGGCCACTGCACCCCATGGACACCTGCAGCTCCCTGCCCGGCCCCACACCTGGCAGGGTTCTTCAGCTCCCCCACCAGCAGCTCCGTGGGTCATGCTGGCTCCCTTTGGGCCCCACAGCCTCCAGCCCACCTGGAGCAGGGCAGGGCGTGGACCTCCCATTCCTGGTGCTGGAAGCCCCCCACCCTGACAGCAGGGTCTGCACCACCTGCACCACTTGCCTTATCCCGGTCGGAGTTTGCCACCTCCGGCTTCTCTCTGTGCTTTCCGGGCTGGACGAAGGACGTGGCCACCCCGGCCCCACCCCGTGGTGGGACAGACTGATGGTCTGGGCCCCTGCCCCCCCACGCAGTGGTCTGTCAGCTCCCTGTGCCTGGACACGCCCTTGCAGCCCCCGCCATGGACTCGGGTGCCCCCCATGCTGATGGATTGCACCAGTCCCTGAGTCCCCCCGGGACTGCCGTCACCTCCCCCAGACTGAGCCTTGGTGTGACCCACAGGACACTCGTGGGGCGCAGAGGGGCTGAATCCCCCTTCTTCTGGCAAATCTCTGCACCCCCTCCCCGGTGACCCCCTCAGTGGGGGCTCCCCCCGCCAGGACCATCCGGCTCAACTCCAGCCTCTGATGATGATGATGGAGGCAATGAAGGGGGTGGAGGGGATGACAGCGGTGACCTTGACCCTGAACTCGACCTTGTCCCCCACCCCACCGCTCTCCACGATGCTGCAGCCCCTCACCCCACTTTTGGGGGACAGGCTTCTGCCGGCTCCCCCTCTCCGTTGCTACCGGGAGGAGCCGGGCACCCGGTACCGGCGGGATTGGCTGCGGTTCCGTGACGCGGAGGGGTGGAACCGCATTACCACCGGGATGAGCGCGGCCGAGGGCCGGCCCCGGTGCCGGTGGGGCGGCGGCGAGGCGGTGCTCCGTGCCCGTGCCGAGGCCGCCGGTTACCGGAGGCTGCTGCGAGCCCGAGCCGCCGAGGTGGAGGCGTTGCGGGGGGCGGTGGGCGCGTTACACCGGCAGCTGGAGGGGCTGCGGGACCGGCGGAGCGGGGAGCTGGCCAAGTACCAGGTGCGGGATGGGGGGGGCCGGGGGGCGCCTGGGGGGTGGGGAGGGAGCGGGGGTGGGGGCTGGGATGTGAGAGGGGGGTGGATGTTTTTTTGGGGGGGCGGTGCTGGAGCTGGATGCCCGGAGGGATGGGGAGGAGGGGAGGGGGATGGGGTGGGGCGGGGGTCAGGGGTCCGGATGGGGTTGGGGAGCCCCAGGAGGCAGCGGGAGAGGCGGTGAGATGGGATGAGGGAGTTCAGGTGGGACTGGGAAGTGGGGTTTGTGTGGGTCGGGCTGTCCCTGTGGGTGGGTGTTGGGGATCCTTTGGGTCCACGTGGGGTGTAGGGAGGGGCTGTACCCGGGATCTCTGCGGGGTGGGGGGCGGTGCGGAGCTCCAGGGCTCTGTGCGGGCGGGGGTCGGGCCAGGGGTGCCGGGAGTCCGTGTAGGTGGGGTTCGGGCGGGGGATCGTGCGGATCGGGGTCGGGTCGGGGGTCCGGGGGCATGGGGAGGTGTCCGGGCGGGGCTCCCTGTGGGGAGGATGTCGGGGCAGGGGTCACTGTGTGCGGGGGTCCCGGGGGCCGCCCCGGCGCTGCTGACGGCCCGGCTCAGGAGCGGGTGGCGGAGCTGGAGCGGGAGATCGGGGCGGCGGAGGCGGAGATGGCCCGGTGCCTGCGGGAGTACCCGGCGCTGCTGCGGCTGCGGATGGCGCTGGAGGCGGAGATCGCCGCGTACCGGTACGCGAGGGGGGCGCGGGGGGCACGGGGGGTGAGGGGCTTAGCCCGGCCCTTCTTTTCCAGGGAGATGCTGGAGAGCGAGGAGCTGCGCCTGGGCGGCCTGGCCCCGCCGTGACCGGACCCCCGGAGCCCCGGTCCTGCCGTTACCACTGGACCCCCGGGACCGGATCCTCAGCCCCACTACCGGACCCCGGTTCCTCTGCCGGACCCCAAACCCCCCACGGTTCCTTGGGACCCTCTGGACCTCTCTGGACCCACGGAGCCCCGGTCCTTCTGCCCCCACCCCGTTCCACGGGTCCCCCGGACTTCTGCGTGCCCCCCGCCTGCCCCGGGACCCCCGGGAGGGCATCGCCCGTGGGGACACACAGTCACCAGCCTCTCCGGGGTGGGGGTCCCGGCCCAGACCCGTGTGGAAGCACCTCAATAAAGCCCCGTGGCATCACCCGGAGCCGGCCCGTCTGGAGGAGGTGGGCAGCACCCCCGGCTGTGCTCCAGGGGTGTGTGGTGGGGCAGGGGCTCCGTGGGAAGTGGGCTCATGGAGGGGTGTGGGTTCCCCTCACACCCGAGCTGGGCAGTGCACAGGGGCACTGAGGGGGCTACAGCTCATTGTGGGGCCCCAGCTTCGGTAGAAACTGCGCTCCCCCAGTGGTGATGGGTGGTTCCTGATTCCCCCCCGCCACCGTGTCCTGCACTTTGGGTCAGGATGGGATCCTGCTGCCCGGGATGTGGGGACGGGGTGTTGCCCCTATGTCTGGGGTCATTGTCCCACCGCAGTCCCCACAAAGGAGGAAGAGCTGGAAGGGGTTTTTGGAGAGTGGAGGAGTTCGGGCAACCCGTGTGCAGCTGGGCAGGGCTGTAGGGACTCTCTATCCCGCCTGTCCCCGAGCTGGGCTGGAGCACGGGTGGAGCCTGTTCCAGCCATGCAGATGGACCCCAGAGCTGAGTCTTGTGCCAGCCGGGAGCCCCTCGGGGAGCTGTGGGGGCTCAGCACCTCCCTTCCCACACAGACACCAACTAGAGTTTGTGGTGGCAAAGCCAATCTTAGAGTTTTAATAGGGGGAAAAAATCCTTTTCCGAGCTGTAAAGGGGTGAGGAGGGAAAGGAGGTGCCCGTTTGTGGGGTCAGCACCCTCAAAGCCACGGTTATCAGGGTGCATCGAGGCCCATCCAGGCGCTCCAGGGGCTCCAGGCCGGGGGGTTGTAGGGGTCCCGGCAGCTGATGCGCACCCGCCGCGCCCCCGCCTGCACCGGCGTCTCCTCCACACCCTCCACGAACTGCTCAACCTGCAAAGGGGGCAGGGCACGGTCTAGGGAGACCCTCGGGGAGGGGGCACCAGCACCTCCTGACTCCAGCAGCGCTGGGGGGAGCAGGGGTGACGGCCAAGGGTGGCAATTCATCACCCCAAGAAGGGAAGCAGCAGGGTGAGGAGTGGCCGTGGCTGAGCAAGGCACAGAGAAGAGTCAGGGGTGGGGCAGGGTGGGCACCCCCTGTTACCTGGGTGCCGTTGTGGAGCTCATACTGTAGATGGTAGAGCAATGCAAAGTAGGACTTGGGGAGCGGCCAGGAGGCTGGGGGGGCCCAGGCCAGGTGGAGCTGCTCCCCCCGCTGCTGCAGGATCAGCTCCTGGGGCGGATCAGGACGCACTGTGGACAGAGGGGGCTCAGAACAGGGGCTGAGACCCCCCTGGAGCCTCCAGTATCTCTTGGACACCCAACCCCACCCTGCTGCTCCTGCCCTGAGCTCACCAATGTCACGGACGAAGAAGAGCCTGGAAAGATTGAGGTAGGAGGTGTCCGAGAGCCCTTCCAGGTGCAGCTGGAGCGGGTGCAGCTCCTCTCCAAAGGGGCAGAACGAGGGATCTGCCAGACTGGTGTTGAACCAGCCATGGTCACTGGCCACCGGCACCCACGGCCCCACGGAGCCATCGCTGTGGGGAGGGAGGTGTCAGAAGGTCTTAGGGCTAGGTGGCCACGGTGCTGGGGGGGGTCTCAGGGCACCCACCTGCGTGTGAGGCGGGCACGGAAGACGGCAGAGGAGGGGCCAGGCCAGGAGCAGTGGAAGGAGCCGTTGTAGGACTCAGCCTGGCAGGACACGTTGATCTCCTCCTCACCTGAGGGGGCCGAGGGGTGACTGGTCAGGGGCTGCATGAGGCCAGGAGAGGTGCCCCCCTCCCTGCATGGCACTTGTGGGGCTCCCCCCCACCCCACATCCATGCCCAGAATCTCCTGGTCCTCAGCCCTGCACCCCACCCGCAGCTGCCCCAGCCCTGCCCCTCCGTACGGGTGCTGCTGAGCACCACGTAGGTGCTGTCCAGCAGGACGGGGCCAGCCCAGCAGCTGTAGTTGCCAGTGGCTGGCAGGTCCAAGCCGAGGATGGTGAGGTTGTGGCCCTCAGGCAGCAGCTCGGCCATGGGCTCCTCCTCCCCGTCCAGTGTCCAGTAGATGTGCTGCTCTGAAGTGTCACATTGCACCACCACGTCCTGGTTGAGCTTCCCCACCTGGACTGGAGAGGCAGAGCCTGTGGTCAGAGATGGGCTATGGTGGGGGCAGATTGTTCCCCAAAGGGACAATCCAAGGGGCTGGGTGCCCCTTGGCCTCAAAAGTGCCCTGTCCCACAGTCCTCACCCTGCTCCTGCACTCCACATCTGTCCCCCCACTCCCTCACCCCATACCCACCCCACATCACCCTCATGCTCATCTCTAATGTCCCAGCAGAGCTGTCCCAACTCCTATCAGAGGGATATGGGTTCGGGATGCCCCCCACTCCTTCTGCTTCCTCTGCAGTCCCTGCAGCTGCCCCAACCAGAAGGTTCCCCCTCCAAGGCCTCCCCTGTGTCCTGGGAGCAGCACTCACACTTTGGGGGGAAGGCAGTCAGGGGTTCTGCAGGCACAAGGAACAGCACCAGTCCCACCAGCACCAGCATCTGGGAAGGGAAAGGGAGGGGAAGGGCAGCCCCAGCTGGACATAACCCAGGAGAGGGACACACCCAGTGGGGCCAGCCAGGGCAGAGCCCCCAGCCCTGGGAGCAGCATCCCCAAAGCAGGATCCCCCCTAGACCCCCCAACCCTCCCTGTCTGTGCTTACCTCTGTGTGTCTCTCTGGTGGGCTCGGCAGGGCTGGGGGCTGCAGTCTTATAGTGGGCTGGACTCCATGGGGCTGCCCCAAGGTGCAGTCACAGCAGCATCACAGTTCTCAGAATTGGAGAGTGGGACCCACGCTCAGCCCCCTGCCTCCCACCCACCCAGCCTCGGGACTCACCGCTGGTACTTCCCAGGGCAGGGGGGCACTGCACACCCCCTGCCCTGCCCTGAGTGCCAGAGGACGGGTCCCCCTGGGAACAGCTGGGCAAGGGGCAGCGCTGGGCACCCGGAATTCTGGGGTGGGGTTCTGGGTGCTCCCAGCTCTCCCAGAGAGGTCCTGAGCCCCTGCACCACCTGAGGGTCTGCACATCACCGGGTACTGAGCAGAACTCGGGGGTCAGGGGGACCAGTGAGGTCTATCAGCACCTGTGCTGGGGGTCTGGAGAGGGGCAGCTCAGGGCTGGGCCCCTCCGGGTCCTCGAGGAGAGGGAAGGGTTTCCACAGGGGCTCAGGGTGATGCCCACAGCCTGGCACAGATTGTCTCACCCCTTCCCTCCCCTCCTCGGGCCACTGCGTCTCCCATGGGATGCTGTGCAGAGATGAGGACGTAGGGACAGAGATCATCATTGTCACCAGGTGCCCCTTTGCCACCCCACTGATGCCAGCCCCCGATGAGGGCTTGTAGCAGACCCCACCCTGGGGAGGGGAGCACTGTACCCTTTCACGTACTTTCTGGAGTTCCTAGAAAGTAAAGGGGAAGTGGGGGCTGTGGGAGGCTGGGGGAGCCCAGCTCTCACCTTTTGAGGCACTGTGGCCAGGACAGGGCAATGGGACATCCGGCCCCTCCCTGAGCAGAGCCAAGCCCCTGTGTGTGGGTGGCAGGGCAGGGAGGGGAAGCTGGGGCCCCCAGGCGCCCATGCAGCAGCTCAGCCCTTGGCTGTAGAACTGCAGCGGACCCCGACAGGCGAGGGAGGGACGGGCTGCTTTGCCCGGGGTGCACCACGCCCTGCCCTGTCTGCGGGAAGCAGGCGCTGGCGGCAGGTTCGCCCCCACCTCGCCAACCGCAGCTTCCCCTTGGCTTCTGCAGAAGAACCACAACCACGGAGGGGAAGTCCTCATGCAAAGGCCAGGGATGCCCTCAGTGCCTCAGCACAGTCGGAACCCCAGCCTGGCACCCGAAACAAGGGTGGGAGGGGAGCGAGGGCTCCCAGATAGAAACCATCCCGGGAAGGGGAGTGAAGCCTTCCAGACAGAAACCATCCCCGGGAAGGGGAGTGAAGCCTTCCAGACAGAAACCATCCTCGGGAAGGGGAGTGAGGGCTCCCAGACAGAAACCATCCTCGGGAAGGGGAGTGAGGGCTCCCAGACAGAAACCATCCTCGGGAAGGGGAGTGAGGGCTCCCAGACAGAAACCATCCCCGGGAAGGGGAGAGAAGCCTCCCAGACAGAAACCATCCCCCGCAGATGGGAGGAGCAGGGACAGAGCCCATCCCAGCCAGACCCCTCTGTTGTGATGTCCCTCGGCAGGATGGACCCACCCTGGCTGGACCCCTCGCTGAAGTCATGGACACGAAGCCAGGAGCAAAGGTCACAAAACTTTATACAGGAGGGACCCGTGTGTGGCCCCTCGGCGCCGGGTGTGGGGGGAGCGGGACAGGCGATGCCTCCAGCCCCGCAGACCCCCGGGAAAGACGGGGTGAAGGAAGGAGCCCAGTGGGGAGGGCCCACACGACTCCCCTGGCCGGGGCCAGCACTCCCCAGTCACGCTCTGAGGTGCCGGGGTTGTCCCACGGCCGCTGGCCCTCGACCGACCGCGGCGCAGCGCTGAGGCAGTGCCCACGCCTCCCTGGGACCTGGGACAGCCCCTGCAGCCACACAGCCCCCCTGGGGCCTCCCCGGGGCTCCCCTGTCCCCAGGGTCATGGCCAAGCCCAGGCAGCCCCACCGCGGGGCTCCGCTGCTCTGGCTCACTGCAGGACGCAGACGTCCCCCTGCCCGTGCTGGTGTCCGGCCTCCTCTGCCAGCTCTGCCGGCTCTGCCGGCGCCTCCTCCGCTGCCACCACCTTCTCCCGCAGCTCCATCAGCAGGTCCCGGCCCTCGCTGGGGGGCAGGTTGCTCAGGTAGTACTGCGGGGCCAACTCCACCAGCCTGCGAGGACAGAGCGGGGTCAGCCAGCTCCAGGGGTCCCCTGTAAGGACCTGTCCCTCCCCGTCCCCTCACATTTGGGGCTGGATCTCCGAGACCACGCGCAGGCAGTTGTCCTGAGAGATGGTGAACTCGTGGTAGAGCACCCAGGGGGGCAGGCGGCGCGGGGGTGGCCGCAGCAGGTAGGCACAGGCGGGGGCCAGGTGGGCCACGTGCTTGTGCGTCAGCATCACGTAATTGCCGGAGCCGTCGATGTCTCGGGCGACCTGGGAGGGACCAGGAGAGAGTGGGGTGGCTGGCACCACTCCACAACTGCCCCCCTAACTCCCCACAGCCCCCTGGGCCCACCTTGAGGAAGTACCCGGAGATGAGGGCCCGCTGGATGTTGAGGGCGTTGGCGTCGGAGCCGAAGGCGGGCGGCGAGACCGGGAGCTCGATGCGGCGCATGACCTCGAGCAGCTCGGCGCGCACGGTGCCCGCCAGGCGCAGCGCCTCGGCACACAGCCCCTGCTTCCGGCACCAGCCCTCGTCCCCTGCGTCTGCAGGAGGGACAGGGGCAGTGGTGTGGGCACAGCGATGGGTTAGTGGGGACAGGGACGGGATAGTAGGGTCAGTGGTGTGGGCACAGGGATGGGATAGTGGGGTCAATGATGTGGGGACAGGGGTGGGATAGTGGGGTCAGTGATGTGGGGACAGGGATGGCACAGCAGGGTCAGTGATGTGGGGACAGGGGTGGGATAGTGGGGTCAGTGATCTGGGGACAGGGATGGCACAGCAGGGTCAGTGATGTGGGGACAGGGGTGGGATAGTGGGGACCGTGATATGGGGACAGGGATGGCATAGGGGGGCCAGTGATGTGGGGACAGAAATGGGATAGTGGGGTCAGCAACAGGACAGGGATGGCACAGTAGGGTCAGTGATGTGGGGACAGGACAGTGGTGCCATGGGGATGGGGACAGATGAGCAGAGAGCCTGCTGGGCTGGGGGCTTGGAGACCACAGAAGCACTGCTGCTCCCCCTGTCTGTGACCCCTTCACACAGTGGTGACAGGGATTGAGCACAGGGCACAGCCCCCAGTCTAGAGCTGGAACCCCCCAGATCCTCCCCCAGGCAGGCTGGGCACTTGGAAGGGGTCAGCAATGCAGCTCCAGGAACACCAGGAGGAGCAGGGGATACAGGGGTCACAAAGGGGTCTGTGGGATGCCCACAGGGGTGCAAGCCCCCCAGCCCCTGCCCACACTCACGCTGCTGGAAGGCATTGAAGATGTTGATGAGGGTGAAGTGGTCCCCGTTGGGGTGCAGCAGCGCCCGCCGGCGCAGGGCCACGGCCTCCTCCAGGTGCGTGGACAGGGGCACGAAGCAGGGGGATGCTGGGGGTGGGCAGGGGGGTCACTGTGTGTGCCCAGCACCTCCCCAGCACTGCTGGCTCCTGAGGGCCCCCCACCCAGTACCTGTGAGCATGGCAGCCAGGCTGACCATCTCCTCCACGCAGTCGAACTCGCAGGAGGCGATGAGGGCCTTGGCCAGCTGCGGGTCCAGTGGGAACTCTGACATGATGATCCCCACCTCTGACAGATTCCCATCGTCATCCAGGGCTGCCAGGTAGTCCAGGTCCTCCAGTGCTTGCATCAGCGACTCAGGGGCTGGGGTGGGACATCAGGCAGCATTGCTCACTCTGTCCTTCACCTGCCAGGCTCCCAGTCCCTCTCCAGAGACAAGCCAAGCCACAGTGATGGCCACAGCCATGGGTGCCCCATCTGCTCCAGCCCTCTATGGGCTCTACCTGGGCGGTCAAGGAAGTCACACTGGCCCATGTCAGCGATGTCCAGGCGCTTCAGCAGCAGCACGAGGCGGCTCAGGCTGGTCTCGCTGACGTGGGGCGCAGGGCTGGGGGGCAGGCGCTGCTCAAAGGCCTCCGAGTACAGGCGCAGGCAGGTGCCTGCAGGACAGAGGCCATGAGGGAGGACAGGGACAGGGCAGTGGGGACAGGTGCTGGGGCAGGGGCTGCTGGCAGTCCTGGCAGGGCACTGGAGCAGGGGTCTCACCTGGGGGGCTGCCAGCTGCTCGCTGCATGCGTGACTCAGCCTGGCTCCGGCTGATGGGCCGCAGCACCTGCGACTCGGCGCGGATGCGGGGGTTGTACACCTGCAGGAAGTGAGAGTGGCACCCCTGCCATCCCCCAGGGCCCCTCACCTGCCAGTGCAGGGCCACCACTGCCACCTCCTCCCCCGGGGAGATCACATCAGGGAGGATCCCACAGCCCACTGCGCCCCAGACCACCACCATCCCTGCCCCACTCACGCTGCGCAGCTCCAGCCCCGAGTCGATGACGAAGCGCACGGCGCCCAGCGAGAAGGACGAGTCCCCGAGCCAGTGGGTGACGATGACGCGCCGCTCGCGGCTCTCCTCGGGCGTCTCGTAGAGTCTCTGCGCGGCCCGGCCCACGCCCGGGTGCAGCGGCAGCACCAGCAGCGGGCCCAGCGCCGGGCTCAGCGCCACGGCCTCCGTCTGGATGGCAGCGCAGCACTCAGAGATCTCCTGGGCAAGGACAAGGGGCACAGGTGACACCTGCCGACACCTGCAGCGTCCCCATCCGCAGGTCAGGGTGCTGCACCGTGCCTGTTTCTGTATATGGGGTGAAAGGACACAGTAACGTGGCCCTCTCTTGCATTGTGTAAGAAAGAACAAGAGCAGTTCACTGAAGGAAGCCATTGCCTTAAATAAGACACTTCATGCATAACAAAATATAGACAGTTCATTGGTCAGAGAAGGAGACACCTCTTGTCCCAGGCTTTCTTACAGATCCAGCAGGTGTTTATCCTTGTTATAATTCTTTCTCTTGTGTTTGAAGTAGAGAAAGAGGCTCTAGCTTGAGAAAAACCCTAGCTGAGCCTGAGAAAGCCAAACTGGAAAAATCCTTTAAGATTATCCCTGGGCCTGTAATGGCCACACATGCCCTGCGCCCACCTCCCGCTGCAAAGCTCCCCCAGTTTGACCCCAGCACCTTTTGTGTTCCCCCACCAGCCCACCTGCTCGCTGGCCAGGAAGACGAGCACGTGGCCGGGCTCCTGGCGCCGGTGGATGTCCAGCACGGCCTGGCAGGCAGCAGCCACGCTCCCGTGGGCCGGTGGCTCCCGGTAGAGCAGCTGTGGCAGGGAGCTGTGCCCCGGCACCCGCACCACGGGGGGATCCCCGCAGAAAGCGCGCAGCCGCGGCTCCAGGGCGGGCGAGGTGATCACCACGAGGCGCAGGGCCGGGCGCTGCTGCAGCATGTCCTTGAGCAGCCCCAGCAGCGCGTCCGTGGGCACCGTGCGCTCCTGCGCCTCGTCCAGCACCACCACCCCGTACTGCCGCAGCAGCGGCTCCGACGTCATCTCCCGCAGCAGCATCTCGTCCGAGCAGAACCTGCGGCGGCCACACCCCGTCAGCCCCTTCCCCCCGGCCTTTCCCCCCTCCCCGCAGCAGCCCAGGCCGAGGCCAGGCTGGATTAAGGGATTAGGGGGAGCTGAGCGGGATTAGTGCTCTGCGCTCCCGGCGCGGGCCCCGCCGTACCTGAGGATGGTGTCGGCGGTGCAGCAGTCCTCGTGTGGCACGCAGTAGCCCACCTCGTGGCCCAGGTTCAGGTCCATCTCGTCGGCCACGCGCAGCGAGAGGCTGAGGGCGGCCAGGCTGTGGGGCTGGGTGCAGGCCACCAGCCCGTGGGCGAAGCGCAGGGACAGGGCGTACTCGGCGCACCACTGAGGGATCTGTGGGGACAGCGTGGCTCCAGGACTGTCCCCTCCCTGCTGTGCCCCTCCAAAGGGCACAGGGACCCTCCCCATGGATCTGGCTGCAGGATCTCCAGGGGCACTCATAGCTCAGGCAGGATCTTCCCTCCCCACAGTCTGTACCAGGAGCACCATGGCCACACACCTGCAGCTTCCCGCTCCAGTGTGGGACACCATGACCCTGCTCTGACATTAGGGACACGGGACAATGGCCTGGGAAACCCCACAGAGAGGGGCAGGGATCATCAGGGAACAGCTGCTGGCCAAGTGCCTGGCCTGATGGTGTGGGACAGTGCCAAGGCCACGTGGATGTCCCTTTGGCACCAGCGACCTGAGTCCTACTTCCTCCTGTCACCTCTGAGCCCCCCACGAGCAATGCCTGTGCCTCAGTGTCCCCAGGGACTGCAGGAAGGGTGCTGCACCCAAAAACACCGGCCCTGGGGCCCGCACAGGGGCTTTGTTCCCCAAACCTGGCAGTGCCAGCCCAACCCAGCAACTCAGCAGGTCACACCCACGGAGGTGATTTGGCTGAACACCTCGAGCCCAGGGCAAACACCCCGATAGCCTGCGGCGACCCAGCCCATTCCGGCCCCGCAGCAGCCACAGCTGCAACGCCGCTCCCTGCAATCCTTCCCCCGGTCAAAGTCTGCCAGGTGCTGTCCCCGTGTCACCAACAGCTGGGACCAGCTCCCTGGGGCAGCCGGGAGGGATTTGGCAGCCCCTGCCTCCAGCTCCGGGAGGGGCCGTTCCCCCTTCCCGCTGCCACCTCCCGTGCCGGTCACTGCGGGTTTGCCCGGAGCCCAGTGCCCACCCCGCGGGGCTCCGTGCAGCATTCCCGGGGGCCCGGCTCCCTCTCGGTGTGTCCCACGGGTCTGGAAGGATCCACACGCAGCTCCCGGGCACCCCAGCAGCTCTTGCCCCTCACCTGTGTGCTCTTGCCGGTACCGGGAGGTCCGGACACCAGCACGATGCCACTGTTGCCCTCCAGGTGTTCCATGAAGCTGTACTTGGTGGTCCAGACCGGCAGCTCCCGGCGCTGCCGCAGCAGCTCGTAGTAACGGGAGGAGAAGGGCAGCCCATCGTAGGGGTTCACCTCCAGGTCCCCGTCGCAGCCCAGGGACGCGTCTTCATCCTCCTCCTCCTCGTCCAGCGCGGAGCCGGGGCCGCTCGGCCCGGGCAGGGGAGCCGGGGCCCCGGAGCCGGCCATGGCGGAGACACCGGAGCTGCGAGGGCGGGCGGGGGTGGAGCGGCACCGGCGCTGACCCACCCTCGCCTACGAACCGGGAAGGAGCCCGGTGCAGCCCAGTGCCACGTCCCGTCCCGCGGGGAGGGGAGACCCGCGGGTACCGGGGACGGGCGGGGGATGCGGGCACAGGGGCACGGACAGGTGCGGAGAGGTGACACGGCCGCGGAGTCCCGGAGCAGAACCGGGAGAACGGGCAGGGAACCGGGAAAAGGGGATGGGGCACCGGGAGAGCCCCGCGGGATGGAGCAGAATGCGGAGACCGGGCAGGGCTGTGCGTGGGAACCGAGGCAGGACACAGGGGCTGCAGGACACGGCGGACACCTTGGGAGGGTCGGTCCCGAACGGCACGGGCCGACCGGGTGGGCAGAGCACCTGTACGGGACGGTCCGGACCGGGCACCTGAACAGCGGCACCGGGCCGGAGCTCAGCGGAGCGGAGCGGGCGGGCAGGTCGGGGGCGGGGCGGGGGCGGGTCAGGGGCGGGTCGTCCGCATCCCCCCGGGCCGCGGCCCCGGTTCCGGCCCCGGTTCCGGTTCCGGTCCCGCCGCTCACCTGCGCGCGCCACCGCGGGCCCTGCCTCGGGACACGGTCACGGGACCCACGCGCCGTCACGTGTTCCACCAGCGGCAGCCAATCAGCGCCCGCGCCGGGCGGGGCCCGGATGTGGCGGCGGGACCGGACCGGACGGAGCGGACGGGACCGGACGGGACCCCCGGCACCCCGGCAGCGCTCCCGCCTCCGGCCGCGGCCCGCCCGGCCCGCTGCCCTGCGATACCAGCTCCGGTGTGCGGCTGCAGCCCCAGCCCATATTCGGATCGGGCTTCCCGGTACCGCACATCTCGGTGCTGGTGCTGAGCGTCCCGGTGTGGGACCGGGCGTACCGGAGCCGGGCATCTTGTACCGGCGCATCCCGTAGCAATGCCGGGCATCCCCATTCGGGACATCCTGTACTGCTGTCGGGTGCACCGGAGCCGGGCATCCCGTACCGGTGTCGGTCCTTCCGTACCGGAGGATCCCGTTATGGATCACATTGGTGCTGGGCATCCTGCTGCCGGAGCGGGGCATCCCGTACCAGCACTGGGTGTATCGGGGCCGGGTATCCCGGTGCCGGACATCCCGTACCGGTGAAGCAGCTCCCTCGGCCGCGGCGGCTCCCGGCGGTACCGGCAGGTGGAGCTCCCTGACTGGCGAACGGCCGGGGCCGCGGGGCAGGGACCGCGCACCGAGCGGCGCCTGCTGGCCCCGGGACTGCGGAAATCGGGAACCGGGAACCTCAGAGGCTGCGGGAAGTGCTCTCGGAGAGCCCCGGCAGCTCCCGCACGCCGGTGTCCGTGGCACATTTCCTTCTGTTCAGCCCCGGCGCTGCCAGCCCCGGGACCAGCGGGCAGGTCCGTGCACCGGCGGGGATCTGGCGGCACATCCCGGGCGGCTCCGGCGGCTGCTCTGAGTCCTGCGTGTCCCGCCTCGCACCTCGGCCCGGGCGGTGACACCGGAGTCACGTTATGGCGATTTTGGCCGATCCCACACCCACCCCATCTCCCTCTCCCGCGGGGCTCTCCTTGCCCTCTGCTTTTTCTCAAGGCCGGTTTTTGGTCAGGGGGTCTGTCCTGGGGCTGGGGGTGACCCCAGAGCAGGCTCAGGATGCAGGGAAGGAGGCGAGTGCTGGCTCCGAGGGGCTGCTGGAGAGAGACGTGTCAGTCTGTGGGAGCAGCAGCAGGATTTGGGGGGCTCAGAGGGTCCCAGGGCAGCGTGGCCATGAGGGGGTGAGGGTCTGGAGCCTGTGGAGCCACCAGGATTGGACAGGGCCAGCAGGAGGAAGGAAGTGGCTGGTGCTGAGCCGTTCTCCACGCGCCCTCCTGGTGCTGCAGGAGCCGGACAGGGCACAGAGCCAGAGCTGGCACAGCTGGGCCTGGTGCTCTGGGGGATGGGATGGAAATGTGGGCAAGCCAGACTCAGCCATGATGGCAGAAACCTTGTCCCAGCAGTGCTGGTTCTAGCCACGGCTCCGAGTGACTCCTCGTGCCATGGGGTGGCTGGAGAATCCCATGCTCCCAACTCCAGCCCCATGTCCTGCTGGGGGCTGGGTGCTCACCCACACGGGTCACCGTGCCACCCCATGACCCACCCCAGTGACCAGAACCATCTTGGCAGTGACCCCTGACCCACACCTGTTGGGAAGGATGAATCAGGAAAACCTCATAAATGTGATTGCCTAGCAAAAGATTTTGAGAATATGGAAACCATAAGCGAGATTGAGATAATAGCAGTTTTTGACTGAGTGGCTGGAGAATAGCAATGTGGATGCTTGAAGATCTTCTCCCTTTGTTAAGATAATGCCAGTTGCTGCAAATACCAAAGAGCCAGCAGAGACCCTCTGCAGGCATGACAGAAAAGGTCTGAGATAAGGTTTAGAGATAAGAAAACAGTAAAACATGGTAATGTAGCAATTCCTATAGGTTGTATGTAAATATTAGAGAATTTGTATCTTGTATTAGATTAGTTAGTGGAAATTAGAATATTCAACGTAGAAGAAGATTTATTGTGTTGTAAACGGGAAAATCTCTCTCTTACCTCTCTTACTTCGTTCTCTTACTTCCCTCTCTTATCTCTTAGAACTCCTTACCCCCACTCTCTTTCTGCCCTGCTCCGAGCTGCAGCTGGCAGCTCCCAGCTGAGCCCTTTTCACCCACGCCCTGTGCAATAAACTGCAAACTTCAAGACCTGAGAGCGCCTGAGTTTGTCCTGACCACCATCCCCCACCAAGACTCGCACACCCACCCTTGGGTGGGCGGTGTGGGGGTCCCGGGAGCTCCATCCCCCCCAGGCGTGGCAGGGGCAGGATGGGGGGGTGGGACCCCCGCGCTCAGGGCGCACTGAGGAAGCGGAGGTTTCACAAGCTGGGGGTACACGTGACACGGGGAGTGTGACAGGAGGAACCACCAGTGGCCCCGCAGAGCCCCGGTCCCCACGGCACGGCGCCGGTGGCCATGGCGCCCTGGCTGCCCACCAAGGAGAAGTATGGCGTGGGTGAGTGGGGGCTGCGGGTGCTGAGCCCTCTGCGGGTTTCCACGGGGCTGGAGGGGCACAGGGCTGGTGGAATGGGGGGCTCAGGGTGAGGTGACGTCCGTGGTACCCCCTGGATGTGGTGGTGGCAGCTGGGTGATGGCAGCCGAGCTGGTGCCGTTGTGAGGTGATGTGAGGAGGGGTCCCTGCAGTGCTGGCGCTGTGTGCAGGAACAAACAGGGGTAGCGGGGGCTGCAGGGCTGGTGACAGAAGGCTCAGGGAAGGGGGCCAAGCAGGACAGGTGCCAGCAGGACCCACGCACCAGGAGGCTCCAGAGCTGCTGCTGGTGGGGGTGGAAGCACTGGGGTGGTTCCAGTCTCTCCAGGCTGTGGGTCTGGGCTCAGCCCGGCTGCTGAGGCTCTGGGGGAGCCTTGAGACACCTCAATAATTTTCCTCAGGTTCCAGCTGGGGCTTTGCAGCTGCCTCGGTGTTGGTGATGGCAAAGCCCTGGGCACCCCCTTTCCTTGCAGCACCCCCAGCTTGGACCCCCTATGCCCTGCACCAGCCCTGGGCTCCCCCACTCCCTGCAGCACCCCCAGCTTCTGCTGCCTCTGGCAGCCCTGTGCTTCTTCCCGTTTCTTGTGGGTTTCTTGCACCCTTTCCCTTGCACTTTCTGCACTGCTGGAGCGAGGGCTGAGCTGCTGCAGGGTCCTGGGCAGCACCTGAGTGAGGGCTGAGCTGCTGCTGGTCCCAGCTGGTGCAGGGTCTTCATGGGGAGTTCAGGGTGATAGGAGGGGTCCTGTGGGACCTTGGGGCTCCCGGTGCCCCAAGGTGTGAGGGTCAGCCTGAGGGGTCCCGACGAGCCAGGTGGGTCTGGGGGTGCTGCAGTATGAGCTGGCCCTGGCTGGGACTCAGGGTGGGCACAGGCATGGTCCTAGGGTGCAGGGACTGTCCCCCCTGGGGGCCAAACCAGGGCTGCCTGCCCCAGAGCTGTCCCTGGGGCCAGAAATAGCGACAGGGACAAGCACAGCACTGCCAGGCAGGAAGTGGCTGGCCACCAGAGAGCTCCTGTCCCCACCACCCCCCTCCCCTGCCACCAGCTCTGCTGTCCCCAAACACCCTGGTGTCCCTGAGCCACCTGGGCAGGGGCTCAGCTGGCACTTGCCTCCCTGCCCTGCTTGTGCCAGGAGCAGGACTCACCAGGGTGTGGGGGGCAGGCAGGGAGGGTCTCATAAGGGATCCCTGAGTGCCAAGATGGGTCTGGGGGCTCCTGCTGTGCCCAGCCCTGTGCAGGCTGTGCCGTGGCTCTCCTGGGGTGTGGGGCTGTGGTGCTTGGGGATCTCACGCTGTTTGTAGGGTTGAGGCTCTGCCCCATCTCTCAGGGCTGAATGGGGCCTGCAGGGTGCTTTAGGGGGCACTTAGCCCATGGGGTGCAGGTGCACAGGGCCTGGGGGCTGGGCAGGGATCCCAACTCCCAGCCCCTCTTCCCACAGCCGTGTGGAACTTCCCGCGCACCAAGGAGCATCACCTGCCGCTGCAGATCGGGGAGATGGTGCACATCCTGCAGGCCTCCGAGGGTAAGGGGACCCCCGGGTGCACCCCAGCGTGGGTTCCTGCACCCTCCCTGCAGCAGGGGCCAGCACCCCCAGCCTGGCTGACCGTGTCCCCTCCCCTCGCAGGCTGGTACTGCGGGTACTCGCTCCGGAACAGGGCTGCCCGGGTAGGTGAGGGCGTGCTGGGGTTTTGGAGGCAGCAGGGGCACTGCTGGTGGCTTTACCTGTCCCTGCTGGGTGTCTGTGGGGGCAGAGCATGGACAGCAGCTTGCCCTATGCTGGGGGTTCGAGGGGAGCAGAGGGCACGGCAGGCTGGGCACCCCGTGGCACTGGGAGCCCCCAGCTGTGCCCTCCTGAGGGACATCTCCCATCCCGGGGGTGCCGACGGCTCTGGCTCCTTCAGGGCATCTTCCCGGCCTCGCTGATCCGGCTGAAGGGCGCCGCGGTGGAGCAGCGGGGGTAGGTGCAGGGCAGGGGCAGGGGCAGGGACGGTGGGCTCCACCCTCTGCGCCGTGCGGGGTCCCTGCGGTGCTGGGGCGCTCCAGGGGTCCCTGCGGTGCTGGGGCGCTCCAGGGGTCCCTGTGCCTCCCCCAGGGTGGAGGAGAGCGTGGAGGAGAGCACCCCCATGGTGCAGGAGATCACCACCACGCTGCGGGAGTGGGCCACCATCTGGAAGCAGCTCTATGTGGTGAGGGTCTGGGTGTCGGGGGGGATGTGGGAGCGGGGTGGGGGACCCCCGGTGACCCCGTGGTGCTGCCGTAGGCCGGGCAGACGGAGCGGTACGGGCAGGTGAAGAGGATGATGCAGGAGCTGATGGAGCAGCGCTCGCAGCTGCTCTCGGGGACGCTGCCCAAGGACCAGCTGCTGCGGCTCAGGAAGGAGGTGACCGGCAAGATGGACTACGGCAACAAGTGAGGGCGGGGACGGGGCACAGGGACCTCAAATCTGCCTCTGGCACAGGCTGTGCGGTGCCCAGGTGTGCTCCCTGGCTGTCACTGTGTCCCCATCGTCCCAGCTGGCTGTCCCGTGATGGCTGGGGACAATAAGTGTGCCACCAGCTGCTCAAGCCACCTGGCTGAGGGTTATGGCTGGGACAGGAACGTTCCTGGTGCTGCCAGCTCCTGTCTCCTTTGCCAGCCGGATCTGTCCTGCCCCCTCAGACTCTGTGCAAGGACAAATGAGTCTTGGTGGGACACACGGACCCGTGTGCCCCCAGTTCTGCCTCACCCCACCCTGGCCCCTGCAGGATCCTCGCGCTGGACCTGGTGGTGCGGGATGAGGACGAGAACATCCTGGACCCCGACAGGACCAGCGTCATCAGCCTGTTCCAGGCGCACAGGAGGGCGGCACAGACCGTCACCCAGCGCATCCAGGAGGAGACGGTGAGGGCGCTGCACCCGGAGCCTGATGTCCCCCGTGCCAGGGGATGTGCCAGGGGCTGAGCTGCGGGGCTGAGCCACCTTGTGCCCCCCACCTCGTGCCCCCCAGAGCCCGCAGCAGACAGCACCGGGCCACGGCACCCACGGGGCTGCTTCGCCCTCCCACAACCTCTACCTCTGCGTCCGCAATTTCGTCTGCCACATCGGGGAGGAGGCGCAGCTCTTCATGGCGCTGTATGACCCTAGCGAGCAGCGCATCATCAGGTGGGGTCCCGGGGCACAGGACAGTGGCCGTGCTCTGCTGGGTGCTTGTCCTGCTGCTCCCTGTGGCTGCCCTCAGGCTGCCCATCCTGCCCAGCCCAGAAGGACCCGGCGGGTGTCACAGGGGAAGGGGCACGTCCCTTCCTAAAGGGATTCTCCAGAGCGGGAGGGCTCGTCATGGCCATGCAGCCATATCCCGTGGGACAGCCCGTGGCTCCTCCTGTCTTGGAGTCAGTGACTTACTAAAGTCAGTCACTTACTAAAAGCATTATGAACTCACTCTAAAGTTACTGACTTACTTCTACTTAAATGTCTACTTTATGTGTGAGACGCTTATTATACTTCAATCCATCCAAAGGCTTTAATTCAATCCCTACACTCTGATTTCTCTCTGAAGAATTCAGAGAGACCCCTGACTCACTGACTCCAACAGTCCTGCCCCAGGCACTGGTGAGGTGGCCACGGCGGTGACTGGGGACAGCCAGGCTGGGCCAGTGCTTATGGCGCGACTGGAAACGCTGGTGGGCTGAGGGATGTGTGCAGTGGGAGCTGCCGGGGGCTCTGCCATCCTGGTGTCCACCTCAACCATCACCCGCCCCGCAGCGAGAACTACGTGATCCGCTGGGCCAGCACCGGCGTCCCCCAGGACATCGAGCTGCTCAACAACCTCAAGGTCGTGTTCACGGTGAGCGCAGACCCCGGGGGACGCTGCGCTGCTGCCTCCCGCCGCTCCCTCCTGCCCATCTGCAGCATTTGGGGTGCCCCGTGTCCCCCCGCGAGAAGCCGAACCCCCACCAAACCCTCTGCTCGTGTACCCCCGGCCCCTCCGCAGACCCCTGCCCAGGCACTGCGAGGTGCTGCCCCTCGGGGTCTCCTCCCGGTGCTGGGGGTCTCGGGGTCCCCTCCCGGTGCTGGGGGTCTCGGGGTGCCCCGTCCCCGCTCGTCCCACCCCCCTCGGCACTCGCTGACTCAGCGCTTTGGCTGCAGCGCAGCGCTGACCCCCGGGACGCCGCGGAGCCATCGATATGCAAATGAGCCGGGAAAATCGATGTTAATGAGCAGCATCAGCACTTCGGCTCCGCTGCCCATGGGCTCCTGCCCATCTCTGCCCTCTGCTCTGCTCGCTGCTGATGTTGTGTGTGTCCCTATCCCTTCTCCTTAGCGCCGCTGGAAGGTTTTGGCGCGGGGGCAGCGCCCGAGGGACGCGATTCTCTCCCTGGTCTCTCCGGAGCTGGGGTACAGGGCCACCCTGACATCCTTACACCGTGCCAGGTTGCCCCCCACTTGCCAAACTGCCTGGGCTAGGGTGGCCTTTTGGAAACATCGGTGCTGGCATTGTCCCCATCCCTGGTATTTGCCATTCCTGGGGTGCACAGAAGCCTCCAGGGCAGCGGGGCTGTGTGCCCACCGTCCCCACAGTGCAGGGCAGCAGGGACCCGTCTGTGCCCGCTGGTTCCCCCTGCGCAGCCCTGGGCACCCCGTGGTCACCAGGGTGACACGGCCGCTGTCCCCCAGGACCTGGGCAGCACGGACCTGAAGCGGGAGCGGCTGTTCCTGGTGTGCCAGATCATCCGGGTGGGGCGCATGGACCTGCGGGACAGCCACAGCCGCAAGCTCAGCACGGGTCTGCGCCGGCCCTTCGGCATCTCAGGTGGGGAGACCCCCAGGGACTCCCGTGCCACCCCCCTGGCACCCCCCAGCCGCCACAGCAGGCTCTGTGATGTCCCTGGGCTTCTCCCACTGTCGCCTATCCCTCTGCATGGCTGCCCCCACACTGTCCCCCCTGCCCAAGGGACACAACACAGCCCTGTCCTGGCACCGGGGAACCCCAGCACAGCGCTGCTGAGGGGTCCCCAGAGCAGCCCTGGGGAGATCCCCTGCCTTCACCTCCCCCCATGATCCTGTTCTGGACCACGGTGCCACCTCTGTGTCACTGCAGTGATGGACATCACCGACATCACCAAGGGGACGTGTGACAGCGACGAGGACAAGCAGCACTTCATCCCCGTCCACCTGTGAGCCCCATGGGTGTGGGGAGTGCTGGGGGGGCAGCGGGCAGGGAGCAGCACTCCAGGGCCTGGCTGGCATGGGGACAAGAGGTGCAAGGATCAAAGAGAAGAGGTTTTTTCCCCTAATTGTGGCTTTGCCAGGGTGGCTGCTGATGGTGATTTCCTTCACAATATGATCCGGAAGGTGGTGGAGGGGAAGGACATCAACCACAAGGGACAAGGTAGGGACCCTGTGTCCCCTGTCCCCACGCTGTGCCATGAGACTCTTCCTGTGCCATCTGCTTGTCTCACAAAGCACTCCTTGCTGTGGCCCCTGGTGGCCCCGGCTCTCCCAGCTCTTGCTGTCACCCCTTAAAAAATCACTGTGGTCCTTACAGGGCTCTGGGTGTCCCTGAAGATGCTGTGGGGAGACCTGAGCCAGGTGAGGAAGGACCACCCACACCTGGTGGACCGCAGCACGGCAGTGGCTCGCAAGCTGGGCTACCCGGAGGTCATTATGCCAGGCAGGTGTGGGGGGGACAAACCTGGGGGTCTCTGGGGATGCCAGCATGGTGCCAGGACGTGGCTGACAGGGATGTCCCCCCCAGGTGATGTCAGGAACGACATCTACCTGACACTGGTGCAGGGAGAGTTCGACAAGGGCAACAAGAAGACGCAGAAGAACGTGGAGGTGACCGTGTGTGTCTGTGATGAGGCAGGAAATGTGATGCAGGTATGGCAGGTGTCCCCTGTGTCACCTCACCTCGGGTGTGGCAGGTGTCCCCTGTGTCACCTCACCTCGGGTAGAGCCAGCAGCTCCAGTAGCAAAACTGGCTGGAGGAGCCTCTTGGAGCTGCCCAGAATAGAGATCTGGGAATAAAGATATGGGAAAGTGCTGTGAAGGGTAGAGAGAAAATTGTCCTCCCTTGGGGACAGGGCCACCCCCAGTGCCCCCAGGACAGGCAGGGGGGAAGGAGCTGGGGGCAGGCAGGAGGACAGGGGGGTCAGAGCTGATTGTCACGTCCCCAGGCTGGCTCTTGCCTCTCTCCAGGTGTTCTGACACCAGTTCTGGCTCCTGAGGAATGGGCTGGAACTGCTGAGGGCCCAGAGATGCATCCTCCATCTCCATCCACAGGGCCACTCCCTGATGTGCCCTGGGAGGGCCATGTGTCCCTTCAGAGGTGGCACCAGGTGGAGCTGGAGGGGAGGGATTTTAGGAAGGTGTGGGCAGGGAGGTTTGGGGGCTGGCAGGGATGGGAATTCTCCCTCCCAGTGAGGCCATTTGGGCTGATCCTGAGCTATCTCCTCCTGGCAGAACGTGATCTATGCAGGGGCAGGGGACAGCCCCATCAGCCACTACCGCTCTGTCGTCTACTACCAGCAGCGGCACCAGCGCTGGATGGAGACCCTGAAGGTCTGGGGAGCCCTGGGGCACAGGGGCTGGGGTGGGACAGGGCTGCAGCCCCTCCAGGGTGCACTCCACTCCTGTGCCACAGCACCCTGCTGCTGCAGGGGGTCCCATCAGGGCAGGTTTTGGGGAGCAGTCCTTGGTCCAGCTTGGAGGTGCTGCCAGGGTCACAGCATGACCCCTGGATGGACACCCAGCATGACCCTGTCCCCATCCCAGTGCCCCCAGTTCAGCCTCACTGGTTGACTGGGAAGGATGAGGGGCTGGTTTGCAGCAGTGGGTGGGTGGCACAGAGGGACATTGCCCAGGTGGGGGCTCAGCCCGTGCCCCCTGCCCTCACCTTGGCACACATTTCCTCCCAGATTGCTGTTCCCATCGAGGACGTCCACAGGACCCACCTGAGGTTCACCTTCCGCCACCGCTCCTCCAGCGACTGTGAGCATCCCTTGCCCCAAGCCTTCCTCCCAGCATTGCCTCTCCCTGCCTGCACGTGTGTCCCTGGTCCCCTCTGAGCCCCCTCCCCTCACCCTGTGTGTCCCCCCCAGCCAAGGACCGCAGCGAGCGGATTTTCTCCATGGCCTTTGTGAGGCTGATGCGCCCCGATGGCACCACCCTGCGGGATGGGGAGCACGACCTGGTGCTGTACAAGGTATGGGGGGGTCACAGAGCCCCCAGAAGCGTGGGGGATGTGGGACAGCAGCACTTCTGGGGCCAGGGTCTCTATCCCTGCCTCAGCCACGGCGCTGGTGGCACGTACCCAAAGTCCCCGAGGGTTTGCAGTGCCTCCCTCGCTGTCCTTGGTGGCAGGGGCTCCCTGCACACTGCGTCTCCAGTCCCTGCGCTGCTCCTTTGGGATGACAAGTTTGCTTTGGGAAAAGGTGATTTAAGCGTTGGTGACAGAGAGGGAACGTCCCCGTGGTGTGGCTGCACTTCACCTGATTTCACCAGCCCTGGCTCTGCTCGGGTTTGCTGTGGGAGAGTGGAGGGGAGGGGAAATCGCTGTTCATTTGGGGAAAACACAGTCAGCTCCAATGTGAGCCCCTGAAGGTGCTGCCCCTTTACCCGGTGTCCCTTCCCCATACTGGGGCTGCTGTCCAGAGCAGAGGAGGCAGAGCTGGTCCTGCTGCCAGGGTGAGCTCAGGGCTCTTCCCTGTGTGTTGACACCTTCCAGGGTCCCTGCCTGGCCATGGAGCTCCAGCATCCCTGGGGGTCACCTGCTCCCCCACCCCTGGGCTGCTGCACGGGAGTGTTCTCTGATTTTGGCAACGTGACCACAGTTTCTCCAGGCAGAGCCACGTTCCTCCCTGAGTCTTGCCTTTTTTTTGGGATGAGCCAACCAGTCCAGCCTGCTGTGGCAGCCCGGGACAGGGACAGACCATTCTGTTCCTCCCTGAGGCTCCTGCACATTTGAAATCATTATGATGTCCCTCCTCCCTGCTTTATTTTTGGGCAAAAGACCCAAATTCTTTAACTGCTGCCGTGGCCCTCGGCGCTGGCTCTGGTCCCTGCCTCTCTGGGGACTGTCCCCTGCACAGCAGGAGCATTGGGCACCTTTGGGATGTGCCAGTGCTGGCTGTGGCAGTGAGATCAAACCTCCCCCACCTCCCTGCAGGGTCCCTGTTCCCCTCAGAGAGCTGTCCCTGCTGAGCCACCCCGTCCTGAGCTGCTCCATCTCTCCCTGTCTGACTCCGGCTCTTCCCGGCAGACACCGGGGGCTGGATTCTGGGAGTCAGAAGCTATTTCATCTTTTTATCTCTGCTTGCCAGGGGAATGTGAGTGAAGGGCTTTTAGCTGCTCAGACCTCTTGATCTCCAGCTGGTCTGGGCTCCAGCCAGTTTTCCCTGGGAAGGAGCACAGGGCTCCTGTGTGTTGGCTGCTCGTAGCAGGTGTCCTGGAAGGGAAAACCCAACAGCAAACAGCTCTGTCACCTCCACCTGACCTTCAGCTGGAAGGGTTTCACCCTGTGAGGCTGCAGGCAGAGGGAAGGATGGATGTCTGTGAGCTGCAGCCTGGCTGGCTTTGGTCAACCCCCACATCCCAGTGAATTCGATGCTCATTTTCTAGGGATGAACATCTAATTCCTCATTGAATCAAGGCTTGTCAGCTGTTTGCACACCCTGAAGTGATGACACAGTTTTTTAAAGATTGATGATTATCTAATTTTATAAATGTATGCCTATTATTTAAAGTATTATTGATTGTTGTATTGTGTTTTAACTGCAGAAATTTGTAAACTTTGAGTTTGGCTTTTTTTTTTTTTTAAGTGGGGAAAACTGCAGTATTGTAGATTTTTTGTTAGATAATAGTTAAAGGAGAATATAAAGTTCAATTATATGTTATGCTTTTGCTTTGTTTGCTTTTAATAGTACAGATTTGTCAATTAGCCAACTTAAAGTAAGTGTTTAAGTAACTTCAGTTAATGTATGAAGCTTAAATACCATATGTCTGTCCAACACAACCCCAGGAAAACTCTTTGTCCTAGGGTGGCCAAGGAAGGTCATTCAGAGTCACCCCAGTGAATCTCCTGATGGAACATTTTCAGCTTAGAGTAGGGCACACAGAAATAGGTTGGTGTGGCTGTGGAGGCCCTGGTGTGTCCATACAGGTGGGGGATGTAGGGTGACAGTGATGTAGGACTGGCTGTCCTGGACACCTGTGTGGTGTCCTGCTCCCTGTCAGTGTCCCAGTGTCCCACTGCATGTCCATCCCTGCAGCACTGCCCGGGTGTGCTCCATTTCCAGCCTCAGACTCCTCTTTGTCACTCTGCTCCTCCTGCCTGTTGTCCTGTCCCCACTGTGTGACACGGGCTGGGGTTTGGTGTCACCTCCAGCTGATTGTCCCAGCTGAGCGGGGTGTCCCTGCTCTTCAGGGAGCAGCTTTGTGGGATCAGTGTGGGGAGCCAGAGGGTACCATGGGGTCAGAACTGTCCCCGGGGGCTCCCGCTGTGACCTGCGCTGTGCCCTGCAGGGTGACAGCAAGAAGCTGGAGGATGCCAGCACGTACCTGTCCCTGCCCTCGGAGCGGAACGTGCCGGAGCCGAAGCTCCTCTCTGGCTCCTCCTTCCGTGTGAGCGGGGCCACGCCCGGCTTAGCCGTGTCCACCCGCGACAGCTTCCAAATCTCCACGCTCGTCTGCTCCACCAAGCTGACCCAGAATGGTGAGTCCTGGCTGGGGCTGTGTCCCCTCCCCGGTGGTGTTCCCACCTGCTGGGTCACACTTGTGATGTTTGAAGTGAAAACAGTGGGAGCAGTGAGTGCTCACCGAGTGTTTGGCCATGGTCAGAATGCCCAAGAATGTTCCTGGGGAGATCAGCTCCATCTGGGTATTTGGGGGGCTGCCAGCCTCTGGAGAGGAGCAGCAGTGAGTGGAATTCCCACTTGAATGTGGCTGCTGCAGGCTCCTTGTCCTTCCTTCGAAATTGAGGTGGGAATTGGAGCTCTGTGGTTCAACCCCCATTCCTGGGTTAGCTCAGGGGAGTTTCCAGCCCTGCAGATCAGGACATCTCTGAAGATTTGTGCCCCCTTGGCCCTGACACACCCCCTTGGCCACAGGGGAATGCTGTGCTCTCCTCCCACCTGCTGCAAGGCTGGGAGGTGGGAATGGCTCATCCTGCTCTGTGGGCTCGGGGGACATGGCCTCGTGGTGTGGGGATGTGACACAGGGTGACACGTGGCTGCAGGGCACTGTGGTTCAGTGTGGAGGGGTCAGGCATGAGGCTGCTCCATTAGTTCCCTTCTTGCAGCACAATTTTGTCTCCCACAGCCACGACCTATTTAGAGTTTGTGCTTTATGGCCCTGGCATCAGGGGGTTTCAGCACTGAGCAGTGAATGTGTGAGGAGGTTCTGGTTGTTCCTGGGCAGCGAGGATGGGATGGGGGAGCTGGGGGTTGGTAGCTGTCCTGGTTTGGAGGACAGGTGTCTGCCAATAAAGGCAGAAGATTCTCTTTGAAATGGAGAATGTAAACACCCTCCCTCCAAATTATTATAATTTTGAAATGAAGGGGCTCTCAGGCAAAGATATGGGAATTAGGAAGAACAGTTCTTTACTAGGAAAATTAAAATAGAAATGCAGTATTACACAGAACAATCCCAAACCCTGCCAGAGTCAGAATCCAAGCTGACACCCGTCAGTCAGTCAGGGTGTTGGCACAGTCCCATTCAATGGTGGCTGCATCCTCCTGCAGGGGCAGATGTGGTTCAGCTGGAGCAGTGCTCCTGGAGAAGGTGCAGTTTCCTCTGAAGGTGCAGGGATGATGTGGAAAGGTCTGGCTTTCCTCTGGAATCCAGTGGCAAAGGCTGCTCTGGTGTTCCAAATGTCAGTTTTGATCTGGGTAGGAAAGGCTTGGCTCCTCCCCTGGCTGGAGCATCTCCCAGTGGGATGATGGAATTTTATCAGTCATGCCCTGGGACTCACTGGCCATGAACAGGAGATATCTCCTGGAGGGAGGATGGGCTGTGGGAAGATAAAGATGATTGCCCAGCTGGTTTAAAGATGGCCCATGAGCAGATAATGTGTGCCAGGAGATCAGGGTCACTGCCCCACCCAGTTGGGGACAGAATTCACATTTCTGGCCACACCAACCCAAGACAGTAACACTGGGGTGTGGCAGTGAGTGGTCAGTGCTGACTGCCCCATTCCTGCTGCCCAGTGAACCTGCTGGGGCTGCTCAAGTGGCGCTCCAAGCCCAGCCTGCTCTGTGGGAACCTCCAGAAGCTGATGAACGTGGATGGAGGGGAGGTCATCAAGGTACAGCCAGGATTTGCTCCCCCAGCTCCCTCCCTGGTTCCTGCACCCCCATGCCCAGAAGCTGGGTCTTGGGCAATGCTGGGGTCAGCACTCAAACCCTCACATCCCTCATGTCCCCCCAGTTCCTGCAGGACACACTGGATGCCCTGTTCTCCATCATGATGGAGCACTCAGAGACAGATGTCTACGACACCCTTGTGTTTGATGCCCTGGTGAGCAGAACCTGCGTGGGTCTGAGCCCCCCCAGGGCAGGGTGGGCACTGGTTGGACTGGGGCAGTGGGATTTGCTGGTCTGAGTGACCCAGCACAGGGCAGGGCTGCATCCTGAGGGGAACAATCCCATCAGGATTCAAAGGTGTTTCTCCCACAGCAAGACAAGAATAATCTCAGGGATGGCACCAGGGCAGGGTGGGGTCAGGGTGGCTGTTGTTCTGCCCAGACATCCCCCTGCCCACACCAAGCCATGCTCCTGCCTGCTGCCCTCAGGTTTTCATCGTGGGGCTGGTGGCTGACAGAAAGTTCCAGCATTTCAACACGGTCCTGGAGGCTTACATCCGGCAGCACTTCAGCGCCACGCTCGCCTACAAGTGCGTTCTGTGGGATGTGGGATGGGGAGGGACAGCTGGGACAGCTGGGATGGGGGAGACAGGGCTGGGACAGCCAGGATGGGGCTGAGACAGTGGGTACAGGGAGGGACAGCTGGGACAGCTGGAATGAGGGGAGACAGGGCTGGGACAGCTGGAATGAGGGGGACAGGGCTGGGACAGCCAGGTTGGGGCTGAGACAGGGGGTACAAAAAGGGACAGGGCTGGGACAGCCAGGACAGGGCTGAGAAGGTGGGTACAAAAAAAGGACAGGGCTGGGACAGCCAGGATGGGGCTGAGACAGTGGGTACAGGGAGGGACAGCTGGGACAGCTGGAATATGGGGGGACAGGGCTGGGACAGCCAGGATGGGGCTGAGACAGTGGGTACAGGGAGGGACAGGGCTGGGACAGCTGGAATGGGGCTGGGACAGCAGGTACAGGGCTGGAATGCCCACGGCTATCCCGCCCTGCAGGAAGCTGCTGTCGGTGCTGACACAGTACCTGGAGCAGGCAGGGAGGGGGGAGCCCTGTGAGTCCCTCCCTCGCACCTTCAAGGCCCTGGAGTACATCTTCAAATTCATCGTCCGCTCCCGGCGCCTCTTCTCCCAGTAAGTGCTGGCAGTGGCTCCCAGTGCTCCCAGTGCTCCCAGTGCCACGCTGTGCCCTGTGCCAGCGCCCTGCTGGCTGTGGGTCTGGGGGAGGGAGGTGCTGTGAGGGTCCCTGTGCTGTGGGAGTGGTGTCAGTGCCATTGTCACTCCCAGGGTTGTGGCAGTGGCAGCTCAGCCCACCTGGTGGGCTCGCTCCGGGCCATGCTGCTGTGTTGGCTGGTCCCCAGGCCCTCCTCCATCACTGTGATTCCTCTCCTTGAGGATTCTGGCAGTTTTCAGCTTCTAGCCATCCTCTAGATGCTGCTGGGCAATGCTGGTCCACTTTGGGGGTGGGCAGTGCTGTCCATCTCAGGGTGGGAGAACTCTCTGGCCACCCCAAATGCCCAGCAATGACCCACAGTGACCCTGCACCACAGTGATCTCTGCCCCAGCCACCCCTGATGGGGATTTCCAATGAATTCTTAAAATCCTCCCACAGTGGAGATGGCAAAATGTCCTGGGCAGAATGTCTGTGCCCCTGCAGGGCTGGTACTGTGCTGGGAAGGTTTCCTGGAGCCCAGTTAGGGTCAGTGGGAGGGAGCAGGAGGGTGGAGCTGGAGGGTCTGTGAGCTCCAAGCCAAACCCTGCTGTGATGCTGTGGTGAGCAGAGGAATGGGCCGGGCTCCTCCATGGCTCAAAGGTCAAGGTACCCCCAGGCACCTCCAGATGGCTGGTTTCACACCGTGGGGTTCACATCCCAGCCTGGGTGATGGGACAAGCACCCCTCCCCTGGGCCAGCGTGGGAGAGGAGGAAATCAGAGCACAGCCATTGCCAGAAAAAGCTGCTGGTGTTCCTCTTTCATTCCACTGAAAGCTGAACTGTCCTGAGGGAACAATGGGCAGCGAGGTGGGCAGTGAGGGACCCCACACACACGTGGCAAGGGCCCCCTGCACGGGGGGCTGGCACCAGAAGCAGTGGGATCACCCCATTCCCAGGCTCTGTGGTTCAGCAGGAGGCTGTTTTTGGGGGGAATCAGGGCTTTGCCTCCTCCACCCCAAGCCCAGGATGTTTGGGGTCCCTGTGGGTGCTCACACCGGCAGTGAGGAGTTGTGCCCCCAGGGACTGTCACAAACCTCACTTTGCCCCACTCTGTATTATTGATTTGTGTGATTTGAGCCCTGTCTGTCCTCTCCACTTGTGTCCACCCATGGACATCACACCCAGCACCTGCCTCTCCCTCCTGCATGAGGACACAGAGCAGATTCCCAGCTCAGAGTGCTCCTGGCAGGAAAAATTAATTACACAGCTCGTTTGCAAACAGCCCCGTGAATGAGTTTGCCTGGAACAGAGACATCCCCGGGGGCATTTAGCGATTTTATAGAGCTTCTCTTTATCTCAGCAATCTCAACGTGCAATAACACGGGCTCCTCAGATCCTCTAAGTGCTCTGAACGTGCTGCAATTTGTACAGGCTGTAATCGACAGGAATTGGGTTGTAATTAGAGTCAGTTGCTGCAGATTGCCGGGTCTGGGGTTGCCGGTGCTGCTGCTGGAGCAGCGCCTGCAGCTCCTGGGAGGAGCCTGGGACCTTGTCCTCCACCTTGGGGCACCTCCCTGTGTCCCCTCAGGGGCCCCCATGGCCCTGTGGTGACATCTCTGCCTTGCTGCTTCCTCCTCGCTGCTTCCTCTGGCTGCTTCTGCTTTTTAGCCATCCTTGAGGGCGGCACAACTTTCCCTGCCAGTGCTCATTGTCCCCCTGGATTTTGAGGCCAAGTTGGACAGGGCTTGGAGTAACCCATGGATGGGCTTCAAGGGCTCTCCCAGCCCAAACCAGTCCATAATTCCAGGATTCTATAAATCCATTTAAAAAAAAAAAAAAAAAAGAGTTTTTGTTAGTGGGTCTGGATGTGATGGAGCAGTGGCTGTTTCAGGAGTGTGGTGGTGCCAGGGCTCACCACTAGATCCATGGATCCAACCACATAAAGGAAACAAATTTTCTCATGTTTGGGCTTGGTTGTTTATTAAATCTTATCAAAAGTACAGAAAGTTCAGCAACTTTTCTAGCTAAAAGTGAGCAAAATGGAGATTAATCCAGCTAGCTACAGGGTCTCTTAAAACTAAATAGTTCAATAAAGAACTAACACCTGTATTATTTATACTTTTGACCCAATAACCAAGTTCTTGTGACCATCAGTTAAGCACTAACTGTCCAACCAGAAACTACTGCCTGAAATCATGAAGAAGGAGGAAGAGCACTGAGAGGAGACATCACCCCAAATCCTCCATCTTGTCTCATATCTATCACTGTATTATAAAAACTTCATATTTAAAACCCTTCGCCATGTGAAATCACACACTTCTATTTAACTACACACCTGTGATTTTAACTCCATCACTCAAATTTGGAATCCTTCTGCAAGGCCTCAGGTAAAAATCAGTGTTCTCCTGGTGGGCAGTGCCAGAAAGCACAGAAAGCTCAAAAAAAACCAAGTTTCTGGGATGCAGCACATGGATGAGTATAATCAGTTGGGATGGCAGGTGACCCCCAGCAGAGGCTGGCAGTGCAGGGAGGGTGTGTGGCATGGTGACAGCACGGTGGCAGCACAGTGGCAGCACGGTGACAGCATGGTGGCAGCACAGTGACAGCATGGTGGCAGCACAGTGACTCTGGCCTTTGCAGGCTCTACGAGGGGAAGGAGGTGGCCGAGTTCCAGCGCTCCCTGCAGCGGTTCTTCCTCGCCCTGAACCAGCTGATGGGGTCCCCCTTGGAGGGTCCCACGCTGCTCTCCCAGGTAGGAGGGGCTGGGAGGGCTCAGCTCTGGGGTGGGGTGGGAGGGAGGGTGCCCAGGCCAGGCACTGGCTGTCCCCATGCCAAGGTGACACTGTTCATTTTTGGGTGACACTGTCCATCCTGTGTGCAGAGCTCCCATGGTGTCAGAAGGAGCTGCCACCCCATGCACTGTCCCCAGGGTCCCCCCTGGTGCACCCTGAGACCCCAAACCCCTCAGTGCACTGGGGCTGTGGTGTGGAATGGGGTCAGCAGCTTGGTGGCACTGGGCAGACACTGTCCTGGCCACCCATGTGCTGAAATCTGCAGAGGAAAAGTCTGGGAAGGGCTCCTGGGATTGTCACCATCCTGGGTCTGGCCTGGCCTCATTCCCTGCACCCAGGCTGGCACAGGGGGCTGAGGGGAGCAGAGCTGGTGCAGGCTGATGGGTCTGGGATGGGGCTGCACTCTGCACCTCCATCCCAGATGGAGGGAGGCTCCAGAGGGTGGGAGCCCTGTTTAAGGGCAGCTCTCTGGTGTCCCTGCAGGGAGCAGCCCTGAAGTATCTGCCCTCCATCCTCGAGGACGTGTTTGGGATCTTTGACTCCTCTGCTCTGGGGTAGGTCCCTGTGCCCCCAGCACCCCCAGGCCATGCTCAGCACCTGCCACAGCCACCTCTGTCCCCACATCCAGCACAGAGCTGAGGGAGAGGACAGGCAGAGGGGATCGCCTCCTGATCCCATTCCCAGGGCAAAAACAGGAGAGTTCTGCTCAGTCTTAGCATTGCCTGTGCTTGGGTTCATTTGGGGAATTCAGGGTTTGTCTGCTGGGTGCCTGTGGTGGGTACAGCTGCCCTGTGGGACCATCCTGCCCCACTGAGGGGCTCCCCCCACCCAGCAGCCCCATCCTGACCTGGAGCTCCTGGTTTAACCCTTCTCCTGCTGGCAGGGCCGTGCTGCGGGACTTTGTGGGGAACCTGCTGCCCCAGCGCCTGCTGAAGCAGAAGCTGCAGTCCCTGACCCACATTGCCACCAGCAAAGCCTTCCAGTCCCACGGTGAGAGGGGTCCTGGTGGCCCCTTGGTGGCCCTGTGGTCCTGGCCCTTGCTGAGCTCACCCAGAGCTGTGGCACGGGATGGGGATGAATCCCTGAGCAGGGACCCCTCCTCTGCCTCATGCCCATGGTGGCTCCACAGATGGGGACAATTCCCTCATGCCTGTGCCCCCTTGTCCCCCCCAGAGTGCCGGGAGCTGGTGCTGCAGGTGGCCCTGCCCATCCTGCAGGAGCTGATCCAGGCAGGTGAGGAGGAGGACGCCTGCATTGAGCTCCTCAGCAGCATCCTGGAAGTGCTGTACCAGGCCCAGAAGGTAAATCAGGAATCAACTGGGCAGTGACCTGGCCAAACCCCTCTGAGTGGGGTTAAGCACTGATTCCCAGCCAGGATATATTTGGAGTTCTCTGCAGTCAGCCAGGGGACTGTGGGTGTCACCATCCCAGCAGAAATGTGCCCAGGGTGGGGCAAAACCCTCCTGCTTTCCACCTCAGTGAGTTTCTGGTGGAAACACTCTATATGAGTGGGGAAGGGGCTTCCAGGCTCCTGATGACACTGACCTGAGGGTGGTGGGGATGTCACCAGCTCTGCAGAGCTGGGAGGGAGGTAAAGGCAGGGAGGAATAAAGTGAGGGCAGGGAGGAAGACAGCTGGTCAGCAATTGCCCGTCAGCCCCTGGGCAGTACCACACTCCAAAATGAAGAGTGATGGCCCCAAACATGAGGCAGAGACATGGTGGGCACCCACCCACCCACCCAAATGTGGCCTGTCTGGGCTGGGCTGGGGCTGTTCCTGGGGGTCTCAGCCCTGTTTGTGGTGATTGCAGAGTGCAGAGAATCTGCGAGCGCGGCACAAGGACCGTGGGGACGTGGAGCTGGTGAGTGTCCCTGCAGCAACACCGTGTTTTGGGAATGCACAGGGCTCTGTGCTCTGGCTTTTCAGGAGCCTTGCTCTGTTCCTGCCCTTCCTGGCTGCTCTGGGGTTCCTTTTGGGGGCCCTTTGGAAGTTCAGGTGTCACACCTGCAGTGCAGTGACTGGTGCTGTGGGAGCTGAGTTGGACACTGTGTCCTGGCATGGTGAGGTTGTTCTTTAATCCCCACAGCACCAGGAAGCCCAGGAATGGAATAGAAAGTTCAGAAATTGTGGTGAAATGTCTCATTTTGGGCTTAACTTTTAAACCTGCAATAGCCTTTTGGTGGGAAGCCCTTGGGGGAGGATTCTGCTCTTGCTTCAACGTTGAACCCACCTTTGCCTGCCCAGCGCCACCAGTGCAGCCATCCCCATCACCCTCAGCCATCCTGGGCTGTCCCCTCTGTCCCCAGCCTGGCTGCTTTGCCAGAGAGATATACAGTGCTGAGCTCTACAGAGATCCCAAATCCCGTATTTATGCTGGAGCACATTGCCTTGCTCTGACTCTGGATCAGGCTCCATTCCCATCTCACCACCCCGATGCCACCAGCCCTCGAATGAGCCGTGAACGTGCCCTGCCATGGCTCTGACCCCTCCTACCTTGCAGGCACGGGTGAAGAAGCACATCCAGGTGATCCTGGAGTGGCTGCTCCACACGGTCAATGGCAGGGTGATCGTCCTGGAGCGGGAGAACCCGCTGAGGGTGAGTCCCACTGCGCCGCTCCCCTTGGGGCATGCGGGAGGGGCACGAGGTGTCTGTCCCTGATTTTCGGGTCTGGCTGTGTGTGACTGTGGCTCTGCTCCTTGCTGGCCCTGCTGCCAGGACCCAGCAGGATGGATGGATGCCAGGGATGTGCCCAGGGCAAAGCAGGAGCTGTGCTGGCAGCGGGGCTGGAACAGGGGGGAGTGGGCAGCGGGGAGAGGTGCAGGAAAAGCTGTTTGGGAGCAGTGAAGGGTTTGGGCTGCATTATCTGGAAAACAAACAGCTGAACCCAATGACCCGTCGCAGTTTTACACGCCAAGAGCGCGTGTGAGGAGCACGCTGGACACACGGGAAGGGAGGTGGATCAGAGCTCCGCGTGGAGCGGCGATGGGAGGGGACAGAGCGGGGCCAGCGGGGACTCGGGATCTTCTTTGGGGACGTGCTGGCAAACCCAGGAGCTGCACTGCGCCCTGGGGTGGGCGATGAGCTGTGTTGGTGTGTGCTCTGGAAGCTCGGAGCAGGGAATTGCCGTGCCGGGGAGCTGCGGGCAGCTCTGCCTCCGGGGCCGTGCCGCGATCTCTGCTGTGATTCAGCCGTGACTCAGGCAGGAGATGCATGCGGGGTCGCACTGGGCTCCATCCTGCTTTCCGTCCTCCTTCCCAAGCTCTGTGACTCAGGGCCTGGGGCAGCCGAAAGCGATGGAGGGGAGGGGGGATGAGGATGATGCGGAGCAGCCCACGGCAGCAGGGAGAGACCCTCGGCTGTGCCGCGCTCCTGCTGCTCGCCCGTGGCTCCACAGGGACCGTCCGGCAGCTCCCCCAGCACCGCCCGTGGTTCCCGGGGGTCCCAGACCCTCAGCCCAGGCTGCCCCAGCAGCTGGGAAGGGCTGAGAGGACCAAAAATAGGTGTGCCCGCACCAAGACAGTCCCTCTATCCATCCCGCTGCTGCTTGGCGAGAAGGGAGTTGTGTCCCTGGGCTGCAGCCCCGGAGTGTCCCTTGCACACGGGATGGGGTTTGACACTGTGTGCAGACCCCTGGAACCCCCGTGCCGAGTTTTCCCTCTCGTGGCAGCCCCACAGAGGCTGGGATATGTGAGCTCCTCATTGCTGTCCCCTATCATCAGCCAGTGCATCTTCCCCCACCCCGCCCTTCCAGCCGGGGATTTTGGGGACAGATCTCCTCTCTCCCGGCCAGAGTCTCACAGAGACCATTTCCCATTGTCTCTGATCCGTGGAAATCCTCGGTGTTCCCAGTTAATCCGCAGGAAGCAATGGGAGGGATGAGCAGCCCCAGTGTGGGGTGCAGGGATGGGCACTGATTTGAGCCCGGGAACCCCGAAGGGAAATCCAGGGAAACAGCCCCCTCCTCATTCTCATCCTCCTCCGGAACAGAAGCGCACAGGCGGGAGAGGATGTAACAAAAATAACGTCTCCGTGGAATTTATTGAATTCTCCTTAAATACAGCCGCTGCTCCCCTCGCCGTTTCCCACACCCGAGCTCCCCGCGTTCAACGGAATGGTTAAAAATAGAAAAGCTGGTGCTACCCAAACCCTACCGTGGGAGGAAGGGAGGGAGGAGAGGTGGGCAGGGGGTCAGTGCTGGGACGGAGCCCCCGCGCTCCGGGCTCACAGGAACCAGAAGCATTTGCGCCGCGATTTCTTCACGTCCAGCTTTGCCGGCAGCCTCGACACGGGCGACAGCTCCTGCCTGGGCGGTGATGGGGTCCCCGCCGCCCCCAGCGCCACCCCCGCCGCCCCCAGCGCCGTCGGGGGGGAGCTCGGCCCCGTGTCGCCCTCGATGTGGCTCAGCACCCGCTGGAAGCGACCTTCCTGCTGTCGGAAATCGTGCTCCACGCTGCGGCACCGGGGCGAGGGGACCATGTCAGAGGGCAGAATGGCATCCCCTTGTCGCAGCATCCCCCCCCGGCACCCCAAACACAGCCCTCAGGGAGCTCAGTGTCCCCAGCACAGCCCCCGGGGAGCTCAGTGTCCCCAACACAGCCCCGGTGTCCCTGCAGCCCCGGTGTCCCTGCAGCCCCAGTGTCCCCGCAGCACCCTGTGTGCGGGCTGGCTGCTGGCAGCCACGTGCTGCGATGTTCCCTCACACGGAAAACGCGTCAATCTCCTCACACCAGCCGTGTCCCATCGCATCAGCGAGGTGCCACCGAGTGTGCCCGGGAACGCGCACGTGGCGCGGCCACCCCGCACACGGGGACAGCCCCGGGAGCCCCCCGGCACGCTGACACCTCCTGTCACCTCCTGTCACCTCCCCTCGCGAGGACAAGGAGTGTCCCAGCCATTTCTAGAAAAAAGGGTGAGGGGTGCAGGGGGGAGCAGCGCAGGGAGGGACCCCAGCTCCCCCGCAGTGACACAGGCAGGGGTTGGCACCGCTGTGGGGACAGGGGCAGGTAGGTCTGATCCCCTCCATGGGGATCTGGTGCTGGGGGTGCTGTCCCTGCTCCCTCACCCTGTGTCCCCCCAGAGCCTCTCCTCATCCCACGGGTGGCAGTGATACCCACGGCGAGTCCCCAGCAGGAGCCTGGCCATTCTGGGGAGCCACCTCCCCCAGATGTGACATCTGTGCCACTGCCATGCTGCGTGGAGACAGGCTCGTCAGGCCTCATTAGCCTGAAGTCCCCCAGGAGCTAAGGGGGGAGTGTGGAGCAAGTGTGTGTGGGGAGCAGGAGCACTGAGGGGACCCCAGCAGGGCACCCCCAGCCTGAGGTGCCCTAAGGACAGGGCACAGTGCTCACAGAGCATGGCAGGGCAGTGGCACACGTGCACCACGGTGATCAGGCACCACAGAGCATGGCTTGGGACCAGCTCACCATGTCCTGCACATCCCAGTGCTAACAGCATCAGCCTAATTAACAGCAAAACGGGAACACACCTGGCCAGCCACCTGCACTGCAGGGACAGAAAGACACCCAGGGGTGCCTGGAAGGGCAGAAAGCTTTAGCAAAAGTGCAACCCTTCCCAAATTCCCCCAAAGATGATGCTGGGAGGGCATGAGGTGCCTTTTCCCACACACCAAACGGGATCTGAGGAGACAGTGCAGCAGAGGAAGGGGCTTCCACACTCTGTCCCAAAGCCAATGCTGGGAAGCAGAGCCCAGGCCCTGTGTTCCCAAACCATAGTGAGGGGCAGGAGCCCATCTGCAGCATCTGTGTGGAGCTGGCACAGGGACAACAGGATGCAGCCTGGATTTGGAGCGAGCCCACGCAGCAGCCACTAGCGAGGCTTCCCCGACAGATTGCTGCTACAGGAGATAAATGCTCTCCATTGTGCCAGGGCAGCCCCCTTCCAGATGCTGCTCCTCCATGGAGATCACCCTGGCTGATCCTGGGAGCAGGAAGGGACAGACCCAGCCCAGGTGACAGCCTAGACACCCAAGAATGATCTGTGTGTGGGGACAGGAGGTGAAGGCTTGACTGTCCCCCTCCCTCCTGCCTCACAGGCAGAGGAGCAGTCTGGGAGTGCAGGGAAGCAGAAGCCATGGGATGCCTGGAGCAGGGCTGGCCCTCACCTGTAGATGATGCAGGCACAGTCCCGGCAGGTCCCGCAGTTGGCGATGTCCTGCCCGGTGCGGTACGAGTGTCGCCTGTGACAGAGACGTGCCGTGAGCTTGGAGACCCAGTCTGGGTCCTCTGCTGCCCCTGCTCCCTCCTGTGCCTCTGTGCCGCCTCCCCAGCAGCCAGGACTCTCCTCCCTGGATCCCAGCTCCTTTCACCCTGGGACTTGGATTCTCTCCTCCCTGGGTCCCAGCTCCTTTCCCCCCTGGGACTTGGATTCTCTCCTCCCTGGGTCCCAGCTCCTTTTCCCCCTGGGACTTGGATTCTCTCCTTCCTGTATCTCAGCTCCTTTTCCCCCTGGGACTCGGATTCTCTCCTTCCTGTATCTCATCCCTTCTCCTCCTGAATCCTCTTCCTCTCTAGGATCCATCTCCTCTCCTCCCTGGATCCCAGCCCCTCTCCTCCCATGTGATCCCCATTAATACCAAGCCAGGTGCTTCTCAGCTTTGCAGATTTCTCTGATGGGAGCAAACCAGTGCTGGCACAATGACGTCTCCAAACCCTTCCCACTGTGTCCTCCCATCCCAATCCCCATCCCAAGGGTCCCCCCTCTTGCAGCCCCCAGGTCACCACACATCTCCCCACGCATGGTGCCATGGAGGGAGCACAAGGCACATGGCAGTGCCCTGGCACAGCAGTGCCCTGGCAGATGGGCACCAGGAGAAGCTCCAGACTAATCTCCAGCCTACGCCAGACTCAGAATTTATCTTTTTGATGCTTTCGTACCAGAGCATCCTTCTCCTCCTCCGGGAAGGTGCACAGGACTTGGATTAAGCTGATTCCTGCCCAGGCTCAGCTCATGCTGCTGCATCCTCCTCCCTCCCCACTGAAGGGATTTTCACCCCACTTGTCTCTGCTGCTGGTGCCGACCCCAACCCTGAGACACCCTGATCCCAGTGGGGTCCTCCTGCACCCCAGCACTGCTGGCAGGTGCTCCCTGCTGGTCCCTGCTGATTCTACTCTGTACAAAAGGAATGTGAATGCTGTTGGTCCCTTTGAGATCCCTTCTCCAAGTCTCCATTGCCCTTTCAGGGCTGTGGATTTTGGGGGCACAGCTGAAAGAACATGTCCCACATACACATCACATTTCTCCATTGAAATCGTCCTCCTGTTACTCGACCTTGACCAGGGTTGTTCTCAGCCCTCAGAAACTGGGTCTGTTACTGCACCAAATTACACATTGCAATGGGGATTTATTCTGCCAGCACCTGAATTAGATCATGAGGCCCTTTATATATATATATATATATATATATATATATATATATATATATATATATATATATATATATATATATATATATCTGTGTGTATGTGGGGTACGTATATGTGTGTGTGCCTGCAGCTCTGGCGTTGTACAAAGCCCCCCTCTGCTGGGAGAGCTCATCCTGGGATAGTCTTTCATGTTTTATATATATAAATTTTTGTGGGATGTTGCTGGTGGTCGGTGCCAGGATGTCTCAGGGCTGCTCTGGTGCACAGTGGGCACCTGGGATCTGACCTGTGGCAAACGAGGCTGTGCTGCTCTGCAGCATAAGGACACCAGGATAATGTTTTATGTGATTTCCCATCCCTGGATTTCCCATCTCTGGGCATCTTGTTTGTTTGACTGTAATAGTAAATGGAGTTGAAGTCTTAATTAAGGTGTCCAGGACCCCCAAGGATCCCCACTGACAGTGCTTCAGGGGTGGCACGGGGGCAATGCTCCCCATGCTTCACTCACAGCCAAAATATGATTTAATGGATAGATCACAGCAATAGTGGGCATCAGGAACAGCCCCAGAGATTTTACAGGAGGATGCCAGGGCCAGCACCTCTTGGGGGTTTGTTGGTTGCCCTTGTGTGAGATGAGTTTGGAGCATTTCAGCTTCAGGCCATTGTGGGCTGACCTAGAACACCTCGCTCCCTTTGGGAAACCTGCCTGGGAGACCAAAGAATGTTGGATCAGGTCCTGGGCAGGGCAGGATGGAGGTGCTGGGCACCTCCCCAGGATGCAGTCACACCCATCACAGAGGCACCAGCCACTGGATTTGTGCCAAAGGAACCCCCATGGATGGGCAGGGATGGGGTGCCTGGCTAAGCTGCCATTGGGATGTGACATTCTAGATCCCTGTTCTCAGTGACCAATGGACAAATCAGCTGCACCAGAGCTGGGCAGGGGCCCAGCACCCCCTTATCCCCCAGACCTGCACCCATCCCTGGGCACTGTGGGCAAGACAGTGGAGCCAAGTGTACATGGCCAACAGCTCTGAGTTTCTCAGAGGGAAACACCTGCAGGAGGCAGCAGCATCCAAATCTCTGTCAGGGTGCCCCATCTTACATCCCCAGCCCCTGGGGACATTGTCCCCACAGCCACTCTGTCCCCTCCTACTCACCCATCCCGCTGCGCCTCCTTCTTCTCCAGGTCCTGGATGACGTCCAGCAGCACCCGGATGGTTTGTTGGCTGGTCTCCAGCACCCCTTCCAGGGACTGCAGCTGGGAATGCAGGTCCCCCTGCTCCCCGGGCCCCCGGGGGCCCTCTCCCTGAGATGTCCGGGCGTCCTCGTCCCTCGCTGGTGGTCCCACCGGCCCCTTGGCCACCACCACCAGCTGCAGAAGGTCCTGGACGTGGTGCAGTTTGTCCGGCTGTTCAGCGGCGAGGCAGGGCTGTCCGTGCCGGGGGGTGTCCGCTTGTGCCCCCACGCTGGGGCCCTGTGAGGCCGTGCCCAGGGGCTCCCTGGGCCCCTCGGGTCCTGCCCAGCCACGCCCGGGCTCGGCGGCGCGGAGCCGGCTGCAGGTGCCGAGAGCAGCTGGTGTCTGGTCCGGCGTGGCGGCGGCCGAGCCGTGCCAGCCCGGCGCTGGTGGCACGGGGGCTGGCGAGGCGCAGCACGGCCCCCCCCAGATCGTGGCGCAGAGCTGGTGCTGGGGGGCCGGGGGGTCCCGCGGGGGGTTGCCCTGAGGTGGCCGGCGGAGGCCGTGGGTGTCCGTGGCGGGGACGGGCTGCCGGCGGTGCGGCGAGGGCGGGCACGGGGGCGCGGGGCGGCCGCAGGGCAGGCTCCGCTCCGAGTCGCTCCGGCCGAGCCCCCGCTGCTCGCAGGGCGGCCGGGACTGGCCGCAGGGCACGGAGGCCGGGCGTGGGGTGAGCCCGTGGCTGCCCTGGGGGCTCCCGCGGAGCTGGGCACAGGCTGGGGGTGGCGGGCAGGGCTCCGGGGTGCAGCTTTGCACCGGAGGGGCGCAGCGGGCCGTGCCCTGGTAAGGGGGAGGGGGGTCCCTGGGTGGTGGTGGTGGTGGCGTGCGGCGCACCTTGGCGTGCTGGGCGAGCACCGCGGTGTGGTCACTGGTGGGGAGGCTGCCGGGGACCCGCGGGGGCACGGCCCAGCTGGCCACGGTGGGCACGGCCGCTCCTTGGCACCGGGCGCTCGCCACGGCGGGCGGTAGCGCATCACCCGCCACATCGCAGACGCTCTTGCTGCGGGGCTGGGGCGCCGGGAAGGGCTTTTGGAGGCTGGGCGAGGTCTGGATGGCGGTGCTCATGCACGCCTTCCTGGGCATGGGCAGCGTCAGCGAGCCCGGCTGCGCCTGGGGCCAGCTGCGCCGCGAGGCACGGAGAGCCGCCGGCTCAGGGGGGTCCCTGGGGGGCGGCGAGGCACGTGGGGTGTTGTGGCCGGGGCTGGCCGCGGGCCCGGGCGGGGGGCTGCCCGCCCGCCCCGCGCCGGCCTCCACCAGGTCCTTGAAGCGGACCTGCTGCGTGCGGTTGCGGCGGCGCTTGAGGCGGCTCTCGATGTCGGGCGAGTCGCGGTTGAGCAGCACCGAGCGCACCGTCATGGCTTTCTCCTGGCTGCCCTCGCCGGCGGGGGCCGGGCCGGGCACGGGCTCACGGCTGACCATGGCTCAGGGCCGCGGGGTGCTGCGGCGGGGAGCCCTGGGCTGCAGCCGTCCCCGGAGCTGCTGGGGCGGCGGGCAGCCTCATCCCGCGCCGCCACGGACAGGGGATGCTGGGCGGGAGGTGGGCGAGGGGCTGTCGGGCATGCTGCCCGCCGCCCGGCCCTACAGCCCCCGGCTCGCCGCCCCGACAGCCCTGCCCGGCACCGCGGCTCCCCGCCGCTGCCCGCAGCCCATCGTCCCGCCGCGGCCGCCCGGGCTCAGAGCCGCCCGCTGCGGGCCGCCCGGTGCCGGCCGTGCCCGCCCATGGCTCCCGGACCTGCGGGGACAAAGAGAGGTGCGTCAGACCCGGCCGAGCCACCGCGGCCCCCCGAGGACACGAGTGTCCCCGTGGAACTGCCGGCCTCTCCCGCCTCGGCTCCCTCCCAGCCCACCATCACCAAACGCGAAGAGACAGGCTTTGATCTGCGGCGCTGCCTCCTCAGCACAAAGGGAGAAAGGAAAAGAAAGCCCTTTAGCATAAACACGTTCCGAGTTCACAGCTCAAATCAAGCAGAAGCGGCTGTTAAAAATAGCTCTGCCTCGCCGGGGCTGGTGCCTCGTGCGCGGGGCGCGGGCAGCAGGAGGGCAGGGCAAGGGCCGGGGCGAGGGGCTCCCGTGGGGGACAGACGGACACGGGGCACCCCCCGCACGTGGGACACCCGCCGCTCACGGGCACCGGCCCTGCCCGGGGGATGGACGAGGCGTGGGGACATGGCATGGGATCCATCCCGCCAGAGTGACACAGGGGATCCATCCCGCCAGAGTGACACAGGGAATCCATCCCGCCAGAGTGACACAGGGGGCCCATCACGAGTGCGGCATGGCCAGATGGGCACGGGGAACGTGTCACGTGTGGTTGTGGCCGGACTGGGCACCAGAGGTGCTGGTTGGGCTGCAGGCGTGGGGGACCAGCTCTGTGAGCAGTGGTGAGACAGTGGCTTGGGGACACGGAGCCGCTTCAGGCACATGAGAACCAGCAGGAGGCAGAACCTTCAGTAAGGCCGGGGGATGTCACTGACAGAGCAGCGCTTCACAGGCGGCGCTGGGGCAGGACCCGGGGTCACAGGGGGATTGCACCTAGCTACATCCCCATCCCTGCCATTATCCCCGTCCTTGCCATCGTTCCCGCACAGCTCTGCAGGGCTCCTCCTCCCCACACCTGCAAGGCGAACCACTCCGCAGCCCTGTCCCAGACGTACCCCCAGCACCCACCCCGTGCCCACCTGGCTCTGCCCTCGGAGCCCCCGGCCCATCGCACTGCCCGGGCACCGGGAGCACGGGGCAACACCGGGGTCCCTGCTGGGACGTCCCGGGATGCAGGGGAGGCTGTCAGCTCCTTTTGGGACGCAGCCAAAGGCAGAGATTCCAGCCGCAGCGAGCAGCGGCTCAGCTCTGCCGCACCACACCACGTCCCATGTCCCACATCCCCCAGCCCGCTGCTCCCGCAGTGCCCCCGCACCCTCTCCGCCTCGCTGGCTCCGCAGCCCCCCTGCCCTCCCTGCGGACGGACACACGGCTCAGACACCCCCGGCCCCCTCCCTGTCTTGCCTTGCTCCTGCTGGCACGAAGCGCTGACTCAGCGCAGCAGCCCGGAGTCCCCCGTGCCGGCACAGCCAAACTTCCAAGCGCTGCGTGCCGGTGCCCCGTGCCTGCCCGCGCCGGCAGCGAGCACTGACCCAGCGGAGCAGGGAGCTCTCGCAGCCCTCCCTGCGCCCACCCCGGCCCCGCACGCCCCGGCTCTTCTGCACACGCTGCTCCGCGTTCGTCGGGATGCTGCTCCACGCTCCGGCCAGCCGCCCGGCGCTTCCCTTCCCGAGCTTGGAGCCGTGCCCAGACACCCGGAGATGTCTGCGAGGCAGGACGAGACGAGGGATGGGATGGGGCTCCTCTTTAGTATGGACAGCAACAGGCGGAGGAGGGAGCTGGCTGGGGCTGGAGCCAGAGGAGCCCGTCCTCGCTTCCTGCATCACCACATCCCTCCTGGCCCGGGGCACGGGCACCCGCGCTGAGGTGGATGAGCCACCCCTGAGGCCCCCTGAGGTCACAGATGTGGGGTCACCTCTCTCCATGTGCCCCAGCGATGGCCAGTGCCCAGACCTTGGTGCCCCCGGCAGCATCCTCGGCTGTGGCCGTGCCAGGGAGGGCAACACGCCGCGGGCAGAGGGATGCTGGCCACACCTCCGTGCTGGAGCCGAGCACTTCAGAGGAGCCTATGGGCGGCCAGCCTGCTCCTTAATGGGGCAGAGGGTGCTGGGATCAGCTCCAAGGGCTGGGCAGGGGCAGGAGCGCTGCTGGCACGGTCCAAGGGCAGGACCAGCCCTGGGATGCCGCCTCCCGAGCCGTGGCTGGCGCAGTGTGGGACGGGGCTGTTCCCCTGCCGACGCAGCAAACGCGGCGCTGTCACTCAGCGGCGCCTCGCCGGAGCTCCCTCGGCCTCCCCGAACCGCGGGAGATCAGAGACGAGCCACAAGGACAAAGGGAAGCCTATAAATTATACATGGAGCAACTTGGTTTGGGAACAGTTCTGAGGATGTCAAACACCCACGCCAGGACCCTCCCACGCATCGCTGCGTTTTCTCTGTGCTGTGGTTGGATTTAGTGCCGTGCTCGGGCACGGTTTGCAGCATGCTGGCGTCTCCCAGCATGGATAATGAGTCCTGTTGTGGGATGGGATCAGGATGCTGCAGCCTCGGGGCTGATGGACTCTCCTGGACTGTCCCTGAACCTGAGGAACCCACTCTGCCTGGCTCCAAAGGACATCTCCGATGCACCTGGCACTCAGCTGCACCAGCACTTCCCAGCCACTCTTCAAGCACATTTACTGGGAAATAGCACTCAGTGCCTCAGTCCTGGGGCTGCTGGAGCCCCTCCAAGGTCCTGAGCCCACCACAGCCCCTTCCAGGGTCTATTCCAACAGGACCCCAGGGCTGTGGTCACTCCTCCTTCTAGGAGAGACCTGCACAACCTCCCAAGGCCAAAGCAGGAGCCGTGATGCTCCACTCTGATGTGCCCTGCTGGACATTGGGGTCATTGAACAGTGACCTCAGCAGAGCCCAGTGGGTGGCACAGGGAGCCACAGAGCCCTGGCATGGTCATCTGGGGGATGCAGGTGGGCTGGAACTGCCCAGGGAATGGGTTTGGTGCTTGACTATTCCCCTCTGAAGGACGGCAGTGTGAACAATCCACACCAGTCAGCGCCGGGCTGGGAGAACACAGCTCATCAAACCCATGTGCTGCCAGGTTTGATGAGGTTCCAAGTTTGGTCAGTGGAGGTAAAAGCCTCAACAAAGCACACTCAGATTTCTGTGAGGCATTTGACATTTCAACGAAGAAAGCAGGATGATCCCAAAGCAAAGTGGCACACGTTAAATGGATTAAAACCAGCTGAGCAGCACGTCTGTGCTCATAACCATCCCACAGCCCTGACCACAGAGGGAAACTGAGGAAAGGGGAGAAAATGAAGAGCAAGGAAGGAAAAAGGTCAGTAGAGAGGCAGGCAAGGGGCATGGAGCAGAGGCTGTGCAGGATGGGGCTCTGTGTGACAGCTCCAAGCTCCACTCACAGCAGCTGGAAATGCATGTTGGCAGGTCGGAGAAACAACTTCCTTAAAAAGCGAGGCCAGCTGGCATAGGAACAGCTTGGAAAGGTTTTGCACAGTGGTGGACCCTCCATCTCTGCAATTTCTTAAGGTCTGAGTGTTCTTCTCCTCTGGTTCCTAAGGGAATTCCAGGCTATGGATAAGGTGAGACAGGAGGTCACATGGGTGACGTACAGGTGAACGCAGGTGATGCCACTGTGACACAGTGGATGCCACGAGTTCTGCAGCAGTGGGTTCTGCTGGATGCTTGCACAGTTGGGAATGATCTCTCCTCAACTGAGTGACTCCAGGAGCTGAAGAAGCATCAGGAATTTCTTCTCATGGACACCCCTTAGAGAGCCCCAGTGCTGGGTTTCTCTGGCCAGCCCTGATGGGTGGTGAATTTTGTGAGTAAGAGGCACTAAACCTGCTGGGTTTGCATCATGGAACACATCTCTGATGGTGCAGGGCTGACCTCAGAGGTCAGAGCCCTGCTTCACACTGCTCTGTGTGGGAAGTTACCTGCCAGCTTCAGCCCTTTCTCCACCTATCCGCTCCCTCACCCTTGCCAGCAATGCCGTGGAAGAGGGAAAAACGGAGCAGACACATAAATCTTCTCTTCAGGACACAGGAAGCCAGGAGATGAGATTTATGAGAGAGGAAGTCAGGTTCTCCTGGAACTGCAGAGGAGAGAAGTGAATGACCCGGCTCTGCTCATGAGGTAGTGCCTTTGTGGGGCAACACATTGGATTTTCCTGATCTCCAGAGGGGAGAGAGGTGCTGCTGGCAGTGGGGCAGGGCAGCACTGGAGGATGAGGAGCTGGAGGGGCAGGAACCAGGCTCATCACTCCACAGCAGAGCCTAATTCCTCCTTGGCTCAGGAGGACTCGAGGCGTTTGTTCTCAGATCAGAGCATGTGTGGGACTCGAGGATGGAGGACTTGGAGCAGCTCTCGGGCAGCTTTGCACACCTGAAATCTGGTTCCTCGCTGAGGAAGCTCCACCACGAAGCCAGCTCATGCCCTGCCCTCATGCTTCTCTTGGAGGCTCTTCCAGAACCCGGCTGCTGGGAGCCTCACAGACCTCCTCATTTCCTGCAGGCAGTTAATCACAGCCCGATTATATCCCACTGTACTCGTGCCAATGGAGCGCTTCTGCTCGAGCAGCTCTTCTCCGTGCTCAGCCCTCGCAGTGCCCAGCAAGGAGCTGCCCCTTCTCCAGCCACATTCCCAGCTCAGCTGTTGTCCCCAAGGCCAGCTCCCCGTGTCCCTTATGGACCTGGCAGTGCCTGACCTCATCTCTCTCGGCAGTGCTCAAGGCTCTGCTGGAACGCCACTGTGGCACCCCCAGGACCCCTGGGCTGGCCTGGCTGAGGACACAGGCGCTGTCCCTGTCACCAGGGCCATGCCTGGGGTGCCTGTGCCCTGCAGTCCCCCCAGCCCCGCATCCAGCATCGCCCAGGGGTTCCAGGAGTGGCACCGGCACGCGGGTCCCAGTGCGAGTGGCAGCTCCACGAGCCCAGGGATCCACACTCAGCCCTATGTAGGTCACTGGCTGAAGTGCTCTGAGGGAACATTAGTCACTCTCCCAGCCACGGCGCCCTGGAGAAGCTCTGGCACAGGGAGCCCTCACCACCCACCTCCCCATGGCGCCAGCACCCACGGCCACCCCGCAGGCTCCTCTCTGTGACCACTGAGGCTCCCAGCTGGCCTGGGGCTCACGGCCCTGGAAGGGATGCCATCGGCTGGGGAAGGAGGAGTGACATCCTCCTGGCAAGCACAGGTCACCAGCCCGGCTTCCACCGCTCCCCTCCGACTGCGGATGTGCCGGTGCTGCAGATGGAGGCTGCACACGGGCAGGAAGACGGGAGTACAAAGCCTCTGCACGAGCCTTCAGAAGCTGCAGAAACCAAATTATTCCTCTGTCTCCCGTGGATGCTAATACGGCTGTCATGGCAGTGGTGTCTCTGTTCCCTGTACTACCTGCTGGCGTTCCCACCTCTCTGCCAGGCAGAGGAGCGTCGGTGTGGCTGTTTTAATGAGACGTGAAGAGGTGGAGTGACCTGCCGCGGGGAGCGCGGGCAGAGCGGGGCAGACGGAGCGTGCGGAGCAGCAGCAGCTCAGGAGGAGTTTGTTCCGTGTCCCAAGGCTTCCCTCAGCCACATCGTGGAGGAGCAGGCGAGCATCCCTGGAGCTGCTGCCTGCGCTGTGGTTCAGTGCCACCCCCGGGGCTGCAGGAGACACCACCCTGGGAGGAAGAACACCCTGCACTGCTGCTTCCTTCCAGTGAATGGGGCATGGGCAACGCCATCCTCCTCCAAACCCTGGAGATGCCCTGTGTGGCTACACGGACCTGGGAAGATGCTTGTGATGGAGATGCAGCCCAGAGAGCTCGGCTGGTGCCCAGAACCAAAATCCAGGGCTCTGCTGGCATCTCAGCATGGGCTGATCCTGCAGCAGTGACAGGACAAGGGAAGTGGGACACAGCCCTGAGACTTTTGGCCACAGGAGACCCAGCTCCTCTGCAGACCCCTGCAGCCCTGCACTCTCCAGGAAGGATGTCCCAGCTCCGGAGAAGGGGCTGGGCACCCATCTGGAGCCCACCTGCCCCAGCGTGCAAAGCAGCTGCCTGGACCAGGGCACTCTGTGGGCTCCCTCACAGGCCAGAAATGCCATCACAAAGCCACCAACTGTCCCCAGAGCACACTTCTGGAAAAAGCTGGAAAGGCTTCACCGCCCAGCAGTTCCTGCACACACCGGTGCAGGCTCGGGGGGCTCAGTCCTGGGGGCAGCAGGGACCCCCTGGGGCAGCCCCCGTCCCACCAGGTCCCACCGGCCACGGCGCCGGCAGCCAGCGGCACAGCCTCCGCAGCTGCAGCTCCCAGCACTGAGAACGTCCTTCCAGAATACAAATTCCTGCCTTTAAGTGCATTCCTAATGCCATCGAGCAGCCTACCCCCCCTTTATCTCCATGCGCTTTAGACAACGCTGGCTACCAGGGGAATTTGGGAATTACAAAGTGTCTTCCTTCGCCTCGTGCCTCAGTTTCCCCACCACCGAACAGTCCAGACCATACAGAGCACGCGAGGCAGGCTGTGCCCACGGCACTGGTTAGGACTGGAGCAGTGTTGTTAGCAGGGACAGGAATAGACCCACTAATTATCTGTGGCCTCTGCATGCCACCATGCTATTAAGTAATTACAATAATTATCATTTGTAAGGAAGACAACCTCAGTCCAAAGGAGCTTCTGCGACGAAATACACCCAGCTCCTCCGAGCGCGCCGGAAGGACGAACGCTCCCTGCGGAGAGGGGACACAGGGAAGGGCCGGAGGTGCCACCCCCAGCCCGGCTGTGCCCGAGGGAGGGAGCGCAGCCGGCGGTCCCCGCGTCCCGGCTGTGCCCAGGGGCTCGTTCCCGTAGCCCCGGGAGGGGCCGAGCGTGGAGATCGCTGCGAGCTGCTGCCGGCACCGAGCGCGCTGTGCCCCTCGGAGCGAGCAGCTGACACCGATGTCCCCGTATGTCCCCGTGCTGGCACAGCCGCGGCCCGGTGGTTACTCATACGTGTCCACCTCGTGCTCCCGACACGAAAGCGGCTCCGCGGAGACCTCGGCCCCTCTCCCGCGGCTCCGGCGGGGTTTGTGTGCGTTCCCGCGGGGAGGATCGGGACCGGGGCACCCCGGGAGGGACCGGCACATCCCCGTTTCGCGGGACTGCCCGGGGCTCGCTCCCGCATCCCGCATCTCCGCCGGCGGACACAAGGCCTTGGGCGCCGGGAGCTGCCGGGAGCAACGTGGGCTGAATCCCTCCAGCCCCGGCCGGCGTCACCGCGGCGCGCGGTACCGAAAGTGACATCCTTGGATGGATCTGCGTGTGCGTGTGTGTCACCCGGCACAGCCCCGGCTGACGGACGCGTTCCTAACGAGGGGGAGCGGAGCTGAGCCCGCCTGGCTGCTCCCCAGAGCGGCTCCAAGCACGCAGCGACCCAGCGAGCGGCCGGGGCGGACAGGGCGAGGCTGCGGCACCGCGGCACGACGTGGGGGTCTTCGGCCCCTCGAACGCAGCAGCTCCCACCGCAGATGCACCTCCATAGGCTACACACCGAGCCACCGTTCCAGCACGGCTGTGTCCCCCAGAGACCCCCGCCACGGCAGCCGGCGGCCACGGGGAACGCGGTGCCCAGCGTGGGGGGCTCGGTGCACCCTCGGTGCGGGGTGCTCGGCGCACGGTGCCCGCCGGAGGATGCTCGGTGCGCGGTGCCACCGTCCCCGTGCCTCCAGCAGTTCCCCGGGAGCAAAGGATGGGAGGACAGGGAGATGCCGCGACCCCCGGGGATTGGGGGACACCGAGGATTCCCCTCGCCAGCCCAGCTCGGCTCCTCGCCCCGGCCCCGCATCCCGCGGGCCGGGGGTACTCGCACCGCTCCCGCACCCCCGGGGTCCCCGCACCGCCGCGCAGTCCCGGTTTCGGGGCTCCCCGCACAGTGTCGCCGCTCCCAGCCCCGGGGTTCCCACGCCCCGGCCGCGGCACCGCCCGGGGTCCCGGTACCGGCGGGCGCCGCAGGGCCGATGCCCGCAGCACCCGGTGCGGCCGCCGCCCCGCTCCCCCCGGAGCCTCCTCCCCATCCCGCCCGGTACCTGCTGCTCGGCGGCGGCGGCGCGGCTCCGGCAGCGGCGGGCGCGGGGCTCGGCGGGGCGGGGCGGGGCGGCGCGCGCTCGCCGGTACCGGGGCGGAGCCGGCGGGGGCGGAGCGGGGCGGGGGGCGGAGTCCCGCCGTGGGGAGCGCGCCCGGAGCCCCGGAGGAACCGCGGTCCCGGTACCGGGAGCGGTGCGGTGGCCCCCGCGGGGCCCCGGTGTGCCGGTGCTGCTGCGCGGGGCGGCGGCACCGCATGGAGTCCCAAAGGAGCGGGAGCTGGTGCGGTTTGATCCGTTTGATCCACAAGAGAATTGTGCAAACCGCTGGTAGCCCGGGGCTGCCCGTGGGCGCACGTTGTTTCCCCGCGGCTACGCCCCATCCCGGGGAGCTCCCGGGGCTGCCCAGGGGCTGCTGGTGCGAAGCTGGAGCCCTCGGCCACCAGCAGCATCACATCCCTCCCCGAACAGCCCGCTCTGGTCTGCCTGTGGTTGGCAATGGGGCTCTGTCCCCGCCGGAATGCAGGAGGAATCAGGCAGTGCCTGGGCTGGAAGGTGCCGGGATGGGCAGGGGCAGTGGCACCGCAGTCTCTGTGGCACCTGAAGCCACCCATAAAGTTCCATCAGTGACGCCGGGGCACGGCAGGGCCATCACTCCTCCTGAGCATGCCAGGCAATGCTCTTACCCCAGAAACAGCTGCCCTTTCCCATAGGTTCCAGTCTCGGATGTGTCTCTGGCTTTCTGGGCAGCACCCACTCATGCACACTCCACTTGTGTTGCTACAAAGCTGGAGTGGAGCTGAGGGCTCAGTTTGGAATCCTTCACTGGATGCACTGCAGAAGGAACCTGCTTGCCATTTTCAAAATGCCCTTATTTCCACAGATGGCCTTAAATTATCTCAAAAATGACAGAAGTGCTTCAGCACCACTCGATAATTACACCTGCATCCCCCTGGCATCGTGGTGGGTGGTGGGTGCAGGAGTGGGATGCACAGTCTGGGAACTGGACATGAATGGGCCAGGAGGAGAGGTCTGGGGAGCTGGGGAAGGGGGGACCAGGGGAGGTGGAGGTGAACAGACCCCAAGGCAGTTGGGACTCTGGGTTACAAACTGGAGGAACAAGGGCATTGTCCTGTTCCATGGTGCAGCTGCAGGACCCAGCAGGGCCTGACCAGCTCCTCTCCCCCAGAGCCACTACGTGGCCTGCATGGCCGCCATCCTGAGCCAGATGGACAAGGAGCACTACAGCACCTACATCCAGGCATTCCCCTCCCGGCCTGAGCTGATGGTGAGTGCTGCCCCAGGCAACGCCTCTGGCACCAGCACCTCCCTCACAGCATCCCCCGGAGGGCACTGCAGCCCAGCACAGCTCCTGACATCTCTCCCTCCCTTGCAGGACTTCCTCATGGAGACTTTTATCCTTTTCAAGGACCTGATTGGGAAGACAGTGTATCCCGGTGACTGGATGGTGATGAACATGGTGCAGAATCGGTGAGGGATTCTGCAGGATGGGGAGGGACCCGCAGGGTGGGTGTTAGCACCTGGGATGCCTCGGGACAGGTGGGCACTGGAGCGTGGCTCTGGGTGTGCTGGGCAGTGTTTGGGGCACTGAAGTGGGCACAGAGGATCTCCCCCGCTCTGTGTGATGGGCACGGCAGGCTGGGCAGTGGGCACTGCCCTCACCCAGTGCCGTGCTCACTCGCCCCAGGGAGTTCCTGCGTGCCATCAACCACTTTGCCACCACCTTAACCGAGATGTTCCTGCACAACAGCGACTTCGAGCTGCAGGTGGGTGGGTGCTGCCTCAGCCCCGCTTCGGGCCAGGTGAGCCTGGCACTCATCCCTGTGCTTCCACTGCAGCTTTGGAACAACTATTTCCACCTGGCCGTGGCTTTCCTCACCCAGGACTCCCTGCAGCTGGAGAATTTCTCCCCGGCCAAACGCAATAGTATCCTGGCCAAGTGAGTCCCCACCCCGCCCTCCCAGCCACACCTCGGGTCCCTGCCCCGGGCTGCCGCCGCGCCGCGAGGTCAGGGATTTTGGGATGAGCTGTGCGCTCCCGGGGCTGCAGAGCGGTGCTGACGGACCCCTGTCCCGGCAGGTATGGGGACATGAGAGCCACGATCGGAGCGTCCATCCGGGACATGTGGTACAGCCTCGGTGAGCCACGCTGTGCAGTGATGGGGGATTTTTGGGTCTGTGTGGGCTGATGTCCATCAGCAGCGTCCCCACATTGGGAGTGGGAGCGGGGTTTGGACATGGGAGCCTGCATGAGTGTGGATCTGCCCCTCCAGCTCTCCCTGTCCTCCCAGGCCAGCGCAAGATCGAGTTTATCCCGGGCATGGTGGGTCCCATCCTGGAGATGACGCTGGTGCCGGAGCTGGAGCTGCGCAAATCCACCATCCCCATCTTCTTCGACATGATGCTGTGCGAGCACCGGCTCACCGGGAGCTTCAGCCGGGTGAGGGGCAGGCAGCTCCTGGGGGAGCAGGATGGGCTGGGATGTTGTGGGAACCACCCACTGCAGGGGAGCGGGGATGGGAACCGTGTGTTTAGGACGTCTCTGAGCTCAGCCCATCTTTATCCCCTGTGCACAGTTTGAGGATGAGATCCTGCGCAGGCTGGACAGCGAGGTGGAGGGCGGCCGCGGGGACGAGCAGTACATGCAGCTGTTCAAGAGCATGTGAGTGTGCAGCGACATCCCTGCCACCTTCCCCGCAGGGCACGGCCCTTTGCTGACACCATTCCCCGCCATCCCACTCCTCCTCACTCTGTGCTCTGCCCGGAATGTGCCACAGGGAAAAGGAGGAGGAGGAAGGATGGCGCCTGAGCACCATCGTGTGCTCGATGCTCCTGCCTCCGGTGACATCCCTGCCTTAGGAATTACCCTTTCCTGCTCCAGGAATTACCCTGTGCCTTAAGTGAGACCCCTGCCCTGGGTGATGCCACCGCCCCAGGTGTTATCCCTGCCCCAGGAATTACTCCTCTCTCAGGTCATGGCACCGCCCCAGGTGTTATCCCTGTCCCAGGAATTACTCCTCTCTCAGGTCATGGCACCGCCCCAGGTGTTATCCCTGCCCCAGGAATTACTCCTGCCCCAGGTCATGGCACCGCCCCAGGTGTTATCCCTGCCTCGGGAATTACTCCTGCCCCAGGTCATGGCACTGCCCCAGGAATTACTCCTGCCCTGGGTGATGCCCCTGCTCTGCCCAGGCTGTCCCTGCCCTCTGGTGCTGAGCAGGACAGTGGTGGGAGCACTGCAGAGCTGGCTGTGCAGTGGGACCCGTGGCCCCCTCTCTTCCCCAGCCTGCTGAGCTGCTGCCAGAGCCACCCTGAGCTGGCCAAGCCTGGAGAGGACTTTGTGAGGCTGGTGAGCGAGCTCCTGGAGCGGCTCCTGGACTACAGGGCTGTCATGAACGACGAGAACAAGACCTACAGCATGAGCTGCACTGTCAACCTCCTGGTGAGCACTTGTGCCCTGCTCCAGCTCCCTGGGGCTGACAGGGCTCATCCCCAGCTCCCTGGGGCAGCCAGGGCTTGTTCCCATGCCTCCCCAGGTCCCCAGGGTGCCCCTGGCCCAGCAGAGAGGGGGTGCAGATGGTGCCAGAGCTGGCATCCCTTGGGAGTCACCGTGCAGTCCCCCAACCCCATCCCTGTGTGGGGACAGTCCTGGCAGCACCATGACCCAGAGGGTGGCAGTGTGTGGCATGTGCCACCCCTGGGGCCACTCAAACAGCCTCATCTGCCTTTCCACAGAATTTCTACAAGGAGATTGACCGCCAGGCCATGTACATCAGGTGAGCACAGCCCTGGGAACACTGGCAGCACATGGGGTGGGGGGTCCCGAGCATTCCCAGTGGGATGGGGCTGGCAGAGCGGCCTGAGGGGCAGGCTGATGGTGCTCTGTGCCCAAACAATGCCCTGCTGTGCCCCACACACGGCTCTGCCTCTCCCAGGTACCTGTACAAGCTGAAGGACCTGCACATCAGCTACGAGAACTACATGGAGGGAGCCTACACGCTGCTGCTGCACGCCCGGCTGCTCACGGTGGGCACGGGCACTCGGGGGGGCTGTGAGGAGTGGGCAGCCCCCCGGGCTGGGTGTGACAGGTCCCTGCTCCCCTGTGCAGTGGTCAGAGGAGTCGAATGCAGCCCCGGTGCCGGGCCCGCACAGCCTCCAGCTGCACACCCAGCGCCAGCTGAAGGAGGCTCTGTACAACCAGATCATCGAGTACTTCGACCAGGGCAAGGTGAGTGTGGCCACCTGTCCTTACAGACCCTGCAGCCTCTGAAACTCTGCAACTGGAGGGGGCTGGGCTGGCTTAGGGCAAGCCTGGCCCCCTTGCCACCGCTGCCCCCCATTCCAAGCTGCCAGACCCCATTCTCAGCACAGCCCCTCACTCCCCACTGCTGCAGAAGGGCTGGAGCTGCCCTGCAATGAGCCTGGGCTGGATGGTTCACCCCACACCACTGTTCTTCATCCCATCCCTATCCCATCCTGTCCCATCACATCCCAGCACAGTCCTTGTACTGCCAGGGGCTGGCAGCTCGGACAGCTCAGGACAAAAGCTTGATGGGGTGGGCTGGAGGTGGTGGGAAGCCCAGACCCCATAGGAGAGCCCTCTCCACCTCCTCACACCTGCAGGGGTGCAGGTGCCCCCACAGGCAGGGTGGTCTCTGCTGGAAGTCCTTGGTGCCCCTTCCCCAGCTCACCCTGCACTGGGGGGCCCTGTCCTGTCCCCTCTCTTCTCCAGATGTGGGAGGAGGCCATCCACATCTGCAAGGAGCTGGCAGAGCAGTATGAGAGTCACCTGTTCGACTACGAAATGCTGAGTGACATCCTGGTGGGTGCTGCTGGCAGGGCAGGATGGTGGGGATGGGCTGGGGGGAGTGGGGGGTCTGCAGGGCCCCATCCTGCCCTCATCCTGCCCCTGTCCTCTGCAGCAACGAGAAGCCAAGTTCTATGAGAAGATCCTGAAGGTGCTGAGGCCCAGCCCTGACTATTTTGCCGTGGGGTACTACGGGCAGGGCTTCCCCACCTTCCTGCGGGTAAGCAGAACCAGGAGCAGCTCCCCAGCTGCCACCTCAATACCCAAGGGAAGCCACTCCTCACTCGTCTCCACCTGAATGTGGAGCTGTGGACCATTCCTTACCCAGCATCCATGTCTGTCCTGGAGACTGGGCCAAGGTCAGATGGTTTGAACAAGTCCAGTCACTCTCCCCCATCCACCTGTGCTGCCACGTCCTCTTGGAAACCACCAAATTTGTCAGGCAGGATTTGTCCTTAGTGACACTGCATGGCTGGTACCAATCCTGATTGTCTGTGTGCCTTCTTCCTTTTCCCTCTAGTTCCTGGGTCTGGGGAGATATTTTTTTCTAGAGGGGGTGTCTTCTGCTTGGCAGCCTTTTCAGCATGAGCACCCCAGTGCTCTGTGCCCTGCTCTGGCACAGGGATGAGCTGTCACCTTCCTACCCTGCAGAACAAGGTCTTCATCTACCGGGGCAAGGAGTATGAGCGGCGTGAGGACTTTGAGATGCAGCTGCTGAGCCCCTTCCCCAATGCTGAGAAGCTGAAGAGCACATCTCCCCCTGGCCAGGACATCACCGACTCCCCAGGGCAGTGTATCCTCTGTGCACAGGGATGGGAGGGTGGCTTGGTCTCTGTCCATCACTCTCCACGTGGAGATGCCTTCTGTACCCCTGGGGTTCACCCTCAGGGCTCTGAAGCCCCCTCCCCAGCAGCCCTGTCCCCCAGTGTGTGCCCGTGGCTCCTTCACTCCCACAGACATCCAGTGCTTCACTGTGCAGCCGGCAGAGGAGCCCAAGGTCCGGCTCAGGGGCCGGAGCATCCCGGAGCAGATCACCAAGTGAGTGTCCAGCACAGGGAGCCCCTGCTCTGCTCTGCTCTGCTCTGCTCTGCTCTGCTCTGCTCCTTGGGGTGGGTGGGACACAGTGGGGGTCCTCTCCCATCTCTGCCCTTTCCCCACAGCTTCTACAAATCCAACCACGTCCAGAGGTTCAGCTACTCACGGCCTTTCAAGAGGGGCCCCAACGATCCCGACAATGAATTTGCAGTGAGTGCTGGGAGGAGCTGCCAGGACCCTCAGCTGGGAGGGACAGGACAGCAAAGGGTCCAGAGGAGAGAGAGGGGATTCCTGGTCCTGTGCCCATGGAGGTGGGAGCCCTCCATGCCATGGGGTGACCCAGGGTGATGGGAGAAGGGTGCAGTCACTGCTGCTCTTCCCACAGAACATGTGGATTGAGAGGACAACCTTCAGGACAGCCTATCCCCTGCCAGGCATCCTGCGCTGGTTCGTTGTCACCTCCACTGAAACGGTGAGGAGAGGGCTGGGGGGCAGCAGGGCCCTCCCAGGATCCTGCCAGGAGCTCCAGATGGGGCATGGGGAGTGTGTCCTGCCTGGCCTGTGCTCAGCCAGCATCCAGGGAGTCTCAGGATCCACGGCAGTGATGTGCCGTGCCCTGCTGGGCTGTCACAAGATGCGCCAGGCACAAGGATGTATGGCTGCATGAGTGCTGCAAGTGTGTCTGCCCTGGTGCTCAGGCTGTGCACCCCTCTGTGCAGAGCTGCACCCCCAGAGTGACAGCAGGGGTTACCCAGGGTTCCTATAGCCTCACTGCTGCCCACAAAGGGACAGCAGGGGTTACCAGGGTTCCTGTAGCCTCACTGCTGCCCACAAAGGGACAGCAGGGGTTACCCAGGGTTCCTGTAGCCTCACTGCTGCCCACAAAGGGACAGCAGGGGTTACCCAGGGTTCCTGTAGCCTCACTGCTGCCCCCAAAGTGACAGCAGGGGTTACCCAGGGTTCCTGTAGCCTCACTGCTGCCTCGTGCCCGTGGGACTGACCCTGTGCTGGGAGCAGGGCCCAGCATGGGCAGCACATCCCCATGAGCTCTCGCTCAGCCCCAGGCACCTGAGGGGTCTGAGGGGCCTCGTGGGGTGAGATGTGCAGCCCCAGGGGTCCCTCCTGCCGGGCTGGGAGAGCCCATCCTGCCAGCCTTAACAAGGAGGGGCAGGTGGCTGTACCAGCAAGTGCTGACCCCTCCTCGTGCACAGATTATTATCTCTCCCCTGGAAAATGCCATTGAGACCATGATGAAAACCAACGAGAAAATCATGAGTGAGATCAACAGGCATCAGAACGACCCCAGCCTGCCCATCAACCCTCTCTCCATGCTGCTCAACGGCATCGTGGACCCCGCAGTCATGGGCGGCTTCGCCAAGTATGAGAAGGTGAGGACACACAGGGGCTGAGCTGGGGCCAGCACTGGCACCACTCCACCCTCCCCAGCCTGTGTGGGGCTGGGCCAGCCCAGCAGTGGCACTGAGGATGCGTTGCAGGCTTTTTTCCAGGAGCCCTACATGCAGGAGCACCCTGAGGATGCGGGGAACATCGAGAAGCTGAAGGACCTGATTGCCTGGCAGGTACCAGGTGCCTCTGGCAGGGACAGCTGCCCCCCGTGTCTGCTGTCCCTCCCCCTCCCAGGGAGCCCCACGTGTCCCTGTTCTCCCCCAGGTCCCGCTGCTGGCAGAGGGCATCCGGCTCCACGGGCAGAAGGTGACGGAGGACCTGCGGCCGTTCCACGAGCGCATGGAGCAGTGCTTCGAGCAGCTGCGGGCCAAGGTGGAGAGCCAGTACGGGCTGCGGGAGATGGTGAGTGCCACCGTGGGGCTGGGGGCCACAGCAGCGCCTGCCACCGTGGGGGTGACACTGAGCAAGCCAACAACGGTGTGGGGCAGCAGGAAGCAGCTGGCTGAGGCTACAGCTGGGGCAGGAACAGGGTGAGGAGCACTGGGCATGGGGGATCTCAGGGTTCCTGCCTGCCCCAGAGGGGCACAGCACTGGCACAGAAGCAGGACTGGTCAGAGAGGGCACTGATGGTCCTGGCAGAGCCCAGGGAAGGATTGGAGGGGCTCTGCTCTCTCACCCCTCCTGGCTGTCTCTCAGATGTTCTTTGAGGACCGGCGGAGCGGCCGACCCCGCTCCATAGCCTGGGTACCTGACTGGGACAGGCTGAGCCACGCTGGAGCCAGGCAAGTGCTGCACTGGGGAGTGCTGGTCAGCCCCTCCCAGCCCCCTCAGCCCTCCCTGCTGAGCCTTCCTCACTCTGGCCCACGTGCTTTTCTCCCACCTCCCCACTCCTCTGCCTTCCACCTTCCCTTTATGCCAATGCATCTCAGGGGTCTGTCCTGCCAGGCCACCACGGTGCCCTGTCCCTATGGGGGGCATGGAGGAGAGACACCCCATGTGCAGGGCTCACCTGGACAGTGCTGTCACCTGAGCCATCCCCTGCTGTCCCCCAAACCTGCCCTGCTGAGCTGTGCCCTAGATGGTGCCTGGCTGAGTGCAGCTGCTCCCAGTGCTGCTCCAGCTGGTCCCTGCTCCTCCTCCTCCTGCTGCCCCTCACCTGTCTCAGTCACACCACAGCACAGAGGCACCCCCGACCCCAAAACCTGCCCCCCGCCCCTCTGAGAGCGAGGATCAGAGGAGCGAGCGCAGGGAGAACCGCGCCAGCTCCATCTTCGGGCCCCGGCGGCAGGAACCACGCCAGTCCATCTCGGAGCTGCCAGAGCCCAAGGTGATGCTCAGCCCAGCCCTGCTGCTTCCCTGGGGCTCTGCTCACACTCCCCTGGGTGTCCTGCTGCACCCAGAGCCCCTGGCCTTGCCTGCAGCACCAGCCCCCAGCATGGATGGGATCCCTCGAGGGGCTGGTGGCAGCTCCTGCTGTAGGGAAGGCAGGAGCAGGGGCTGGAGGGGCACAAGGCTGGAGACCCAGGGCTGCAGGAGCTGCCATCCAGCCTGGCCTTCCAAGGTGCTGAGCCTTCCTTCTGTGCCCCAGGACGAGAAGAGGAGACTCTCCTGCAGCATGAGCGAGAGCAGCTTGAGCGCTGATGGGAAACAGCCCCTGGCAAGCCGAGCTGCTGCCGGTGCTCAGCCCAGCACTGCAGGTACAACCTGCCAGGCCACCTTCCTGACAGTCCCTGCAGCCCCACGAGCAGGGCTGTGCCCTCCCACAGCACCCGCAGCACAGGTCCCCTCACCCCCTTGTGGTGGCACAGAGTGGGAGCACAGGCACGTCCCCTGCTGAACACTCCCTGTGGGGCTGCAGCCATTGATCCTGGACCTTGTGCCACCGGGTCTTGGTGCCAAGAGCTGTTTCTGGTGAGAGCCAGCCCCCTGCTCCTGGCTGGGCTCACATCCCATGGCACCTCTGTCCCCTCTGCCCTGCACTGCCACACTCCCATAGACAGGAGCCAGACAGCCCTGGGGATTTAGAACCCTGGGCACACTGATGGGCTCTGTGCACCCCCAGGCTGGCTGAGCATCCCACCTCTCCTGCCTGCACAGGCTCATCTCTGTCTCCCACTGGCTTTGGTGGCCGTGTGAAAAGCGCCAGCAAGCTCCCTCCACTGCCCCGCAAGTTCAGCGCCGCCGTGTACGAGACATTCCTGGAGCAGAGCAATGCTGCAGCTGCAGGGAAGGTACTGCAGGGGAGGCACTGCCTGGCCCTGGCCCCCAGCCCCAGCCCCCCTCACCTCCCTCTGTGCTTGCAGACATCCACATCCCCACCAGTGGATGGGAGCAGAAGCCTCAAGTCGCCGCCACTGCCGCCACCCAAATCCAAGCGCTTGTCACAGCTCTGATGCCACCTGCAGCTGCCACCCCTGCCCAATGTCCGTGCCCAGCCAGCTGCTGCACCCACAGCCCTGCTTGATTCTCACCTGCTGGAGCACCTCTTGCAGCACTGCCACCCAGAGCATCCCACATGGCCACGGGACTCTCTGGGTGTACCAGGTACTGCCACCCCGTGTCCTGCCAGCTCTGGCTGTTGCCACCCTCCAGGTGTCCCCTGAGGCTGGAACCCATCTGGCTCTGGCTGCTTCCTATGCCACTGGAGCCATGCTGAGCTCTCACACATGCAGCCCCTCCCAGCCATGAGGACTGCCCACAGACTGTGCCAGTGGCAGGGAGCCAGTGACTTCCCCAGTGGCATTTCTGCATGATTCCTGCTCCCCACTCATAGGACAGCTCCCATCCCATCCTGCAGCACCAGGACACATTCCAGGCCCAACTGCACAGGAGCCAGCCAGGTGTGCACACAGGCCCTGGCAGCCTCATGCTCTGCAAGGCCACCTCTCCTGCCCACACCTGCCACCTGCACCAGGCAGGTGTCACTGCCCTAAGTGGCCATGCCACACTCAGCTCCTGCCTCTGCACTGCAGCCATGGCTAATAAAGGGCAAATGCATCAGCTGGGCATCTGTGTGAGCCCCAGCACCCACCTCTGCCTGCCCACAGCCCACCCAGGGGTGGATCCTCAGCTGGCACCACCCCAAAGCACCCTCCTGCCACAGGAAGCCCAAGCCAGGCTGTGCTGGGCAGACACAGGAGGGAACTCACTGCTCAGCCCCTGAGCTGGCAAAGGGCTCTTTATTCAGGTGGGCTCAGTTGTATTTACAATCTGTTACAGGGGGATCTGGACCCGTAACCAGGGGCTGGGGAGGGCAGGGGCTGCCTGCAGCTGGGAGCTGCCATCAGTGGGTTCCCATCTACGGGGGAGAGTGGGATCAGCTCCCCAGGCGAGGGCTGAGGGGGAGGCACGGGGAGAAGGCGCCTCGTGCCACAGACGTGGGGCCTGGGAGCGGTCAGGCTGCGCTGGGGCCGGGCTCCCCCCGCATTCCCAACGGAGCAGGTGCTGCCTGCACAGTTCCTCACAGAGGGTTGGCCGAGGAGGCTGCCAGGCGCTTACCAATGTAGATCCTGGATGGGAGAGAGTGACTGTGAGGCACTGGTGCTGGGCCCCAGCCAGCCAGGAGCAAGGGGAGCTGCTGGGAGCAGTGGTGTATGATAGCACCCAAGGATGAGCAGCCCAAATGCAGGAGTGTTCTCTCCTCCCCCAGCCCCATGGTGAGACCCACAGACACTCACCCCAGCCCCAGAGTCAGCAGATGGCTGAGCAGGAGCGAGGGGATGAAGAGCAGCAGCAGCTCTGAACTGAAAAGTCTCTTCTTCCTCCCCACTGCACCTTCCTGCAGGCTCCACAGCACTGGCTGGGGGGAGCACACAAAGGCAAATTCCCTGGGGAAAGTTCATGGTTAACAGGGACCCAGGGACAGCAGGATGGGGGCCAGCAGGATGTGCTGGTGGGGATCACAGGACTTACTTTGGAGACAGATACCGAGGGCAGCGGGTACAGGCCCAGCCCAGGGGCGCTGTCAGGCGTCGCTGCCTCCACTTGGCTTCCTCTGGCACATCCCACTGGAAGGAGACACAGGGCAGGTCAGAGCAGGGCCTGGGGGCACAGCAGGGTGTGGTGGGGGAAGCTCCCTCACCTGCCGGGGGTGGGGGCAGCCTGGTGGGGGCTGGCTGTGGGCAGGCAGCACCTCGCTCTCCCCTGGCTGATCGCTGCCGTGGCTGGCTCCATCATCATCCCAGGCTGGGGAGCCCAGCACCAGCAGGGCCCTGCAAATGGAAGCCCTCAGTTACTGAGCCCAGCCCGTGGCCCTCAGCGCCAGCCACAGACCAGCAGGGCTCTGGACTCACCCGTCACTGCTCTCGGTCTCCAGCTGGGCCTCCAGCAGCATCTGCTCCACGTCGGCGTGGCAGGAGAACGGCGAGGGTGCCAGCTCGGGCTCGGGGCAGCCTGGGCCACACCGCAGCTCCACCCAGGAGCCTGCGGGGGCTGTCAGCCCCTGTGCTGCCCCAGGCCCACCCCCGCACCCCATCCCAGCACAGCCCACACCCCTGCCTGCAGACCGCAGGAGCACCAAGAGCAGTGTCCCACCCGGGACCTGCATCTGCCTCTGCCCCCACCCCCGCGGTGCTCATCACCCCCCGATGCCCCCACTGACCCAACCCCCGCTGCACACCAGCCTGCCCGGGATCCCCGCGCTCCCCGGCCCCCGGCGCACGTCAGCTCCCCAAAAACCCCGCCTGGGCTCCTCACTGACCCGCTCCCCATCCACAGTGCACACCAACCACCCGGGACTCCCGGTGACCCAGACCCGGCACGTGTGCACGTCAACCCCCTGAGCCCCGGGCTCCCGCACTGTCCCAAACCCCCGGTTCCCCAGCCCGCCCCGGTCTCCCATTGTCCCGACCCCCCCGGTTCCCCGGCCCACCCAAGCACCCCACTGCCCCGATCCCGCCCCGGTGCCCCGGTTCCCCCCGGACCGTCGTCGCCGGTTCCCGCCATGGCCCCGCGGGTGCTCCGCGCGCAGCCCCCGCCGCTGACAGTCACGTGACGCCCGCCAGCCCCCATGTAAATAAAACCACCGGCACCGGCCGCCGGTCTCTTAAAGGGGCGCTGGCTCCGCCCGCTGGGGCCCGCGAGCCGCAGCTCGCCCGGCCGCGGGGGCGGCGGCCCCGCCGCGTTGCCTCTTTAAGCGGCGCCTACGTGCGGCGCGCGAGCAGGCGTCGGCTGCGGCGCGTGCAGACCCGCACGGAGCCGGCCCGGCCCCGCCTCCCCCGCTGGCCCCGCCCACCTGTCCCGCTGGCCCCGCCCCTCGCCCCGGTGCCCGCACAGCCCGAGCCGCGCCGGACGCTGCCGCCGTTTATTTCCGCCGCCAGGGGGCGCCCCCGCCCCGCCCGTCCCGCCCGCCCGCGCGGGGCCCGCGCGCTCCCGGTGCCACCGGCCCGGCCCGGCCCGGTCCGGCTCGGGGCTCCGGTCAGGGGTTGCCACCGGCCCGGTCCGACCCGGTCAGGGGCTGCCGCCGACCCTTGCCGCGCCGTGTTTCTCAGCGAACCGCCTGCGGGAGAGAGCGCCCTCAGACACCGCGGGGCTGGGAGCACCCTCAGGGCTCCCTGAACCCACCCCGGGATCGATCGCCTGCCTGGCCAGGAAGCAGCTCCGAGGGACCGGGACCCGGGCACTCCCAGCTGCAGGCAGCTCTGGCCAGACCCGTTTCCTTACAAGAGAAACGGGTGATGGCAGCAGGAGCTGCTCTGGGAGGTGCAGTCCCTGCGGGGGACAATCCTGATGCCAGGGCTGCCCACAGCAGCTCACGGTCCTTCCTCCAGGACCACCCACGGGAGTTCCCGTGCTCCAGCAGATCCCAGCCAGGTTTCCCAGTCAGTTTCCCAACAGGATGGTTCCTTCAGCACCACCCCAACAAGCCCAGGCATAACTCAACTTCCCCTCAGACACATCCTCAATTTTCTGCATCTTCCTAAACCAAGACCCACACACCAGAACTGGCCTCTTGTCACAGGATTTCTCTCATGAAAACTCTGTGCAGAGATCAAGCTCACTCCCTGTGCCCTCACACCTAGGAGGATTAACAGTGCCCACGCTGAGGGTGCCATTGTGACCCCAGAGAAACCCACAGGGGTTCCAGTCAGCCAGACATGAGTTACTGGAGAGCCCAGTGCCTGGGGCACCTCAGGTGCTGCTGGGGCTGGGATCTGGGGGCTTGGGCAGGGGCAGATTTTGTGTGGCTCTGGAATGGGGAGCTGTGGGGGGCTCTCACCTCCTGGCATAGTCGTACAAGGCTCGTTTCCTCTCTTGCAAGGACATGTGACGCTCCACGGGGGACTTTGCAAACTGCTTTGTAGCCGGCTAGAAGAGACAGGAGACAGATGAAGCCTCCATGGTGGCTCTGGAAGGACCTGGCAGGCCAGGCTGGTGCTCCATGCCCCTGGCTAGCCCTGAACACGAGCCACCAGAGCAGGCAGACACAACCCCAAAGTACCTTGGAAGAAGGCGCAGCCACAGAGCCCTGGATGCCAGAAGCAGCTGCAGCCTGGGAGGTAGACGGGGCAGGCAGGTCTCCAGCCTCTTTACTCTCAGGGAAGAAGGGAACTCTGCCCTCCAGCAAGTTGGCAATGGTGGTGTCCACACAGTTGGTTTGGACTGTGGGGACAAAGGGACCCGTTAGAGATCAGGACACTCCATCCTGGCTGCCAATGCGTTCCAGTGCAGCGGGGACAAGGTTTCTGCTTTCAGACCACTTCCCACTGCCACCCCCCAGTCCCTGCTCACCCAGGTCTGTCCTGATGACCTCCAAGGGCACGTGGGGCAGCACCTCCTTGACCTGCTGTGCCATGGCCATGACCCCCATGTCCTCGGGGGCACCCCCAGGCAGGCTGGGGGGCACCCTGGGCCGGGCTGCTGGGCGCTGGCTCAAGGCTGCAGGAGAAAGGACAGTGGGCACAGGGTTTCAAAAATTTGCATAGAATGCTGAAAGACTTCAAGTTAAACAACAGAATAGAAATCGAAATAGTTCTGTAATACAGAATTCATACTCTTAATACAGTAGTTTTGAAATTAAATACAGAAACTAAATTTGAGCTTTAAAAATCGAACTGATAGAGAAATACTGCTTTTAACTATATATATATTAAGGAAATTTTGGCTCAAATTAACTTTTACAATTCAAATGATGGTCTTAGAAACAGTCCTGATTTGTGTTCATGAAGAATTTCATTGATAATTTGAAAAATGTACACTAGAAATGTATTACAATTTGGTTTGAAGGGAAAGCTAAAATACTGATAATACTGCTCTCACTGAGAGCAGAGGGGCCCCAAAAGCAGAGCCCAGGCTGAGGTTCTGCAGCCAGGACACCCCCAGGACCCCCACCTGGGGCAAAGGGCAGCCGTGCCGTGTGCCTCAGCCTCTTCATGTGCTCGGTCCTGTCGGCAGCGGTGATCCGTGTGGATACCACACCCAGCTCCATGGCCAAGAGCTGTGCAAAGCAAGAGTCACACATAAAAACACACAGCACACACAGCCCACATGCTGGGGAGCATGTCAGGGGTACATGGAGCCACGGTGAGGGCAAGAGGGCTGGGAACTGATTTCTCCAGGGTGTTGCAGAGAGCACAAGAAGGACCAGGAATTGCAGTATCATCCTGTCAAAATAGGCTGACAAGGAGATATGAGATGTCTGGAGCTGTGAAGTACCCAGCACATAAGGGCAGGGTGGAGAAAAAACTCCTTTGTTTGATTTGTGGCTTTATAAAAAGGGGGTGAAAGGATTGAACTCCATAGGAAGAGCCCTGACAACTGCAGAAAGGCTCAGTGTGGGCTGGCAAATCAGCCATGAAATAACTGAGCTCTTGCAAGTGCCAATAAATACGTACCAGAGCTCCCATCACACAAACACATGCAGAAATGCCCTCTGCAATTCTGCCTGCACCCCACTCTGCTCTGTGCCCACCCCAAAGTGCAGCAGCCCTACACATCCCTCTCCCACACCACCTTCCTACCTCCTGAACTCGGAGCGCAAAGTCCTCAACCCGCTCGTCCGCTCGTCTGGGGACAGACGGCATCCACCTGAGAGGGGACAACAGCACATGGAGCCAGCCCTGCAGGCAGCAGCCCCTGGACACCCTGCCATGCCCCCTGCTCACCCACAGGAGCACCAAACCCCAACACCCACTCCCAAATCCAGGACATGGCAGAAGGCAGAACTGGCTCACTGGAGCTCTGTTAGCTCTCAAGTGTAACACGAGGGATGTGCAGCTCCCAGAAAGGCCTTAATGAGATCCTTGGTCATTTACATGGAAGTAGAAAACAGGTCACCCAGAATTTAGACAGATAGAACCAGGGAAAGGCTTTCCTTTGCTGAAATACACCAAGCCCTACATTTGATTCCCAGTCCCTTCCACTGCCCTCATTACAGCAAAGCTTCTCAGCCAGCCTGGGCTCAGCCAGGCCCCGGGCAGGGGTCTGGACCACCCCTGCACCATCCCACTCCCAAGGGATTGTAGGGACAGGCAGAGACACCAGGGGCCAGCACTGTTGGGCTGAGCAGCCCTGGAGAGAATCACTGCAGACCAGCTTCAAAAATCCACCTGGAAACCTGAACTAAACACCTGGAGAGACTGAGACTCCTTCTCCAACAAGAACCAGGAGATCTCTCCACATCAGAAGCTGGACATGGCCATGCCCAGGTGGTGCTGAGCCCAGCCCTGCTGAGGCACCCAGGGAGGGAGCTCTCACTGCCATGGTGACACCACAGCCCTGCCCACCCTCAACCCTGCCCCAAACAGAAGAGAGAGACGTAGTACCTTACTTGATAAACTGTGAAGGGAACAAAGAAGGTCCAGAGCAGCTCTGTGATCCAGGAGGAGTCAGCCACACTCTGGGGAAGAGAGCACAGTGAGATCCCAGACATGGAACAGGAGCTGGTTCAGGTTCCACTGGGGAGGGAGGTGGGCAGAGCACACCCGAGCTGTGGCTGGAGGATTGGGAAAGTGGCAACAGCAAAGCCAGTGCAAGCCCCAGGGCAGCTTCACCCTCATTAGTCATCACCAGTTTTCACTTCTCCTAGTGAAAACTTTCCTCCCATTAAGACAGCAGCAAGACTTTCTCCCAGTATCCCCACATTCCCTACTAGTCTGTGCCTTCAGAAAGCCACAAAAATGCCCGAAAACCTACAAATGTTGCTTCAGAACCACGAACAATCCTCCCTCATTCTGGTGGCAGCAGCATCTCTGTGATGTCCCAACTCCTGTAAGCTCTCCCAGGGAACAGGACAAGAGGAAACAGCCTCAGGTTGTGCAAGGAGTTGGATACTGGGAAAATTCCTCCACAGGCTGAGAGGGATTTCCCAACCCAAATGATTCTGTGATTCTCAGACAGGCTCATGCCTGGATTATCCCACAGCCTTGGAAGAGGAGCTGAACATGAGAAAAGCCCCAAAAGCCCAGCCATGAGGGGAACAGAGAAGCCTCATCTGGATAAACAGAACCTCAGAACCCTAAACCCAAATGCCTGGAGTGATGCCCACAGCCAGATTTCAGTTACACTGCCTGTGCCACAGAACAACACCCTCCTGCAATATTCCAAACAACTGGAGCTGGAGAAAGTTATTTCTTAACCTCAAATTTGGTGTTCGACCAACCCAGTGCCTAATATACATTATATAATTATATAAGGAAACTTTCTATAAAACACCAATTGAACCATTCAAAATACCACATCTCCAATCCTTCCAGTTTATGATGGTTTAAAATCACCCCAGAAATCCATCAGGATTTACTCAGCCAATGTGCAGGAAGCACAGAGCCCTGCTCAGACTCTGGAGGTAAAATCTGAGCCAAGAAGTGACAGTAACCAGCACCTCCACACAGACCTGCTGCTCTCCCTGACATTCAAGAGGGAAGGGATGCACAGACAGACACACAACTTGTCACATCTCAGAATTTCTCAAAGGAAACAAATCCATAAAAGCATAGGATATTCCTTATAAACAGTCCAGAACAAAAAAAACTCCCCCAATTCTCTGGAGGAGTCATTCAAAACATAACTTATCCTCATTGCTAGAAAACTGCATCTTCACCCACGCTTGTGGCCTGCCTCAACTTTTTCTCAGCACCCCTGGCCTGGCAGGGGTTAATAAAGCTCTGCCAAATATTCCTGCAGTTGCCATCCCTGCATACATCCAGGTGACTCCTCACCCTGCCAGGGGCTCCTCTGCTGTGTCCCACAGAAACACCACACCCACGAGTGACAGCCATGACTGGCAGCTCTCTGTGGTCACTCTATCATGAATAATCAGTATCAAAAATGCCAAATTCAACAAAGCCTCACTGAGAGCAGTTTCCCTGCAATGCCTTCAGCAGAGAGGCCATTGCCCTGGTGAACTTTATCCCTTGTGTGGGGCTGTTCCTGCACCATGTGCTGTGCCTGTGCCTGGGGCACCAGCTCAGGAGCCTCCAGAGCCCTGTGTGACCTTTGGCACAAGGACTGACAGCAGGGAACTCACTGCACTGGCCATGGAAGCCAGAGACACATCTCAGAGACAGAGAAACATCTGTCACACTGGCCAATGTAACCAGGGGAGACCTGACTGGGAAAGGCACTGGGAGCAGCTGGTTCCAGGGTGCCAGGACACGAGGCCACACCACAAAGCAGGAGCAGAAAGAAAAGCTGTACCCACCCCACACTTGTCCCTGTGCCCAGCACTCACCACAGCCACCAAGGGCCTGCGGACCTGCAGGGCAACGGGCTGGACCTCATCCAGGATGGAGAAGGGCCAGGAGCTGGAAGGGAAGAACCCTGCAGTGAATGACCCCAGAGCCACCTCAAGCCATTCTGTCCCCATCCCCAGCCACCCTGCTGCAGGAGTTCCCTCTCCCCTGCTGTGGCAACTCCCACTCCCTCACCTGAAGCGGAGCAGCCCGGCCCTGCCGTTGGTGGCTGCCTCCTCTGGGAACAGCAGCAGTGGGGGGTTCCCCTGCTGGGCAGAGTATTCCTTCAGAGAATCCACCAGCTCTGCACGGCTGCTGCTCACTCCCAGCTCCATGAACCCCCGGGACCAGCAGATGAACCCTGGGGCACCGCTCAGGGCAGGCTGCAGGAGAACAGGAGTGAGGAGGAAACACAAACTCCAGCCCCAATTCCACAGGAAATGATTCCAAATCATCAGTTCAGACTGTGCCCTGCCTGCCAGACACAGCACTCCCAGCTGCCTTCTCCCAGTGTTCTCTCCAGCAGTCCCTGACACACTTGGCAGGACACATGCTGCTTCCAGGAGCTCCCCCTCTCCAGGCCAGGGGTAAATCAATGGCTGTGCAGGACACAGCAGCCACCCAGAGCCTGCTGACTCAGGAACTCCACACACAGAGAGTTTTACAGGAGAGCAGGGACAGCCCAGAACTACCCAAGCACCACTAACATGCAGATCCCTCAGCACCCTCCATGAACCCCAAAAAACTGCCCACCCACTGCTGGGTGAAACCCCACAAGCAGCCCTGCCCCCTTATCCAAAAGATCAGAGAAGGAAATGGCTGCTGGGATCTGTCCACTCTTCCACCAAAATCAACCCCCACTGTAACAATTTCTGCTGTTCCTCATCCTGTTCCATTTTTTCATGCAGAGCCCAAGGGTGACACTGAGCCACAGAAAACACCTCAAGGTTAACACCCTGAGTTAATAAATCAGATCTGGAGATGAAACCTTCCAGGATCTGAGAGAGCCTAGAGGGAAGCTGGAGAGGGAATCTGCGTCAGAAACTGGAGCAACAGGGACAAGGATTAATGGGTACAACTGAAAGAGGAGAAATTTAGGCTGGGTTTCAGGAAGAAATTTTTGGGTGTAAGAGTGATGAGGTTGCCCAGAGAAGCTGTGGCTGACCCTGTATCCCTAGAAGTGTCCAAAGCCAGGCTGGACGGGGCTTGGAGCCACTTGGGCTGGTAGAAGGTGTCCCTGCCCACGGCAGGGGGTGGCACTGAGTGGGCTCTAAGCTGCCTTCCACTGTGACCACTGCAACACCAAATGGGGCCGAGCTGCCCGTGCCCCGCCCTCGGGGAGGAGCCCCGGCCGTGCCCTCACCGTGTTGCAGGAGGTGAGCAGGCTGACGACATTGTGGTCGAAGGGGGTGACGTGGTTGGCAATGAAGACCCTGGAGCCAGCCCCGCGCAGCCGAGGGTCGCTCTGCCGCACCAGCAGCCCCAGCACGGAGCACATCACACGGACAATGAACCTGCCGGGGGAACAAGGATCCTCCTCACATCCTGCCACCCGAAGCACTGCTAGGTGACACGTCCAACAGGCAAAGGACACGGGAATTCTGGCGGCTGGACAAACGACACTGGGACCAAATGAAAATGACACATCTGGAGCAGGAATTGGTGCGGGGCTGGGGCTGGGATGAGGTCAGCAAGTGCCCACAGAACTCCTGAGCAGCACATCAGGCTGATCCACGTGCTACACACCAGTCCCTGAGCCCTCCAGAGGTGCTGCCAGCTCCGGGCTTGGCAGAGCAAGCACCTCCAAGGCTCCTGAAGATAAGGAGCCCCGAAGGCACAGCTCCCCGCAGATCCTTCCCTGAGCCAAGCCGCCACACCCAGGGGCCAGGGCGGCCCTGCCAGCCCGCACCCACCCCGGGCAGGAGCCGGAGCCCCCCGGTACTCACCGGCGCACGACGCTGTCGGGCAGGGCGCAGCTGACCAGGAACACGTGGACGCCGATGAAAACGCGCAGGACGAGCAGGCAGAGCCCCACGGGGGCGTAGAGCAGCAGGGCCAGCAGCAGGAACCCATCGGTCGGGAAGCTGCGGCGGCAGAGAGCGGCCGGGGCCGCTTGAGCGTGGCCGGGACGAGCCCCAGGACCCGCCCTGCGGCCGCAGCTCCCCCCAGCAAGTCTCCAGACCAATTCGTGCACATCCCGAACCCTCCCCGGTCCCCTCACGGATCACCCCGACCTTCCCCACGGGGATTTCGTGAGACACCGCCGTCTTCCGCTGGCCCCGCGACCCCCGCCCAGGATTCCCGCAGTTCTCGCGCGGCTCCCCCGGGAGTCCCCGCCGCACGGGCCCCGCGCGGGCGCTCACCGGTGCGAGTCGAAGAGCCGCTCGGGGCTCGGGGCCGCGGGCGGCTCCATCCCCGCCGCGCCGGCGCCTCAAAGCCACCCCGCACCCGCCGCCATCTTGCCCGCGGCCGCGCGCCCGGCCCGCGCGGGGCACGTTGGGAGCGCGCCGCCTTCCGGACTCGCACCGCGCCGCCGCAGCTCTCTCGCCCCGGCCGCTGCCCTCGGTGGCTCCGGTGGACTCGGTGAGCCGCTCTGATGATGGGGCTGCTCTGCTCCGCTGTCGTGCGGGCTATCGGCACATCTCAGTGACGGTGGGAGCGTAGCTCCCAGCGGGACTACAACTCCCAGCACACCCTGCGGCAGAACGCGCTGCTGGCAGGCGCCCCTCGGGAACTACAACTTCCGGCGTGCTCCGCGGTGGAAGACGGCGTCCGGCGCCCTAGGTCAGGACTACAACTCCCGTAGTGCCCCGCGGCTTGGCCCTGCCCCGGCGGGGCGTGGTTTCCACTCGGCAGCATGGCGGCAGCGGCGCGGAGAGTGCGGATCCGGTGGATCCCGGTGCCACCGGCGGTACAGGGCTGGTGCCGAGCACTGACCGGCACCGCTGAACCGCCGCCCCCGCCGCCTCCTCCTCCTCCTTCCCATTCTCCGCCGCCCTCCGCCCGGGGCCGGTCTCTGGCGGCGGCGGTGGGCGCCGGGGCGGCGGCGCTGGTGCTGCTGTGGGCCCGGGAGCGCCGCCGGCCGCCGCTGAGCGCCGCCGTGCCCGCCCCGCCGCCCGCCCCTCCGCCCAGCTCCCCCCGCGCCGCCTTCAACTTCATCGCCGACGTGGTGGAGAAAACGGCGCCCGCGCTGGTCTACGTGGAGATCGTGGGCAGGTACCGGCACCGGGAGCTCCCCGGGAAGGATTTCCCTCCTCTCTGCGCAGTGTGGCCCCGGCACCTCCGGAGAGCTCCCACAAGTGCCTCGGGAGGCACCGACACGTGGCTGCCGCACGTCCCATGTCCTCCGGGGCCGTCTGGTGAAGTTGCCTTCCAGGCTGCCTCGTTACTCTGCCTGGGAGCAGCGCTTGGCATTTCCCTTTTTTCTCTCTAGTTAATGTTCTCACCATCCAATGCCTCTGGCTTCTCGGAGCGCCTCTGTGCAGCACTCTGCCCTCCAGTTGGGTAACTGCTGCTTCCAGCTTGGTGTCACCTGTGTGCAGTGTCACCTTCTGTGGCTCACAGCTGGTGCTGCTCCTTCTCTGGGTTTCTGAACCGCTCTGGCAATAATTCACCACCAGCTGGGCTTTGGCCTTGCTGGTCCATCCCGATTTCCATTCACTTCACCTGACTACCAGCAGAAGTTGTGGCGATTGACCAGGACCCAGAGTTGTGAGTCCGCTCCTGCTATCAGGAAATGTTCCTGTGGCCTCTGAGGTGTTTGTTACTTGCTTCAAGGCTGGGCTCTGTGTGTTCTGCACAGGTCACAGGCCCTCCTGCTCCTGTGTGCTTCTATTCCTGGTAGGATTATACCTTTGTGGCTGTGCTCTGTATTCCTGCTGCATTCCTGCAGATTGTTTGTGCAGACTTGGGATAGGGAAGGATTCCCCCATCATGCCATTGCCTGTGCACCCTCCCTGCTCCCTGCCACCCCTCCTGACCCGCGCCCTCCTTGCAGACACCCCTTCCTGGGCCGGGAGGTGCCCATCTCCAATGGCTCAGGTTTCCTGGTGTCCCCGGACGGGCTGATCGTCACCAACGCGCACGTGGTGGCGAACCGGCGGCGCGTGCGGGTGAAGCTGGCCAGCGGCGAGATGTACGACGCCGTGGTGCAGGACGTGGACCAGGTGGCAGACATTGCCACCATCAAGATCAAGCCCAAGGTGCGTGTCACAGCCGTGGGGACACCGGGAGGCGGGGACATTCCTGCTTTGTCCTGCTGATTGTCCCGCTCCCCGCAGCACCCGCTGCCCACGCTGCCGCTGGGCCGCTCGGCCGAGGTGAGGCAGGGCGAGTTTGTGGTGGCCATGGGCAGCCCCTTTGCCCTGCAGAACACCATCACCTCGGGCATCGTCAGCTCGGCGCAGCGCGGCAGCCGCGAGCTGGGGCTGGCTGCCAGCGACATGGAGTACATCCAGACCGACGCCGCCATCGATGTAAGGGGCGTGGGGACTGGGAGGGAGGGAGGAGGGGCTCACACAGAGCACGGGGGTTCTGGCTGGTCACCCTGGGATCGGCCTCAGGATGGGGCTGTCATGGTCTGCTCACACTCTCTCTCTCCTCTGCTGCAGTTTGGGAACTCTGGAGGTCCCCTCGTCAACCTGGTGAGTCCTGCTGCTTGTCCCCTTGCTGGCTGGGGCAGGGATGTGCTGTGTGCTTTGTGCCTCTCTGTGAGAGTGCTTGTGGGTGCTTGGAGGCTTCCTAGAGGGAGGAGGGAGAGGAGGGCTAAGCCTGGCATGCAAACCCTGTCCAGTTTCTGAGGCAGCTGAAGCTGATGAGGTCTGGCTGGGCAGGGCAGAGCCAGGGACTGCATGGACTCATCCCATAGACTCAGCCCCTGGGTCCTGCCCAGCCTCAGCAGCCTGGGAAGGGGTGGGCACACACACCAGACCCCAGGCTGGTGCGGTAGTTCCCCTGCTCTCGGCAGTGATCCAGGCTGGGTATCCCAGTGCCCTTTCCCTGCAGGATGGCGAGGTGATTGGTGTGAACACCATGAAGGTGACGTCAGGCATCTCCTTTGCCATCCCCTCCGACCGGCTGCGGAAGTTCCTGCAGAAGGAGGAGCAGCGCAAGAGTGAGTGGGGACCTCCCTGCTTGGGTTTTGGGGGAGGAGAATGAGAGAGGGAAACTGGCACAGCTGGGCTCTGGGTCCTTCTTCCCAGGAAAGGCAAGGAGAGCAGGAGAAGTCTCTGGGTGCCACAGGAAAGCTGTGCTGCTGTCGCCTTGCCCTGTCTGGTTCTCCTGTGGCACTGGGGAGGGACATTCTCTGTCAAAAATCTGACAAGCCAGGGAAGCCAAGTCACGGTGCAAAACATCACCTGGAATGGTGCTGCTGGTGCTGGGAGCTGGACTGAGCTGTAGGGGTTTGGAATGGCTCTGGATGCTGCCTGCCCTGAGGGCTGTGAGGGCTCAGCCCAGCACTGTTCTGAGCATGTCTGTGTTTCCCAGCCATGACATTCCACTTCCTTTCCTTCCACAGGCTCTTGGTTTGGCAATGCAGAGACAAAGCGCCGGTACATTGGGGTGATGATGCTGACCCTCACTCCCAGGTACCTGTCCTGAGGTCAGGGGCCACAGGGATATGATGGGATCTTCCCAGCTAACTGAGGGTGCCTGGTTTTGGGAGGATGGTCTCCACAGCTTAAGCTTTCACTCTCAGATCTCTTTGTGCTTGTGTTGTTGTTAGATTCCCGGCTGGCTCAGAGGTGAATTGGAATCTTGCAAGTTTCTACAGTGGTAGCAGACTCTGTCAGCAGATAAAAAGTGCTGTCCCTGACAGGAGGGTGGAGCCAGGTGGGGGTCAGGCTCTGCTCCAGGGAACAGACTAGAGGAAACTGCCTCAGGTTGTCCAGGGGAGGTTGAGGTTCAATATTGGGAAAATTCTTCTTAGGGCTCTCCAGCTGTGGCACATCTGCCTAGGGCAATGATGGAGTCCCCATACTTGGGGGAATTTAACAGCTGTGTGGATATGACACTTGGGAACATGGTCAGTGGTGGCCTTGGCAGAGCTGGGGGAGTGTTTGGACTTGATCTTAACAAGTCTTTTCCAACCCAAACAATTCAGTGCAATGTCAGCAAGCAGGACCTGTGCTCTCACCTCTGGGAGCAGTTCTCAAGGACAACACCTGCTCTGGTTCTTTGGCTCTTGCAGCCACATTTAAGGGACCTTCAGCAGCCTCGTGGGGCTGCTGCTGTGCCGTGCTGGGCAAACACCTTTTGGGAGTGTGCTCTGCCCTCCTCAAGGTGTGGTGAGTTCCCCAATGCCCAGCAGATGGTGCTGGTACCCAGCACAACCCGAGGGATGTGGGAGGCCAGCCCAGCCTCCTCCTGCTTCCCTGGCCACGCTTGCAGGGACCGGCTCTGTCAGGAAGCAGCGTGAAATTCCTCGGACACAGCTCCTGGGATGTGGGTCCAGCTTCCTTCCACACAGCCCCCAGCCAGTCCAGGGAAACCACCTGACTGCCAGGCTTGTTTGTGCCCAGCAGGAAGGGCTCCCAACAAGGGATTGCTTGCCTTGGAATCGGGTGACTGCCCTGAACACCCTGAACCTTTCCATCTGAAAACCTTTCCCTGGCACAGGAAGGGGAAGCTCTGTGTTGGGCACAGGCTCAGGCACAGACCCTGCTCAGTCTGTGGTGTCCATGCCAGATAAGAGGCAGTGGGCATAGAGATGTGTGTGCCCACATGAAATCCCTTTTTTTACTGTGAGGAGAGTGCTCAGAGCCTGGCACACATTGCCTGGGGATCCTCAAAACCCAGCTGGACGCAGTCCAGAGCAGCCTGCCCTGACTGAGCTTGCTGAGATGAACTTGAGAGGGCTCTTGCCACCTTTGCTCTGTGAAATTGGGAAGGAATGGCAGCTTGCACTGGGCAGTGGAACAGCACAGCAGAGTTCAGCACGGATCACAGCCACGTGGGGAGCCCTGACTGGCTGAGCAGGGACCTGACAAGAGCAGAGCTGGGCAGAGACTGAGTGTGTGGGTCTGCAGGGACTGGAGCTGATGCAGTGTTTGAGGGAAGAATGCTGTCACTCTGGAGAGATCCAGCTGGAGTGCTGCATCTACTTCTGGATTTCATTCAGACGGGTGAGGAGCAGTTGGGGAGAGTCCAAAGAGGAGCTGTGAGAGATGCAGAGTTTAAATTTGGTTTAGAAATCCTCAAATCTGTGGGAAAGTTGGAGAAACTGTGATTGTTTAGTCTCCAGACTCAGGAGGAGAGCTTTGCTGACACTTCTGGCAGGAAGAGGGGCATAGCCTGTGTTGTGTATCCTGCCCACTTAGGGCAGAGAAGTGAAACCACAGCAGGGGAGGGGCGGGTCTGACCCCGGGAAGGCTGATGTGACATGGGGATATGCATCAGCACAGCTGTGATCCAGCTGCACCACGGGTTTCCAGCTCTCCCTGGTGATTCTCATCCTCTTGTTTTGGCAGGAGCATGGCAGTGTTTGGGGCTGGCAGCTGTAGCTCCTGCTCAGCAGGGTACAGGGACACAGGAGGGGAGGTTCTGTGCCTGGTCTCTAAGCCTGTGCAGCTGCAGGGAGTGGGGTGGGAGCCCTGCTCTGCCTCCAGCTCCATCCCTGACGCTGATATTCACTCTGCAGCATCCTGGCGGAGCTGAAGCTGCGTGACCCCACCTTTCCCGACATCTCCTACGGCGTGCTGATCCACAAGGTGATCATCGGCTCCCCAGCACACCAGTAAGTGCTGCCCTGTGCCTCAGGGGTGTGTGTGCGAGCAGCTGGGGGATGTGTTTTGCTCCAGAGCAGCAGAAACCACCTGGTGACCTTTTCCCAGGCTGGGTGTCTTGCTGTGGCTGTAGAACCCCTGGTGCCACAGCTTGGAGGACGATGGGTCTGAGTGTCTGCCTCGCCCTCTGCGTGCTCCATCCGTGTTGTCCCCGCAGGGCAGGGCTGAAGGCCGGGGACGTGGTGCTGGAGATCAACGGGGCGGTGTCGCGGCGAGCGGAGGACGTGTACGAGGCGGTGCGGACGCAGCAGAGCCTGGCGCTGCTGGTGCGGCGCGGCTACGACACCCTGCTGGTCAGCGTCGTCCCCGAGGTCACCGAGTAGCACAGACCCCCCGGAGCCGAGGGCAGGACTGAGATGTGTCCGTGCTGGCCAGGCAGAGACGCAGAGCTCGTGCAGGGCTGGAAGGGGCCAGGAGAGGGGCCTGGGCGTGGGTGACTTGTGCTGCAGCCGTTCCCCTCTGTACTCCAATAAAGCACTTTTCTAGCGGCCCCCGGGGCCGTGTCGCCTCCTTCCCACGGCAGCAGCAGTTGCCTGGTGGAGGCTGGGCTGTGTGGGACCCTGCTCCTCCTGTCAGTGCCCACATGAGACCCTGCAGCTGGGGCAGAGCTTGCTGTGCCTCCAGAGACCTTATCGTTGTTCATGCTGTCCTGCCACCTGCTTGGTACCCACCTTGGCTGGGATCCGACTGCTCTCGGATCTGGCAGGCAGGTGTCGAGCCATGGATTGTGTGGCCCCTCTGTGGGGTGGGTCTGGGACCAGCATTATCTTTGGAGTGCAGGAGTGCTGGTGTGCCATGGCCATCTGGTCACATCCCTTCTGCTGGCAGCTCTGTGACTGCTCCAAGCCCTGTGTCCACATCCCTTCCCAGGCAGTGATGAAATTGGTGTCAATGCTGGACTTGTGACAGCCAGAGCAGCATCTCCTGGCGCTGATGTCGGGCAGGGCTGAGGACGGGAGCCCAGCCGGGCTCTGCCTGTCCCGCCCCCAGCTCTGCTCCCACACACACCCGCCCCTGGGGACGGCTGCGGGGAAGGAGCAGCTCCGGCTGTTCCTCGCCTTCCTGGAAGAGCGGCTGGAGCGGGAGCAGCGGCGAGGGCAGCCCGGAGGAATGCGGCTGCGGGGCCGGGCCCTGCCCGTGACGGCGCTCCCCAGCCCCGGCATGTTGCTTTTGGGACGTGAGAGCAGCACGGATCCTCAGGGGTGCTGCGGCGAGGGCCGGCTCTGCCCTGAGAACAGGCCTCCTTTCAGCAGCCCCGGCCAGCGCCGCCGGCTCGGGGGAAATGGCGGCGTGTCTGGCATAGCTGCCCCGGCTGCGCTGACCGCAGCGCGTTCCAGCACCGAGCCAAGGCCTTCCCCCTCCTCCTCCTCCTCCTCCTCCTCCTCACAGCCTGGGCTCCCCGCACTGGGGAAGGGGATGGTGGGGTCAGAGCACCCAGCTGAGGGGTGAGAGCTGGGCTGTGCCTCGGGTCACATCCGAGTGTTCCTGCTCCCTCAGGAGTCGAGGCAGCCCCTGTCTGCTGTGAGACCTCAGGGTCACAGCCCCAGGATGGGATTTCTGCTCGAGAACATTTGCCCTGGGTCTGGTGAAGGGGAACCAGCTCTTCACCACATCCCTGCTCATCACTTCCCCCAGACACGGTGCTGTGGGGCTTGTGCTGGTCCCTTCCTCTCTCCCTTCTCCCAGAGGAGCAGCCCTGGCTGAGGAGGGTGCTGGGGGCTGGTGTGGGGCCAGGGCTGTGTGGCTGAGGCACTGCAGGGGCCAGGGGATGCTCCCACACTGTGCCAGAGTGTGGCCACCAGCCCTGCAGCATGAACCACCCACCTGCTCCTGCCAGGCTCCTCATCCCAACCCAGAGACGTGCCAGCAGCCATCAGGAAATACAACTTACAACTTTATAGAGGAAATAAAATTACAACTGAGAGATGGGGTAGGAGCCACCCCTGGGCAGCACTGTGGGCAGAGACACCTGCACCATCCCTGGGGGACCAGGGGCTCCTGGGGCCCTGTGTGGTGGTGGGTGAGCTGTGGGGTGAGGGAACCAGGGCTGAAGGGGGGAGTGGGGTGGGAGAGATGGAGCGGTGGGGGGTGCAGGACCTCCCGGACCATACCCGTTTGCCACAGCCCAGGGGATGTGGCCACCATCTTCTGGCCAGTGGTTGGGGTGGCAGCCCCAGGCTGGGAGGTGCAGGTGCCTCCAGCACCAGCCCCCCCCGAGGTGGGGAAGGGCAGCCGGTGGTGAGTCCTGGGCAGTCCCCGGCAGGACACAGTGGCAGCAGCACTGGGCATCAGGCCTCCCTGCCGGTCTCCCAGCAGCTTCCTCCCACCCATAAGGGGTGAGGGAGGGAGATGCCTGTCTCCCCAGGCCCGGGGCCCTATGAAATCTGGTTGTTGAGCTGACCTGGGTACTGCTCAAACCGTTTGTTGGCCTCCTCGCTGAGCGCATCTCCTGTGGGCAGAGGGCAGGGGCTGTTGGCTCTGGTGCAGTGCATCCCCTGCCCTGCCAGCACCTTCCACTGTAGCTGCCCCCAGCACCAGCATCCCAGCCCATCCTCATCCTCATGGCTTCCTGCAGCCCTGCCTCTGCCCTCCTCCCTCACCCCTGGCTCTTACCGATGTGGCAGCTGTGCACCCAGATGCGGTGCCCGTCGTACTTGCAGTTGCATTTCATGGCATTGTTGGTGAAGTCACTTTCTGCCACCTCGAAGTTGGGGTTGATCACGACCTGTGGGGCACTGACATGAGACCCCTGCCCCAGCCCCACAGGGTGTGTCTCCCCAGCTGTGGTGGGTGTGCTGGAGAGCTCCAAGGAGCTGGTGACTGCTGATGTGATGGGGTGGTTCTGTCCCTGTGCACCATGTGCCCATAGCAGTGCTGCTCAGAGTTGAAAAACCCATGTGGCAGCATGTCTGAGCAACCCAGAACATGTGTGGGCACAAGGACAATGCCAGCACAACCAGGAGCCCCACTGGGCCTCAGTGGGAGAGAGGGATGGGTGGCTGAAGTGTGTGGAGGGCTGAGGTGCAGGGACAGAGACTGCAGGAGGGGCTGGGGAGCATCAGGTGCAGCACCTGCAGGATGTAGTTGCCTGGCTTGACATCAGTGATATCAATCCACTGGCAGTCGATGTCGTGCCGGTACAGGTCCCAGCAGCCCACGGTGATGCCCTGCTCCCCAAAGTTGGCACACTCGTACCTCTTGGCCACGTCTGCAGGCAGGAGGAGACACAGCTTGTCCCTGCTGAGACCCCCAGCCTGTCCCCACTATGGGGACGCAGGCAGGACGGTGCTGCAGGGCCCCATGTCACTCACCTTCCTCGCACTCAGTGTCCTCCAGGCAGAAGCTGGCCTTGTGTCCCTCGGCCACCTTGGTGCCATTGGGGGTCAGGATGTCGTAGTGGGTGAAGATGTCCATGCTGTGGTAGTGCCTGTGGGAGAGAGCCAGCACCCTGCCCTGCATCAGCCCCCTGCCACCAGGCATGTCCCCACAGCCCCTGCTCTGAGGTGGCAGCACTGTGAGGTTGGGCAGAGCTGTGTCCTGCCCCGGAAGGGGACACAGCTGTCCCCAGCCAGCTGGCTCAGGCAAGCAGAGAGCTCAGCTGCAGGGCACAGCCTGCAGCCCCATCCCTGCCCTCCTGGAGACCCCAGCCCCAACACTGCTCATCCATGAACCAACTGGACCGTGGGCAGCAGACTGGGGCTGTCCAGTGTCACCATAACCCAGGGCCACTCTTATCTAGCGCAACCCTCGCTCAGTGTGATGCTTGCAGTGTCACTCTCTTTCAGTGTCCACCCTGCCCAGCACTGCCCTCACCCAGCCCATTGCAGCACCACCACCCTCTCCCCAGGCTGCCCCCAGCCCCAGCTGTCCCCTGCCCCCACGCACCGGTGGCACTCGTGCCAGACCCAGGAGTGGCGGCCGGCCTTGGGGCGGAAGTCGGCGCGGCCGCGGTTGTGGATCTGGGAGGAGAAGCGGAGCAGGCGGCGGTGGCCGTAGGGCCAGTTGGCCAGGCGGGCCGAGCTGGCCAGGCAGTTCTCCTCGGCGGCGCAGTACAGCATGTGCAGCGGCCGATCCTCGATGTACGCCGTCTCCTGCACCAGCGGCGCGTGCAGCAGCAGGTCAGAGGCAGCTGGGGACAGGCGGCTGCTCAGGGCCCGGCCCTGCTCTCGGCAGGGAGGGGGCGAGCGGAGGGGACGGGGCAGCGCCCAGTGCTGGCAGGGCTGAGCCAGCCAGGGGGGAATTGTGTCCTCCCCAATGGCTGGGCATTGCCTGACCCCGACCTCCATCTGCAAGCCCCACTGAGCACAGCCCCGGCCCCACAGTGCTGTTGTGTGCAGAGCCCACTGCCCACAGACACCACTGCCCACAGAGCCCACTGCCCACAGACACCACAGCCCACAGAGCCCATTGACCACAGAGCCCATTGACCACAGAGCCCACTGCCCACAGAATCCACAGCTCACAGATCCCACTGCCCACAGACACCACTGCCCGCAGATCTCACTGCCCACAGAGCCCATTGACCACAGAGCCCAGTGCCCACAGAGCCCACTGCCCACAGACACCACTGGCCATAGAGTCCATTGACCACAGAGCCCACTGCCCACAGATCCCACTGCCCACAGAGCCCACTGCCCACAGACTCCACTACCCATGGACACCACTGCCCACAGATCCCACTGCCTGTAGACCCTAATGTCCATGGACACTACTGCTCAGAGTCCATGCTTGCAGAACCCACTGCCCACACATACCACTACCCATGGACACCACTGTCCACAGACCCCACCACCCACAGACCCCCTCCCTGCAGATCCCACTGCCCACAGACCCCCTCATCTCACTGCCCACAGACCCCACTGCCACAGACCCCCTCCCTGCAGAGCCCCCACCACAGACAGGCCCCCTGCAGCCCCACTGCCCGCAGCCCCCGCGGCCGCTCACTCTCGGAGCAGATGACGCCCGCAGCGAAGCGCGTGCCCGTGTTCCTGCAGCTCAGGCTGGCACCGTGGTGCTGGCAGTGGCTCAGGGACATCTCGTGGCCGGCACACTTCACCCCGCTCATGACCATCTCTGTCACGTTGCTGGCGTCCCAGTACCACGTCTCCTGAGGAGGGGGTGAGGTAGGGTGGGTGGCAGTGCTGGTGGCTGGATTGCCCAGGATCACTTACACCCAGGCTGCAGCCAAGCCCCCACCACAGCTGCCCAGGCCCTTAGCTGCCCACTGTGAGTGGAGTGTCCCTCTGTCCCCACGCAGCCCCACGGTCATCCAGGTGCCTGTGCTCCCTCTGTCCCCACGCAGCCCCACGGTCATCCAGGTGCTCACCAGGGCATCACCAGGGCCCTCCCCGCTGGCACCTACCGTCACTGCGTGCAGGGAGTAGCCCAGGCCGAGCTGACGACAGGCCACCATGGCCTCCTTGGTGGTCCAGCCATCGCTGCAGACCGTGCCCCACTTACTGCCTCGCTTCACCTCCACGCGGCCCTCAAACTCCGTCCTGCCGCCAGCCAGGCGGATCTGCGGGGAAGCCCTGGGGCCGTCAGCGGGCACCCCGCGCTCTGTGCCACCTCCTGCCCCCCTGCCATCCCCGTCCTCTGTCCCCCAGCGCCCTGAGCGGTGGTGGTGGCTGCTGCTGCCCTGGCCAAGCTGGTGCCGGCACCTACTTGTAAGCCGTGGTTAGCGAATCCCAGACCCAGCTGGCGACAGGCCACCATGGCCTCGAGCGTGCCCCAGCCTTCGCCGCACACCAGGCCCCAGCGGGGCTGCTCCCCGTCGCCAGCCCCCACCGCCACCTCGACCCGCCCCTCGAAGCGGCTCCGGCCCCCGCTCAGCCGAATCTGCAGAGAAAGGCAGTGGCAGCATCATCGTCACCGCCACAGGTGATGCTCCCCCTGCACAGGACTGTCCCCTGTCCTGTGCTGCAGGGGTGGGGAAGCCAGCAACTGAGCAGAGCCAAGCACAGCTTTAGTCGGCACGGGACTCGCCCAGACTGGTGGGTTTGGGGACGAGAAATCGCTTGTGAGTTTGGGAATTGTCTCACCAGGTCATTCTGAAGTGGCATCGTTTCAGAAATGACAGGTGGGAAGGAGTTAGAGGTCATTTAAAAAGCTCAAAATGGATGAAACGATGGGCCAGGGCAAACAGGAACAAGCGGTTCCATTTGCTTGTTTCATCATAGGTAAAAAAAAATCTCTCTTGGTTGGCCCACAGTGATTTTTTTTCTGGTGTTTCTGCAGGGCAGTGGACACAGGCTGGCAGCAAGAAAAGCAGCAGGGAGCAGCTGCCCCACACTTCCCTTCGCAGAGCAGCCCCCACAGAGCACTCGGAGCCCCCACCACCTCCCCTCCACCTCCCTCCTCAAAGGGGGTCCCACCCACAAAATCCCTGAGCTCCCAGGGCAGCCCTTGCCCCAGAGAAGGGATAAATGTGTGGGGTGCAGAGGAGGAGAGATGAGAGCCCATGGATCCTGTAGGGCTTTCCCAACACCCCTGAGAGTGGGGCTGTGCTGGGAACCCCATGGAGCCCCCAGTGGTGCGCACCAGGTTCTCGTAGCCCATGTAGGGGATGTTGCAGCGAACAGCTGCGTCCTCCGAGTGCTTGCAGTCCTCCTGTGTGATGTTCCTGAAGGGGCAGTTCCACAGGGACTTCTCAGTGCCACGGCACTGCACCTCGTTCAGGTGGATGGGGCCTGTCCCTGCCAGAGCACAGCAGAAATCAGGGCCCTGTGACACAGGCATGCCCAGGGCCCCCAGGGCTGCCCTCTCCTTCTGGCAGGTTGAGGGAGTTGGACACTCCAGCTGCTGCCTGCAGTGCGGCTGAGTGGCCGTGATCACATTGGGATGCTCTATGTGCATCCAGCAGCCCTGTGCCCACAGCAAAGCCTGGCTAAGTGCCTCATCCACAGCTCCAGGAGGGGATCCTCTCCCTGGCAGGCTCACCTTGCCCCATGCGTGCCCCGGTGAGCGCCTCCTTGGCGCTGCCGAAGCCCAGCTCGCGGCACACCACGCTGGCCGACTGCAGGTTCCAGCGGTCGTCGCAGATGGTGCCCCACTCGCTGCTCCTGAGCACCTCAACACGGCCCTCGCCGACCCTGGCACCGCCCTTCAGCCGGATCCGGGGCTGGGGGAGCAGGGACAGGTGTGGGACAGTGTGGAATGGCAACCACACAGTGCTGCCCATGATTCCTGGGATGGGCAGGGACAGGGCACCATCCCCACCTCCTGCTCTGGAGCTGGTCACCCAGCAACCCTGGGGACCGAGCCTGGCACTGTGCAGCTCTGGGCCAGCACACACTCATCCCCCTGGCTGCAGGGCTCACCTGGCCCTGCTGCTGCTGCTGCTGGCGCTGTTTCTTCTTGTGGGCATTGGCGAAGAGGGGCCCGGGCACGCAGCTGACCACGGCGGGCATGCCGGCCCCGCAGGCTGCCGAGGAGTTGCCCCGGTAGAACTCGAAGGAGCACGTGGACAGGTGCACCTCTGTCCCCGTGCAGGACACCGAGTGCAGGCGGTAGTTGAGCTGCTGCCGCTCCGTGAAGAGCCTGGCAGGGAGAGGAGCCCTGAGCCCGTGGCCAGCGTGGCCAGTGGCAGCAGAGTGTCACCAGCCACCCTGCCTGCAGCTGCATGCGCTGGCTGTGCCCCTTGCCCTGTCCCCAGGGTGACACACGGTGCCTGCCAGGCACCCACACCTTGCCAACTGCCTGTCCCACACCCCCAGCAGCAGAGGGACACGTGGGGACACGCACAGATCTGGTGGGACTGCACGAGGCTCCTGTCTCTGGCTCTCCACTGGAGCCATTTACCTCTTCTTGAGCCCTACGTCCTCCCTGCGCTTTTGTTTAGGCTGAGATTTGGAGGCCAGCCTGGAAAATAGAAAACAACCATCATGAAGCTCAGGCTGTCAGCTCTGCCCACAGCAGTGACAAGAAGCACAGCTTGCCCTGGCTTCACTGGAGGCTGAACTGGACACCTTGGTCCCCAGGAAGACTCATGTGCATCCCCTTTGTGTCACACAGGGGTGCAACAGCATCATCTGCTGCCAGCAGTGTGACACAGCCACACTCTGCAGCAGTGATGCAGCTTCCTGCATGCATCCCACCAGGAAACTGCTGGATGCAGCCACATCCTGCTCTGCCCTGTCACAGGCAAAAGATCAAACACCAGCAGCCACCATTTGATCAGTCAGGTGTGGGTGAGGAGTGTCTGTGTCCTCATCTAGATACCATGCCACCACTGTGTCCCCAAGGTGCAGGACACCCAGCAAGCAGCACCAAGCAAGCAGCACAGGCAGCCCCAGGGTGCTTGCCCTGGGGCCATGGGGCACTTGCTGCAGGATGGCAAGGACCCACTGCCAGCAAGACAAGAAACCCTGGCACAGGCTGAGCCATGAGGGGAAGATGCCTGGGGCTCAGCACACACAAGGTGTAGGTGCAATCCCAACATCCTCAAATGCTTGCTTCCCTCAGGGAGGAAGATGCTGAGCAGAGCCAAAAGCCCAGAGCCCACAAGGAGAGAAAACCAGAGTGGCCCAAAGGAGGGCAGGGGTCTGACAGCCCCAGGGACAAGGCAGAACCAAGCCTGGCCACTGTCCCCACAGGCCACACAGGCTGGTGTCAGCACAGGGCTGGGATTCAGGCAGCCAGAGGGCATCAGTGCCCATTCACACTCAGGAAACCACATCTGGGTGCCCAGGACAAGAAGATGTCATGTATGTGGTGCAAACCCCAGGGAGAACAGCAAGACAGTGGTGTGGAAGGAAATGGGGGGTGTGGGACTGTTCCAGGCAGGGCTGAGTGGGAGCTGTGAGGATCCTGGCTCTTCCAGCAGGGAGGGAAGAGCACAAGGGAAAAGAGGCATGACTGACAACAAAAGGTTCAGGCTCAGAGAAAGGAAAACATTTTGTCCATGAGGGCTGTTCTATACTGGAGCAGAGACCACAGGGCTGCAGAATTTCCATTCTTGGAAGGTTTCAAAAGCCAGCTGGATGAAGTCCTGGGTTTAACCCACAACTGGCTCTGCTCCACACAGGGAGCTGGACCAGGACTCCCAAAGGTCCCTTCCAGCCTGGATTAGCCTGTGCCTTCATATGACAGCAGCCGTGCAGCCCCAGATTGATCAGCCCCTACAAAACAGTGTGGCTCTCAGTTCCTGCTTGGGGCAGAGGGACAGGACTGCAGCCTCATGGAGACACAAAACATTTCCCCCAGTGCTGCAGGGGAAGGGCCTGCTGGCTGGGAAAGGGGCAGTCAGAACCAAACCAGCCAGGAAACAGCACACTGGAGCAAACAGGACCTTCAGGTGGGGGTTGAGGAAACCCAAGGGATGACCCTGCCTGAATTCCCATCACCAGCTGCTGGAGCTGGCAAAGAATGACTGCTGGGGACACAGACCTGGGAGTGTCACAATGAAGAGCTCACAGTGGGTGTAGGGCACATTCAGCACCAGAGAAGGTGGAGGGACTGGGGCAGAGCATCGTGGCAGTTCAGGAAAGAGCTCAGAGAGGATGGGCTCTGACTCATGGTATCCACCAACAAATCCAGCAGCAGGATTCAGGCATGGAGGGAAATGGCAGCCAGACCATGCCTGGGCCTGGCAGAAAGGCAGCAAGAGTGAGTGTGCAGAGGATGCAAGAGAGCCCAGGCAGATGTGGCACTCGGGACAGGACCTGCCACACTGTGCCCATCAGCACTGCTGAGCACGGGCTTTGGTGCCCATGCCAGCCCATCCTGCAGGGAAAGGAGGGGTGCACAGCCTTTCCAGCATCCCCACTGCTGCTTTCTGCAGAAAACAGCCCATTTCCACAGCCCTTCCTCCCCATCTGCCAGGAGAGACAGCTCTGCTCCGAGGCCTCCTGCTCCCCTCCCAGCAGGGACTCCTGCCTGGTGTGCAGGACAGGGCTGCTCTGCCTGGAGGGAGATCATCTCTCGTGGGGAATGGGGCCCCCAGCATGCACAGGCAGATTCCCTGGGGTGGGCTTTGCCCTGCTGGGCCAGCACAGCCCAAGCCTTCAGTCTGCTCCGTCCGGATCCGTCTGTGCCTGGATCCATTCTGACAGCAGAGACTGCTGGGCTCTGGGACAGCCCAGCTCTGCCACGGCTCAGCAGATGGGGCTCCCTGGCCCCTTACCTGCTGCCCAGCCTTGGGCTGTGGCCCTTCATCCTGGCTGCTCGCTTCAGCCGCCTGTGGAGCAACACCAGAGCTGCCTGCCCAAGGCACACACAGTGCCAGGCATACACAGTGGCTGGAGCATCCCCTGATGGCTGCAAACCTCCCCCTGGGATGGGGACACCACTGCCAGGGAGCCAAGGAGCTCCCCTTGGAGTGGCCTTTGCTGTAGTGTGTGTGGTTGGGGCATAGCACGACCCCCCAACCACCCCACGGCCCCCCAGCTTGGTTAGCAAGAGTCCAGATGGTCAGCTGGGGATTGGGCTGGCGAGCAGCAGGGTGGGAGGGATTTTAGGAGCCACAACACCCCAAAGCACAACCTCTGCTGTCCCCCCAGCGCTACCCCACACCTCTGTCACCATCCCCTGGCTCTGCCTGGACACCCTGTGGGCTCCCCGCCGGCCTCACTCACTTGTAGAAGTTCCTGTTGACTTTCTTCTCTGCTGGGAAGCCCATCATGCCGCAGACGACGCGGCTGTTGTGGCTGTGCCAGCCCTGGTCGCAGATCTGTGCCCAGCTGTCCTTGTAGCGCACCTCCACGATGCCCTCTGTCACCGGCAGCTGCCGCCGCCCCCCGGCCACCACCGCCCGCAGCCGCACCTCCTCCACGTGGCTCTGCTCGCTCTGCGGGAGCAGGGCAGCCCCAGCTCACACCACAGCCCATCACATCACCCCTCCCTCTGCCAGCCCCAGCTCACACCACAGCCCACCACATCACCGCTCCCTCTGCCAGCCCCAGCCCCAGCTCACACCCCACCATCACCCCTCCCTCTGCCAGCCCCAGCCCCAGCTCACACCCCACCATCACCCCTCCCTGTGCCAGCCCCAGCTCCCACACACCCCATCACCCCTCCCTGTGCCAGCCCCAGCTCACACCACACCCACCACCCCTCCCTCTGCCAGCCCCAGCCCCAGCTCACACCACACCCCACCACCCCTCCCTGTGCCAGCCCCCTCCCAGGGAATCTCCAAGGATGCCCAGGCACAGGTGGGGCACAGGGACAGCCAGTCCTGCGTTCCTGCTGGCCACATCTGGCCAGCCAAGGACTGAACCTCAGCTCAGTGCCACTTGTCCCCCTTGGGTCTCCAGGGAGCACAACCAGAAAAGCTGCTCTCCTTCAACCCCAGGGAGAATTCCCAGACTGCCCCACACCCTGTGGCATCCTGGGCATCACCAGCTGCCCACCCTGGCCAGCAGCTTCCTCACCTCGATGACATTGGAGTCCTTGAAGCCTGGAATGCGTTCGTCCTTGCAGACAACACCTGCGTCCTCCTCGTGGCTGCAGTCACTGTTCCCCCAGCCCCGGTGTTTGCAGTCCCCAATGCTCCTCTCATTTCCAGCACAGTTCACATTGTCCAGCCAGATCCGCCCTGCCAGACACAGCCCAGGGGTGAGGGGGAGCCAAGCATGCCCTGGGAACAGGGAAGGTGCCCACAGAGCAGGGCCAGGGATCGCACAGGTTACAGCAGGAGCTGTAACACAAAGCTGAGGCCAGTGAAATGCCAAGAGTGAAGTTCTGGATGGGGGGATCTGCAGATGGGCAGTCTCCACCTCCCCAGGGGGCTGCTCTGACAGACAGAAAGCTCCCACATGTGCACACACGAGCACACAGTCACTGCCAGGCACTCTGCAAACACTCAACACCCCTTGCAGACTTGTTGGGTGTGTTGGGTTGATGTGGCCAAAAATGTGTATTCTATCACCATTTGTTGCATCCAGGTGGGGCAGTGATTTCCTTATCTCCGTGGCACATATTATCTGCTAATGGGCCATCTTTAAGATAAGGTAAGGCAATCATCTTTATCTTTTCCACAACCCATCCTCCCTCTAGGAAGATATCATCTGCTAATGGGCCATTAAGTCCAAGTGCATGACTGATAAAATTACATCATCCCATTGGGAGATGCTCCAGCCAAAGGAAAGAGACAAGCCTTTAGATAAAAAACGGAAATTTTAAACAGCAAGATTATTCTGTCTTTCCACTAAATTCCAGAGGAACACCGGACCTTTCCACATCATCCCTGGACCTTCAGAGGGAAGCACTGCTCCAGCTGAACCACATCTGCCCCTGCAGGAGGATGCAGCCACCATTGAATGGGACTGTGCCAACACCCTGACTGACTGACGGGTGTCAGCTTGGATTCTGACTCTGGCAGGGTTGGGATTGTTCTGTGTAATACTGCATTTCTATTTTAATTTTCCTAGTAAAGAACTGTTATTCCTAATTCCCATATCTTTGCCTGAGAGCCCCTTAATTTCAAAATTATAATAATTTGGAGGGAGGGGGTTTACATTCTCCATTTCAAAGAGAAGCTCCTGCCTTTATTGGCAGACACCTGTCCTGCAAACCGGGACATTGGGGCACCCAGGGGGAAGCTGTGGCCACCTCCCCTCTCTTACCGACTCCCTTGCCGTACTTGGCGCTGTGGGCCCAGCCGGTGGCAGCCACGAAGCCGAGGTGCCGGCACAGCACGTGGGCGTTGCCCAGCGTGAAGTCGTCGTCGCAGATGGTGCCCCACTCGTCGTTGTAGAAAACCTCCACTCGTCCCTCGTTGTGCTTGCGGGGGTATCCGGCCAGGCGGAACCTCAGCTGGGGCTGGGGGGCGTGTGTGGGGCCCGGGGGGGTGGGCTGGGCACTGCCCACGCACAGCCAGGCGCTGCCCAGCAGCACCAGCAGCTCTGGCCATGCCCACGAGCCACAGCCTCCCATGGCAGTGGGGCTCTGCAGGGGCAGAAAGGGTCAGGGTGTGAATATCAGCATCCTCCATCCAGCATCCCCATCCAGCACCCTCATCCAGACCCCCTGCCCAGCCCTGTGCTGGTTAAACTCCCTGCCCAGCACCAGCAGCTCCCTGTGCCCACGAGCTGCAGCCTCCCATGGCAGTGGGGCTCTGTAGGGGCAGAAAGGGTCAGGATGTGCTGGGGTTGTGATGGAATATCAGCATCCCCCAGCCAGCCCCCCTACCCAGCCCTGTGCTGGTTAAACCCCCTGCCCAGCACCAGCAGCTCCCTGTGCCCACAAGCTGCAGCCTCCCATGGCAGTGGGGCTCTGCAGGGGCAGAAAGGGTCAGGGTGTGAATATCAGCATCCTCCATCCAGCATCCCCATCCAGACCCTCTGCCCAGCCCTGTGCTGGTTAAACCCCCTGCCCAGCACCAGCAGCTCCCTGTGCCCATGAGTTGCAGCCTCCCATGGCTCTGTAGGGGCAGACTGGTGAGACTTGAGGTCCAGTGGTGGAACATGGAACACCAGCACCTCCATCCAGCACCCCCTGCCCAGCACCAGCACAGCCAGAGTGTCTTGTCCTGGCCAGAGTGCCCCTGATACACACCCCCAGCACCCCTGGGCACCTGCCAAGTGCCCCTGTCCCCTGTCAGCCCCTGCTGAGCCCCCACTCCACTGTCTGGTCTCATCTGAAGGGCAGTGAGCGCAGATGGGCACAGGGGGGTGTGCACCCCCAGAGAGGTGAATGGAAAGAGCTGAGGGAGCTGGAACAGGCTCAGGGCACAGGGAAAGCCCAGCTGGACCAGGCAGGAGCTGGATCAGCAGGAGCAGGAATGGCTGCTGGCTGAGGGGATTCCAGCCCACGCTCTGCCCTCGGTGAGGAGCGAGGCAGCCGCAGCATTCACATTCCTCCGTTCCTCCGACAATATTTGTGGCTCCCTGAATACCTGAGGGAGATGTGGTATTCCTGCACCAGTCCCACGGCAAACAATAGTGAAAACCCTTCTCTGTGAGCTGCCCTCCCTTCCCAGTGTGCTATTCCCATGGATCCTGTAACTCAGGAGCAGCATTTCTGCACGGGTGGTGCTGCCAAGCTCTGACTGATGCTGGCCCACCAGCATGGCCTCTTGCCCACCTCCCTCTCCACTGCCAGTCCCGTCCAATCCCCCAAAACACCCCCAGGGCATCCCCACAGCAGGATGTCTCTGTCCCCAAATCCCCCCTGAGCACAAATCCTGCCTGGTTACTCACACAGACTGTGCTTGCCATTAGAAAAAATTAAAAAGAACAAGTTTTGGCTTTCCTGGGGTGATTTAAAATCCCCATATTTAGCTGCAGTGTCACAGAGAAAGGGAAACAAATTCAAACCTCACAGAGAGCTGGGGGCTGGCATGGCTGCTCCATCTCCCCACCAGCCTCCAGGGCAGGGTTTCCCCAGAGCAATCAGCCCCATTCCTGCTTGGTTCACTTCTCCACATGATGAGGACCTGGCCCACACTCCAGGCTCTTGAGAGTGCCTCCTGTGCTGAAGCAGGGATGAACCAGGATAGTGCCCAGTGCCAGCCCCTTTTCCACACCCACAACACCAACACAAGCCCAGCCCTGCTGCCTGCCTGCCCCTTTGGGCACAGCCACATTGGAGGTGCCACCAGGAGCAGTGAGAGCCTCGGGACGAGCCTGGTGCCTGCAGAGATGCTCAGGAAGAGAGTGAGGAGTAACAAGGAGCAGCACTGTTCATCCAGTTCTACACCATTCACAGGGGTGGGAATGACTGGACAGGGCACTCAGTACTCTGGTCTGGCAGAAAAGTGGGGACTGGTCACAGGTTGGACTCCACGACCCTGGAGGTCTTTTCCAACCCTATAATTCCATGAAGCACATCACCTCCCTTGGAGCTACCACATCAGCGTGGGTCTGGCTCTCTCCTCTATCACAGGGGGCACAGGGAACATCACAGAGCTGGTGGGGACATGGCCCAGGCAGCTGGGAGCCCTGGGGCTGGTGGGAGCCAGCTCTGGGCTCCTGGTGCCTCAGCTGCCTGCTCTGGCACTGTGAGAACAGCAGAGCTCAGCAGGACTTGTGTTTGTGGGCAGACAGCAGGGAAACGCTCTGCTGAACCTTTTACCCAGCCAGAGGAAGGGAGGGCAAGTGCAAAGGGCCACCCCAGCCCTGCTGTGGCTTAGGAAAGGGGATCCCTGGGCTTGGAATGGGAATTCTCCATCCTCACCTCCACACCAAGCAGAGAAGGGATGAGTTTGCCATTTCACAGCGGTAACAAAACTTTTTATTCCACCCCTGCATCACTGAAGGGACATCACCCTGCCCAGAGGAAGGGCTGTAAACCCTCAGAGCTGCCCTGACATAAATGTGGGTCCCCTCAGTGCTAACTGTAACACACCTTGGGGTGTGTTTCCTCAGGGAAAGCTGGAGTGCACAAGCACTGGAGCTTCCCCAGCACTCCTGAGCGAGCAGGATGCTCTGCTGTGGAGCTGGGCAGTTTCACAACGGGGTCAGTACAACCCTGGACAGCAGCACAATTCATTAATCTCCACGGTCCAGCAGAAATAGCCCGTGTCAGGAAGCAGGAATGGCCTTTTATGAGATCACAGCTCCTGTTAATTGGAGTAACTGTGGTGATCTAACAGGCTGAGACTGGAAGGCATTCAATTCATCTTGCACCACCTTTTAATGAATTATTAGCACTCAACAAAATCAGTGCACCTTCTCCTAAGTGGATTAAAACTGGTCACCTGCTGGAACTGAAATGTGGTTACATGGGGAAGTCACCACTCCATGGGCTTTCTGGTGAGGATCACATGCTTTTCTAAGCAAAACTCTGCCAGGAGGAGGAAAAAAGCACCTTCATGGTACAGACTGCAGACAGAAATGGGGGGAAACAAGAGATGGGAATAGGGACAGCCTGGTAAATCAGCATGGTGCAGCCTACATCCTTGGCTACAAGGAAAATTTAAACCTGTGCACTGAGAAACAAAAGACAGAGGACCAGACACCAGAACATGGCACCTGAAAAGTGCTTGGGCTTTGTGCAGCAAATCATTGATTCCCCTCTGAGCCTCAGCAATGTGTCCTCCAGGGTCTGTAATCCCTGCTCCAGCATCTCTCATCCCCACTGTTCCTCCTCTGCCCTGGCACCTCAGCTCCACCACTCACCTCAGAGTTTCCCAGTGACATTCCCAGCCGAGCTCTTTGGGCCAAAGCCTGTTCCATGCCCAGCCCAGGACAGCTGAGCTCCCTGCAGCCCAGCACGGCTCCTTCCCCGTCCTGCACCACCTCCCTGTCAGAACATGCTCCCTGTCCATGTCCTGGGCAGCCAGGCTAACAGGGCTCTCATTGTCCACATCACTTTTTCCGTTCTCTGAGGCACAAGCCGTGCTTTTGCTCCTCTCCTGCTGCCCAGCTTCTGCTCCTTCTGCTCGCAGGCTTTGCTCCAGCCCTGCCTGCTGCTCTGGATGGGGAGCCCACCCCAGCATCCCAACCATCCTGCTGTCAGCTCCAGCCAGGGACAGTCTCCTCTTGGACCAGGGCTTGTGGCACTCTGGATGTGCTGCCCTGGGCACAGATGCTCAGCAGAGCTCCACTGCAAGGGTAAAGGGCTCTGGAGGACGGGCTGGGCGTGGGAGCCTGGACACAGCCCAGGTTCTTGCCACTGAGGGAAACCTCAGGAATGTCCCAGCCGGGTGTGCACGAGGCCCTGAGCCACATCCCAGCCTGCATGCAGAGTGCTGCAGAGTCAAAATCCTGGGGCTCCCTCCAGCCCTCAGCCCTGCACTGCTGAGGTTGGCATGGGTGAGAGGATTTTTCAGGGCAGCAGGAGCCATGGCACTGCTCAAACTGCTCCACGGGCTCTGCTTGTCCCAGTGGGTGACAGAGCCACCCTGACAGGGCCTACAGCCCTTATGGCCAGGCACTGTCCCCATCATAGCTCTGCATCTTGCAAGGGGCTGCCCCTTCCAGAGGGATCAGCTGCGCTGCTGGGGGGTGCCCCAGGCTCAGGACTGTCCTTCAGCTCTCACTGGGCACACAGCAGGACATCAGTCTGCCCCACCAAAACCCCAGTGAACAGCCAACACACCTCGGGAAGGGGCAGCTCCTGGTGAGGCAGGTCCTTGGGTAAGTCCATGTGCTCAGAACATCCCTGCAGCACAGGGATGACATCCACAGCAGCAGGGAAGGGCCAGGCCATGTCCTCCTCAGGGACATGCTCACACAGCAACAGCCTTGCACAAACCCACATGGAGCATCCCAGGCACTGACAACTGGGAGGACTCAGAGAAGAGCAGCACAAGAGGACCTGGGAAAGCCGCCAGCACAAGGGAGAGGAAGCTCGCTCTGTTTATCCTTCCTTGAGGAGGTTAAGGGGTGACACAGTCACTCTCTGTTGATGTCCCGTGCCAGGACATCCCTGAGAGCACGGGGTCACGTCCCCAGCAGTCGGGGCAGGAGGTCTGGTGAGTCCCATGGCTTCAGGCTCCATCCCTGCCCTTTTCCCCTCACACACGGTCAGCGCTGCCCCTTTCGCAATCCGCCCTGCTCTGCTTTTCCCACTTCCCAGCAGCCCTGGAGTCTCAATGGACTCATGGGCCACTTTTGATTTTTTAGTACGGATGTTAGTAGTTTTTCTGACCATTTTTTGTGCAATTTCTGGGGGATTTTTGTGTTTCTTAGTGCAAATTTTCAGAGATTTTTCCTGAGTTTTTTTAGGCTGGATTTTTCTTGATGCTTTTCCCAGCAATCATTGGAATTTTAGCAGAGTTTAAGTGTTGTTGTACAGATTTCAGGAGTTTTTTGGCTCACAGAGCAGGGGACCCTGACACCCCCACCCTGCTCAGACACAGGGCAGAGCTCACCAGGGTCTGCAAAGGAACAGGCTTCCACAAACTGGTCCCAGAAGCACCAGGAAGCAGCCCAGGGTCACCATAGGAATTCCCTATGGCAGGATTGGTGTCACTCCCAAAATTCCAACCTCCTGTGGCTGGGAACTCACTGCCCCTGGCCGCCTGAAGGGAGGGGGACTCCTTCTGCCACCCACTGTGTGTCCCCATCCCAGGCAGGGGCAGGGGCAGGGGCAGGGACAGGGACAGGGATCTGCTGCAGAACGGACACTCTGGCTCTCGGGGTGTGAGCAGCAGTAAAACGTTGATGGGACTGGGGCTGCATTTCCCCTTCCCCGATAACTCCAGCTCCAGCCCCTCTGGGCTATCTGATGTCCCCATGTCCTGCTGTCACCCCCTAAGGCAGGGCAGGTCACAGCACGGCTCCTACCCCACCCAGCCTGCCCAGCACACAGCAGGGCTCTCAGCTCTGCCCTGAGCTGTCCTGGGCTATGAGAGGCAGCCCTGGGAAGAACCAGATGCCGGCAGGAGGGAAAGACCTCGGAGGAATGCGCAAACATCAGCCATGCCCACGGGCGGAGGGGCGGGCGGCGGGGCTGTGGGGCTGCTGGTGGGACTGGTGTCCCAGGCACCCTGGAGCACGGAACCAGCCGTCCTGGACCAGCTGCGGCTCCTCGGAAAAGCCAGCCGCGAACAATCATCCCTTCCCTGCCAGCCCCACATCCCTCCATCCATCCTCTCTCTTCCGTGAGCTACAGCGAGTCCGCTCTTCATGGAATTCCTGAGTCCCCACCCGCAGCCCATCCACACGCTTTGGGGTGCGGTACAGCCCCGAACCGGCACCCGTGTCCCCACCGGGTCCGCCGGGCTCCGCTTCCCGTGGGCACGGCACGGGCACGGCACGGACACGCTCCGGTCACCGGGGCTTTGGGGCGGCATCGCCGCACCCCCACCCCACTCCCGGGACAGCTGATCCCGGCGGGCCGTGCCGAGCCGAGCCGAGCCGAACCCAACCCAACCCAACCCAACCCAACCCAACCCAACGGAGCCGAACCGAGACGAGCTGTGCCGAACCCAACCCAACGGAGCCGAACCGAGACGAGCTGTGCCGAACCCAACCCAACGGAGCCGAACCGAGACGAGCTGTGCCGAGCCCAACAGAACGGAGCCGAACCGAGCCGTACCGAGTTCCGCAGGGCCGTGCCGTACCGTGCCGAGCCGAGCTGTGCCGTGCCGAGCCGTGCAGTGCCGTATCCTGCCGTGCCGAGCCCAGCGGTTTCGGTCGGTGCCGCCGCGCTCCGCCCCGGCCCGCCCCGCGCCGTGTCCGTGCCCGTGTCCGGGGCCGCCCCGCAGCCCCGGCCCGCGCCGAGCGGCCCCGGTTACCCGGTCCCGGCCCCGGTCCCGGCCCGCCGCCCCGCCACGGGCCGGCTCCAGCCCCCGCCCCGCCCGGGCTCGGCTCCAGCCCCGGCCCCCGGATGGAGCCGCGAGCTGCCACCGATCCCCTCCACTCCCGGGGTTTGGCCATCCCGACCGCACCCAGCCCTGTGCTCACCCCGGGGCTGGGGCAGCCTTGCCTCCGAAGGGCAAGAGAGGGAAACAGCCAGGAATGGTTTGCCCCGCCTGCCCTGTTCCAGAGTGCAGCGGGTGGATGGATTCCTCCCCTTGGTCATCCTGCCTGTCCCGGGCAGGCTGCGGCCCCCAGACCCCCTGATCCCGGGGGTTCCATCCCGCAGGAAGGCCCTGCAGGGCTGGGGCTCTGAGCTCACACTGCCGGCGGCTGGAGCACCTTCCCCGAGTGCAGAGCAGGGTGAAGCTGGGGGGCAGCTGGGACGTGAGGAGAGCTGCTGTGTTTGAGGGGACACAGGAGCGCCTGTAGCAACAGCCAGTGCGAGATGTGGGTGTGAGAGGGATGTGCTGACACTTTCCCCCAAGAAACGAGCCATGGTGAGAGCCCAGCAAACGCTTTATTGCCAAGGACAGCACTTCCCTCAGGCCCCAGGCACAGAAACAGAGGCTGCCTCACTGCATCCCATACCGGATCAATCCATACAGACAGGTCCTCAGTGCCGAGAGCCAGCCCCAGCACCAGCTGCACAGCCTCAGGCCACACAGGGGGTGGAGAGAGCTGGGCAGCCCAGCCTGTGTGACAGGGACATCCCGTAGCACGAAGGCACCGTGCTGTGCTCCAGGACCACAAACCCAAACACTGCTCATGGGCAGTGACAGCCTGGCTTCCCAGCAAACAGGAGCAGTCGGGGCGGCACAGAGGTAGCCAAATCCCGTGAGCAGCAGAAATAGCTCTCTGCTCCCCAGCCCTGCACACGTCCCAGTGCCATCCTGCTCGCCCCCATGTCCCTCTCATGTGTACCTGGCCTGCCCGAGGTGCCCCTCTGCTCCCGCTCGCTCAGGCCGATGCTGTGTGGGATGGGGGGTTCAGCCTGGCCTGGGGCTCTGCCTCCCTGTGCCCCGTCAGAGGAGACGTCCCAGGAGCTGAGAGCCGGGAGAGCTGCCCCAGGCCACCGGCAGGGCCACAAAGCCCAGCTTGCTGTAGAAGCTCAGCTGCTGCCGGTCGGCATCACTGACCTGGCAGAACACTCCCCGTGAGCCTGCAAGGGAGGGGAGAGGTCAGGGGATGCAGTGACAGGGACCCCCTCCATGTGGGGATGGGTTTCTCCCCTTCCCCTTTTGTCACAGAGTGCCCCTGTGATGTCCTGAGACATCCTCACATGTGCAAGGGGAGGGGACAGTGCCTGGCAGCACTGTCACACTGCTCCAGAGAGGGAACAGCCCCCAGCTCTGGTGGGTGAGGGGCTGTTGGGATGGGGCTGTGCTGGATGAAGGGCCAGCACTCGCAGGTCATGCTCACCGTTGGCCCTGAGTGCACTCAGCAGGCAGAGGGCCAGGCTGCGACTGGCCCCCACATCCAGCACACGAGGGGCCGTGCCCAGCTGTACCAGGGAGGGGAAGCGCCTCAGCACAGGCTGGGGCACTGCCAGTGGCTCTGCGTGGAAGAAGAGCACTGCTTCCTCCAGGGCATCCTGCGAGAGACAAGCACAGGTGAGGGAACCCCCTGCACCTCTCCCATCCCTGCTCCCCGCTGCTGCAGGTGTCCCCTCACCTGTCCCAGAGCTGGGCCCCCCGTGCCCAGGTCTGGGGGGTACTTGTGCCGTATGGCTGGCAGCCAGCTGCTGTCTCGCTGCTGCAGGAAACCTTCGGCGTGCAGCGCTCCGGCGGCGAAGCCACACGGGCCACCCTCATCCTCCAGCACAAAGGTGTACTCGGGGCTCAGGCTGAGGAAGCTGCCCAGGAGCCTGCCAGGAAGAGCAGGAGCACGGCTAAGCTGAGCCTGGAGCCCCTGGAAAACCTCAGAGCATTGCAGCCTCCAGCATCCAGGCTGGACATCCACAATGGTGGCTGCCATGACCCTGCTGGACATCAGTGTCCCTCCCTGTCCCTCCCAGTGAGATGGGGCAGTGCTGGTCCCCACAGGGATGCCAAAAGAGGCCATCACCTCACTGCCCAGCCCTGCTTCACATGTCCAGGCTCAGCACAGCCAGGCCAGAGGGAGCTCAGAGGGGCCACATCTCACCTGTCACCGAGGAGATCGGGGTGGGCCACGAGGATCTCTGCCACTTTGGGATCACAGTCCAAACTCTCCCGGCACATGCGGTAAAGCTCTCCCTGGAAGACCCGGATCCACGTCAGCCCTGGCTGTGCCACAATGCCAGCCACCACCTTCTGCTGGCCTCGGGCTCATGGCCACAGCACAGCCAGCCTTCACACCAGAAATTGCCATTCTGGTCAGGCATCCCCAGAGCAGCCACTGCAGACACGGCCCCAGGCTGGAGCGGGCTCAGAGCAGCCAGAACAGCACCAAAAACAACCCTGAAACTCAGGTCTCCAGAGAGCCTGAGCACAGCAGGACATCCCCAAATGTCCTGTCTTGGTCACAGTTGAGTTTGCTGCTGCAAACATTCTGATAAAAGCCTTGCTCCTGATCACCCAACAATAGGGGCAGGGCCATGTCCTGCTGTGCCTGTTCCTGCAACGGGCTGATGGGCTCAGCTGGCTTTTCCTCTCAATTTTACTGGGCACAGACGTTGTTGTTGTCAAGGTTCAGCCTGAGCAGATGAGCTGCACTCTGTGGTGGCTGGATTTGTGGTGTTAGCCTTTCCTTGAGCTGGAGAGGAGCAGAGTGAGGAGAGGGGTGCTCGCTGCAGGTAAATGGGAAACCTGGATTTGGCAGCACTTTTACATTTTGTCCCTCCATATCCAGATTCTCCCTTTCCCTCCCCATCCCATCAAGCTGCTGGGATATCAGGGGCCTGGCAACAAGCAGGTCCCAGCTGGCAGAAGCTACTACTCTGCAGCAGGGAATCACCCCTTACACTGGATGAGTGTTTGGAGATGGATCCCCACAGGCTCTGGCAGTCCCAGAGCTGCAGACTGCTGAAGGCTGCAGGAAGTTGCCATCCAGACTTGTCCTGTTCTGGATTTTTCCTGACATCTGCTCACAGCCAGTGCTGGAGATCATCCACAACCTGGCAACCCTGCCCTGGTGCTGGTTTATCTGTGGCTGAGGGGGCTCCCTCTCTGCTCTGCTGGAGAGAGATGGGTTTGCTGAGGCCACAGCACATTCTCCAGGCCAGGCTCTGACAGCCCCAAGAACTGCCCCAGGCCAGCTGGCTCTGAGCAGAGCTGGACACAAGGACCCTCCCCACCTGTGTCACCCCACACTGGGAGCTCAGCCTGGGTTCAGCAGCAGGTGAACCCTTAACTCTTCATTTTATGATCAGCACAAGCCATGCAAAGGCTCTGGCAGGACACCCCTCCATGCCAGGGCTCCCACCTTGTCCAGGGGCAGCAGTGGGCGCAGCAGGTACAGCTGGCTGGACGGGAAGAGTGGGGGTGGATGGTAGAAGAGGTCACAGCTGTTCCCCACGGGCAGCAGTGCCTGGAAGAGATACAGTCCATCAGTTCATCCTGGCTCCAAACCTCGTCCTGGAGGCAGCAGGAGAATGGCTCTGAGACTCCTGAAACCCCAGCAACCACAGCTAAGGGGCAGCTCTGCCTTCCCAAGTTTGCAGGATTGGGATACTGCCTTCTCAATGGCTCCTCCAGCCCCCATAGGGAGGAAAACTCACCTGCAGCTCTCCAAAGAGGCCCCCACGGCGTGCCCAGGGCTCGGCGTCCCTCCCCAGCAGGACCGGGGCAGTGATGCTCTGGCACCCTGGGAGCAGCAGGACACACACACATGAGGTGAACAAAATCCTGCTGGGCAGGGGGAGTTCAGCCTCTGCCACGCAGATCCCTGCTGTCACAGCTCCAGGGACCAGCTGTGCAGCCCAGGGTGGTGGGAATGGGCCCTGCAGGCTGCTTCTCTAAGGAAAGGGCTCAGGGCACACAGCTCCTTCTCACACTGAACTTGGAGACCTGCTCAGGTCATCACCTGGTAGCAGGTGTTGGTTGTAAAAGGTCTCAAGGCCCACAGAGCAACCAGGGAGCCCTAAACCAGAGGAAAACTGTGCAAAATGTTGCACAGGCATTCAAAAACAGCCCCACCTGTCACCCAGGGCATTACTGCTTCCAGAACCCTTTTTCCACACAGGCTGAGAGGTCTTTGGGAAAAAGGGGCTAATGAACCATATTCTAGAAACAGCCATTCCTTGCAGGCTGTGAGATATGGTGAAGATCTGCTCCCTCCATGGCAGCAGTGCCTCATCCTGCCCCAGTGTGTCATTCCCAGGGCCATTCCTGCTCCACTCAGCAGGCAGAGTGTGGGGAAGGGCAGCCTGAGGGTGAGTGCTGGCTGCTGCTGTGGGGCTGGAGGTGATGGGGGCAGCAGGTGGGTGAGCCAGGGCAGTGCCCGTACTTACAGCCAAAGCAGTTCCCCCAGGTGCCCTTGGGGTCAGGGTCGCAGAGGAGGTGACCATCTGCAAAGGAGGTGAGCTGGTGAGCACAGGACAGGGGTCAGCAGCAGGAAAAGTGTCAAGGGGAGGGGAACTCCCAGGAGGGACCTTGGCACTGCCAGCTGGACACTGGAACCCCAGATCTCTGGGGCTGTGTGCTGGGTTGATGTGACCAAAAAAGTGTATTCTATCCCCATCTGCTGCAGCTGGGTGGGGCAGTGCCCCTGATCTCCTGGCACACATTATCTGCTCATGGGCCATCTTTAAACCAGCTGGGCAATCATCTTTATCTTCCCACAGCCCATCCTCCCCCCCAGCAGATATCTCCTGTTCATGGCCAGTGAGTCCCAGGGCATGACTGATAAAATTCCATCATCCCACTGGGAGATGCTCCAGCCAGGGGAGGAGCCAAGCCTTTCCTACCCAGATCAAAACTGACATTTGGAACAGCAGAGCAGCCTTTGCCACTGGATTCCAGAGGAAAGCCAGACCTTTGCACATCATCCCTGCACCTTCAGAGGAAACTGCACCTTCTCCAGGAGCACTGCTCCAGCTGAACCACATCTGCCCCTGCAGGAGGATGCAGCCACCATTGAATGGGACTGTGCCAACACCCTGACTGACTGACGGGTGTCAGCTTGGATTCTGACTCTGGCAGGGGTTGGGATTGTTCTGTGTAATACTGCATTTCTATTTTAATTTTCCTAGTAGAGAACTGCTATTCCTAATATCTTTGCCTGAGAGCCCCTTAATTTCATAATTATAATAATAATTTGGAGGGAGGGTGTTTACATTCTCCATTTCAAAGAGAATCTCCTGCCTTTATTGGCAGACACCTGTCCTGCAAACCAGACACCTTCACCTCCTTGCTGGGGAAGCCGTGATCCCCAGAGAACGAGCACCAGGCGCTGCAGGGTGCTGGCGCTCCGCCACAGCTGGGTTTGGGGGGTGTGATGGGGGCTGCCAGGGCTGGCATCAGGCACGTACCCAGCCAGAGGACGAAGGCACAGGCTGCCAGCAGCATGTTCCGGATGTCCCACAGGTAGGGGTGCAGGTCGTAGAGCAGCGCCCGGCCGGCCGTGCTGACCAGGCGGCTGTGCAGGCGGCACGCCCGCGCACACAGCCGCTGGAAGGACTGAGCGCGGCCCCGCCAGCGCCGGCCCTGGGGACACCGCGGCTGTCAGCCCCCGGGGACACGCCAGCCGCTTCCCGCAGCGCCACCGGCGCCAGCCTTACCCCGCAGGCGTCGGGCGCCGAGGGAGGGACCCCCACGCTGAGGCTGTTCGCCCGCAGCCACCGAAAGTGCTCCAGGAGCTCCTGAGCCAGAGCCCCGTGCTGGTAGGGCAGGTAGAAGAGCTCCACCAGCATCCGCACCTCCTCCAGGGTCAGCGGTGCTGTGGGGCTGGACACGGCCTCTCCTGGGGGCAGTGCTGCTGTGGGGCTGGGGCTGGCCTCCTTGGGGGTCATCAGTGCCACAGGGCCAGACCCAGCCTCCTCTGGGGTCACCTGCGCTGTGGGGCTGGTCCTGGCCTCCTTGGGGCTCAGGGGGCCAGACCCAGCCTCCTCTGGGGTCACCTGTGATGTGGGGCTGGTCCTGGGCTCCTCTGGGGTCATCTGTGATGTGGGGCTGGTCCTGGGCTCCTCTGGGGTCACCTGTGCTGTGGGGCTGGTCCTGGCCTCCTTGGGGCTCATGGGGCCAGACCCAGCCTCCTCTGGGGTCACTGGTGACATAGGACTGGTCCTGGGCTTCTCTGAGGTCATCTGTGATGTGGGGCTGGTCCTGGGCTCCTCTGGGGTCACCTGTGATGTGGGGCTGGTCCTGGGCTCCTCTGGGGTCACCTGTGATGTGGGGCTGGTCCTGGGCTCCTCTGGGGTCACCTGTGATGTGGGGCTGGTCCTGGGCTCCTCTGGGGTCACCTGTGATGTGGGGCTGGTCCTGGGTTCCTCTGGGATCACCTGTGATGTGGGGCTGGTCCTGGGTTCCTCTGGGGTCACCTGTGCTGTGGGGCTGGTTGTGGCTTCCTTGGGGGTCAGTGGTGCCATGGGGCCAGTCCCAGCCTCCTCTGGGGTCACTGGTGCCATGGGACCAGGGCTAGCACCAACCTCATCAGTCAGTGGGGCTGGGGCAGCAGGGCTGGCACCAGCCCCAGGTGCTGGGGGTGTCTGGGGCACATCACTCCTGATGGCCTCAGGCTGGGTGCTGCTGGGAGACTGGACAGGGCTGCCATCCCCTGTCCTGGCATCACTGGTGGGCAAGGAAATGTTCTGACTGGTGTTGGCCCCGTTGCTGGAGCTCGTGGTGGGGCTTGGGCTGGGAAGGGTCTTGGTGGCCACTGGGATTCCTACAGACTGGGCACTGCCAGCCTCGCTGGGCAGAGCAGAGGAGGGCCCACAGCTCTCCCTGCTCCCTGTGGTGAGCTGCTCCTCAGCCCCTGTAGGGCTCTGCTGATGGCCAGTGGGTGTCCTGCTCCCAGTGTCCTTCTCAGGCTCCGAGGTCACCTCCCTGCAGCCCTCCTCTGGTGCCCCCCTGCAGGGCTCAGGGCTGTGATCTGCCCCACCAGGAGCAGAGCTGTGGGGCTGAGGGTCGGGAGTGACCTCCTGTCCTCCCTCCGTGCCAGGCTGCAGCCTTGGTCCTCCCTTGAGGCTGACACTGGGGTGTCCTGGGGTCCTTCCTCCTGGCAGGAAGGAACAAGAGAGAAGATCCTTTGGCACCTGCATGGCAATACTGCCCATGGGGATCTCCATCCCTGAGCTGGCAGGGGATGAGCTGCCAGGACCCTGGGCTCGAGTTCAGGCCCCTGGGGCTGGTGAGGCTGTGGCTTTGCAGAGGAAAACATTACAAAACACCAAGCTCCCCCCTGGCTGACCTCTTCTTCCAGAGCTGGCCCAGGTTCCAGTTCTGCCAGCCAAGGAAACCCTCTCCAGGATGTGGCCATGGCAGGAGCACCCACGGGGCAGCACAGCAGGATGGACACCCACAGCAGCCCCAGAGACCCTCCAGATGGGCAGAGCCCCCACCCCCTGAGCTCCTGGCAGAGCTGATCCAGCACTCCAGGCATTGAGAGATGCTGCCCATGCAAATCCATTACCTACCTGGCTCCAAAGCCTGCTGGTTTATCTCAGCCACCCAGTCATGCAGTGCCAGTTCCAAGGCTTCCTGGGGGCTGTAGCTTCCATCCTGAGCACCTTGGCTGTCCCCCAGGGCTGCCACCTCCTCCAGCCCTGAGGAACTGCAGCTCATCAGCCTGGGCAGCCCTGGATCCGTGCAGGAAAGCTGCAGGGCTGGGCTGGCACAGAGGGGTACCTGCTTGGTCAGGGTGGGCACAGCTCCCCAGCTCGCTCTGAAACCAGGTGCCCAGCGTGTGTATGGGGATGAAGTTGGCCTGGAGCTCACAGTTGGGGTTGAGGAGCAGCCCCTGGAGCCTGGACATGAGGCCAGGAGCACGGCCCATGTAGGGGCCCAGGAAGACACGTCTGCAGTCGTAGTCGTTGGCGTAGAGGTTGTCCCAGATGACGGGGCAGCGCCTCAGGACAGCCTCCACCTCCTCCAGCAGCACTGCTGAGAGCTCCTGTGACACCACCTTGGGGCCTGGGGCAGCAGGGCAGGGGCACACGTGGGCACAGGGTCCATCACAGACACAGCAGGGACAAGGACATGGAGATGGGGTTCCAGTCACCACACCAGCAGGGTCACCTGCTGGTGGCTCTCCCAGGACAGCCTGTGGCCACAGGGTTTGCAGACACTGCTCATGGCCACACACCCAGAGCTGCTCCTGCTGCTCACCTGTCCAGATGACACCGATCCCTGGGAGCAGCTCCTGGCCGATGGTCTGCAGGTAGCAGGACTGGCTGGGGCTGGGAGAGCACAGTGAGCTGCAATATTCTGGGGAGAGAGCACAGAGCATCCCCTGAGAGCTGGGGACCAGCACAGGAGGGGCTGCTGGGATCATGGGCAAAAGCCCTGCTGCAGTCTGATCCTGAGATGTCCAGAGCTGCCCTGGGAGTGTGAGGAGAGCTGTGGGGGCTGCCAGGGCGCTCAGCTCTCAGCAGGAACAGGGGCTGGGTGCAGCCAAAGGGGGCTCACCCCAGCCTGAGGGGGATCCCCAGGTTTGGGCAGCTGGGGCTGTGAGCAGTACCTGTAGGGCAGAAGAGGAAGATGCAGGGCTGGCCCAGCTCCTGGTACACCTCGTTGGCCACAGAGGCCTGAGCCTGTGCCAGGGAGGGGAAGACATCTCTGTCAGCTTGGCACATGCAGGGGTCGATGTCGTCAAAGAGCAGCGCGAAGGAGCGGCAGCCCATGGCAGCCACCTGCGGGCACAGACAGGGCTGCTGGGACCCCCGGGCTGCAGGGAGCCCCACGGGGCTGCAGAGAGCCCCATGGGGCTGCAGAGGGCACCTGGGCACAGCACAGCACGGGCAGTTCCTGCCTGAGCTCTGCCAAGGGAGTAGCACCTGCCCACAAAGCAACCCCACCATGCCGGCAGCTCTTTGTCCTCCCTGGGGCTCTGCTCCAGCCTGTGCCAGCCCTCAGTGCTGCCCAGCAAGTTCTGGGGCTTGGCTGGTCCTTCTCCTGCCCCCAGGAGGGCATCCATGGAGCCCTCAGCTCTCTCTTGGCACCCCAGAGCTGGTCCCTGTGTGTAGCAGGACCCACACCAGCCCACAGGGCGGGCACAGGGAGCACACATAAACAAACACGTGTGCCCCTGCCTGGGAGCAGTGGGATGAAGGAATGGCCCACGGTACCTGCCTGAGTTTTTGCTGCAGCAGGAGGCGATCCCCAGCACTGGAAAACACCATGTCCTGGCCAGCAGAAATGGCAAAAATAAACTCCACACCCTGCTCCTGGGCAGCTGCGATGAGGGACCGCATGCGGGCTGGGGACAGAGCACAGGGGGTCTGTGAGAGCTGGGAGACACGGCGGGAGGGGGACAAGGGGTGGAGGGGATGAGGAATGGAGGGGGACAAGGGATGGAGCAGAACAAGGGATGGAGGCAGACAAAGGATGGAACAGGATCAAGGGATGGAGTGGGACAAGCAATGGAGAGGGATAAGGGTTGGAGGGAATAAGGGATGGAGCAGAACAAGGGATGGAGGGAAATAAGGGATGGAGCAGGACAAAGGATGGAGGGAGATGAGGGGTGGAAGGGAATGAGGAATGGAGGGGAATAAGAGATGGAGTAGGACAACAGATGAAGGGGAATAAGGGATGGAGGGGGACAGGGGATGGAGGGAAATGAGGGAGGGACAAGGGACAGGGGAATAAGGCATAGAGGGAGAAAAAGGATTGAGCAGGACATGGGATGAAGAGGGACAGGGGGTGGAGTGGGACAAGAGATAGAGGGAGGCTGAACCCCAGGATTCTGAAAGGAAGGAGGTGAGGTTGAGAGGGGAGAGGCTCCAGGAAGACCATTTCCACTCCATAAGAGACAGAGGACTTCTGACAAGGGTCTGTGGGCCTGGGTATAACCAAGCATATTGCTTGAGCCCCACATGGGAAGCTGGGTTGTCCCTTAGGCAATTCCACCTGATGGGCACGACCTGGAGCCTTCTTGCCCTTGGCAAGGTCTGGGGGCCTCTGTGCAATGGGCAGGGTCCTGGCAGGAGGGAAAGAGCTGGGACACAGCCCATGCTTTCCCCTCAGGGACCTGGGATGCCTGCACCCCCCGAGGGGCCCAGCAGAGCCGCTACCTGCCTCATGCTCTGTGTAGGGCTCTCTCCAGAGCAGCCGGTGCTTCAGCTCATCCTTGGGTGCATACATGTAGCAGTTCAGCCCCCGGCGTTGCAGCCTGTGCAGGGAGAGCAAGGAGTCACCCAGGCTTCATGCATGGCCACATGGAGACTGAAATCTCAGCCAGTGCTCCCAGTGCTGAGCTCTAGGTTTGTGTCAGAAACCAGTAGGATGTGTCCCCTGGGAGGGAAGGCACCTCCCTCTTTTGGCACTTCTGTATGGAAGCCATCTGATTATTCATTTGGTTTTATTTATGCTCCTCAGCAGACAGTGTTTTACATTTTTCCACGGAGTAGAAAGCACTTTAGGTAGCTCATGACAAAAGTCCCTTAATATCAATGGACATGTCACCCTCATGTGCCAGCATGTGAACACATCCAGCACCAGACAATGCCCCCATTAGAGCTTCCCATTCCTGAGGTGCTTTAAAACATCACAGCTTGTTTCCCTTCCATTTTCTGTACCTGCATCCTGCTCCCTGCACTCTGGTCCTTAATGACACTTAATTACGCTGCCCACACTGCCACCACTGCCCTGCCCACGGGAAGCCCCGCAGAGCCCCAGTTCGGTGGTGGCAGGTCCTTGTGCAGAGCCCCAGCACCACCTGCTGGCACGGGGCGGCCCCACGTCTGTCTGTCCGTCCGTCTGTCCATCCCACAGCGCCCACGGCCAGCCCAGCAGATCCTGTCCCCTGCTGGCACAGGGGGACATGCAGAAACATGAGACCCCTTGGCTGCCACCGCCCCTCCAGAGAGGAAAATTCAGGGTACTTGCCATTGAAAGAGAAGTTTCCTCTGATCCATTGACCATGGCCTCCCATAGAAACCTGTGAAAGGGAGGAAATAAAAGGCAAAATGCAGTTGTTGGAAAGTGCCTTAAAAAAGTGTCTTTTCTGGGCTGTCCCTGGATGCAGAGATGCACTGCCAGACATGCAGCACACATTCTGCTGTTGGGACCACTTCCTATTTCTGCATGTGGGAAGATCTGGGAGGTGCAGAGCTGTCTGCAGAGCCAGGGAGAAAGGATATCCAGAGGAACACAAACCCCTTCCCCTGGGACAGGCTGATAAATGGGTTTGGAGAGATGCAGATTTGACAGCTCCTCAAAGCAGAGGTTAAGGGGAACCTGTCAGTGTCCCAACCTGAGATTTAGCAAGAGAAGAACCTCCAGCCAACTAAATTCTCTTCAAGATCTGGCAGATGCAACATGAAGTCTGACAGAAAATCCTTTATGTTTTGGACAGTGATGGCAATTGGCCATCAAGGCATCTTCCTGCTTTTTCTCTGCGTCATGGGCAACTTTTGAATCAATCACTCAGGGCCAAAGGGAGCAGATACCTGGGGAGTGACAGCATTCCCAAAGCTGGGCAGTGCACAGGGCAGGCTGCACTGACTCCATGAAGCTGGGAGAAAGAACCTGCTCTCCGTGTCTGGCATGAGGCCAGTGACACCCAGGGAAGCACCTGCATTTCCCAAAGCACCTGAGTGTCCCTGAGCTCATCTGCCCTCATTCTGTTTGCTCCCTTTGGCAGGAGCCCCCCCTGCAGCCCCCAGCACCAGTCCTGGGCAATGGTGAGGGTGGTTGCACCACCCACTCTCCATCTGTCTCCTCTCTGCAGACAGATTTTCTACCTGCCTGAACACCTACATGGTTATTACATATGCTTTGAATTAATATATAATATAATTATATATATTATATATATAATTATATATATATATTGTTATATTGACTATTATATATTAATATAATGTTATATTGACAATACATATTAATATCTTTTTATCCGTCCCCCACTGTGCACGGGGTGAAATTTGTGGCCATTTAAGAATCCCAGCAAATATTTTGCCCAAAAAAGCTATTTCTGCAGTAAATTTGCTATTTAAGGATCCCAGTGAGGTCCCCAGAGTCCCTGTGTGGCAGCTGCCAGTGACATTTTCACAGCACGTGTTGCTGTGAACTGATGTGGGCTGGCAAGGAGGGCACTCAGTCCTGCACACACCCTGCCAGTTCTCCTGGAATGGATTTGCCAGCATCATCCCTGTCCTCTTTCCCAGGTCAGCTCTGCTATATCAATGATTCACGTCTGACTCATGTCAGCTCTCCACCCCTGCATTTCCTGTTTATTTTACATTTATTTGCATGGGTGCTCCTGCTCGCTCTCAGGTGAGGCAGAGGGCAGTGCCCCTCACAGGGGTCCTGTGCTGCCAGGAGAAGGGCAGATGATTTTTTCCTGGTGGGTGCCAGGCCTGGCTCAGCTCCAGAGGGAATTGGGGATGTGGGGAGGGAGAAGCACAGAGCTCTCCCTGGCCAGCTCAGGGCAGGGCTCCTGCACTGCTGCTCCACGGGCAGGGTGGGCAGGGGGCACACACCGGGAAGCTGCTCCTGAGCCCAGGGCAGCCAGGAACCCCGAGTAGAGCTCTGGAGGGTCCCTGTGCCCTCTGGGGGCTTCGGCTCTGTGGGGTGGCTGCAGGGCTCAGTGGGGCTCTGGGCAGAGCTGGCAGCATCCCAGAGGTGCTGGTCCAGACCCGTGGCAGAGATGGGGCGCTGTGCAAGGGCCCCACTCCCGCCTCCCCCACATCCTGAGGCCCTTCCCGACCCCGGTTCACTTGGGGTGGATCAAAACAGCTTCTGCAATGCCCGGGCGGCCGCGGCCCCGGACGGACCTACCTTCCACCACGCCGCAGAGGAAGCGCGGCCGCTCCGCCATCCCCGCGCAGGAGCGGCCCTGCCGGCGCGGGGGGCGCGGAGAGATGCGCGGAGGGACGGGGGGCGCGCAGGGATGGAGGGTGCGCGGAGCTATGCGCGGGGGGGATGCAGGAATGCGGGAAGAGATGCGCGGAGGGACAGAGGGATGCGGGAAGTGATGAGCGGAGGGACAGAGGGATACGGGAAGAGATGCGAGGAAGGATGGAGGGATGCGGGGAGAGATGCGCGGAAGGATGGAGGGATGCGGGAAGAGATGCGAGGAAGGATGGAGGGATGCGGGGAGAGATGCGCGCAGGGACAGAGGGATGCGGGGAGAGATGCGCGCAGGGACAGAGGGATGCGGGAGAGATGCGCGCAGGGATGGAGGGATGCGCGGAGCGATGCGCGGGGGGATGGAAGGTGCGCAGGGGGGGATGGAAGGTGCGCAGGGAGGGATGAAGCATTTGCGGGAGGGGGTGGCAGAGGGGCGGAATGTTTGTTTGCTGGGGGATGGATCGCTCGCGGGAGGGGATGGAAGGTGCGCGGAGGGAGGGCTCCGCGCAGGGGTGGCTCCACCCGGGACGCGCTCGCCGCAGCGCAGGGGGCGGCCCCGCGGGTGGGGCCGGGGTGCGGGGGGGAGCGGGGGACGGAGGGGTCCCCGAAATCCGTGCGGAGCCCCTGGGAGGCGATGCTTGAGCCGCGGTCTCGGAGCTCACGGCGCTGCAGCGCGGCCCCGCCTGGTGCCCACGCCAGCCCCGGTCCCCCACGTCCCCAGCTGCGGGGGTTCTCGCCGTGCAGCCCCAGGACAACTCCTCCTGCCTTTGAAGCTCGCCGGGACCCACAGCCCCAGAGTTGTTCTGGAGAGGTCGGGTGTCATTATCTCCTTGTGTTCTGAGCCCCGGCCACACCCTCATGCCAGACCTGGGGCGCGATGCCTCTCCAGGTGTGTGCCATGTGCCTTGCAGGTGACTCACCTGCCTGCCTGTGTCAGGCTCTTTGCCTTGTGCCACCCTGCTCTGGGCTCTGACGCTCTTCTAGCTCCTGCCTGTCTCCGTCGCACAGGCTTTGGGTTTGCAGATGTGCTGCCCCGTCATGAGCTCCCTGTCCTGCTCATCACTGAGCCCTGCCTACACTCTGGCTGGGCTGTTTGACACCACCTAATCATTGTGTTCTTTTTCAGACCACTGTGCCTGTTTGTTGATGTAATCGTTTTGCCAGGGTTTGTGGTCTGATCGTTTATCTGTGTTGTACACTCTGTTATTGGTATTGCTGTGGTTACATCCCACTGCTGTTTCTAGTTGTTCTTATCTCAGCTTGTGTGATCTTTACTTTTTGTGCCTCCAATTCTCCTCTCAGTCCTGCCTCAGGGAAGGGCAGGGCTGTGAGCAATTGGTCTGGGATGTTTCAATGTGATTCAGTGTGAATACTTAATTGGGGAACATCATTCCTAAACCAGGACACCAACACAATTTTATTACAAATATGAGGGGTGGAGCCAGGACAGTACAGAGAGTCACCCCTGCATCCATCCAAGCACTGCAAAGCTCCCCTCAGCAGCTCTCCTCACCTGCAGCTGTTCCATCAAATACACAGGTGGCAAAATGGGCATCAGGGCCTGGAAAACCAGGATCTGTAGCTTCTCCCTCTTCCCTTTGCAGGTTTATGTTGTGTCAGCAAAGCGAGTCATGGTGCCTGGGCCATCAAAGCAGCAAGGAGCCCAAGAGTGTCTGACCAGCAGTGACCTGGCAGGGTCACAGAGCCATCAGTGCCACCAGGCTGGGTCACCCACGCTGGGTGTGCTGAGCACAGGCTGTGCTTGTCCCTATTCCTTGCCTCACAGCACCTGTCCCACCTGCAGCTGGGAACGCTGGACTCAAGCCTGGCCCTGCAGGAGGCTCCTGGGGCAGACTGGAGTGGCCTGCCATGGCAGAGACAGACTGGGAGCAGCCCAGTGCCCCTGGAGTGGCCTCGGTGCCCAGGGCCATGGCATGGCTGGAGGTACAGAGATACGGGTGGCTAGAATGGAGTCGTGCAGGGCTGTGCATACACAGCTGTGATTCTCTGCCGTCTCTGCTCTCTCTGCGAGCACCCGGCTATTCCACGATTCTCTTGGACTATGAGTTGATGCAAGCAGCCTCTAGTTCCCCACTCCCTTTTTTCTGCTATCAAAGCCATCACTCCTTTTTCCCATCCTGAAAACCTCACCGATCCCCTGTCCGCTCCCGGTGTTGCCCTCGCTATCCTCCGCCCAACCCAGCGCGTTTTCCCGTCCCCAGCGGGAGCGCGCGCCCGTGCCGCGCGTGCGCGCACCAGTTTCACGCTCACGCACGGGTGCGCGCACACACGTGTGCGCGCGCGCGTTCACACTCGGGCACGCGCACACGCACGTTCATACTCACGCACGCTCACACGCGCGCTCGCGCTCACCCACGCGCACGTGTTGACACTCGGGGGCGCGCGCACGTGCACGCGCGCACACCCGCGAGCACGCCCCGCCCCTGACACGCGCGTCCCCGTCCCCGCCCGGTCCCGGTCCCCGCCCCGTCCCCGTCCCGGTGCCCGCCCCAGCGGCGCGGGCGGAAGCGCGCGGGGATGGAGCCGCCGGCCATGGAGGGGCCGCTGCTGGTGCAGCACAGCCACAAGTTCGGTGCCAAGGTAGGTGCGGGGATCCCTTCCTTCCCTCCTTCCTTCCTTCCCTCCTTCCTTCTCCCGTTGTCCTGTTCCTCCCTGCCCTCGGGCCGGCTGCGTGCCGGAGAGCGGGGGCACCCCGGGGGCCGCTCCCGGTTGTGCGGCCGTGGCGGGCGGGGAGCGGCTCCGGTTCGGTGTGACCCGGCTCGGTGTGACCCCGGCTCGGTGTGACCCGGCTCGGTGTGACCCGGGCTGGGTGTGACCCCGGCTCGGTGTGACCCCGGCTCGGTGTGACCCGCGCTCGGTGTGACCCGGCTCGGTGTGACCCGTGCTCGGTGTGACCCGCGCTCGGTGTGACCCGCGCTCGGTGTGACCCGCGCTCGGTGTGACCCGGCTCGGTGTGACCCGGGATGGTGTGACCCGGGCTGGGTGTGACCCGGCTCGGTGTGACCCGGCTCGGTGTGACCCGGCTGGGTGTGACCCGGGCTCGGTGTGACCCGGGCTCGGTGTGACCCGGGCTCGCTGTGACCCGGCTCGGTGTGACCCGGGCTCGGTGTGACCCGGGCTCGGTGTGACCCGGGCTGGGTGTGACCCGGCTCGCTGTGACCCGGGATCGGTGTGACCCGGGCTCGGTGTGACCCGGGCTGGGTGTGACCCGGCTCGGTGTGACCCGGGCTCGGTGTGACCCGGGATCGGTGTGACCCGGCTCGGTGTGACCCGGGCTCGGTGTGACCCCGGCCCGCTGTGACCCCGCTCCCCGCAGCGCTGGAAGCGCGGCTGGTCCGCGCTCTACCCCGCCAGCCAGCACGGCGTGGCCCGGCTCGAGGTGTTCGACTGCAAGGAGCCGTCGGCGGCCGGGCGAGCGGGCACCCGGCGACTCGCCCGCACCGTGGTGCGGCTCAGCGACTGCACCAGCGTGGCCCCGGTGGGCGAGAGCGGCCCCCGAGCCGGCACCGCCACGTTCCGCCTGGAGACCCGCGACCGCAGCTTCCTCTTCGCGGCGGAGAAGCAGCAGAGTGAGGAGTGGGTGGCGAAGCTGTGCCAGATCGCCTTCCCGGTGAGCCGCGGGCTGGGCGGGGGGGACGGGGCGGGACGCGCGCATCGCTGGGTGTTGGTGGCCCCGTCTCGGCTGGCAGCTCAGGGGACGAGTCCGGTGGTCCCGGGTTTGCAGCGCCCGGCCCTGGCACTCCTGTGCCCTCTCGATGGCTCCTGCTGCGGTTTGCGGGACTCCTCAGCGTGCTGCCAGTAACTCGTGGTTGTGGCTCTGAATTTCAAGTCGGGCTCTTGTTGCCCGGTGCGGAGCCCGTGCTGGCCCCTGCAGAGAGCTGGCCCGAGGCCAGGTGATGGCCGAGGAGCGTTTCCTCTTGGCCCAGCCATGCTCCCTTTCCTGCCGCAGCAGCAGCGGAAGCGCAGCCTCGACAGCGTTGTGGTGCTGGCTCCCATCTGCTTCCAGTTCTTGAGCCCCCCTTTCCCAGCTCGGGGCTCACTCCTGCCTGCTGCTGGGGGCACCTCATCTGTGCTGGGTCTCTGGAGCTGCTGTCCAGCCCCCACCCTCTGCAGCCCCTGGAGCTGGTGGTCAGCCAGCGTGACCAGCGAGGCTGTTTGGGCAGTGGGTGCCCTGACAGTGTGGTTTTCTGTGCCCTCTGGGACAGCAGCCCACACCTGCCCAGCTCCACAGGGCTGGCTCTCCCTCCTGGGAGGTGTTTGCAGAGCCCTGGGTTGTTCTCCAGCTGATTCCAGGCTTGGAGTGCTGGGCAGAGCTGCCTGGCAGGAGGATGAGTGCCCAGCTGGTGATGCCAGGATCTCCTCCTGATGGGTGTTTGCTGAGTGGGATTTACCTTTGTCCCTCATGTGTCTCCCTGCAGTCTCCTGCCAGGCCAGATGTCAAGGCTGATGGGGCTGGGAGGCACTGGTGGAAATGACTCTGTGTCTCCTGGTGCAGTCAGGGTTGCAGCCTTTGCCCTGGAAGTGGCTTTTGGGGCTGAGCTGGAGACACAACACACCCTTGGAGTGGGACAGGGTGGTGGCCAGGCCAGGGGGCACCTGCTTGGAGCAGGGCTGTGCTCGTGCCATCCCTCACATGGGAGCCATCATTTGTGTACCTGAGATCCAGAAGCAAGCTGAAAGTTCAGGAGGTTGGGAGCAAAAGGCTGCAAGGCTGGCATGTGTTTTAAAATGGCCTGACCTGGAGCAGGAGGCACAAGAGCTGCACGTGGCCTCTCTGCACAGAGCTGGAGATCCTCAGCTGGGATTGCTGATCATCTGCATGGAGAATGTGATTTTGTGTCATGTTCCTACCCAGAGGGTATGCAGGGTCCAGCAGCTTGGGAGCTGGGACCAGAGATCATTTGGAGTTCAGAACAGATTTTTTTTTTTTTTTCCTTTTGAAAATGAGGAGAAGTGCTGTCAAATGGAGCCTTAGAGGCTCTGGCAGATTTGGTGGCCCTTGGCTTTCCATCCCAGGCTGGAGCCCTGCTGCATTGGATGCTTTAGCTGAGGAGGAGCTGCTGCTATCAGCTCTCAGGACATGAGGTTTTAGGACTCAAACACAAGGGCTGGATGGCCCTTTTTTGGGCTTCTTGTTAAGAAGCTCATGTGTGTGGGTTGGAAGCTGAAATTGTGGTACTTGCATTGCAAGATGCACCCTCTGCTGCACCCCCAAGGAGCAGCTCCAGCTCCTGGCCACTGAGCCTCCCTTGTGCCAGCTGTAATTTGTCAGGGGCTTTTCTGCAGGAGGATCTCTGAAAGCACCGAGGGTTTGTGTCCCTCCCCAGGCCCTTTGGGGGCCCTGCTCTGGGACACAGTCGCTGACAGAGTGTGTGTTGCGTTTTCAGTTCTGCATCTGCTAAAATAGAAGTGCTCGCTTCCCCTCTGCAGGCTCCCTCTCATCCTGGGCAGGGCAGGACACAAACCCCGGTGTCACCGGGCTTTGGGGGCAGCTCTGGGGGCTGTGCTGCCCTGCAGCCTGTCAGTGCAGAACCCAGCTGGGGACAGAGTGCTGCCAGGAGCTCAGAAAGTCCCCCCTTGCTGCCTGGCCCTGTTCATCCGTGTTCATGTGGGCTCTGGAGTGGGCAGGGTGCAGGACAGGCAGGCTGTGTGGGGCTGGGGAGGGCAGCAGGGCTGATGTGGGAAGAGGACTCTGGGTCTGATCTGCTCTCCTTTGCCAGGGAAATGGCCCCAGCGATGGCACGGTGTCACCGTACGGCCGAGAGGGCAGCGGGGAGTCATCAGCCCTGGAGATGGCCGTGAACTCCATCTACTACTCCAGAGATGAAGGTGGGACCTGCTGCTACCTGGCTTGGGGCCACCTTCCACAGAGCCTTGTCCTGCTGCTGCCCCATCACTGGGGCCATGCTGGGTGTCCCTGCTCTGATCAGCCCTGTCCCCACACTGGGGCCGTGTCCCTGCCCTGACCAGCCCTGTCCCCACACTGGGGCCATGTTCCCCTGCCCTGACCAGCCCTGTCCCCACACTGGGGCCATGTCCCCTGCCCTGACCAGCCCTGTCTCTAAACTGGGACCATGTTCCCCTGTCCTGACCAGCCCTGTCCCCACACTGGGGCCATGTCCCTGCCCTGACCAGCCCTGTCCCCACACTGGGGCCGTGTCCCTGCCCTGACCAGCCCTGTCCCCACACTGGGGCTGTGTCCCCTCTCCTGACCAGCCCTGTCCCCACACTGGGGCCAAGTCCCTGCCCTGACCAGCCCTGTCCCCACACTGGGGCCATGTCCCCTGCCCTGACCAGCCCTGTCTCTAAACTGGGACCATGTCCCCTCTCCTGACCAGCCCTGTCCCCACACTGGGGCCATGTCCCTGCTCTGATCAGCCCTGTCCCCACACTGGGGCCATGTCCCTGCCCTGACCAGCCCTGTCCCCACACTGGGGCTGTGTCCCCTCTCCTGACCAGCCCTGTCCCCACACTGGGGCCATGTTCCCCTGCCCTGACCAGCCCTGTCCCCACACTGGGGCCATGTCCCCTGCCCTGACCAGCCCTGTCTCTAAACTGGGACCATGTTCCCCTGTCCTGACCAGCCCTGTCCCCACACTGGGGCCATGTCCCTGCCCTGACCAGCCCTGTCCCCACACTGGGGCCGTGTCCCTGCCCTGACCAGCCCTGTCCCCACACTGGGGCTGTGTCCCTGCCCTGACCAGCCCTGTCCCCACACTGGGGCCATGTTCCCCTGCCCTGACCAGCCCTGTCCCCACACTGGGGCCATGTCCCTGCCCTGACCAGCCCTGTCCCCACACTGGGGCTGTGTCCCCTCTCCTGACCAGCCCTGTCCCCACACTGGGGCCAAGTCCCTGCCCTGACCAGCCCTGTCCCCACACTGGGGCCATGTCCCCTGCCCTGACCAGCCCTGTCTCTAAACTGGGACCATGTCCCCTCTCCTGACCAGCCCTGTCCCCACACTGGGGCCATGTCCCTGCCCTGACCAGCCCTGTCCCCACACTGGGGCCGTGTCCCTGCCCTGACCAGCCCTGTCCCCACACTGGGGCTGTGTCCCCTCTCCTGACCAGCCCTGTCCCCACACTGGGGCCATGTCCCCTGCCCTGACCAGCCCTGTCCCCACACTGGGGCTGTGTCCCTGCCCTGACCAGCCCTGTCCCCACAGTGAACGCTTTCTGGGTGACAGTGCAGAGGACTGAGGCTGCAGAGCGCTGTGAGCTGCGTGGCTCCTACGTGCTGAAGGCTGAGCGTGACAGCCTCGTGCTGAAGGACCCACGGACAGACAGGGTCCTCTACGTCTGGCCCTACCGGCTGCTGCGGAGATACGGCCGTGACAAGGTGGGCAGTGGGGCTGCTGCAGCTGCTGCCCTGGGGCTGTTCCCTTGTGGAAGGCTGAGCTGGTGTTCTGCAGGATTAGTGCACCTTTCTCAGTTCCTGCCTGGCAGGACACTCGTCCCCTCTGTGGTTGTCCCACTTTCACTAAGGCCATCGCCTCTGCTGCTCTCCTTCTCCATCCAGCACTTCCCAGCTTGTGCCATGAGCAGGGACATCCCTCAGTGCTGCACACAAGCTCTCCCCAAACTCCAGGAACCCTGGAGGGAGGCTCAGTCCCTCCCTCCTAAGGATGGTGGCCCGAGCAGAGAGGCTTTGAGACACCTGGATTTGTTCACTCTGTGGGGCGAACTTCTCCTATTCTCACTGACCTTCAAAGGTCTGCCCCTCTCCTGCAGTGAGGCCCCAGTCTGCCCTGCTGCTACCCTGAGAGCAAGAGCTCTGGGCCATGCTGAACAGGGAGGAAGTGGTGGCCCTGGGGCTGTTTAGTGGTGGCCCTGGGGCTGTTTAGAGGTGGCCCTGGGGCTGTTCATAGCAGTGACTGTGTTGGCCACACTCTGCTTACGGTGCTTCCTGCAGCACGTTCCCTAAACAGAGGTGGAAACTGAGCTGCCCTTGTGGGGATGTCCAGCTCATCTGCAGAGTCTGTGCTGGGGGCAGGAGGAGAGTTTAGGGTGTGGGGAGCTGAGCAGTGAGGGGCTGACTGTGCTTCTGTTCAGCAGCACTGACCCACAACAAGAAGTTTGTCCCCACAGTAGCAACTGCAGGGGCTGCTGCTGCCTGTGAGAGAGGCAGAAAATCCTCCTGGTTAAGGGAATGGGGCTCAGGAGGGGTGTGGGTGTCAGCTGGTGGGAACCTGCTCACCAGAGCAGGTGTTCAGGCCAGAGGAAGCACAGCCCTGGTGCAAGACTTCTCTTTAGAGGACCTTTTACCATGAACAGATTAATGCTGGTAGGGCAGTGCTTTACTTACTCTTGGTAACTGAGCTGCTGCTGCTGCATTTCTCCTGTGGAAAGCTGTGTTCTTCCTCTTGTATCTCTTGCTTCCAGATCACTCCCTTCTCACCCAAGGTTCCATATTTGTTTCCCCTGCTGAGCTGTCACCCACCTCCTCACCCTACTCCTTCCTCAGTGTTATTTCCTAGACTGTCTGGTGCCAGTGGTTGAAACTGCTGGAATTGCTCATGTAAGGCAGCAGAGCTGCAGCTCTCTGGGGCACTCACGGTGATGTCCCCTCAGGTGTGTCCCAGTTCACAGCTTGTTCTGGGCTGCTGGGCAGTCTGGCCTTTCCCTGCCCAGCTGCTGGGCACAGGCCACCCTTGCTGTGGGAGTGGCAGGAGCAGGATTTCAGGGCAGGATGTGCAGGATCAGTGCTGCAGCCACACGCCCTTTGGTGGGAAGCACAGCCTGGATCAGCAGGTGCTGACCCTTCTGCTTCCCCCTCAGGTGATGTTCTCCTTCGAGGCCGGCAGGCGCTGTGATTCAGGACCTGGAAACTTCACCTTTGAGACCAAGCAGGGCAACGAGATCTTCCGGCTGGTGGAAGCCTCCATCCAGGAGCAGAAGGCGCAGGTGGAGGAGAACCGGCAGAGCTGCGACTCGCTGGAGGCCGACAGCCCCGCCATGGTGCAGATCCGCCAGGCCCTGGCCGACAGCCTGAGCCTGGAGCTGCCCGCCGAGGGGGACGACAGCCCCAAAGCAGGGCTGGCACCCAGGGCAGCCACAGCAGAGGAGAGAGACGCAGCATCGGTGCTGAAGAGCCGGACTCTGCCGGAGCTGCCCGTGCCCCCGGCCAAGCCCGCGGTGTCCGGCACCCCCCCGCGCTCCCCTCTGCCCAAGGGGCTCCGCGCGCTGCCGCCGGCCCAGGACCTGGCCAGCGTCTACTCAGAGCCCCTGGACGCGGTGAAGGCCCTGCAGCCCTGGCCGGACCCGCTCTACTCGGACCCTGTGGACAGCAAGGCCAAGGCGCCCGCGGAGGAGCCGAAGGCGCCGCGGCTGCCGGTGCCGCCGTACTCGGGCCCGTACGAGCAGGTGCGGCCCGAGGGCCAGGGCAGGGCTGAGGGCCGTGGCCAGGCTGAGGGCCGTGGCCAGGCTGGCCCTGGGCACAAGGAGCACATCTACGACGAGCCCGAGGGCCGCGCCCCGCGCTCGCTGCGCCCCTTCGCCTACATCTACGACGAGGCGCGGCCCACCAGCGAGGCCTGGCGCACGCAGGGCCACGACGGCAAGGGCGGCTACGAGTACCCCTACAACCCCTGCACTGACGATTACTCGGTGCCCACCTTCCCCGCCAAGGCCAAGAGCCCCAAGCCAGTGCCAGCCCCCAAGCCCCAGGCAGCCTTGATCCCCAAAGGGGCAGAGAGGCCGGAGGATCCTGGCCGGCGATGGGGCGGCGCCGGCCCTGAGAAGGTGCTCGCCAAACCCAGCCTCAACAGCAGCAACAACAACAACGTGGAGGTGCTGTACAGCCAGGTGGTGAAGCCCCAGCAGCTGCAGAAGAAGGAGCAGTGTGTGGATGAGTACAGCTTGTCGCCTCTCTATGAGGACTTAGGGGAGATATGAGGGGACTGGGCATCCCAGGGTGACTTGGGGCTGTTTGGGCTCAGCAGAGCCCCTTTTGCTCACCAGTGCTGAGATGCTGTGTTTCCCCGGAGGGAAACAGCAAGAGCAAGAGATCTGTGGCTGCTGCAAGCCTCAGAGTGTTTCTCCAGTGCCTTGTGATCTGCAGGAGGGCTGGTATTTTCCTGTATCTGCTGCTCTGGCTCTGCTCTGGCTTCCTGTCTGACCAGGCTGCAGGGCTCTGGTGCCTATTGTGGTGTGTGGAAGGCTGCTTGCCATCAGTCTCCAGAAGTATTTTTATACAAAGTTATTTTAATATTAAAGTTTATATGTCTCAGAACGACAACATTTGCCTGTGGCATGGATGGGGAGGTGCAGGTGCATGTTTGTGTCTGTGCCAGAGCTACTGAGCTAAGAGGGAGCCTCAAAGAAAAGTGCCTGCCAGGGTGAGCTGTGGCTGGTGCCCTGCTGCCAGGGGATTAAGGGAAATGAGAGTCAGGCTCAGATATGTGATGGCCTCCAGGCAGAAGGCTGGGCAGGGATGGGTGCCAGCTCTGCTGCTCTGCTGCAGCTCAGTGGCTGTTGATGAATCACAGGATTTCTCCTTCTCCAGCTTGATCCCACTGCTGATTCCCCCCTGCTCCCAGCTGCTTTGGAAGGCCTGGAAGGGCCCAGTCTGGATCCCACTGACTTTAATGGCAAAATCTGTGATCCCTGCTGTGTGGTTTGGGTGTTGGGTGATTGCTATGCGGCCACACATTGGGCAGAAACGTTCCCAGGAAAAAAACCAGCTTGTCCTTTCTGTGTGGGGCCACACCAGGCATGCTGGCATTGGCTGCCCCCATGTTTGGATGGGGCTGCTGATGACTTCTGCAGGTTTAGCAGCCTCTAGAGCAGGCAGGTGACAGGCAGTGCTGTACCTGTGCAGAGGGCTAAGCACCACTTCTGCAGCTCCAGCTCAGCCAAACTGTTGGAGTCTGGAGGTTCAGGTCCCCAGGCTGGTGAGATGGTGACGAGGTGATGAGCTCTGGCCATTTATCTGATGCCCAGGTTGCAGGGGGAAGCCTCAGTCCTGTAAAAATACAGCTCAGCTGTAGCCATGGGCAATTTGTGGCTGTTCCCCTCTGCTGTGCAGCAAAACTCCACTGGGGTTTTGCTGCAGGAGAAGGGGAAAAATCTGATGGGTTTTGGGAAATCTTAGGGAGGCTGAGGTGGTTCCAAAAAACTTTGTTGCCTTCTTGCTGCCCCCTCCCTAAACCTGATTTTGTCACCTTTATGTTGTTGACTGATTTGCAGGCCTCACACTGGGCCATTTGTGTGTTCCTGCCCCTGGCTCCTTCCTGCAGCCAGTGATCCCTGTGTCTGCCTTGTTCCATGGTACCTGCCCTTGATGTCTTGCCCAGCAGCTGCCTGATGAGATGCCAGGGCATGGGAAGAGCCAGCCCATGCCTTTGGACCTGTCAGAGAGATGGCTCTGATGGGATTGGGGTGCTTGCCTCATGCCCCTGCTCACCTGCAGCTGTTTCCCAGGAAGCACAGGTCAGGGTGGGATAGCAGTGCTGGACATGTCAGAGTGAACTCTGTGTAAGATAACTTTATTTTGAAACAGCTTTTCAGAACCAATAAGTAGAACACAAACTCTGCTGGTGCTTGGCAGCAGGGGCTCAGTGAGACCACCCTTGGCTTGGTGAAGCTGCCCTTGGCTCCTGCTGTGCCAGGGGCAGCTGCCCTACACCTGCACTGGAAACCAGGCTGGCATCTGGGCAGGGATTCTCTGGAATTGCTCTGGCTTGGCATTTGCTACAACCCCCTTCATGAACTAGGGTGTTGGACAGCAAGGCCAATCTTAGAAGCAACCAAATCATCTGGGAGAGCAGAACTGCAGGCTTTGAAATGAAATCCAAGTTTCATTCCTATTCAACCACCCCACTGAACCTGCTGCTGTGGGATGAGGGCAGCTCAGCATGACTGCCCTGTCTTGTCTGTCTGATTTCCTGCCTGCCCTGCCTGCAGCTCTTCTGCCCCCACTGACAGCGATCTGTGATCTGTGGCCTGTGCTTGCCCAAATCAGAAACCCAAACTGAGGCAGGCTGGTGACGTGTGCTGGCAAGAACAGGAAATACGTGGTGCTGCTGCAGGGGACAGCTGGATCTCTGGACAGAGGGTCCCTGAGCAGCAAACTTCCTGCAGAACTGGCTGGGTGACGAACACAACGCTGAAACAACAACAAGGAGGAACAAACGATGGGAAGTGCTTGTCTGACCAAGGCCCAGCTCGGTGTCTTGCCTGACCACATCCGGCCAGCTGCTGAGCCAGGAGCTGTGCCTGCCCAGGGCCAGGCCCTGGTGCTCACTGCAGGAACTCCTCATACTCCTTGGGGAGCAGGGAGCCCTCACAGGAGCCTCTCCTGGCTGCTGCTGCTGGTCTGGATGTTTGGAGGGGAGAAGGAGCCATCAGCAGGGGAGCCACTGCAGCTTTGGCTCTGCTCTGAGGCTGCAAGACAAAATGCAAATCCTTGTGGGAGGAGGTGCTGGCTGCTACACCCAGCCCCTGCAGGGCACAGGAGTTGCCTGCAGTTCCCCTGCTGGAAGCTGAGCCCATGCAGGCTGCTCACACAGGGACTCACCTGCCTGGGCTGGTGCCGCTCCGGGCGCTGCTCCCGGGGCTGGGGCTGCTGCCGGTGGGGAGCTTTGTACAAGGAACTCTTCAGGTGTTTGTAGAGGTTGCTCTTCAGGTGCAAGGGGTTGTAAGCAACTTCCACTTCCAAGCTGTTCAGGGCACTCTGCTTGGAAGAAAGAACTTGAGTTTGCTACAGGATGTGACGGGTAGAGGCTGTGGGTTTGCGTGTTTGTGGGTTTCTGGGTTTCTTTTTCAAGTTTCTTTTTCTTTGACAGTGTTGTAGACATTCCAAGCCACCCTGCAGTGAAAGGTAAAGGGATTTTTGGCTGTGCTGCAGCCCATAAGGAGCACTCTTAGCTGTGTGCAGAACAAGAGGCATCTCCACATAGATCCTGATGGATTTCAACATCCCCTTGCAGGATGCAGTCCTGCCCTTTCCAATGCCCAGAATGAGCCAACAAGCTGGAGAACCTTTTCTGGGCACTGCCACCCTCAACTCTGCTTCACAAAGCCTCTGCAGACATACAGCACTGCTGCAAAGGACAGGTGTTTGCTGTCTGTGGAGAAAGCTGTGTGCTGGGAGTGCTCTATCACACTGCAGCTGTCACTAGACATTGTCACAGCCATTTCCTCCTCTTGTTATCTGCTGAGGTGATAAGGAGCTGATAATGAGTGACTCACCTCGATGGGGCCCCTGACTGGCTCGGGGTGCTCAGCCAGGAGGGCTGGGAAGGCTGATGGCAGCAGGAGCTCTCTGATGGCCACAGCTTTCACCAGGAGAGTGGCAGAGTCAGAGGGGATGATGACAAAGTAGGGATGCACCACCACGTTCCAGTTTGGGCCAGTGTTCTGGGGCTCATGTCTGGCCAAGAGCATCCACTTCCTTTTCTAAAGGGCAAGATCCAGGTGTGAACAACAGGCAACAGTCACTTCCTTCAGCACTGCCACTCAGGGCAGGCACACTCACACATCAGGGAAACTCTTCTGCAGCACGGCTGAGGACAGTATGGCATTTGTTTTGTTTTTTAGCAAGTCAGTTCTTAACAAAAACACTCAATGTTGCTTTATGGCTGGTCAGTAACAGCTACTTCTCCACACACCAAGCCTTGGTTAATTATTTTTGCTGTTAAAGTCACAAGTCTAACTCCAACCCTGACATTTGCACTTCACACCTCCAAACACTCATTTTTGGTAGGTTTGAGAGTCTTCCCTAAGGTCTGATGAGCTGTAGCTTTCCATCAGATGATCTTTCCATCAGATGGAAGGATTTACAAGCCCAACTCTGCCCTATGAGACGAAGCTGCAGCTTTTAAAATATTTCCTGACAGATGTTACAAGGTGTGCACTCACTGTTCCTTTTCCTGGCTCATCACACTGCAATTTTCACACACTCACCAGGAGACTGTGGCACAAAGCATGGAAGCTGTGCTGGTTTGTCTCCAGTTCATCCCAGTCCAGCTGCCAGCAGCTTGTGGGCTTGATGATGAAGGGCAGCCCATAGAGCACAGACTCACAGACCCCTTCAGACTTCAGAGCCCTGCCAGGATACAGCTCATGTTAGTGCTCAGCATTGTAAGAACAACAGCACAGCTTAGAAATTAAGAATTAACTTTTTTTTTCCTAGAAATACATCTCAGAAAAGACACTGGAAAGCATCTCTATGCTCTGCCCTGTGCCATGAACTGCTGCCAGGAAAACAAATTCTTAGGTAAAATCACAGTGTTGTAAGGCTTTGCTTAGGCTCTGACATAAAATTAATTGCTGTGGCCTCATTATGTAATGAGAGAGCAGAATTAGTGCAATAAAACATTTCACTGGGGCAAAAGGACTTTTGCAAGAATGACACCTGTGGTGTCACACTCAGTGCTGTGGTGACACCAGGTATAACTGTGGTCTGCACGTGGGCTGTGCTGTTCCATGAGAGGAAGAGTGATGGAAATGGGGGTTTTTCCCACCAGAATTTGGCTCAGCAGCACCCCAGAGCCTCCTGGTGATGTCAGCAGGCCCCAGAATGATGCTGCACAGGGAAGTGAAGCTTTTCTTACCCCCTCTCCCAGTTAGGCAGTGGAAGACAAGCAGCAGCACTCACTTCAGCACCCTGAGTTTGTGCAGAGCTGTGGGAGGCCAGGCTGCCACGTGCCAGGGAGAACTGGGATCTGCTGCTCTGCCTTCAGCTGGCCCTGAAAGCCAGGCTGGGTCCAGCAGCCTCTCCTGCAAGTCACACTTCAGGCACACTGGGAGAAGAGAATGGTTTGGGTTGCTGGGATTGGCAATGTTTGGCACATGACATGCTCAATCCACTTCAAAATCAATGTTTTCTAGCAACTGTTGGGGGAAGGAAAATACTAAAGGCTGACACACACTGTCCCCAAGTCCCTCTGCAAGACAGCTTTTATTTAAGTGCAGCTCTGGCACAGACTCTTGGTTTTGAACACAATTTTTAGGGCTGTTCAACTCTCCAGATCTAAAAGGCTCCTTTTTACTTTGGGCTGTAAATTCACATGCCCCTCCAGGCAGTTTTGCTGAAGAGTGGAAACAATTGCAGCCTCAGCAGCAAAGCAGCAGCTGAGGATTTTCCAATTATCCCCAGCCCTCACCTGGGTCTCTAATGGGAGGGAAGGTGCCCATAGGACAATCCTGGGTAATTTAAGGCTGAGGGATTCAGGAGCTCCTTGAAGGGGAGCAGAGGGGAGAGAAAATTAAATACTTAAGGTGTTCTTGGATGCAGCAGTGTGGCCAAAACCTCCTGAGGGAAGCAGGAGATGGAGCTGTTCCCTCTCTGTGCCATGGTCAAGGAGCCACGTTTTAAACAGCATCTCCAGGCTGATGACATTGTCCTCTACAGTTTGCACCTCAATGTCCATTCCCAGGATTGCCATGTCTGCAGGAAAAAGGAAAAAATAGGTGAAAAAGCACCACTGTTTTCAGCCAGCAAAAAGATTTCTCTGGTTTCTCATACCAGCAATTATTAAACTGCTTTGTTGGAGGTGCAGACAAATGTGGTGTCATGTAGCAACAATTTTTAAGCATGGAGAAATGTAGGCTGGACAGCAGAGTTAGGTAGGGTTTAAACAAGATAAACCCAAAAAAAACCCCAAACCACCCACAAACATTACCTCAGAGGTGCATCCAGGTGAGAAGCTAGCTTGAAGTCCATCAGATAAATAAAAATTAAGTGGAGTAGATAAAATAAAGTGAAGGGGAAAAAAAAGACATGCAATATAACCACTTGTAAACACAGAAGGTACAGTGTGCTAGCACTAATGGCTTTACCATGCAGCCAGGATGTGGAAAGGCTTTCTGAGAAGATGAATAAATAGCAGAAATAGCCTTTTCCCCTCCTTGTGTTTACCAGGCCAGCAGGGGGTTTAAAAAACTCTGCTACATCCATCTACACTGAGACATCTTTTCTTTATGCATTAGCATTTCTAATGCCATTTGGCAAAAATGACACTTAAAAAAAAAAACCAAACCCAAAACAGCCCAAAGAAAAACCCCCAGAAATGAATTAATTTCTAGCTGGCAAATAATCCAGGACTACTGTAATGACTGTAATTGTTCAGATGCTCTGCAGGACACACTTTTTGGCTCTCCCCATCTCCCAGCCCTGAGGAGATTATTTTGTTGTGTCTCTGTAGCAAAGCAGACTCCACTCCCACCCACAACAGGAGATCTTTCACACTGCCCTTGCTACTAAAAACCTTTCTTTATCATCCTCCCTGCCTGCCAGGACATTTCATTATTTTTTTAAAGTTCTTCGTTTTTTTGTTTTGTTTTGGTTTTTTTTGGTTTTTTTTGTTTGTTTGTTTGTTTGTTTGTTTGTTTGTTTGTTTGCTTGTTTTGTTTTTATTTCTTCTTTCTTTAGTTGGAGGCTGCTCTCCATGAACTGGGCTGTTCTCACTGCCAGCCCCTTGCCCTGATGCTGAATCTTGCTCCCATTTCCCTGCAGAATTCACTCTTGCAGGATGATCCTGTTCTGGATGCATTCCTTACAGATTTTAGACTTGGGCTTCTCTCAGGGATGTGCACTGAAGAGAACATTAACAGCTCAGAAGACAAAGCACCAGGAAATTAACTTTAATTAATTAACTTTTACAAACAGCAAAACACAGCTGACAAGGGGAATTATTTGTGTTTTGGAGCAGGTAAATGCTTTAGTTCTTCCCTCTGTAAACATTTCCCTGTTTTTTGGTTTTTTTTTAACTTTTTCCTCTTTAACAGATATTTAATCCCTTACACATCTGCAGCTGGCACAAGACATGACAATTTTAAAAGAAATTCACTACATTCATTAGGAAAAACAGGTTGGGGTGCCAACATCTCCTTTGCAATGGTTCTCAAACTTCCTGGAGAGCAGAGCCCACGTGGAGAAATAAGCCCTGGAGTTTGCAGAAGATGGGCTGTGGTCATAAAATGGGCATTAGTGCTTTATCTGCAGGACTTGTTTTTTGTTTTTATCAAACAGAAAGAGCTGGGAGCAGTTATCTTCAGCACATGCAAATATTAACCTTTGTTAGCAAAAGGTCTGGCAAGGCTCAGCTGCTTCAGGGAGTGGAATGGGGCAGGGGAAAATCAAAAAGAAAAAAGGAAAAAAAATAATATCAATTAGAGACCAGTCCATCCAAAGGCCAGATATCCTGTTGGTTACTGCCCCAGATTATTCCCACCTCAAAAGTCCTGCTCCCCCTACATGGGGTTTAGTTAAATCAGTTTGCTCTGATTCTGAGATCTGAGCATGTTCAAAGCTGTTCTAAGATTTGCCAATGTGGAGTTTTCAAACCACTGAAGTTTCTTCCTGCTGCACTAACCTGGGAATGAGCCTATGAAAGGGATATTAAAAATGTAAGTATGTTCAAATAACCCCTCAATAAACTAATGGAAGAAATATCCTCAGTGAAATGAAGCTCTTGATTAAGTGCTGCATCACAATATTTATTTTCTAGTTCAACACAGCACTAATCTTGCACTTCCTGTATGAGGGATTTTGCAAATTCAATGCTCTTCACTGGAATATTCTATAGTAAAATTGATTTTTTTTTCTGAAACAGAAGAAGGGAGCTCCAATGGGTATCATAAACAAATTTGGTTATTTTTTCCAATTATCTGACCTACCCATCCCCTGTTGCTTTTTTTAGAGAGCAAATAGTTATCTATTCAGAAAATTAGATTTTTATCACTTGACATTTCAGTGGCCTTTATGTTCACATTCATATTTTCATTGCATTTACTGGGTGAAAGGGCTACACAAAAAATCCACTTTTAAAAATATTATGGTGAGGTTTTGCTTTCCCTAAAGCAGCCCTGTGACAGAGAGGCCCAGAGCATCTCCTCCTCTGTGGAGCTTGAGCAGAAATTTGCTACTGCATCCACAAAAGAAAATGAACAGCAAGAGACAAATAACACTGCCTGTCCCTCAGTAAAAAACAAATAATAGAAAATAGAAAAAAAAAAAATTTTGATTCCCTCTCCCAGGCTGCACATTGCTGGGAAGAGTTACTATCACTGACCAAGCCTCTTAATTAGCTTTAATTATTTTTTTGTCTTTGATACAGTTCCTGTTTATTGCTACTGCTTTTCTCCATGCTCAGACTGAAAATGTACACTGAAATGTACAGAAAAACAATTTAGTTAGCTATTTTTAAAATTGTTTTTTATTAATTTACTTGAAAGAGAAGATTTTTTTTTTTTTTTTAGTTTATGGAGATTTTTTTCCCAAGAAACAGTTTTCTTGTGGTTTTGATGTTATAGTGATTAGTTATTTGGGAGAATGAACATTTGATTATTATGTAAATTTTTCTAATAACAGGTTTTTTACAATTATTATTGAGGATTATATTAAATTAGGAGGCACACTTTAAGGATTATAATAGTTGAAATAAAAGTTTATTTTTGAAACCAAAGTTGTTTTTTTTAGGGAGGAGGAGTAGGGCATTTTATTATTAAATTTAGGGGATTACAGTAATTTTAACATGTATTATGTATTTGTTAATTATGTGTTTGTGGTTTAGGGTAAATTTGGGAGAAAACTTTTTTTAGGAAGGAGAAGAAGGAAAGGAAAGGAAAGTCTTATCCCTTGTTTCTTCTTTAATAAACTGGCTGTAATTACTAAGAAATTTTAAAAATCTGTTATTGGAACTGAGATGTAGGATGAACTATACATATTTGGAATAAATTTTAGTAGCTTTATAAATTTTTATAATCATTATTCAGAGTGTGTTACCCCCATACCTCGATGCCTTTTTCTCTTTAACCCCCCACAGTGAAGCTGTACCCACATGAATTTTAAGTAACACCAAGTAATAAATGAAGTAATAACTGAGGTCTGCAAGTTCTACAAACCCCAGAGAAGTTCTGTGGTACAAACTTCCTCCAGGCACAGCAGCTCCCCCGACCTAAGGGACATGAAATGGCCCAAAGGGAAGTGGCAGATGTTGGACCAGAGCAAGAAGCAGTGGCTGTGCTGCTGCCCTAAGTTAGAACTTCCCCAAAAACACCTTCCACTCACCAGTGCTGGGCTCCTCTGCTGCCACACCCTGCTCCACGTCCTCAGGCTGCAGGAAATCTCTCTTCAGAACCTCAATGACCTGGATTCTTCTCAGGCTCACCAGGTCTACATCTTGTAACTTCTTTTCCAGCTGCTTTACCATGTCTCTGCTGGGCTGGCTGGTCAAAACTGTGATCTGAAACACAAAGCAGAGAATTAAAAAGCTGCCTCTAGCCCAATTCTCTCTTGAGAGGTGAAGATGTTGAGTAGAAATCTTGCTGAAATAGCTCATCTATGCAAGCAAATTTTTTTTTTTTTTTTTAGCTTTGGCTCACATTTAAGCCAATATGAAATGGATTGAGAGGTTCACTGGAGGAACTCTGCTCTGTGCTCTGCACTTGTGATCACTGAGTGTGTGTAAGAAGGAACTTGTACATTAATTATAGTTCAAATAAACTAAACTTGGTCTTCTCCCTTGAAAGCTGAATGGGAATTTTATATTTTTTTAACATATACAGTCTATCCTAAAGGTATTTCCAAAGAGAGCAGCAGCAGGTGTGATTCCCATCACCCAGTTTTGGTCTGATACTGAGAAAAGGAAACAAAAATTCAACTTATTCTGCACAAAAAAATGCTTGTGATTGGAGGGGGAAATTGCAATCACTTAAGAATGTGAAGCAGAAAGAGGCCTTTTTTTGAAACATTTTTTTTTTTTGGCCTTTTGTAAGGGTAAAACTGTCTCCTGCCTGTCAGTGATCAGAGCCTGTCCCTGCAGCATGTCTTACATCCCCTTGCAAAGAGAAGTACAATTAAATTGCATAATCTAGAGGAACAAGGATTGCTTAGGGGAGTAAAAACTCTCTATAACCATGGATTAACTTAATTTTTAATGTAGCTTGTTCCTTCAAGTGTACTAGAAAACGCCCTGGATTTTGTTGTGTGTCAAAAAGGGTCTTGTCTCTTGTTTGTTCCAAACCCCAGCTTTAGAGTTAAAGCACAAAGCACCTTTCAAATTGTCAGAAAAAATACCTTAAAGCCCCAAGAAACACAGAAAGTCAGTAGAAAAGTTTCCTGGACAGACACTGGGAGTGAGTCTCAATTGCAGCCTGATCACAGCATGACTCTGTGAGACTCTGGAAGGGTTTAAGGACCTAAATTTAACTTGTGGGAATCTCAATTTGCTTTTTATGACTGGCACGTGGATCCTGAGCCTGGGAAGTCTGAAATGTAAAATTTTGGAGCTGATATTTTCTGCTGTCCAGAGGAAAACACCATTTCTTTGTGAGTCCTTTCCCCTCAATAACTCCCTGTCCTTTCATGTCAGTTGATACTACTTGAAAAAATACTTCCTCCTGTGAACCTTGCTCTGCTTTCTGCATTCACACATCTGATCTCATGTGTTATTAGAAACTTCCCTCCCCTTCATGCAAAAACACACAATCAGAGCTGAAAACACAGCCACCAGTGTCCACCAAAACACAGCCACCAGTGTCCACCAAAATCTATCAGATCTTGGACCAGGACAGCTTTCTCTAGAAAAGATTCCCCAGGAATCTGTCCAGAGGGATTTGAGGACTTGATATCTTCCTTCAGGACTTCTGGACAGTGTATCTCTAAAAGTGCCAGAGTGCTGAATAATTAAATTTTTCTGCACGTTCACTGCACACAAAATACACATTTTTAAAGCACAATGATGTGGGATGGCTCCCACTCCCTTCCCAGCATTTTCTTACCTCAACAGAACTATTTGTGGAGCCTCCTGCTGCTGTGTGCCTGCTGTACTGCTTGAATTGCTGCAATCCATCCTGCACAGCTTGCACCACTCCACTCCCTCCCTGGGGGAAGCAGCCTTCGGCCGGCAGCGAGCGCAGCTCCGAAATGCAGGCTTGGATTCGGGCAAAGTTTTCTCTCACTTGCTGCAAAACAGGGTTCAAGGAGCAGGAAAAGCTGGTAAACAGCATGAAATGCTTCTCCATAATGTGGAGGAAGGCTGGTGGCCACAGAGATGTCAGCTCAGCCCAAGAACTCAGAGCTGAGACAGGCCCAGCAGCTGAACATGGTGGCCACAGGAAAGGTATTGAGTGAACTCTACCAAATTTATTTAAAGCAATACAAGACACTGGTGCCAGAGGTCACCTTCCCCACTGAAGAGGGAGCAGGTGAACATTTCACTTGTTTGCTTCAGGTGTGTGGGGCTCTGAGTCACTGCAGCACCCCTGGGCCATGGTTTGCAGGGGGGGCTTTCAGTGAGTGGGAAGCTCAGAGGCTCTGCTCAGTCCTTACTCAGTCCCACATTAATTTTTTTGATGCTTAAATGCTGATTTCTTACCTTGTCAGTCATCAGCTTTCATTCTGGCTTCTCTTTCTTTGCCCTCCCTGCCCTTTCCAGGGAAGCTTTATGGACTCCCCTAGTGAGGACACCAGTGGGAACAGAGACCAGAAACAAGCACTGAGGGAAGATTAAAACCAGGCCAAGTGTGTGTGACACTTCCCCATGTACTCTCCCCATCTCTATTTTCAGCTCTGGGGCTTTCCTGGCTTCATGATTTGTCTAACAAGCACCTTTTAACACAGCTTCAGTACAGCAGCTGATGTCTACTACTGGAATGTAGCACACCCCAAAAAAAAGCAGAGTGAATACAAAGAATGGCTTGGAAATTTTTAAAATGATTGTAAAAATGTTTTGCAGTAAACTTATAATTTGTTCTTGATTTACCAGCCAGAACAGAGAAGGGACCTACTTCTACTTAAAGGAAGAAAGGATAAAATACAAGCATGTTCTTCAATCTAGCCAGAAAAGTAAATATATTAGAAATCCCTGGAGGATAAAACAAATAAATGCAAATTAGGGATGAGGTACAGGTTTTACAATGACAAGTATTAACCACTGGATGAAATTATCAAGAGAAGCACTTGATTGCCCATCTTGTCTTAGATCAAAGCTAGATGGCTGTCTGGAAGGAAGTTTTAACAAGATAGGGCTACTTTGGTGAAATACAATATCCTGTGATATGAACAAAACAAAACAGTGATCTAAGGGCTCCTCTGTCTTTAAAAACTGCAACTATCAAAATGAGGAATTGTTGTTTAAATAAAAAAGACAGCTGATCAGGAGCAGCAGTCATGAGATTCATCCTTGTCACACTATCTATAACCTTTTCTACAAAATAAACACCAGCATTAGCCAGAGTCTTCTTGCAGATCACATTTGCTAATTTACTCTTGACCTCTGTTTTTTTGTTTTTCTCAAGATGTGAAGGCTTGACAAAACTTTTCAGCATGTTTCCACCATTGCTGTATAAAGTGGAAGGGTTAATCCTGTGTGTTTACACTGATGTGTAAATGGGAGTGCTCAGTGTGGTTGTTTCTAACAGGATGGCTTCAAAAATTCTTGTGAACTTTAAGATGCATATTTGTACTCCCAAACTATTACTGCAGAGCTGCTACTCATTCTCCATTTACATTTATTCCTCTGCAGAGCCCTAAATGAGACCAATATTTGTTTTTACTGACTTGTATCTCTACATTTAAAATCTGTGTGGATGTGGCACTTAGGTATTTAAGTGGTGGTTATGGCAGCGCTGGGTTAAGAACTGGATTTAATCTTAGAGAACTTTTGCAGATAATTCTGTGATTTCAGGATGTTTCTCAAATTCAGCACAGATATTTTCACTCTGCACCTTTCCCCTTCAATATCTAGAACCTCTCACACATTGGTAATATTTGTCCAGTGTTCAAATTATTACAGCTCAAGCTGTGTGTGCTAATTCTGAGAGAGAAGCAGCACAGCACAAAGCAGCACATCAAAGGTGCAACAGCTGCCCCAAAACACATTTTAGGAAGGAAGAGCACAAAACTTGATTTATCAGGTTCACAGATCAAAAATGAGACTCCTCCTTTTAAACTTCATCCTTTCATAAAATTCACCTTGCCGTGAAACGATCGGCTGGGTTTGTACACAGATTTTTAGATATAAATTTATTATGAATCATAACTTTTTTTTTAGAAAAAGAAGCTGCAGAGCCTGGGGCATACCGTGAAGGGCAGCAGACACTCCTGCTGGGGCTGCACCACGTAGAGGCTGAGCAGGGGCACTCTGCAGGGTCCTGCCAGGCCACAGGCCAGGCACAGCACATTCTCCAGAGCCTCAGAGAGCACAGAGCAGGTGTTGGCCCAGGAAGGGGAGGTGACATCCACCACCAGGATGTGACATGGCTGCTGGCTGGGAGCTTTAGCAGCAGGAAAAACTCTCCTTGGTTCTGAGGGGAATTTTCTGGAATTCATGGCTTCTGCAGGTGGGTGTTACGTGCACGGCGAGGCATCTGAATGGGAGAAAGAAATAAAACCAGCAATGAGTGAGTTCCTCCCTTTGCCACTCACTTGAAACACAGCTCAGTAATAATTTAGACTCCTACATCATTTTTCTCCCAACCATTTGCTGGCCATACTCTAAGAAACCCCCACAAAATGCATGTTTTCAGTAATGTCAAATGAGGCAGAGAGGCTCTTACAGGTGCAGTTTCAAATGCACCTGTAATTCTGCCCTGGCCAGGAGGTTGCACCCAAACCCCAGGGAGAACAGTCCCTGTTCCTTCATCCCCAGCAAAATGAGACAAGTAGCTGGAAAAGCCAAGAGAGGCCAGCAAGAAAATCCTTCATATCCATGAATTTTTGCTTTGAACTTTTGTCCTTCAGAGTGTTAAACACCTGGGATGAGCTCCTCCACAGACCTTGAATATGACATTTGCTCCCCACCCTCATCTCCCTTCAATCTTAAGCACAAGGGCATTTTCCTGCTAAAAATTTTATTTTTTACTCTGTGAGCACAGCCTTTCTAAAATCCTCTCTTCACTAAATTCATGCAAATCATTCAGTGGTGTTTCTAATGATACAGGAAATGCTTAAAAAAAAAAAAAAAAAGAAGTTGATATAACTGCAGACACCTTGATATAATAGGATATATTTTTTCTTCCTATGGTTTTCTTCCCAGCAGAACTAGTAAAAGTTTGAAGAAACCTTGGATTTTCACCCTTGGGCTCTGGTCAGAACCCAGGCCTGTCATTTGTGTGGTGTGTTCAGCTCACACAAACAGCTCTTTTATGGTCTCCAAGGAGACAAGATACTGCATTTCCTACAGCCTCCAGCACTTTGGAGTAAGAATTTCAGTGAGGCTTGGGAAGAAATGAGTTTCTGTCTGGCTGAAGAATCATCAGAAAAAAAGATAAATCTGAATTTTTAGGATTCCTTAGGATGCCTGTCAGTGCAGGCAAAACAAGAGTGATCACAACCTGAATTTCAAAATTGGGGTAAACACTTCAGAGCTGATGAAAATGTTACAAATTCAGATATAGATCATGTAGATATCTTGCTTTGGTTAGTCCTCTGGTGTAATTTGATTGCCAAATGAAAAACTGCCAGATACCACTTTAATCAGTGTTTCTCCTGGAGCTTTTCAATTTACAGCAGAGTTTACTCAATTACATCACTGAATCTGGAATGGACTTGTCTGTCTGAATTTTCTGTGATGAGGCTTCAATGCTACTGAACTCTGCAAGTCCCCAGAGCTTTCTCAAACAAGGAAACAAAACCCATCCTGTCAGAAATCCACATTTCCATGGCCTTAGCATTGGTTTCAGAGAGGAAAATGAGCTTTGATGCTGAAGCAGACCCAGTTTTCCTGATTTTGAACGAATTTTCTCATTCTTGGCACTCTTCAGGACCATGCTTATTTTTAATTGGCTTTGTTAAAATAGATCCCCTCATCAGCTCCTTACCAACTGAATTTCATTTCTTCATAATTGTGGTGTCTTAATTAATCTCTGCTTAGCAATATTAATGTGATTTAGATGCATCTCTCAGTGCAATATTTGACAGTATTTGACCTCTTTTATAGCTTTAGTGAGGCTGGAGAACAGAGGAATTCTGTGGAATGTGGTTGCTGTGGTGAAATGACATCCTCATTTAGGCATGGGGTGGACTGACAGAGCCCATCCCAAGGGATCTCTCCACAATTCTCTGAGAATTGTGCAAACTCTGAGTTCTGACAGCTGATTTGACATTAAGTTATTGCTCAATAAAACACAACTCTCCAGGTGTCAGGGCTGGTGATGTGCATTTTGCCCAATGCAAGGAGACACAAATTCTGCAGAACTAGAAAGGAATAAAAAAAACTTCTTTATCATGAGTGATTTGTGACTGAAAACACTCTGCAGTTGGATGTCATCCTATGTACTTAGTTTGTTGTAAAAAAAAAAAATTAAAATAATATTCAGGTCTAAAAAGGTGTAGCACTAAAGCCACTGGTTAAAGAGGCTTAAGGAGAATTGGTTTAAAAAAAGTGCTATTTTCAGAGTAAGCTTCAAAACCCTGTGAAACAGGAATATTCTCATGTGGAAAACAAATCAAGCTGCATAAATGGGTTTACTAGAGAATAAATTGCCTGTGCAGTGTGGATGGCCTCTGGTGTGAATCCTTTTTTCCACCTAGCCTAGAAAGGAAGGTATTTATTTTAAAAGGTCAGGATGAATGGAAGAATAAAGTCAAAAAAGCAAAAGAGTTCACAGAAAATCAAGCTACTAAAAACAAAATTATTCCAGACCCTATATAATAGAAGATATTATGTGTTACTCTATTCATCAGTGCTATAATCAATCATAAATAAATGGCTTTAGGCCTGTGCTTTTATTGACATAAAATATCAAACCTTAGTAAGAATTGTCACTTTATATTAGTGTTAAATTCTCTCATTATAACCTTTATAGGTTTGGGTTTTTTTTTTTCCCCAAAAGAAGAGGAACTATAACATTGTAAGAGTTTTGAAAATGGCATTTTTAAATCCTGAATCACTAAAAATGAGTAAAAAAAAAAAATAAAACCTTAACCAGTGTGTGGACAGAGCAGCAGGACAAGGACAAACTCCTGCAGAATTCCCAGGTGCTCCTGTGGAGGAACAGCAAACTCAAACCCCACTACAAGAGCTGTGTTATCAGGGGGACTTGTGCTTGATTGACAGGCTGCAATTCCCAGAATTAAACTTGATCAGAACTGTAATAACTCTGTGATCAGATTATGGGCACAGCTAATGAAGCCCCACGGGGCAGGGGCTCCATCTTCCCTGGCATCTTGATTAAGAATCTGGGATGACACCGTGTCAACACACACACACTAACCTGATAAAAACCTGCATAATTCATGGGCTGAACGTGCTGCAGGCAGGGAATCACCACTGAGGCTGCACAGAAAATCCTGGGAAAAAAGTCCTGCACAGAAAAACCCACGTGCTGGAGCAGCCTGGAATTCTCCTCCAGCTCCCTGCATTTCCACAGCTCCTACAACCTGAACTCCTCTACCCTGGGTGTCACCTCACAGTCTAAAGTTTCAATCTTCCTGTGACATTTTCATATTCATATTTCCTGTATTGTTTTGGTTTGTTTTTAAAGTTGAAAGCAGCAACACTCCCTCACTGGTGGCTGGATCCTGGGAGCAAGGGAAGGCAGCATTTGTTCCCATAGGAACACCAGGATGTGCCAAGGTGGTTCTGGCTTTTGAGGTCTCTGCAGGGACTGGGAGAGCTCTGCTGGGATGTACTGGGACTGGGAAAGCTGTACTGGGATGTATTGGGACAGCTTTATAGGGATTGGGACAGCTGCACTGGGCTGTACGGGAATTGGGAAAGCTGGACAGGGACAGCTGTACTGGGTTGTACTGGGATTGGGAAAGCTGGACAGGGACAGCTGTACTGGGTTGTACTGGAATAGGGATATCTGTACAGGGATTGGGACAGCTCTACCGGGCTGTACTGGGATGGGGGCACCTGTACTGGGCTGGACAAGAATTGGGAAAGCTGGACAGGGACAGCTGTACTGTGTTGTACTGGTATTGGGACAGCTGTACAGGGATTGGGACACCTGTACTGGGTTGTACTGGGATTGGGACAGCTGCACTGGGCTGTACTGGGTTTGGGACAGCTGGACAGGGATTGGGACAGCTCTACAGGGATTGGGACAGCTGTACTGGGTTGTACTGGTATTGGGACAGCTGTACAGGGATTGGGATAGCTGGACAGGGATTGGGACAGCTGTACAGGGCTGTACTGGGATGGGGGCACCTGTACTGGGCTGTACTGGGATTGGGACACTTGTACAGGGATTGGGACACCTGTTACTGGGATTGGGACACCTATATTGGGCTGTACTGGGATTGGGACACCTGTACTGGGTTGTACTGGGATTGGGACACCTTTACTGGGATTGGGACATCTGTACTGGGCTGTACTGGGATTGGGACACCTATACTGGGCTGTACTGAGATCAGGACACCTGCACTGGGCTGTATTAGGATTGGGACACCTGTACTGGGATTGGGAGCCCCGTGTGTGCCTGCAGGGTGGCCAAGCCCCCAGGGGTGTCAGGGCAGACCAGCAGCTCTGCTGGGCTCCCTCCCATCCCATTGTTTTCCAGACACCATTCCCTGCTGCCATCCCGTTTTCCGCTGTGGGAAGGATGGATGGGGAGGGAAACGCCCAAAGCTGGAGCCTTGATGGGCCATTTTGGTGCTGCAATTAAAGCAAAACCAGGAATAAACCCCTCTGCCCGATCTGGTTTTTAAGGTGCACCTCGCACCCCTGAATTTCCCACATTTTCCTTCAAGTTTGCTCCCCATGAACAGCGCTGTCCTTGGATGCCTGAACTGCATTTCCCGGAGAAGTGAGCGCTAATTATCAACTCCATTATTACCACAGGAGCACGGGGTGATGTCTTTCACCTCCCAACTCCCAACACCCTGGGCGAGCCTTTCCCTCAGGAATTCGGGAAGGAAAAGGAAGCTGCGTTCCTGCTGCGGGAGGGCCGGGCCCTGCGGCCGATCCCGATCCCGAATCCCGGGTGGATCCCGGGTTGTTCCTGAGGGAATCCAGGCCCGGACCCACCTGGGCGGGGCCTTTTCACAGTCCCTGTCCCGGATCCCGGGTTGATCCTAGGTGGATCCCGGGCGGATCCCGGGGCGGGGCCGTTTCCCGTGCCTGTCCCGAATCCTGGTGGATCCTGAGTTGATCCCGGGCTTGTTCCTGTGGGAAAGCCGCGATCCAGGCCCGGACCCACCTGGGCGGGGCCTTTTCACAGTCCCTGTCCCGAATCCTGGTGGATCCTGGGTGGATCCCGGGCGGATCCCGGGCGGGCGGGGCCTTTTCCCGTGCCTGTCCCGAATCCTGGTGGATCCTGGGTTGATCCCGGGCTTGTTCCTGTGGGAAAGCCGCGATCCAGGCCCGGACCACCTGGGCGGGGCCTTTTCCTGGTCCTGTCTGAATCCCGGTGGATCCCGGGTTGGTCCCAAGTTAATGCCGGTGGATCCCGGGCCTGTTCCTCAGGGAATCCAGGCCTGAACCTACCTGGCAGGGGCCTTTTCCTGGGCCTGTCCCGAATCCCGGGTTGATCCCGGGTTAATCCTGGGTTGATCCCGAGGCTGTTCCCGTGGGAATGCAGGTCTGGACCCACCTGGGCAGGGCCTTCTCCGGGTTCTGTCCCGAATCCCGGATGGATTCCGTTGATCCTGGGTTGATCCCGGTTCATCTCGATTTGATCCCAGTTTGATCCCGGTTTGATCCCGGTTTGATCCTGGTTTGATCCCGATTCATCCCGGTTTGATCCCAGTTTGATCCTGTGTGGATCCCAGTTTGATCCTGGGTTGATCCTGGTTCATCTCGATTTGATCCCAGTTTGATCCCAGTTTGATCCCAGTTTGATCCGGTTTGATCCGGTTTGATCCCGGTTTGATCCTGGTTTGATCCCGGTTTGATCCTGGTTTGATCCCAGTTTGATCCCGGTTTGATCCTGGGTTGATCCCGGTTCATCTTTATTTGATCCCAGTTTGATCCCGGTTTGATCCCGGTTTGATCCCAGTTTGATCCCGTTTTGATCCCATTTTGATCCCGATTCATGCCGGTTTGATCCTGGTTTGATCCCAGTTTGATCCCGGTTTGATCCCTGTTGGATCCCAATTCATCCCGGTTCCTCCCGGTTTGATCCCGGGTGGATCCCCCGCGCATGTGCAGCGAGCTCTTCCCACAATCCCGAATTTGGGATGCTCGGGATAACGAGGATCGCACTCCTTTCCCAAAAAACTGCACTTTGTGACCCTCCAACACTGCTTAAATTGTTTTTACTGTCACCCCCCAATCATCCGAATTAATGATGCCAAAATTAACCCCAGGAAGTCTCAATTAAAGCCAAAGGGAGTTGGAAGATTGGATATCTGGGACTGTAAATTTATGGCCCTTCAAGGACTCTGGAAGAACCGGAAGATGCAGAAGGGATTAAAGGCTGGAAAATTGGAAAGTCCCCGTCTGAGAAAAAGATGATTAAAGGGCTAAAGAATGTGGGCCAGATGAGAGTGAGAAATCATTGACTAATAGGGATAAAATGCTAATTAATTAAGATAATGACCTGATTTAGAACCAGTGGACATTAGCAGCTGGCCAGAGGTCCCTCTTAACTATGTGACATCCCAAAAATCCCTCCTTGAAGGGTAACTCTGTATTTTGGAGATAAAAATTTAATGGTGTCAGTTTACAGCTGTGCCAGTTAAGTGATGCAAAAGGAAATCCAGGATTTCTCTAGAGGGAATACTTTTACTGCATGTATGTAAACAGAGGGAATATTTTTACTGGATGTATGCGAGCAAAGCCACATCTCTTTACTGTAAAGTGAGTTACTGAGATTTGGGGTTGTTTTTCCAGTTCACTCTTTAAATTTTCACTTGACTTCCAGCTCCTTTGGGGCACGAGGGAATAGATAAGTAGGGAATCAAGGGAGTTTAAAGCCCCAGAAATGCCTGAAACTCACAGGGAGGGTGTGAATACAAACCCCGTTAAAATTCCTCATATTTATACATATTGACAAAATTAATATAGATAAAAATTTACTTCAAAACAAAACGCTGTGCCTATTGTATTATATACAGGATTTTAGGATATAAGAAAGCTCCGTCTATAGAACAGGGTTTGAAAGGGTAAATATAACTTCTGTATTTATAAATTAGGAAAGGAAAGGAAAGGAAAGGAAAGGAAAGGAAAGGAAAGGAAAGGAAAGGAAAGGAAAGGAAAGGAAAGGAAAGGAAAGGAAAGGAAAGGAAAGGAAAGGAAAGGAAAGGAAAGGAAAGGAAAGGGAAAGGGAAAGGGAAAGGGAAAGGGAAAGGGAAAGGGAAAGGGAAAGGGAAAGGGAAAGGGAAAGGGAAAGGGAAAGGGGAAAGGAAAGGAAAAAGGAAAGGAAAGGGAGAGGAAAGAAAAGAAAAGAAAAGAAAAGAAAAGAAAAGAAAAGAAAAGAAAAGAAAAGAAAAGAAAAGAAAAGAAAAGAAAAGAAAAGAAAAGAAAAGAAAAGAAAAGAAAAGAAAAGAAAAGAAAAAAGAGAAAAAAGGTCCCGATCGCGGCTTGCCTTGAGTCGCTGCTGCCACCGCGTGGTGAAATGAGGAATTGCAGCCTCCCCATGACCCAGTGGTACAACCAAAAAAACCCCAAACCCACACAAAACCCCTCAGAAACGAGCAAAAACCGAATTAAACTAACCCGTAAATCCACCGAAATCCCACAAAAAAGCCGAATTCCCGTAATTAAAGGTGGGATGGAGCAAAGCGCGCTGCGCATACGCAGTGCCCTTCCTGGCTCAGTGCTGCCGCCCTTTGGCGAGACTCGGTGCTGCAAATGGGCGTTATTGAATTTTAGGGGATAAAATTGAATTTTTGGGGATAAAAATGAACATTTTGGGGATAAAATCTGAGTTATCTACGCTGGAGAAAATGAAAACTTTGATGTAATACTGAGGAGATTAATAGGTGTTATTTTGGGGGGTAAAATAGAGGTTATTAGGGGACAGGTAGGGAAAATTTGAGGGATAAAAGCTGTAAGGGATGGAATCAACATTTTTTGGGGAGGGGGATGTGAGGTAAATTCTAGGGGGACAGAGGGAACATTTTGTTTTTAAATCTGGGGTAATGTATAGGGGACAGAGAACACCTTGGAGGGAAAGGCATCAGTGAATTGGTCAGCGAGGCTGGGGGGATATTTTGACAGAGATTAAAATCTAGAAATATGCTGATATTAATTTTTTAAAATATGTATAAGCAAAACATCTGAAAACACTCCACTACAAAACTCGGGTGCCCTGAAAGTCGGGATAAATTGTGATTTTATTTCCTGGTTTTATAGTTAGGAAATTGCTCAGGTGTACACAGATTAATTGTTTACATCCTTTGTCTCTTCTGATTGAAGTAAAAACATCATTCCCTTCCCTCCCTTCCACAATTCCAGGCTCAGTATTTATTCTTTTACTGCTGGAATTTGCAGAGGGAGTGCTGCCAGGACTGTGCTTCCAGAACATTTTTTTTTTTTTTTTTGAGCTTCAAGCAGCTCGTGGTTTCTGCTGCCTGACAAAAATCCTGGGATTTTTTTGGGGTTATTTAGGGAGAAATACAAGGAAAGATTAAATGGATGGCAGAAATAAGACAGGATGCAACAGCCCTGTGATGGTTTAGCCTTGAACATGGAATTACTCTTTGGCTTATTGCAAATATTTAATATAATGTTAGGAAAAACCAGCAATAATCCTGGGAATGGGAGCCCTGGATTCCCACAGTTCCCTCTCCCTCCGCGTTTTTCTGAGCAAGGAAATTTCTGCAGTTTCCAGGTTTTCCAGCCGGTGTCACTGCTGGGTCAGGCAGAGCCCTCCCAGCCAGGAGGAATCCAGGAGATTTTTCTGGCTCTATGGAAGAGCAGCAGTTCTTATTTTTTATAACCTTTAAAAATCCAAAAGATTTTTGGGGTATTTTTCACCTTTGTTTCCTTTCCTGTCATGTCAGACCCAACATGTGAGTTCTTGAAACACTCCAAAAAGAGCAAAATTTCTTTTTATAGTTCAGAAGAAGAAATTTTGGTCTCCATTCTTAATAAGCTCCCATGGCAAGCACTCTAAAGTAAATTTAAATATTGTTTATTTGTAATTGTCCAAAGGCATTCTGTGAAAAAATGGTTTGGAAGATGTTTCCTGACTTGGATCTCCAGCTGAACTCTGGAAAGTCAAAAGTTCTGCTCCTAATCCCATCCACCCAGTCAGAACAGCTGAAATTGTGCAGAGCCAAATCTGATTTTCAGATCCTACAAGACCCACTGAGGAAAAGTGTTTGTTTGACAAGTGCCCACCATAAAAAAGAATAAAATAATTAATGGGGGGGCTCTGCATCACAAGATCCCTGTGAGCACCTGGGCTGCAATTAATCAAACTTATAATATTTTTGCTTTTTAAATTAGCCACTTTATGAATTATAGAAAAGGAAATTATTGGCATTGGTAGCTGATTCTTTTAAATGCAGTTTAAAAAATAAAAATACTAGAAATACACCTGGAGTTCAAATTCCACAGTGCTGACTCTGGTCGAGGTTTGGAATTCTGTTAGCAACATATTTCCCAAAATTCCTCATTTTCCAGGTGTTGGCCTGTCTTATTCAGAACTATTTTCAGATATTTTGAAGACAATTTTAAAATAAAGTTTTTAAAATTTGTGCTGTAGATGGGACATCCTTGAAACCTGACTCCATGAGGAATTGGGGTTTGACAACACAGGACAGGAAAACACAAATTGTTGCTTGTTCATGAACAATTTGGTTTAAACACTGAATATTGAAAAAAAAAACCAAAAACTCACACACAAATCACCCTTATTTTTATTTTTTGCTGGAAAGTGGCTGGAGAGGTTGGTCACTCCTGGGTTTGGTCACATCTGGTTTAGCTTTAGGTGATGAGAACTTTTGGAAAATTCCTCCACCTTTCCTTTTCCTTGAAAATCACGTGGGTGTTGTTCAAGGAACAGTGTTGGAGGTCACAAGAAATTTCATGGAATAGAATTAAACTAATTAAAATGGAATTTCATGGATATGAAATGAAATTTTGTGCAATGCAACAGAATGAAATTTCATTTCATGAAAGGAAATTTCATATCACTTCATGGAATGAAATGAAATAAAATGAAATGACATGCAAGGAATTTCGTGGGATGAAACAAAATGGAATTTCAAAATTTCATTTTGTGACAGGAAATTTCAGTTCGTTTCATGGAATTAAATGAAAAGCAATTTCATGAAATTAAATGAAATGAAATTTTGTGGAGTGAAAGAAAATAAAATAAAATTTTAAGTGTCATTTAAGTGTCAATGTAAGTATCATGGAATGGAGTGAAACTGCATAGAATGAAGGGAAGTGAAAGGGAATTTCATGGAATGAAATGAAATCTTTTGGAAGTAAATGAAGGGAAACAAAATTCTATGGAATGAAACAAAATTTTGAAATGGGGCTGCACTGCTTCTGTCTCAAGGTGAGGGCTGAGTTTAGACTTTCAGCTTCAAGCTGGGTTTAAAGAAGAAGAAATTGTTCCCTGTGTTTATGTCACTTTGTGTTCAGCCACAGCCTATTCACCTTTAGGGGTGATTTTCCCCTCACTTTTGTGCCTGGATAACCCAGAACAGCTCTGATCCCATTAACTTCATGCTCCATGCACCTGGAGAAAATAATGAAATTACACCTCGGGATTTAACCTGCCCAGAATTAAACACTGCAGCTCTTCCTGTTAAGAGGAACCAGGAAATGAACAACAAAAAAAACCACAGGAAAATAAAGATATAAAGATATTAAGCAGGCAGCACATTCCTGATTCTGATGTAGCCCATGGAGCCTGGCTAAAGGATAACCCTGTGGAAATAAAAATAAAAATAAAAACAAAAAACAAAAAAAAAAAAAAAAAAAGAAATCAGAAACTCTCCCATGCAAGATCATGGATAGATGAATGGATGAATGGATGAATGGATGAATGGATGAATGGATGAATAGATGATGGATGGATGGATGGATGATGGATGGATGGATGGATGGATGGATGGATGGATGATGGATGGATGGATGGATGGATGATGGATAATGGATGGATGGATGGATGGATGGATGGATGGATGGATGGATGGATGGATGATGGATGAATGGATGATGGATGGATGGATGGATGGATGGATGATGGATGGATGGATGGATGGATGGATGAATGGATGGATGGATGGATGGATGATGGAGGGATGGATGGATGGATGGATGGATGGATGGATGGATGGATGGATGATGGATGATGGATGGATGGATGATGGATGGATGGATGGATGGATGGATGGATGGATGGATGATGGATGGATGGATGATGGATGGATAATGGATGGATGGATGGATGGATGATGGAGGGATGGATGGATTCACTCACTGCCTTCCTGGGCTTTTGTGGTTATCCCAAATTCATGCCTTTAGGAGCAATGCTCATAGAATAACAAACGCTGTCTCCATGTGGATGTAATTAAAATCCGAGCATGAACACACAATTCTGTGAAACTCTTTTCTTCAGCTTCCCATCCCCCCAGGACCTTTAGGGCTGAGTTTCAGTGCTGATTCACTGTGTCTTGTGTGCCTGGCAGGTTGTTATTAGTTTGAATAACTTGTGTTTTCCTGCAGGAAGCCTGCACTGGTGCTGGCCGTGGTGATCACAGCCTGCAGCAGTCTGGGTGTGATTGCTGTGCAGGTCCTGGCAGCAGAGGAGGAGGGAAATGCATGGACAGATGACAAAAACCAAGCAGAAAAGCTGGCAGAGCCTGCAGGAGGAAGCAGCTCTGTGAATCCTCTCTCTGTGAATCCAAACCTCCCTCTCATTTTCTGTGCATGTTTCAGAGAAGGGACCTCAGCAAGGGCCTCCTGCAGGTAAAATAACCCCTCAGGTTGATTCTTTTGGATCCTCAGTGTTGGTTTTTATCCCTTTGTCAGGAAAATTAAGCCACAAACACTAGTGGTTTATGTCCAAAAAGGAGACAGAGGAGTCCTGTAACTTTATTTAAATAAAGGAAGAGGCCATTGGGCATTTCCCTGGGATCTCTCCAATTTTTGGAGGATGCAGCCTCCTTTTAATCTCAATTTCCCAGCTCATTTCCCTCTCTCTTTCCCCTTGGGCTGAGGTACTTGAGGGGCACAGACTTCCCAAACACCTGATACCTGAGATTCCCTTTAATCTATAACCCTCCCTTGTAATTTTTAATTCTTATGGAATTCATGGTTTTCCCCCATTGCTCTTTCATCTTTCAATATCCAATTTCATTTATCAATTTGTTTGTAAAGGCAAATATCTTTTTTCCATTCATCAATCAGTGGAATCCATCCCATAGTTTCTTTTATCTCTCAGTGCTAGTTTTATCTACCAGCAGACCGACAGCTTGTTTGTAAAGACAAATCCCTCATTCCTCAGTCAGAAATGTCATTTCTCTTGCAGTTTTCAAGCAGCTGGGGACTCCTGTCACAAATGTCATGGTCACTCCCAGAGATCCTGGGTAATACCTGGAATCTGGGAATTCCTGTTGGCATGAGCCACCCCTGCATGGCCCTTCCAGGACAGAAATCCTCTTTTGCTCTGGTCCCAGGGCTCCTTTCTGCCTCTGGCTGCATCTCCTGCTGCAGGTGAAAGCAAATTCCAGGTTTTGCCTGGATGTAGAGGAAAGGGACAGGAGGAGCCAGCAAAGCTCTGCAGACCCAGAGGAAGAACCTGCTGCAATTAAAACCAGGACCAGGGTGCTATTTGCTACAGCAACAGCCACAGGAGGCAAAGCAACAGCCAGAATATTTTTTTTTCTTTGCCTTTGCAGCTTTTTTGTGGTTTTGCTGCCTCCTGGTGCCAGTGGAGCGAGGAGCTGGAGCAGCACAGGTCTGACAACAAAGGCATGAGAGATGGAAAGAGCTCATGACACAACATGCATCCAGCCTCAAATATTTCATGTTATTTGGTAGTAAATTTATGACATCAATGCTTTTAGAAACCAGGAGCTTGCCCACCTCTGCACAGACAGGTGCACCTACAGAGAAAGGATTTTTTAAAAAAATTCTGAGAGTGGGAGGTAAAAACCTTCCTGGGGCAGAGAATTTCCTGTATGAGCAGAGATTTCTCAGGTGTGTAAATATTTCTGAGTGTCATTTAAGTGAATTACAACGTGATCTAGTTAATCATGGAATATCCTGAGCTGGAAGGAACCCACCAGGATCATTTAAGGAGAAAACAGACCCATCTCAAGTGAAGGTTTTGCACCTGCAATGGGCACCTGAGTCTCACCCTGCTGACTTCTCATCTGCCCTTTGCTGTGCTTTGGCTGAATCCTCTTCAGATCCAAACCATGGTCCAGAAATGATCATCACCTCTAAACCTCCTGATATTTAAAAGCTGCATCCTCCAGCAGTGTGGGGGTTTTTGCTTGATATTTTTGTCCATTCTTGGACATAATTTTTCCTGTTTGTTTTTTGGTTGTTTTAAAGTCCAATGAGAACTATCTAACTGCTTTTGAATTCCAGGAGGAGCAGGGTGATGCTGTTTGTTCCTGATTGCAGCAAGATTTCCATTGCAATTTTTTTACAATTATTTGTATTTTGCATTGTATTTTTTATATTTTTGTATTAAAAATTTGCAATTTTTACATTGCTCTACCAACCTGCCCTTGGACAGTTTTAACTCATCTGCATCAACAACTTAAAAAGAGCTGATGTGTCTTGTCTAAATGTTTTCCATTTGATGATGGGATTAGTGAAATGAGATGTCAGGAGTGAAACTCAAACCCTTTCACCCCACTGCTCTGCCTGAGCTCCCCACCAGTGAGATATTCCAACAAGGAACAGATATATGGAAGAAATATTTTATGATATGAGTGGTGAAGTCCTGGGATGGGTATTCCCAGAGAAACTGTGGCTGGAAGTGCCCAAGGCCAGGTTGGATGAGGCTTGGAACAACCTGGGCTAGTGGAAGGTGTCCCTGCCCATGGCATGAGGTTGGAATTTTAATTTTTTTTAGGATCTCTTCTCTCCAAACCATTCCATGATTCTAATTATAAAAACACCCCTTCTGACTGAAGAGAAATAGGACATTTCCCGTGTTTCCTTTCCAAGATTGGGCATCCTTGGGCTGCCGGGAGGAGCCGCGCCCGGGGAGCGCTCGCTAATGAGATCAGCGCCTTGTTTCATTTAATTTGCTGCCTCAGGCCGTGCTGTACAACCCCGGCCCCTTTGTCCCAGCTGGAAATTGCCATTTAACTCGACAGCTCCGCTCCTATTGTTGCCCGTGCAAAGATGGAGCAAGGTAGAGGAGGGGATGAAAAGCGCAAGGGAGAAAAGCAGAGGGTCAAAGTCAAGGTCAGAGCCGGGAGATTCCCCACGCCCTTCTCCTGACAATGGGGCAATTTATTTCTGTTCCCTCGGTGGAAGGCACTTTTATATCCTAATTTTCTCTTCCTTTTAGCCCACAGGGAATATTATCGCGCTGGCAAGAATAGGAACCGCACTCGCACAATTCCCCGCTTGAGGATGCTCCCGACCCAACGCGCAGCCCCTCTTCCTCGGGTTATTATTTTATTATTATTTTACAGCCAGGAAAAGCAGCAGCTACCCAATCTCATTTTGTACCCCCAGCCCTTCCCTTGTTTTATTGTGTTGCCAGCACAACACAGAGGAGCAGGAAAAAAATGAAGCGAGCACCAACACGAGGGGCTTTGTGGACGGTCCTGCAGATGCTCTGCCAGCGATTATCCCTCCTCCTTTTTCAGCTCTTGTCTCGCTTTTTCGCAGTGCCCTCCTCTGCACAAAACCTCTCCCAGCTGGTCGGGAAAGAAGAATTTGGGATCATTGTCCCCATCTCTATCAGCGTCTCGGCCGTGCCAGGCGAGCCCAGCGCTCTCCAGACAACAAAGAATATTTCACAGATATTTCGCAGGCAGCAATTTGATCATTTTCTTGACTCTGGCGCAAGACTGGATCATTTCAAATTATCTGAGATTGTGATTTAAGTGTCCATTTTTGCGCAGGGAGACGGCAGATTTCCCTATTTATTATTATTATTTATTTTAAATCTAGAAAAATAGCTTTTCCTTTGTCTCCCGGAGAACAAAGAAACGTGAACACGCGATTTAAACAGCGAGGGCTGTGACGGGCTGAGCCCATCCCCAGGGTGAAGGCGCTGCCTTTAATGGGGTTACACGCAGCAGAAATAAATTTGGCCGGGAGTCTGTAATCACTGCCTGAATTAATGGAAAAAAGAAGGTTCTTTGGTGCGGGCTGAATGGCCCAGCTGCAGCAATTATCTCGTCACTCATCAGAATGACGACAAAATTAGTTCCAGATATAAAACTGGGCAGGGGAGGCGAGAAAGCCACTGGGGATTTATTTCCCAGTAAAGGATACTGGAGGTTCCCTCTCCACCCATGACACCCATTGGGATTTATTTCCCAGTTTAGGACACTGGAGGTTCCCTCTCCATCCATGACATCCACTGAGGATTTATTTCCCAGTTTAGGACACTGGAGGTTCCCTCTCCATCCATGACACCCATTGGGATTTATTTCCCAGTTTAGGACACTGGAGGTTCCCTTTCCATCCATGACACCCATTGGGGATTTATTTCCCAGTTTAGGACACTGGAGGTTCCCTCTCCACCCATGACACCCATTGGGATTTATTTCCCAGTTTAGGACACTGGAGGTTCCCTCTCCATCCATGACACCCATTGGGATTTATTTCCCAGTTTAGGACACTGGAGGTTCCCTTTCCACCCAGGCTGGTGCCACATGCTCCTGGCTCGATGAGGGACCTGGATATCACTTTGTGCAATTTCATTCCTTTTTTTCAGGCATTTGACAAAAGTTTTGTCCCAAATCACCTCCCTGGTTCCCAGTTCCTGCCTTTGAAAGTTCCCAGTGTGGCTGAGCCTTGTTGTGGTGGTAGCTGGGGATGCAGGGAGCAGCATCCTCACACCTACAGTAACTTACACAGGTATTTATCCATCTGTTGGGGCTTCCAGGTGGGTGATTTGCTTCTTGGGAAAGCCAAAGAAGAGACTTTTTGGCTGGACATGCTCCAGCCATGCTGACCCCCAGAATCCCCCCGTGCTGGGCTCATCCCCCAGTGTGGGCAGCAGGGAGGGGGATTCTGCCCTGCTCAGGTGAGACCTCACCTGCAGAGCTGCCCCAGGTCCAGCATCAGGAGGATGTGGAGCTGCTGGAGCAAATCCAGAGGAGTCCAGGAGATGCTCCAAGGGCTGGAGCCAGGCTGGGAGAGCTGGGGGTGCTCACCTGGAGAGGAGAAGCTCCAGGGAGAGCTCAGAGCCCCTTCCAGAGCCTAAAGGGGCTCCAGGAGAGCTGGAGAGGGACTGGGGACAAGGGATGGAGGGACAGGACACAGGGAATGGCTCCCACTGCCAGAGGGCAGGGTTAGATTGATAGTAAGGAGAAATTCTCTGTGAGGGTGATGAGGCCCTGGCACATTGCAATATCACATTCCACATTTCACCCCCTGGCACAGGCAGGGACACCTTCCACCCTCCCAGGCTGCTCAAGCCCCATCCAACCTGGCCTTGGACTGGGCTGGAGAATCCACAACCTCTCTGGGCAGCCTGACCACCTGACACCACAAATCTCCCTGCCCTGTTCAGTACAAGCACAGGCAGCTCCAAGCCTAAAATAACTTAATAAATGCTGCATTCCCTATTTTGGGGGACTTTGAGATACAGCTGCATTGGATGGTGGGCAAAAAGAGCCTGGCACATTAATTTTGTGTTTTCATTTTAAGTATCTGCAGGAAGGACATTTTATAAAAAATTCATAATAGCCTCAGTTGACTCACTGCACTCTCCCATTGAAGGAGATTCAGAAGACTCTGGGAAGAAAAGCCTGTGATTTATTTAAAGAGGGCTTTTTTCTCCCCCCCTCTCCTCCTGGTACTCAGAGGCATGCAGAGCTTTTACTAAAATGAAAGCCTTGATTGCAGTTTGGCTTGTGTGCCCTGCATCCCTCTGTGAGCAGCTACCAGGCACCACTTTGTGCATTGTGCTCATAAATAACCCAGCTGCTGCCACAGGACTTCCAGGAAAGGGCTGACAGTGCCCCCTCCCCGAGGAAAAGCTGGCAAATGTGGTGGGAAAACCCCTTGGGAAGAGGCTGCCCAGCTGGCTCAGAGCTGAGTTTCTCAGGAAAACCTGATATTACCACCTTATTAGTGGTACTACATATTAATGGCTTTTTTTTTTTTTTTCTTTTCTTTTGTTTGTTTGTTTGTTTGTTTTTCTTTTGCTTTTACTCAGAGACAGGATTGAAACTCGAGAGATGGATTTTCTTGTTCGGACTTGGTTGTTTATTTATTCTTATTTAAAGTGCAGAGAGTTCTGTAACACTTTTAGTTAAGCTAAAAGAGAGTGAAAATGGAGGTAGATTTAATTAGTTACAAAGTTTTTTAAAGTCTAACTGTTCAATTAAAAGCTAACATCTACATTATTTATACTTTTGACTCAATAATCAAACACTGCAGTACTTTTTATCTAAGCAAAAACTACTACTTGAAATCATGTAGAAGGAACAGAAGGGAGAAGAAACAACACCTAAGAACTTTCATCTTGTCCTACACCTATTATTATATTCTAAACCCCCAAATTCCAAACCCTTTACAGTGTCATATTGCACATTCCTATTGAAACCACACACAAGTGATTCTCATTTCATCACTCAAATCTGGAAGCTTTTTCTAAGATCTCAAGTTTAAATCAGTGCTCTTTTGGGGGTCAGTGTCAGAAAGCACAGAGAGCTCCAAACTCCCAGGCCTCAGGGTTCCAACACTGCCTGTGAGCTGGGTTGATGTGGCCAGAAATGTGAATTCTGTCCCCATCTGGGTGGGGCAGTGCCCCTGATCTCCTGGCACACATTATCTGCTCATGGGCCATCTTTAAACCAGCTGGGCAATCATCTTTATCTTCCCACAGCCCATCCTCCCTCCAGGAGATATCTCCTGTTCATGGCCACTGAGTCCCAGGGCATGACTGATAAAATTCCATCATCCCACTGGGAGATGCTCCAGCCAGGGCAGGAGCCAAGCCTTTCCTACCCAGATCAAAACTGACATTTGGAACACCAGAGCAGCCTTTGCCACTGGATTCCAGAGGAAAGCCAGACCTTTGCACATCATCCCTGCACCTTCAGAGGAAACTGCACCTTCTCCAGGAGCACTGCTCCAGCTGAACCACATCTGCCCCTGCAGGAGGATGCAGCCACCATTGAATGGGACTGTGCCAACACCCTGACTGACTGACGGGTGTCAGCTTGGATTCTGACTCTGGCAGGGTTGGGATTGTTCTGTGTAATACTGCATTTCTATTTTAATTTTCCTAGTAAAGAACTGTTATTCCTAATTCCCATCTCTTTGCCTGAGAGCCCCTTAATTTCAGAATTATAATAATAATTTGGAGGGAGGGTGTTTACATTCTCCATTTCAAAGAGAAGCTCCTGCCTTTATTGGCAGACACCTGTCCTGCAAACCAGGACAGCCTGTCACAGTCACAGTGAGTGACCTCAGGTGACAACCACAACCCTGTGGCTCTGTGGGATTTCAGGATCCTGTCTTTGGGGTGAAATACAACAAGACATCACTTCCCAGCAAGTCCCCTCAGCCTTTTCCCAGCTGGCAGAGCTCTGGGACACTCTCTGTGCCTGTGCAGGGAATATTTTCATCTCTGCTGCTGTTATTAGTATTATCACTGCTAATGGTAATCGATAAATTAAGGGCTGTGGGATTCCCCACCGAGATATTGCTCTGCTGAGCCTTAGCACTTTGCAAACACCTGCTGGGAAAGCCATTCCTGCTGGAATTGCTGTGGAGCTGGCTGGGACAGCCCTGGGGGAGATAGAGACTTGTAAATCATCATCTTGTAGAGGCTGGTGCTGGTTTAGTGCAAGGATAAAGAGCCCACAAAGGCTTTTGTGCTGTGGGTTAGAGCCACACAATTCCTGCCCATGCCCAAGGGATGAGAAATCAGGGATGCTGTCCTTATCAAAGCAGGATATTTTCCTTGTGAAGAGACCAAGATCTTTGATTTGGCCCATAGTGTGTGTGTGCAACAACATGGTGAGTTTGGCAAAGGTGAAATAATCTCAAATATTCCAGGTAATGAGGGGCAGGATAAGAGGAAACAGCCTCAGGTTGCTCCAGGGTGGCTTAGATTGGATATTGGGGAAAATTTCTTTATGGAAAGGGTTGTCCAGCCCTGGCATAGGCCCAGGGCAGCAGTGGAATCACCAATCTTTAAAAACCACAGGGATGTGGCATTGAGGGTGTGATTTAATGGTGAACATGGTGGTGAGTTAATTCTTGAACTTTATGATTTTAGAGGTCTTTTCCAATCTCAGTCATTCTATGATTTGATTCTCTGAAATCATCCCCTGCCCAAGTGCTTCCTGCTTGTCTCACAGCACAGACCAGTGGCTCTCCCTGCAGTAATTTGGGGAAAAAACTGATGGGAAAACAGAAAGGGGGCTGAGGTGATGCAAGATTTGAAGTTTCTTGAGTCATGGAGAAGTAGCTTCAGCAAAGCCTGACCCCTCCAACACTCAGCACTCAGTCCCACAGCAGAGAGCAGCCAAAAAGCAGATTTTGGGCTCTTGTTTCCTAAAATGTGGGGCCAAAACAGAGCTCACAGACCCTCTGCAGTTCTCCAAGCTTCCCAGCAATCTCTTCACAGTGGGGCCTTACTTCTAGATCTCCCTCCACTTCTCTGAAGACATTTTTAGCTCATGGAACACAGCAAAGGCTGCTGGCCAGCACTGGAGTGGAGCTCTCTTGGATGCTGCTGCCAGCTCTTTCTCAGTGCTGATTTCTCCAGCATGTGAGCAACAGGTTGGAGCATTTCCCTTCCCAGCTGTCCTAGACAGGGAGAGAAGATTTTATTACTAAGCCCAGATTTACACTCGTTGTGCCTGTGTGCTTTCCCAAACTGTGTATTTCACAAGAATAATTGGGAAGGGGGAATCTCTCCACAGCTTTTCTTTCCTTAAATAAGCAGCTCTGTTTTTCTTGCCTGCAACTGCAAATTGACCAAACACAGCGTTTTTCTGCATGCATTCCCTCCCAAATCTCTCTGACTGCATATTTCATCTGCAGAGGATCCTCCTGTGGTGGCCTCCAGCCTGACCTGCTCAGAACAAACCATAAAATGAGTCCTGCTCCTCCAATTTGTCTGGGGAGGGAGGGATGCAGCTGCTGGTGAGCCCTGAGTGCTGCCATGCAGAGAGGCTGAGCACACCCCATCTGCCTCTGGGAGAGCTCCAGGATGCATGCTGAGCATCAAATCCACCATTAAACGGCTCCAGGGGACACAATGTGTTCGTCCCCATCCATCACCGAGCAAACCCTGGGAGCTGAGCCCGGCACGCTGCTCCTGCTGCTGCCTTTGTCCCAGTGCTGTCCCTGCTGGTTCCCACAGCCCCTCCAGCAAACTGTGAGCTCCACAGCGAGGCAGGATGGAAGGGAGGATGGAGAGCTGCTGGTTGTAATTATCATCACCTTTGTTTTCACGGCTGGGTGACAATGAGTTTAATTTCAGTTTCCGCTGAGGGTGAAGGGAATCTCTGTTCGCCCTTTGTTGGACACACTCCTGGATTTCCAGTGGGCAAGCCAAACCTGAAGGGAAAAAAGAAAAAAAAAAAAAGCATCTTTCCAAATGATCTCATTGTTGTTTCCTTCCCCTGGAGCCAACAAACAGAGTGCAGAGTGGTCAGCAAGGCACTGCTCCATCGGATATCCAGGAAACGCTGCAGGGAACCTGCTCAGGAGCTGCACTGTGCCATGAACGAGCTCAAAAGGAGACTGGGAGGCAGAGGTGACTCTGCAGGGTGGAAATCAGTGATGGAGCCTGAGGACATGAATGTTCTCTGGAGAAAAAGGAGAAGTTGAGAGGATTTAGGTCCCTGATCCTGCTGCAGCGCTGGTGGTTCCCTCCCCTTGCAAAGGATGTGGGAGGCAGTGGAATGAGCATGGAGGTGGGTGGGAAGCCCTTGGAGATGAATCAGCAGCATGAAAATCCTACTTAAATGAAATGCTGACAAAAGGAGATGAAAAGCCTGGATGGATTTTCCCTTCCTGACATCCCTGGCATTCTCAGGTCGCATTTCTGAGACAAGAACCATGGCAAGCTGAAAATGGGGAGTCTGGGGACGCAAAATTCCTGCTCAAGAGAAATTTTGGCTGATTTCTGGGAAAAATGGTGGGTGAAAGATGAAGGGAAATGGTCTTAGAGAGAAAGAGCTTCTGTGGGTGGGTTTGGAAGGGGAAAATCAGGGGAAATTGTCATGGCTCTTTCATTACAAGGGTCTGGAGTGCCAGGACAAGGGGAATGGATTCACTCTGACTTTTAGATGGGATATTGGGAAGAAATTCTTTGCTGTGAGGGTGGTGAAGCCCTGGCACAGCTTTCCCAGAGACACTGTGACTCTGCTCATACAGAGAGGTGGAACAAAATCATCTTTAAGGTGTTCTCCAACCCAACCCATTCTGGAATTCTATGATCTATATCTTCACAGAAACCTGAACAATTCTGCAGCATGATTCAATGGAGTTACAGTGAGCAGAAGCATCCTGGCCAATTTAATTTCTTAATCATCTCCTGTGGATGCCTTAGGAGGAGCCCAGAGCTCTCCAGGACCACCAGCTGAGGAGCTGTGCCCAACATGGATAAGTTTGGAGATGCTCTTCCCTTGCACATCCAGCCTTTGAAGTCACAGCCTCTCCCCAGGCCAACAGGCAGAGACTTGAGTGTGATTTGAGGAGCTGCAAAATCAGGTGGTGCTGGCTTAAATCAGGTCTTAAGCAGTGTATCCTCAGGCAGGGTTGAGAGGAGGCTCTGGAAGGGTGAAGCACAATGAAGGGAGGGATTTGAGTGCTGGAGGAAGGGGATGGGAGAGGTGGGAAGTTGTTCCTGGAGATAAGGAGATGCAGGAGAGGCCACACAGCAAACACTGAGGGGCTTCCTCTGTTCATCTGAGGCTCCAAAACTGGGGAAATAAAAATGAGTGTAGGGCTGGGCTGGCTCCAGGCGGTGGTGGCCACACCCCTGGAGTGCTGGGCTGTGGGCAAGCAGTGGGAGAGGAGCAGATCCCAGGGATATCTCAGGTTTGGGGTACCAGGGATGTTCCTGTGTCTCCATCCTTGGATGTTTTCAAGGCCCAGAGTAACCTGGTCTGACCTCATGGGTGACCCTGCTCTGAGCAGGAGGTTGGAGTAGAAACCTGAATTTCCTTTTATCCTAAGCCATACCCAGACTGTTCCTCCTTTTGAAGAACCTTTCTAGAGCACCCAGGGTGTCAGGGAAGAGACACCAGCCCACCACCCCAGACAGCAATTTCCTGATTTTTTGCAGAGCAAATTCCACACTGGTAAATCTGGTATGGTCAATCTTCAAGTCCTTTCCAACCCAACGATCCTTTAGCACCTGGAGATGTCCCAAAACATGTTGAAATGAAGAAACCATGACATTAAATTATTCTCAGGGACAGTGGTTTGTTCTCCCATCTGGCTGCAAACATCTCTCTGCTCCATCCACTGTTGGAAAAGCCAAAAGGAAATTCAGCACCACCAGCACCAAATCCCCTCCTTGCAAACAGAACATCTAAAAAATCCTTTCCATCTCTTGGTCACCCTCAGCCCCCTCTATTTCCCAGCCAAATTCTTCATTTACAAAGAGCAGTGGCTACAACAAAACAAGTCTGGGTAACTCAGGGTCAGCACTGCTATTTTTTGACAGGTTTCCTGTGCTTGCAGGATCTTGGTGTGTTGTGTCTCCATCACCTCCTGCATCTCCACCCTGTGCTTGATGGGTGTGTGGTGCCAGATTCAGGGTGGTATGAACAAGCAGATCTCAGCTTGTTGAAGTAACTCACCTTTTTATTTTCTTTGACCTGGGGCTGCTTTTTTGGCACTAAGAATAAAACAATAATTTCAGGGCAGAGGAAATTTTAATATCTCTCCTCCCAAAATAGCACTAGAGAAGAATGAAGATCTTCTAGCCTGAAGAACTTGGACAGATGGAGCAGGAGGCTTTTTACAGCCATCATCATTTATTACTTAATTTTCCCTCCCCAGGTAAAAGTGGGAAACTTTTCAGCCTCGTTTTATCCCTTTCTCAAGCTATTCATAAATTTTTCAGTAACAGCTTTGTAGGCAGCAAGTTCATTCTCTGAATGAACATCCATTGCCTGGAGGGTGTACTCCTCTGAAACATTCATGGGATCCCATAAATACAACAGGATCCCATAAATCTGAGCAAAAAGGAAGAAAAACAATTATTTCAAAGCACAGCAAGGGACTACCTTGTTTGTTTACCATGCAAGCACAGCACAATTCATGTTTTAACTCCAAGAAATCAGAATTATTTCTTTAAAAGTGCTGTTCCAGTAGGAAAATAGCTCCTTGATGCTACAGAGGGATAAGGAAAAAGCAAATTGAAAGCCCTAAAGGACAGATCCTTAGCTCTTAGGATGCTGAAAGTGGAATTTGTGAGTCATAAAGCTTTTCTGTTTGGTTTGATTTGGAGCTGCTGACTCTGGGTTTATTTCTGGGGTTGCCTTTGCCCAGCTGGACACCAGGGATGGAGACAAGGTGTTCCTGGGGTTCCACAAGCCCTGCAGGAAGGCTCATGGGTGGTTCCTTGGTCAAAGCCATCCCACAGCCCACATTCCCAGCAGCAGTTTCCCGTGGGGGAGGCTTGTGCAGGGAAGTACCATGGGATGTATCCATCAATCTTTAAATAAAATTCAGCCCCCAGCCTCACTGGGCAGCCACCAGCCCAGGCTGGGAAGTTCAGGCATTCCTCATGGATGGGGGAACACAGGACCTCTCCAGGTGCACACCTCAGGGTGAACAGCTGATTTTGGCCTCTCTGTGTGCACAGCATTGTTTTCTCCAGCAGGGATTTGCTAAAAATAAACAGGCATCCAGGGAAAAGGGGAGAAAGCAGCTGTTCCCATGGGCAGGTGCCAGTGCTGAGGTACCCAAGCTGAAAACACAGGAGGAGCAGACTCAGCCCAGATCTTTGCTTTTGGACAAGGTCTAGGTCAGGAACCACCAGGGAACACCAGCAGCAGCTTTCCCCCTCTTCCCAAACCACTCTGCTCCCCTCTTCCTTGCTTTGGGGATTGCTGTGGGTTTCCCTGCAACAATAGTGGGACAGCAAAGCTCAGGAAGCTGGAGAGGAACAGGAGCTGATGTCACGTTCTTTCCCCTTCCACATCACTCCTTCTCCAGGAAGCCTGACCTCTCTTTTGGGTGTTTTCCAGGTTGCTGGCCTGAGTTTTCATCCCAAGGGCAGCACAAGGCAGGTCACAGCCTGGTGTGATGCACCAGTGGTGTGAAACATCTCCCCTTGTTGGCTGAAAGAGTCTTGGGGGCAAAATGTCCCTAAATCCCATCCTGGGAAGATCCCTTTTCCCTCTTCTCTGCTCTCCCACCATAGCCTTGCTGTGTTCCTGGGGCTCTGGAGTCCCTGGGCAGGCTCATGGGGATGAAGAGGAGATGGAAGAGAGGAGGTGGAACATCAACACACACCCAGGTGTGAAGGACGGTGCCTTTTGCAGGGAAAGGATGTGCTGCCAGGACATGTGTCCTTCCTTTGTGAGTGTTGGATGCAGAGGGGCTTGGGAAAGCCTTTTGGAAGCTGGTGGCTCATGGGCTGGGATGGCACAACCAGCAGGAGACTGTCCCACCCAGCAAATGGCAAGAGAAGCAGGAGGGATGCATTTTAGGAACCTTCTACAGGGAGCCAAAGGTTTTTAGCACTTTTCCTTCCAGGCCTTCAGCTCCTGTTGCTGATGCTGTTTTTGCAAGCTCAAAGCATGTCCAGGGGCTCAAAAAAACAGTGAGAGTTTGGGATTGGGATGGGGCCAACCCTTTGTCAGCACAACCCGTGCCATGGGGACATGGAACAATCAGAACCTCACCAAGGCCAGCTAAAACACTTCCCAGTGGCTGCAGAGCAGCTGGGCCATGGCCCAGCATATTTATTTATTTATCTTGTCTTTGCTCTGTGTCAGTGAGCAAAGTCCAATTTGGTTTTTGGGGAAAAAGGAAAGAACACTTTGGAGAATGTTCTCACCTGCACCAGGTTAAAAGTGAGGTGGGAGTGAGAACCCCTGTGTGCTCCTCATTGGATTGGGATTTTTTTTGGGAAGGGAAAGGAGTTTGAGCAGCCCCATGTCTCCATCACACCCCAAAGCTGCAGAATTTGGGCTTTATGCTGCTCTTGGCACACAGTGATGTAATTAAAATAAGATGCAGACAAGGGTCTTATCCCACTCTCCACCAGGGATGAGGAGCTGGGGTGATTAATGGGCAGGGAGCTCGTCACAGATTAGCACTGGGGGATGGGGATTAAGGTTCTGGGGGGAATGGGAGCCTCCAGAGCAAATTCAGATTTCCTCAATGCTTACTCAACCTCCTGCCACGGCAGATCTCCCATTGCCCGGGTTAGGTGTTGAGGAGGAGCAGGATGTGCTCCCCTCAGCTGAGGGATGTGTGATTAATGGGTTTGCAGCCCCCGTGGTTCATTAGAGCCTGGCTCCAGATCCTTGGGATGACTCAGTCCTTTACAGATCCTCGGAGGGTTTCTGTGCAGGACCCAAAATCCCTGCTCCTGCTCCCTGCAAGCTGGGGGGGCCGGCTCAGTTTATTTGGCAATGGTGACACATCAATAAAATAGGAAAAGACTGGGAAGACTGGGGAAAGGGGTGTCAGGGGCCAGACAGGGCTGAAATCTCCAGGCTGAGCAGGATAAGGCAGAGAAGAAAAATTGACTTTCTGGTGTAAAGAGAATAAAGGGGGTTTGTAAGGATGGCTGTGCTGGCACTAGGACACAGCTGGTTGGAAAGGAGGGGTTTATTTATTTGGGGTAACATGAAAAGGGCCATGTGGGGTGCTGGTGACATTCAGCTGTGGTGGTTTTGGGGGGAATGGGTGGGGAGTGACAGCTGGGGAGGGGTCCCTGGGGGTGCAGGGCTGGGGGACATCGGAGCCAGGACACGTCTGTGTGCTGCGGGGTGTTTGGGGGGCAATACTTCGGGGACACCAGGCTACATCACTGCTCAGGACACGTCACCCCTCGGGGGTCTCCGTGTCCCCCTGCTCCCCGGGGCTCCGTGTCACCCCTCCCGGAGGGTTTTGTGTCACCCCTTCCGAGGGTTCCAGGGGGTTCCAGGGGACTCGGTGTCACCCCTGCCCGGGGGTTCTAGGGGGTCCCCTGTCCCCCCTCCCGGGTCCCCTGTCCCCCGTCCGTGGGGACACCGTGCCATCGGGCGAGCCCACGCCCCGCCGTGGGGGGGACATCAGCAGTGATGGGGGCTGGACGCGCCCATGATGGACCGGCAGCGGGGGGGGGGCGTGAGGGGTGTGTGAGCAATTGCTGGACTTGGACGAGCCAATTCCTGCCGGAGGGGGTGACCATCCACATCCGCGCTATGTTTACCCCCAACTAAGCCGTCCATCCAAGAATTCCCGACATCACTCCCTGCGAGAACTGAAAAAACTCAAGATAAATCCTTCGCGGGCAGAAAAGCTGGGAGCAGAGGGATCGGTGCGGGGGTGCCGTGTCCTCCTCCCCCCCGCGCGGAGTGGTGCGCGCGGCGCGGGGCGGGCCGCAGGGCCGCAGTGGCGGAGCCGCCCCGTTCCTCCGGCGCATCGCGGTCGCCATGGCGCTGTGCGGCCGCTCCGCGCTCCTCCCGCCGCCCCCGCGGCACCGGCCCCGGCCCCGAGCCCCGGGACCCTTCGTCAGGTACCGGAGCGGGCAGCGGGGAAGGCGAGGAGGGAGGTGACAGCCGGCGGAAAGGCTGCGCTGAAGGGGCTGTGGGCTGGGGAAGGGTGTGCGGGGTGTGGGGGTGTATTGGAGGGGTGCTGAAGGGGGGTATGGAGGGTTTGGGTGAATTGAGAAGGAGTTTGGTGTGCGGGAAACTGAGGTTTTCACAAATGTGACGCTGCTCGGGGAGGAAATAGCGTTAAACGCCGGTGTGGAGGCGTTGGGGTGGGAGGGATGGGGCGCAGGGCTTTGGAGGTGCTGGAATCGAGGGGCTGCGGAGAGGCTTTAATCGGATTAAGGGGTTCGATATGGGGTGCTCACAGAGATGAGGGTGCTGATTTGGGATAAAATAGGGATTAACAGCTGATTGAAGGCGTTGGGGTGTGAAGGACGGGGATGCACAGAAGGAATGGGGCAGTAAGGAGAGGTTTTGTGGCGCTGGTTTAAGGGGGTTTTGAGGGGCTGGGAACGAGAGGGAAAGCATTGATGAGCACACGCAGATTTGGCCAGAATGGGGACAGGTAGATTTGGCAGGTGGCTAGCGGCAGGGAGGTGCTGGTGGCCCTGCCAGGAGGGCAGACAGGAGCCTGGTGTGACCCTGTGGATGGAGGGATTGTCCGAGGGGAATCCTGTTGAGGGAGGGTGTGTGGGAGGCTGCGGTGGATGAGGAGCAGCAGGACATCCAGGGGGGCTCGGTGTGCACGCAGTGGGTTTGGGGTTTGTTCTATAGAGGATAAGCTATACATAAGCTAATGATTTGGGAGGGGATAAGCATGGGCTATGTTGGCTATAAAAAAAAAATAGGCTTGTGAAAAGCAGAAAAAGTGAATTAAGGTGGGGATCGCTGAGGGATTATGGAGAAGATGCTGTATTTGTGTGGGAACCTGCTTGAGGATACAAAGGTAATAAAATTTCCTGAGCTCTGGAAATAATGTTGGGTAGGGCTTGACAGGAGACATGTGAGATGGTGGCATTGGCTCTGTGGCAGCTCAGGTGGCAGCTCAGGTATCCTTAGGTTGCCAGAGCTCTGTTTCCTTTTGGAGATTTAAGGTGCACCCATGAGTATGAGGCTGCAGCCCATTATCTGAAAGGTTTGAATAGAGGAAACAACCTCAGTTTGTCCCAGGAAAGCTTTAGGTTGGATATTATCAAGCATTTCTCTGCTGGAGGGATTGTCCAGCACTGGAATAGGCTGCCCAGGGCAGTGGTGGAGTCTCCAGATATTTAAAAGGCATTTAATTTTTTTTTTTTGTGGTGCATAAGGATGAGGTTTCATGGTGGCCTTGGCAGTGCTGGGATAACAGTCACACCTGATGGTCTTAGAGAGCTTTTCCAACCTGAATTATTCCATTATTCTGTTTTATGGTACCACAAAGGACAACCCAGGAACTGAAGTGCTTGATGCTTTCAATAGTTACAGCACAATACATGGAAGTGTTCAGCAGTGGGAAGCCAGATAATCAGGGAATGGACACCATGCACGTGAAGCACAGACAAACACTTGGCCAAGCTACCTGGGTCTGTGTTTGCTGGAGATTTTCAATTAAAAAACAAACAAACACCAAAACCAAACAGCTTTTTATGTTAAGTACAAGAAGAGAACAAAAGCATTTTCACTTTTTGGACAATTTGCCAGTGAAATGAGGAATTCTGCAGTGAGAGAGAGGGAAATGGAGGTTGTTCTGCTTGCTTGAAATGTGAACATGGCAGTTCTGTACTGGTTGTGTTCCCTCTCTGCCTGCAGTTAGAAATTGAATTGAAAATAAGACAGAAAGAAAAGTGACCTTTTAATTTTTTTTTCATGGAATAAATTAATTATTTAGAAAGAGCTTAGTATTTCTTTAGAGCTATAAAGTACCTAAAAATTCATGATGGGTAACGAAATGCCAAGATGGTAAAAAAAAAAAATGCTGAAAGAGAAAATGGTTTCCACTCAAACCTTCCTCTTCCTGAGTGATTTTTGTAATCTGAGACCCTGTTTTAGAGTTGTCATGAGAACATTCAGACTCTCTGAACATCTGCAAGCTTTTGAGCTCCACTGGGAGATGCAGCCAGCAACTGTAATTTGGTGCATTTGTAGGAGCCATGTCATCTGTTATTTTTTTTTTCCTCCTTAGCATTCATTCTTATGCAGTTCTTTTTTAAAATTTTTTTTTATTGTCAGGCCAGATGGAGGCCAGTGTTTGCAATAAATTTCCCAGGCAGTCAGCAGATAGCAGGCAGTTAATAAAAATAACTTTAAACAAAACAATCCATTACCCTCCTCCTCCTGCCCCCAAGTTCCCAAACAGGAATGGAAAAATTCTTCAGACTATATAAAGACCAGAGATAATTCTTGGAGTTCTTCCACATACTTGAGAGTTTTGGTCTGCCCTGTGGCACCTTGGGAGCTGGCGACCCTCAGCATTGTAACAAGTGAAGAATGGGTTTGTAAATAGAAAGAAAAAAATCCCTGAAGTAAGAGAGGAGTGCTGCCCAAAAAAGGGGAGGTTTTTTGGGAGGTGATGTCATGTTTCATGTGCTTGTGTTTAGTGGTGAATGAGTGTTTTCCTTGTGAATACAGGCTTTTCTGAACAAAATTCCTCTGAAGTGCTTGTTTTAAATAATCTGCACCAGCAAATCCATGCAGATTTGTATTTCAGAGCTCTCTGCACCCACCCAATGTGAATTACCTTTATGTAAAACAGAGGAAGCAAATCCTCATTATTCATTATCCGTGGTGGTAACATAAATACAGATGAGTTCTCACCATGTGTCCATGTGGGGAAATGCAAAATGAGTCCTTGGCTTAATTTTTCTGTTGCCTCTTCCTCTGTGCTTAACATTCTCCTGCTCTAAACTGCTCTGTTGTTAATCACATCGTGGTTAAATATGTGGCTTTTCTCCATGAATGGGGTATTTGGGAGCACGGGACCAAAGAGTTGTTGTGGTTTCCCAACCAGTTTTTTGTAGGGGATGTGTCTGTGATGAAAGATTAACAAATTTTCTGTGTCCGTGTGTTCCTTGTGTAATTACTCTGAGATTCAGGATTTTTTAAAAGCACAATTTCATTTTTTTTGTTTTTTTTTTTTAAAGGAATGTGCTGTATTTTAGCAATTCAAAGACAGAGCTGATTTAACTAGAAGTACAGAAGGAAAAAAAAAGAGAAAAAACGCCCATTCCATGAATATGGATGGTTTTCTGCCACCTTAGGGAGATCAGAATGCTTAGGGTCTGCTACAGTGAAAATCGAGGGGTGTGGAACCATTTGATTGATGGGAATAGAGACGTAAAAGGGAAATTTGCCAAGGAGAGGATCTGAGCTATGGCATTCTCCCTTTGTGATCATCACAGCATCTGATTTGGAGCTTTGTGGCCACATGGCTGCAGAGATTCTGGCCCAAGGAACAAGCCCTGAAGGTGAATTTAGTCTTGAGGCACCAAAAATCAACTTGTGATTTCTGCCCAAGTGCCAGGCAGTGCCCTATCCTTTTAATCATTGTGAGTGATGGCAGAATAATCACCCTGGAGCTGCTGGCCTCTGTCACTTACTCAATTATTGTCATTTTTTCAGCTGATAATATTTTTGGAAGAGGATAGTTGATGCTCTCCATAATGTGCTGCAACATAAAATGAAAATACAGACATAGTTTTGTAAATCAGCCTGTTAAGGAGAGAGAACTTCAAGGCTGAAGGTCTGACTGGTGTGTGTGATGGACAAACCATTATTTGATAAATATCCTCAAAAAAATAGTGATTGTGCAGAATGCCATCAGGAAGTTCCAGATGTTTAATAAAGAGAGATTCAGGTTTGTTCCTGTGTGCTTTGAGGTCTCTGGATTACAGAATTGAATATTCCTGTCCTCTTAAAGTCAAGTTTGGTTCTGAAAATGCACACAGTTAAAATTTATTTATCAATGTCCAGTTCTTTCTCACTGTTTCTAAAAAATTACTTGATCTTCTGTTTATAGTCAAGATCCCTGTTCTCACTGTAGAGAAATATGCAAAATAGCTGAAAAATTGACATATATATTTTAAGATGGTTTATGCCATGCAATGAAAGAGTTCTTTGAAAATCAGTGAAATTCTGAGAGTTTTTAAGCTCAATCTGACTTCTGGTGTCTATTTTCACAGCTACAGTAAGGTGGGGATAATGTCAGACTGTGGGAAATCCTGACAAGGTTTCTGATAGAAATCGTGAGGTCAACAAAAAGACCCAAGAAATATAAACTTGATTTTTCGGGGGCTAAAGTGGAAACAGATGTTCACGACAGCGAGTTAACAAGAAGTGAGACTCGGGGAAAAAAAAGCCTGGAACCAACAAACCCTGTGATTTATCATTCTATTTTATTTATTTATTTAATTCGGGCAGTTTTTGGTAAAACCATTTTCGGAGGTAGGCAGCAGGAATCTATTCGAGTTATTCGCTGCTGATGTGAGGATTCTCCCTGGTTTTTCGGGGATCTCTCTGATTTCCCCCCTCGTTCCTTGCCATCCATCCAAACCACGTGCGGGTTTTTTAGGGCTGCCAAAGCCTTTGTGGGGGAGGAGCGAAACATCTGCCAAGATGAGGCGAGACCTTTGTCAGCTGAATTGGGTGTCAGGCTCTGGGAATCCACCAGGGATCGATGCCGGTATCAGCCTCAGTTCTGCATTAATTGCACACAGATCCAACCCAGCCAAAGGAGATGCGGGAGAAAAGCACCGCATTGTGTGGAAAAGAAAGGAGATCGAATGGAAATGCAGGCACCGCGTGGCTTTCTCCAGGAAATGGATTTGTTCTTTGTGCTGGAGAAAGGCACAGTTGTTAATATTCTCTTTATTTGCCCACAGACGTGCCTTGCAGCGCCGTGTCTGTAACCAAGCTGTGACAGGCTGCCTGTTGTAAAGCGAGGTGCTTTGCATAATTACTGTGAAGACGTGAACAGATGAGCACTAATTCTTAGAAGTTAATGATTGTCAATTATCTCCCCCCCCTTCTTTTTTTTTTTTTTTTTTTTTTTTTTTTTTCTGGATTTAGTCCAAGCTTAGCAGAATATCAACTACCTCAAGGTATAGTTCTTTAATTGGCCCAAGCTCGCTTTATTGGCAGATGCCACCCCAAAAACGTGGCTTTGCCTTTTGACCTGCCTTCATCAGCAGTCAGGTCAGCTGGCTGCTGCTCGAAAGCGTTGTTTTCTTTTTAATTCGTTTGGATCCATAAGCTGATCCGACCTGACACATGGCTTCAGGATCGTTAGTGCAGACAGAAAGGCAGCGAGGAGGACGGGATGTTTCTTACAGCACCAGGAGATTTTATCCTGCCTTAAACCTGCAGAGAAATCCCAGCTCCTGCTCAAAACTGCAAAAATTCCTCCTTCACCTATTTCAACTTCTTACCCTCTCCACAAGTTGTCTCCTAGGTGGAGCTTCCAGCTCTTGTCTTGCCCCAATCTCACAGAAATCCAGAATTTTGAAGCTTTTTAGGACCGTGTTTCCAAACACACCTTGTTGGTTTTTTTTTTCAGCAGCAGGTTACTGTAGGTTTAGCTGTGAATCCAGGGAAGCATCTCCAAGCCCACAGGCTTGTGTGGATTTGTTGTTTCCATTTGTATTTGTGCTGCTGGGGTGAAATGAAAAGGAGTAAAAAAGTCAGTGCTTGTTTTGGAGATGGGAAAAGTCATGGATTTTTGTTCCCAGGACAGTCTCTTTGTTTTTGTCAGATGACTGTTTAATGTGAAATCCAAGAAAATGCCTTTATTTTCCCCCCTCTGACTTTATACACACTTTAGGCTGTATTGTTTAAAAGCATGTTGTAAGAATTCTAATTATTCTCTTCCCTATTTCTGAATGGCATCTTTCTTCAGGCACACAAGTCTTCTGTGTTTAGTGTCAGCCTTTGAATGTAATGATTTATCCACTTGAAATGACATTGACAATTTTTCTGAGAAGGAGCTTTTTCAAAGAATTCTCTCTAGAAACCACTTCTTAAATAAGGCAAGGAAAAATATTCTGCTAAAGGTCTGTTTAATATTAAGAATGAAATAAATATCTTTATTTGACATAGTATCTTATTGTGAAATAATGAACATTTATTCTGTGCTTTCACATTTTATGTCAGGACACAGAGCACTGACATCCTTATTTACCTGGCAGAAATGTTTTAGCAGCTTCATCTGAGATCTTTAGATATTTTTAAGGGCTGCACCAAATTTACAATTTATTTGAAAAATAATGAAAGTATTTCTAGGAGAGTAAAATTCCTAACAAGAAAATTTTAAAAATTTAAAAGGTCCAGCCAACCTATGAGGACTCTTCCCCCCCAATTCTTCTTCCCCTTTTTTTTACCCAGCACTTGAAATGATGAGAAAATACTTTCCCAGAACTCAAGAAGACAAAAAACACATTTTTTTGTTTTTGTCTGCTCTGGTCTTCTTGCACAGGCTTATAACTCTACTTCTTTTAAATGATAAATGTGTTTTATTGGGTTGTTCTTTTGTGGAAGCCTTTGAAATGAAAATTTAAAGATCTTAGGAATAGCTTACCTTGTTTCATATGGTAATGCTTTTTAATAAATGGAAGAAGTCTTTCCCCATGAGTTTCCATACTTCTTTTTTGTCAAATTCAGTTCTAACCATTTTTTAATAAGTGATCAGTACAGGAAGGGAAAAAATGATAGTAAAATTACCTTGTGTATTCCTGCTGTGTTTATAATGCACAAGAGGTTTAAAAAATGTTACTTAAAAACCTGGTTTTGGCTGGAGAAGTAAATTTGAACATGAGTAGCAGAGGGATTATTGCATCTTGTTTCTGAGGAGCTGAAGGAAAATCTCCTTCTTGTGCCCTCAGCATTTTTTCTGTTGACTGCTTCTTTCCTCACTTTGAGCAGGAACAGGAGCATGCATCCTCTGATATGGAAAATGTTTGATTAAATTATTAAATGATTAAATGATTAAATGTCACCCTGGGATCTGCTGGCTGTGCCAGAGCAGAAGTCCTTGGACATGTTTTTTCTCCCAGTCCTTCCAGTTTGTCCTTCAGATCCTCTCAGGAATCATGGAAACAATTCCTTTGCAGGCAGGTCAAGAAGCATTTTGACAAGGATTTCACTTTTGAACAGCTTTGTACAAAAAGCTGCTTTCATCATCTTGGTGGTTTCTCTTTTTCTTTTTTCTCCACAGAGGCTCCAGCAATCCTGCAGCTCCTCAAATAACTGTGGGCTTGTGCAATTTGTTGCTGTTTCCATACCAACAAATGAAATAAGTCCAGTCTGTGCCCACAGTGAGGAGTCTGGGGATTTTTTTCTCTTCTCCATCTCGTGATATGGGAAGTAGAAAAATATGATCTCTGAATAGCTTGTAGTGAATCATCTGCCCAGCTGGTCTGGGCTCTTGTTTGATGATGGGATGAGAATTTTCCAGAATAAGATACAAAATTAAGGTTTTGTGTTTTGTATAGCTGTGAGATTCAGGTTTAAGTGAGGTTTCAAAGAAAGGATAATTAGTAGTTGCTTAAATGTGCAGCATAAAGTTCAGTGTGGTTTTCATGGATTTCCTGGCATCACCCACCTGGGCAAACATCTGATAGTACCTGATGAAGTCTTTGCTGTCAGCAGTGGCTGTAATTGCTGTTTTCATATCTAAGACTGGATCAAAACATCCATCCATCCATCCATCCATCCATCCATCCATCCATCCATCCATCCATCATAAATTGAAATGTTCCACGTAAAAAAAAATAATTGAGGGATTCAGAATTGAAACATGTGACCTAAAAAGGGGAAAAAAATTAATGCTGGAGACAGCAGTGACTTTTTGCTTCCCAAGAAAGTGTCTTCAAATGAAGTGTTGTCTGTCCTTTATCACTGATGTTTGATTTTCACTTGGGTTCTCCTTAATGGAAACCTTTCATGTGTGTTCTTCCTTTCAGAGAAAGTAGAGCACAATAATTTTAGTATTGCTGAAAAGACCTATTTGCTTTTTTACTTGGCTAAAGTAATGCTGAAAATAGAAATATTTGACCTTCCTTTATTGTTTGAACTGCTCATAAATTTAGCTTTGTTTGAGTGATTCTGTGAGAGGCATTTGTTTCCTGGAGCTGAACAGCTCATAGTTGTATAAACAAGTCTATAAACAAGAAATCCCATTCAGTAATATCAACAGTGAAATTTCATGTCTTTTATCTATATTTAAACAAACTTACAGAATGTTGCCTGGAAGCAGAAATTGTGCTGCTCTCTGTGTGGCTGTTGTAGCTGAAAGATGCATATTGGGCAACTGAATTAAAATTTATATAATAAACTATTCACTTCGTTTATTAAAAAATCTGTCTGGCTGTTGCAGATGGAATTTTTGCCTGGTTTAAAGATAAATATTGGACAGCTGAATTAAAATTTATATAATAAACTATTAATTTTTATGGTAAAAAAAAAATCTCAGCTAGACTTGGCATTGTTTAATTTCTCTTTAATGTTTGAATTGATGATCTTGGAAGTCTTTTCCAACCTTAATGATTCTCCTGATGGTGCTGGAGGTGCCAAGACTTTTTTCCAAGCTCCTGTTGGGATGTAGGTGCTCCTGTGATCCCTTTTGATGTTATTTTGCTTTTTGCTTCTCTGGTAGAAAAGGGAATTCCTCTGGTGAGAACAAACCTGAGCAGCAGTTTTGGCCAGGCTGGAGATGAACAGAGCTCTTGGGAATAGTTATAAGTTCCTCTCTTCTCTCAGTGCTGTGGATTTCATCTTTTAGTGGGCAAAAATAATAAGCAATGGTTTGATTTAAGAAAAAAAATCCCCAAATTGAAGTGTGCCCATTTATTTTCTGTAATAAAGAAAACCCAGCTGGGTCAGCTCTTCAGCCTCTCAGTTTGACTTTTCACAAGTGACCTTGAGGACAAATTCTCTTTTCTTTTGCAGCTGCAGTCGCCTCCGAAACATTCAGAGCATCCTGACACAGAGCAGCAAATCTCAGCCTGATGGAATCCTCTGCATTTTGGGTTAGTGTTACATTTTTTGTTCTCATTATACTGAGAAAGATCCCATGAGTTTCAGAAAGAAGAAAATCATCTTCCTGCTCCAAGCCTGGCTCCCCAGGGGATGAACAGCTGATTGTTACACTGTCTTCTCCCTAAACAATTCTTCAACCTATTTACTAATTTTGGGTAAAGAATTTTAAAGAGTGGCTTAAGAAATCTGGGAAGTTAAATGTTGGCACATTTAAGCACTGAGGTTTCAGTGCTTTGTTTCTTCTGGGATTGGGAGAAAAGGGCAGCAGGAAATAAAGGTGCATGTGCAAGTGTGCTGTGGGAAAATAACAGGGGTTTTGTAGTGCTTTAATGCCATCTCACTGACTCTTGTTTCATATTATATAATCAGTGTCAAGATATTAAAGGAAAAATGCAGACATTACTATTGAAAGCTTGAGTCCTTAGGGAAAAGGACTGAGGAGTGATTGTTTAAATAATACACTGCAGTTAAAGAGAAGAAGTCTGGTGTAGCCCTGAAGAAGCTCTGTGTAGGAAGTGATATCACAGTCTGCTTTTTTAGGGCTTTATTCTATTTTTTAATGATGAACTTAAAGCTAACTTACCAGACCACAAAATAAAATATATAAATAAATATATTTTATATAAATATACTTATGTATATAAAATATATTTATATATACATGTATTTATATATAGAATATATATATGTAAATAAATATGTAAATTTATAAATATTTATAACCTCATTCTCTTTTAGTCAGTGCTAACTGTACAGCATGAGCCTCCCTAGCCTGCATTCTCTGGGGTAAGAGGTTAAGTCTCTGGCTAAGCAGTAACTGTACAGCCAGAAGCTCTGGGAGGTCACTGTGTCAGCCCTCCAGTGAAACTTGATCATACAGGATAAACTTCCTGGGTTTTGCCTTTGCTGCTAATTTAATTTCATAAAACATCTTAACTGATGACACTGCACTATTTCTTAATTATTGTTAACTCTGTGACTGCAGAAATTCCCTGGTAAAGAACAGTGACTGAAAACATAGCTCAGCTTTAAGGAAGGCAAAGGAATTGCTTTGTGTAATCCTCAGTGTGATGTGGAGGATTTAATTCTTTTCACAAGAACATACCTTTTAATAAATAAGCACTTGTGGTATGGAAATGCAGGAGGTGTGTTTTGTTGGGAGATTTTGCTTTGCCCTGATCTCTCAGCACCCACAATGGGGCTCTTGTCTGCTCTGCCCTGGCTTGTGTAGCTGCAGAATTTCTGGCATAACTTCTATGAAACAGGTATGTCACTGTTATAAGTGCATTAAATCTGTCATCAAATACAAGCTTCAGATGACAAAAACCATGTAGTTTTACATCCTGGGTCCTCTTGACTTGTGTGGAAAGTAGATACTCACAAATAGGGTTTTTTACAGTCAGTGCATGTTCTGTTTCACTTGGCTGCTTTTAATGGCCTGGAGTTCATGCAGTTCCCTCAACTTTAGTTTCATACTGGGCTGTGAGATAAAACCAGTATAAACTTCCACAGCTTTTCTTCAAGTTCATTCATATTTGTACTGAAATTAAACCCAGCATTATGAGATCCCAGAGAGAGACAAGAACTGTTGATACAGGTATTTAAATATAGTTACAGCTGTTTTTTTAAAAAGAATCCTCTAATCTGATGTTGAAGTGGTTGCAGGGTAACATTCCTGCATTCTTTGCTGGGGAGAAAAGGCCTCACAACTGATAGGAAAAAGGAATTTGGAGATTGGCATGTCAAATGTCTTAAAAAAGCTGTGCTGTCTCAGCTGGGTGTGTTGCTTTTCAAACTGGTTGACTTAAATTACACTGTAAACTATTTTTCATGATAGTGATGTTTCTTGGTATCTTACCCTCCAGCAGAGATTTTCAGCTCCTGATTGAGTTGCTCTGACTTCTGAGGATGTGCATTCAGTGTCTAACTGGAGATGGAGCTGCTCTGATTGTGGATTAAACTGTTTCACCACTCAGCACAGCTCAGCTGAACTTCTGCAAATATTGATATTTATTTTTTATTCTCCTCCAAGAGTGTGGTGATACTTTCAAGGATTTTTATTTTATCTTGGTTCTGTTCACACATTGCTACTTTAGATTATTTTTTCTCCATTATTTCCATCCCACACAGAGCTCTCCCTGCTGGGGTTTCTCCCACATTCTGAGAACATTTAGTCCATGGCACTGATTGTTCATCCCATTCCCTTTCCAAACAGAGACTATTTTAAGGATTATTCTGCCAGCAGCCCCAGAACTGTGTGTTGTTTTGGGCCAGGGTGATGTGTCCATTCCTGCAGCCTCTCCCTGCTGTCCCCACCTGCATTTTGCATCACTGCTGGTTCTCTCCAGTATCCTGCACCCACTTGATCTTAGCGAGCAGATTTTCCCCCGGATTTGGCCAGAATGTTTTCTGCCAATTTATCAAACTGGTTGGGGAGCAGGAGGAGCTCCTGGGCTCAGAGTGACTCCCTGTGTGCCCACACCCGGTGATGGGTTGGGAGCAGTGGGGGAGTTCCCAAACTCCGCCTCAGCTGGAGACGGGCGTCGGGGTTTCCTAATTAATGGCCTTGCCCATTGTTCTGGGAGGACTCTGATATGCTCTCGAGGGTATCTTATCTTGGTCATTGTTTCATTTCCTGTTTGTTTTCTGCTAGCTGTATCTGTTCCTTTAACTCCATATGTTTCTGCAGAATAGCACTAAAGCCTCTGTGAAAGCTCCTGTCTGGACAGGATACTTGAGAGACCAAAGTAAACCACAAATCCCAAATATTCTGCAGAATCCATGGTTTTATTTTAAACAAATGTCTTCCCTGCGTGTCTGTCTGTGCTTTGCAAGCAATAAATTCACCCTCTATTGTAAGAGTTAATTTTGTCAGCTGTCCCCCCTTGGCATCTTTTTGTTTTCTCTTCCCCTGCTGTCATTTACTGAAAGAGCAGGGGTTTGGAGTTGGGCTTGGAAGATCTTCCCTGCTCAAGCTGATAAAATCTCAAACCCTTCAAGGGATGGTGACATATAACTGATATTTTAGTGTGCCAGGGCCTCAGCATCCTTACAGGGAACAATTCCTTCCCAAAATCCCATCCATCTCTGATTTCTGGCAGTGGGAGCCATTCCCTGTGTCCTGTCCCTCCATCCCTTGTCCCCAGTCCCTCTCCAGCTCTCCTGGAGCCTCTTTAGGCTCTGGAGGGGGCTCTGAGATCTTTTTTGAGCCTTCTCTTCCCCAGGCTGAGCACCTCCATCTCTCTCAGGCTGTCTGTGCCAGATTATTGCTCCTCTGAGCCTTCAGAAGGTGCTTTAGTTAGGCAGGTAATCAGTGAAACAGATTATCTTCAGGACATGTGTGTGCTCACTTTCCAAGGCTGCAGCTGATTCCAAGGAGACTGATTACATTTAAATAGAGTTCCCTAAAACAATGGGAGTTTCTTCCTGAAAGAAGGGAGTTTCCATTTGTTTGTAACTAAAATCCCACCTAGACACGAGGCTTTGGCAGCAATATTTGTGTGTTGAGTCCCATTAAATTCCAGATTACATTGGTGTAATTGCCTGCTTTCATGGGGCTGAAAACCTAAATAAAATAGAGGGACATGTATGAATGAGAGGTCAGAAAGAGCGGGAGAATGAGGATTCAAAGATTATGGCAGGAAAATTTTTTTAATGGCTGAGAAAGCTGGGACAGATGTGAGGCAGCTTTCCACCAAATATCAGATTCCTTTGTGAGCTGCCCAGAGTTACTGAGCAAACAGTTTATTAAAATGTGGGATTCAGTAGCTGGATGCAGACTCATCATCTGGTTAGCACTTTAAAGCTGAAGCATAAGATGAAAAGAAGCATAAATAGAAGAAGCTGAGGTTAGGTCCAGATTTTGCCAAGTTCAGGTGACTCTTGACTGGTTTGGTTTCCAATTCAGGGCCTGAGACTCAGATGTTCAGGCCATGTTATTACATTATCAATGTCCTGATCTCTCCTTCAGCAGTGGTAACAAACCCTAATTTGTTGGCAGCCCTTCCACTGTATCCTAATGTAACAAATCCTACTTTGTTGGCAGCCATTCCACTGAATTCTAATATAACTTGTTAGGAAAACTTGCCATTAGAGGAATTTTTTTGGCAGTCAGGACTGGTGACCTCTGTGAAACATGGATGGCAAGGATTCTGCTTTATGTGCACTTGTACTAGTTTGAAAAAACTGGATTTATTACAGTAGAATTATGACTGTCATCCAGAGAGATGAAGATTGATGAAAATAATTTCTAAATCTGTGGCCTCATTCCTTTCTTTTTGTATTTATCTTCTATCTCTTCATGCTGCAGATCTTCATTTGTTTTCATTTAAATTTCCCAAAAAGGAAAGGTTTCCTTGGTTTTTGTAGGAAAAGTTTCCTTGGAAGCTCTTGGTGCCCCATATGTTTTGTCAGAACATCTTTTCACAATTTGTCAGAAGTCTGCAGTGGCTCTCTGGTGACTCAGGGATTGCTGGAGCTATAACACTGATAAGATAATGTTTAATCATGTATTCTAGAGCAGGAGATTTGGGTCACAGGATTAGTTTGTTAGGAAGCTTCAATCAAGAACATATTAATTAGAATGCATCCTGTATCCAGACAGATGTTTGAATTACTAGAAAAAATGGAATTTTGGATGCAGAGCACTGCAGAAAACAAGATTTTTAAATTTTTAAAGGAGTATTTGTGGATACAGGTTGAAAGGGGGATGTCAGCATGTGGCAGTGTTCTTGCAAAAATTCCTTTTTCCCTACTGTGTTGTCTCAGTGTATTCAATTGAGGAGTTGAGTTCATACTCCTCCTTTAAAGTTTAATAAATTGGGGAAGAAAACAAACTTTTCAGGTGTGCAGTGTTAGGACACACAGCAATTCTCCTGTGGTTTTGCTTTTGCAGGGATAGACAGTCGGTACAATGAAGGGTGCAGGGAGCTGGCAAATTATCTGCTCTTTGGTTTGTACAACCAGAACAACAACGACTTTGAAAGGACAGGCTTTCCTGAGGAGGTTCTGGATGGTGAGTAATCTCAACATTTTTACCTCTTCTGGACTGAAGATGAGCAATAAAAGGATATTAAAAAAAAAAAAAAAAAAAAAAGGTTGTTAATTCTCAAGTTGTCTGTATATGCCTGAAAATATCTTGTTGGAAACACTGCTGAAATTTTAAACATAAAAAGATGTATTTCATGTGTTTGATGCTCCACAACATCTCAAATGTTGTAAACTTAGACAATTACAGTCCATTAGTGCAGTGTCTGTATGTACATGTTATTAATCATTGTGTGATCACACCTCTGCAGTTCTTAAATACTTGAGCTCTTTTTTACTTCACCACATGAACTCACCTTTGTCATACTTGGAATGCAGCCAGTCCCTGTGATCACAGCTTCTTATTCCCTTATTTGCATGGAGCTTCTGGATATCTGCTCCACAGGCTGTGGTGTGGATTGTTTCTAGTTGAAGCAGCTCTGATGCCATGTCAGGCAAGAGCAGCTGGAGTTTAGAGCTCTGCAAGTGCTCTGGGAAGGCTCATCCTGCCCCTCTTGGCTGCACAAAGGACAGGCTGATGCAAGTTCTGTGCAAGGCTTGGGAATGACCCCCCAGTTGTCTGGAGCAGTAACAAGTGCTCTTGTACTTGGAACTGCCTCTGGCTGCCAACTCTTTCTTCTGCTTGTCTAAAAGAAATCAGGGATTGCATTGCACTCAGATAGCTGAACAATTTCCTTGTTTAATGAGGTGCATGATGGAAAAAATGTTTTCTGTTCAGTTTCTCTCGTGTGTGGAGTCCTGATGTTGGAATATTTATTTTGCTTGTTGCAGATATAATCATATTAATAAAACCTGACAGTGTTCATCTGTACTGCAACCCTGTGAATTACAGTCAGCTTTTGCCCTATGTGGCACACTGGAGGAACTTGCATTTCCACTGTCTGACTGAAAATGAGGTAAGTGAAAAATGAATGCAGACAAAATTTGTTAATGAACGTGGTAATGAACTGATCCTTCAAGTGAAACTTTTAAAAACATTGTTTCCAAAAGCCTTTTTTCCTCCTCAGCAGGGGAGTGATATCTGTGCATATTTGGGTATTAATCTTTGCTGAAGTGTGCAAGAAGAATATGTTGTCAATACTTTTTATTTGTTGCAGTGTGAATACAAGTTGCTCCTCTCTCCCACTAATTGCTGTTGTTTTGACCTGAGTCAGTGATCTTTTAATGAGGAAAAAAACGTGGGTTGTGAAAAATGCAAAATATGAATCAAGTGTCACAGTCAACGCTGAGATTTCCCACAGTGTTTGCTGCCAAAACAATGTTTGCATTGGTTGCCAGTAGTTTTAGAATATTAGAAAAGATGGGCTTAGTAAGTCCTTCAAAATCAAGAAACTTCATTATGTATTTTCATTTTAACTATTAAATCTTCCTGTCAAGAGCTGTTAACCTCACTTCCCCTGCATCCCATGACTGATGTGAGTTTCATCTTGAATTTAAAAGTCAAAGTGCTCTAGAAGAAGTCCATTTATTGTTTGAAGTATTTTTAGAGGGGTAAAAAATGAAAATACTCTTTGTCTGGATGCAGAATAAGGACCTTTTCATTCCAGTGGAGACTGGAAATCCTTCTTTCTACATTGAGTTCTGTGTAGTTGCTTTTCTAAGTTAGAATTGTACTGAATTCTGCAGGGAGTGGGTTTGGAGCCTGTGATGGTGAATGAAGCCAGTGGAAAAATGAATGGGAAAGTCAGGGAGAGAAACCTTTTGTTCCCTTGGAGAGAAACCAGCTTGGAAGTGATGAAGCTTATAATAGACTGATTGTGTTTTTATGTGTCTGGTTGATAACTTAGATTACAGAATTGGGAAATAATTCAGATTACAGGGGACCTCTGGAGATCATCTTGTCCAACCTCCTGCTTCAGTGGTGAGATCAGATCAGGTTACTCAAGGTCTTTTTGCAGCTGGGTGTTGAAAGCATCCAAGGATGATGCAGAACCTCTGCTGCTGGCTGCTCCATTTCCCCTCTGTCCTCTTAGAGAAAAAGTGTTTCCTTTTGTCAAACCCAAACCTCTCTTATTTTAAATCATGACTTGTGTCACAACCACTGTGGAGAACCTGACTTCACCATCTCAGTCATATTTTGGTGGGTTTGAGGTGCAGATATTGAGCAAACCTGGATCTCTCCTTCTGGGACAAGTGCTGCATCCCACTGATTGTGGTGGCCTCCACTGATCTTGCTGCAGTTTATAAATCTCTTGTCCATGGATCCCAAAACTTGTGGGTACAATTCCAGGAGTGCAGCAGAGAGGGATAATTCCTGTTAGGATAGAACAGCTGAGCTCCAGGTTAAAACATGCCACAGCAAAACCTAAAGCCTGGCTTCACAAGGCTTTTCTGCTGCCAGAATCCATGCTCAGGGGCAAATCTGATGCTGGGAGAGCACGTGCACTTTGGAATCAGGAACACAGGAGTTCTTAGCACACAGTTGCCAGTGCAACTGCAATCTCAGCTATTGAATTTTAAGCTTCATCTGCTTATGGGCTTTGATATGATTTATCATGGTAAGCAGGAGCTTTAATCACACAGTGTTGCCTTGAAATGATGGTATAACTGGCAAGGTAAACCTTGTTTTTCATGGAAATAAGGGGAAAGGTTTGATTTTGGAAGCTGAAAATACAATTCTGCTTCATTGCTGTTGGGTGTGAGTGAGCTGAGCACTTCCAGTCACATTCCCAATGTATAAGAATTGCAAGTTTCCTAGATTGCTGCTGAAAGACAAACAAAACCTTGCTGTGTCAGGCTTTAAGTGCATTCTGTTTACAGGAGAATTGCCTGCAGTGGCTTTTAAGTACTTAATTTAGTGATAAAAATAACTTACTAAAAATGAAACCAAAAAAATGCAAGAATTTTGGAAATAAATAAAGCAGTGATGTAGCTAGCTCTGGCAAAACACAGAGTTCTCCTTCCTTTTTTTCCTTCCTGCTTGTTTTAACTAAACCACAGGAATTTAAGAGAATATCCTAGTTATTGGGGAGAAAAATCCCATATTACTTTAAAAATGCCCATATTCAAAGTGACCAAATAGGATAAAATATGGAAATTTGCTGCAGTAAATTTTGGGGTTGAACTGGCTGTATTTATTCCTGCAACAGCAGATTGTGAGCAAGCCTTTAACATCCTGCCAAAACCCAAGTTCTTATTCCAGTGATGTTTTTAAGTCTTGAGAAACTGGCAGTTGTTTGGGGCTTGGCTTTGAACTGCAACTTTGATCTGGTTTCCTGGGATTGAAGAGGGAACACACCACGGAGGAGCTGGGGCTGCATCTTAAATTCAGGCTTGGCTTAAAAATACTTGTTCTCAAAATAAATGTGTTGGGTGTACCCTGAAGCTCACAAGAAGTTCATAATCATGTCATTTGCCTTGATAAGAAGCTCAGAGCACTGCACATGAAAATAAAATACCATAGGCAAAACACCTCTGCCTTCTGATTGTGCTCCAGGAAACAAGTGGCTCTGGAAGAAGCCAGCAGGGTTAAACCTGTTGGTTCCAGACTTGCTGCTAAACTGCTTTTCAGGTCAAAGTCAGGGTGTTCTCAGATTTGTGTTCTGTTATAAAATGACTTTTGTGTGATTAGTCCCTTCAGTGGTTTTTATGCTTTTCTGAGTGAGGATATTTGCTCTTCAGTTTGCTCAAGTCTGTGGTTCAGGCAGTGTTGCATGAGGGTTTCTCCTCTTCTTTTCTCCTCCTTTTCCTGTACTTCACCTCTCCCTGAGACCAAAACTGGTTCTCATTGCTTAATCTCTGACCTGGGGCTTATTCTGTCATTGATTTCCTTGCTCAATGTAATACAGTATCTTATTTTAATTTTTTCCCCTCAGTGGCACATTTTTCATGGCACATCTGTTGATACATTCAAAATGACTTTTATCTTTCAAATCTAGATGTTGAAACACTTCACTGGAAGTTGAAAATAAAGTCTGTAATTATGCCTTCATATGTCATGATTAAAAACCTTGCTTTGAAGTTTTTTTTTCCAATTTCCATTGGCTTGAGTACATCCCTGCCACGATGGGATTTCCAAAACACAGAAAGAGGTGCTTGAACTTCTTGAAGCTGTAGGTGATATTTTAATGCTTTACATGCTGCATCTTTTCTTTCCTACCCATCAGATTAGAGCATGTCTAATCCAGTTTGATTTGCAATGCCTCCTTTCAGTATGAAGATGAAGAAGCTGCAGAAGAATTTAAGATTTCCAGCTTTGTGGACATGGTCCGGGATTGCAGCCGCATCGGGATCCCCTACAGCTGCCAAGGTAGGGTGGGAGTGTTTGCACCCTGCAGCTTCAGGAATGAAGATTTCCTTGCCTTAGGAGAGAAGTAAGGATTAGTAAGTCAGTAGTTTCCTTTTAGCCTTTTTTTCCTGAAGAGTTGAATTTCTTTCTGAGACGCCCTCAGAGTTCATCTGGGGAGTGAATGCCCCCAGCATGAGGCAGAGAAATTATTTGTATTCAGAGCAGTGTCTTGAGCTGCTACAGAAGTTTTCTGTTCCCATGGAAGCTCCAGATAAATCCTTCTTTATGGAAGGGAAGAATAAACATTTCTTCATGCAAGTTTCCTTTTTTAGAACTGAAAAAAACTGCCCTGCACAGCTTCCTGTTGGGATCTGGAGCCAGCCTTGAGCCTCAGCAATGTAATCTTGCATTCTTTTTTTATTCCTAATGCTTTATTGCTTCCCTTAGGGAAGGGTGATATGCTCTGGCTGCCTGAAAAGTCATTAATAGAACTGCCAAGAGGAAGAGTTTTCCTCTCTCCTAACTTAAAATTTTAATTAAATGAGGATGATGGGAGAAATTAATCCCTGTGAGGGTGGTGAGACTGGCACAGGTGCTCAGAGAAGCTGTGGCTGCCCCTGAATCCCTGGAAATGTCCAAGGCCAGGCTGGACAGGGCTTGGAGCAACCTGAGATTGTGAAAGGTGTCCCTGCTCATGGCAGGGGTGGAATGGGTGAACTTCAATCCAAACCATTTTGGGATTCTCTGATGTTGACATGTTCAAGGAGCAGCTGTTTATTACCTTGAATTTTAATTGTAATGAAGTTTGCAAGGAGATGTGGAATACCCTAAGATAAAGGCACAAAATTTAGGGCGTAGAGGAGCTTCTAAAACTGCCACCTGCACAAAAAAAAATATTTTCACTTCAAGATTGAACTGAGAGCCTGTGTGAACCCCAAGGGAGAGCTGAAGGGGCAGGGTTTGTGAGGGGATGTTGCTCTGTTCTGCAGGCCACCTGCAGATCTTTGACATGTTCATCGTGGAGAAGTGGCCGATCGTCCAGGCCTTCGCGCTCGAGGGCATCGGCGGCGACGGCTTCTTCACCATGAAGTACGAGGTGAGAAACTCCCTGTCCTTCCCTGCCTGGGGCACAGGGCGCTCAGGAAATGGTGTGTTTGGAGAGCACTCCTTGAGATGATCTAGTCCTGACTCACTGCTCCAGCGAGCTGTTAATTGGATGAAGTTTTTCGGGATTGTAAAACTGTGGCAGGATGGAGACTCGTGGTGTTGCTGAGATTCTGATCTGGGCCACACAGCACTTCATCCTGCATAAACCATTATTTGGACATTCTCCCCAGCCCTCTCCTGTGATGTAGAACCCCTTTCCCTTTTTCCCTTTTTCCCTTTCCCTTCCCTTCCCTTTTTCCCTTTTTCCCTTTTTCCCTTTTTCCCTTTTTCCCTTTTTCCCTTTTTCCCTTTTTCCCTTTTTCCCTTTTTCCCTTTTTCCCTTTTTCCCTTTTTCCCTTTTTCCCTTTTTCCCTTTTTCCCTTTTTCCCTTTCCCTTCCCCTTCCTTTTTCATCCCCACATGGATTTTTTTACCCCTAATTTTCTAGATCTTCAAAACCAGAGCAGGAGGAGCTGGTTAGTGCCAAACACATTGAAATAAGCTTAGAAAATAAGAAAAGACAATTTCTTGGGTTTCAGCTGAAGAGATGCATCTCCTCCTTTCACTGGGCATTGTGTGTTCATGGGTCATCATACCCTGCTGAATAGGGCAACAGTCAGGAGTTAATTGCTCCTATATTTAATAATGATTTGCTGTTTCACTCTGAGCAGCTTATGTCATTGATTTGCCCATTTATTAATTATGCTCTGAACAGCATTTTCAGATTACAGCTTTGCATTTCTGTGCTTGTTTAAAGCTTCTGTGATTTGATTTTTGAATCTCTGCCACAGCAATGCAGATGTCTCATTTTTTCTTATCACCCCTCCATTTTTACAGCCACAATGGGCTTTTGTCTGACTCCTGATAGCTGGAAAACTTCCAAAGAATTAATAGTGCCATTGTTAAAGTCTCATAATATCTAGAATTGTATATGCTTGCTCAGAAATATGCTCTGTGAGTTCCTGTGCCTTTCTGAGCACTGTTTCTTTTCCTCTGGTTCCTTTTTTCAGGGTTTTTTTTTCATTCCATCACTGGTACTGTAGCACATGAAGTGCAAACAGATGAGCAGCTTTGGGGAGGGCAATCAATCACAGTGAAAATTTGACTGGCAATTCAGGAGCTGTTTGGGTCTTTAATTGCCCTTTAATTACCCCAGTTCATTTCACAAATCTGCATTCACAAATACTCAGACACGGTGGCACAGACAGAACCTCTCCTGTGTGATCAGGGAGCTGATACTGTCTCCAAACACTCCTGAATGCTTCAAAAGGAGCAGGGAAAATTCTTGGACTCCTTTTTTTGAGAGCAGTCACATTGGCTCTGGCACTCCAGCCAGCTCCAGCTGGAGTTCTTGCCTCCTCCTTGAAATCATGAGGGGATTTCAAATGGGAAGTGACATTCTTAACTTTTTACATGTTTGTGTGGTTCTGTGTCACTGCTGGGGGAGGAAACCAGGCTGGAAGGGCATTTGGGATCACTGTACATGATCTGTAAATTAATTCTTCTGCCATTATTAAAAGGAGAGTTTTTTAGTGCATTTTTAGCTTGGATTTTCCCTCTGAGATTTTCCCTCTGCTGTGTGTTTTCTTAGATTTGAATATAATCAAAGGATGATAATTGAGGATTTTCCCCAGTCTGTTAAGGGCAGTTGCTCTTTTACTGCAGAAATCAGAGTTGCTCAAGATGCTGTAATTTAAAAAATTTACTGTATTTATAAGAATAGAATGGAAGTGAGGTCTGGAAAATCATTATTAACATACCTAATTACAACTGTTAAGCAGTGGGTTAAGAAAATTCCAGCCAGTGTTGTACTTTTAACTAAGTGGGTCATGGGGAACCCTGTAAATGCAGAATTGTTCAGATAAAAATATCCCTTAAAATATATATTTTAAAATATTATTCTCATATGCATCATCCTGCTACTTGGAAGAAAGTATTGCAAAGTTAAACTGTCTTAGCCTAAATTTACATCAGCTTGGAGCAGGTATTGGCTGATGCTCAGGATGAGCAATCCTGGAATTGGCTCTTGGCTCTCTTAACTCAGAAAACTCATCTTGCCCTTTTGCCTGCAGCAGCTCATGCAGTACTTTGCTATTAAATTGAAAAAAAATTGTGAAATGATTTATTTGGAGGATGCAGAGAAAGCTTTGCACAGAGCTCAGACCCTCACTGGTCAGGTCTTTTGTAACAGAGTAAAAATATTGTGAAATCAGAGTAAAAGTATTTGTGGAATCAGAATAAAAATACTTGTGAAATCAGAGTGAAGGAGCACTGTTAGACAGTGTCCCCAATGCTGTCTCAGCTCAAAGCTGAATCTTTTTCATGATGTTTTTCACAGAAATGTGTTTAAAATCTCTTGCAGTTAATGGATGTCAGTGCTGACTTGTGGAAGACCTACAGCAAAATGGATCCTGTGTCCTTGGAGGATTTGCTCTTTGAGGTAATGCAGGTGAAATGTTCTGCCCCAGCTCCTGCTTGGTGGAACCACAGAGTAAAACTGTTGTGATTTTGTTTGGTTTTAATTAAGTTTATGGGCTTAATCCACGGGCTCTGCCTGCTGGTGCTTGCAGGGTCTCCTCCCATTCCTGAAATCTGCCACAAACTCTGCAAAACACTAAAATAACTTGTCTTGGTTTCCTTGAAAACCTCCTTGTAGAAAACCTAAAAATTTTCCTTCATGTCATTAAACCATGTACAAAATAAATGAATTTTCTGTGATTTTGTGTGTTAATCCTCCTTTTGCAGCAAGGAGGGTTAAAAAAAATCCCTTTTAACACACAACCATTCTTCCAGGAGAAAAAAAAAAAACACTTTTCAGATGTTTTGTAGCTCCTTTAAGTGGGGAACAGTGACACTCAGTGGCTGCCCTGATGCTTTGGGAAATAAAAACAATGGGAAGGGATTCTCACATTAATGCCTTGCTCTGATCTCAGTGCTAGAGGAGAAAACATTGTATAAATATTAGTATGCATAATTACAGTTTATTTGTATTTATAATTAATAGTATATATGATTTATAATGATTGGTATATATAATTTTTTATCTGTTTCTAGCTTGACAGCAATTTAATATGTGTAAAATTCAGCAGTAATTATCCTTTTTTAATAAAATATTGGGGGTTCACACCAATTTGGTTGTTCAATCAACTGCTGTAATAAAAATTAAAATATTGAGTTTGTACAAGGCTCTCAGTCTAAGTAATCACTCTCTGTGATTTTCACTTCTCCTCTCTGTGTGGAAGTGAGATTAATGTTTGGGACTTGTCCTACACTCTGAGCAGGCCTGTTTATCATAATTTGAAATTTTCAACCTGAAAGTAGTTGTTAAATTGATTTAAATTTTCTGATAAAAATAAACATCAATCACACACCCACAAAAAACCACCCTGAAACCCAGCAGAACATCCTTATCTTCTAAAATACATTTATTTTCCTGAGCTTATTGTTTCACTGGGGATTTTGTATTCTAGTGAAATGTCACCTTTTCCTTAATTTCTCTTGGGAAGTAATGTCAAATATTTTTCCTTCTAGGATTTAATGATTTTTGAGCACCAGTGGACCAACTTTTTTGCTAATTTTGACACTGAAATTCCCTTCATTCTGGAGCTCTCAGAATCTCAGGCAGGGGAGGTAGGTTTGCTTCAGCAATCCTCAAGAATCCTGCTGGTATCCATGCAGAAGGAATAATTATTCAGCATTATTTTGGGTTTTTTTTTCACCTATTCCTTCTCACTTTTCATATTTGAGAAGTAAAAATGCACAGTTTGGGTTTTTTAAAGTCACCACCCACCTTAACAATCCATGGTATGATGGCTCAGGACTGCTGGGGTAATTCAGTCAAGTGTTTGCTCACTGATAATTCAATTTATGTCTGCACAGGAGATATTTGTAGGTAGATTAACTTGCAGTTGGATGGAATCTGGTACGTGCAGGGCTTAACAAGCTGAATTTGCACATCTCAAACCTCAAACAGAACTGAGGGAATAGCACAGAGCATGGGAGAAAACAGCACAGGGTTTCTGGGGGTGGCTGTTGCTTTTGAAAAGCAATTTGTTGCTTTTTTTAAAGCATTTTGATGCTTTTTTTAAAATGCATTTTGAAGCCTTTGGAGGCTTTTTTGCAGTATTTTGTTGCTTCCTCTGGGATAGTGGAAGGTGTCCCTGCCCATGGCAGGGGGGTGGAACTAAATGGGCTGTAAGGTCCCTCCCAACCTAAACCATTCAATTATTTAATAATATTACAGATTTAGTGGTGTTTGTGTTTGTTGAGGTTGGAATTATTTTTGAGGGTTCAGGATTTTTCTCTGAGAAGGATAATTCAGGTTTAGTTAATGATAGGATATTTCACACGTTTCTTCATGTACTTCTTAATAATCTTGGTTTTCAATTCTTCACAGCCCTTCAGAAGTTATTTCAGCCATGGCATGATCTCAAGCCATATAACAGATAACAGGTAATTATTACTCATTATTTCCTCTGGTGTCACTACTACCTCAATATTTTATTCCTAGATCCCTGCTGCCATAATGCTTAAAATTCTTTTTGGTATCACCTCAGTATTATCAAATCTCATACTGAAAAAAAAAAACCCGTGCAAAGTTCCTGCCTATCCTGGAAGGATAAGCTGAATTTTCCCAGGGTTTAATGCTGTAATTCTTACATATACCATGAAATTTTGTGCATTATGATCAGTTCCTTCCTTGGTCCATCCCTAAAAAAGGCTGGATAAGGTTTGGAACAACCTGGGATAGAGGAAGGTGCCCCTGCCCATGGCAGGGGTTGGAATGGGATAAACCATCCTGTGATTCCATGAGAGAGTTTTAACCAAAAGTTGTTGTTTAGCTGAAGGTTCTGTTGCAAAATCCACATTTTGATGTTTTGAGCTACTCAAGTATTTTTAGCTGCTTCAGTCTCTGCACATTCTCCTGTATTTGGAATAAACCAGTGCAGTTCAATGCCCTTTTCTGCTGGCAGCATCTTCTGGTGTTTGCTTTGCAATAAAGAAAAGAAAATCCTTGACCCCTCCAGCTGAGCCTTGGGCCCAAAGACAGAACTAAACCCAAAATAATTATGTTGGTTTCCAACTTGGTCATTTCAGGGTTTTTCAAGATGGTGAATTTTAAACTAAGCAGCTTTTTAAGACAGTTAAAGATAAAAGAATCTTCTAAGAGCATTTGGGAACAACCTTGATATTGTATTTGAAAGAAATTATCTTTTTTTTTAAGTAGATTTTATTCTTTAGAACTTAGTCATTTCACTGTGAAGCTTTGTGCAGCTTTAGTAATTTTTTATCTTATCATGAGAAATTCAGCAGTTCACCAGACTTGAAAGCTTTGATTTCATTTGTTGGTTGCAAACTTCCTGCAAGTTTTTTGGTGGTGATTCCCTCTCTCCTCCTCAGCCCGAGCCGACAGCCCTTTGTCCTGTTTGGCAGCCACTCCACAAGGGACAACCTGAACTCTGGCAACTTCAATTTTCCATCTGAAGGACATCTGGTCCGAAACACTGGCCTTGGGGGGAGCACTGCCAAGCACATGGTAAGGCTTTGGAGAAGTTTTTTGATATTTTGAAGCATTGTATATTTTCTTTTTATTTGTATAATTTTGTGCTTGTTTTCCATGAGTTCAATACTTAATTCTTCTTAATATAAAGCACCTTAGCAATCTATCAGTTTAAGGAACAAATTTGATTTTTCTTGCTCTTTGTAAGTTAAACCATAGTGGATTCCTTATCAGGGACTGCTGAATGAGTTAAAATAATTTATTCTCTGGAAAAAGACAGCTTTTACTGTAAGTGGGTGGGGGAGAGGGAAATGCTGTTGGTGAGGGTGTGTGTCCTGGCCCTAAAGTGAAAACCTGTGATACACTTAACTATGACACACAGATTCTATTTTTAATCACATTTATTTAGCCATGCCTTAAAAAAGAAACGAAAAGCCACTTTTTCTTTTTTTTTTTTTTCTTTTTTTTTAATAATACCACTGTGAATAAACCAAGATACCAACACATATCCAGATTCCAGTGTGTGTATCTGAAAAAGCCTTTCCCAGTTCCAGGACTGTTGTGATGAAGTTGCAGAGATTAACTTGTTTCCATTTCCAAGTAAAAGCTGGGTTGTTAAACATGTGCTGAGCTCCGTGGCTCGTGCCTGGGCAGGCGGCCCCAGGGATTTGGGATCCTCTGGCTGGAGGACCTGGGTGGCTCCAGAAGGCACCTGGAGAAGAGGTAGAGTGTGGAGAGAGCTGCTGCAGGGGCTCTGGAGTGCTGTGAGCCCTGGGCAGGTGGATGTGGCTGAGCAGGCAGTGCTGGAGTGAGAGCATGAGTGAGGCCATGACTCCAATTCCATGTGCAGGGTGGATGGACTGGGGCTGCTGGGCACAGAGCACGTGTCCAGAGCCTGAGAGAAGAGTGGGTTTGCATCTTGGTGAATTCTCATCCTCCATTTGCTGCTCAAATGCTATTTCTGTAAAAGCACTTTCAGTTTTGTCTTTCCTTCCCTTGTTTGCAATTAGGTACCATTTGAAAATGCAAGTACTGTGTTATTCTGATGTACTTGCTCCTTCTGTTGTCCTCAGATTCTGATGCTGTTCTTAAAAAGGTGGTTTGTTTACAGGTACAGGTGATACTGTTTTAATAGGGTGTCATGAAAATAGTAAATAAGACCAAGTGCCAGCATAGTTATGGGAACCTGACACACTTTTCCTCTTCATGAAAAGAGCAGTTGACATAGGAAATTGAAAACACAAGTCAGAGCTCATCTCCTTTGCAAAGTCTTTCAACCATTCAGGTCAAGTCAAAAGTGAAATAGACCTTTGAAAACGTAAGTTGCTTTTTCACACTCCAGTTCGTCTGTGTTGTAAACTCCTGTAGTCTGTCAGTGCTTAGAAGAGTTAAGGGGAATGTAGTTAATTGTTAATTAGTGCCCCAGTTTGTTTTACTGATGTCTTTTGTATCTCATTAATACTGACTGCTAGGTAGTGCAGTGTGTATCTCCAAAGGGACCTCTGGCTTGTTCAAGGACCTATTTTTTTGGAGCCACTCACATTCCTTTCCTGGGTAAGTCCATTAAATACACAAGGCAGTTATTATCTTTGATTCCTTGAAAATTTGTAGCAATTAAAAGCTTTGCTTCCTTTTTAAGCATCAGCTACATTCTGTAGCCAGTGCATGAAATCATAGCAGATTTTGCTGGTAAAATCTGTCAGATTTGAGTGTTAAACATAAAATCTGTCAGATCTCAGTGTGCAGACTTTTTTAAAACTATTAAACAAATATTTAAGTCCCTGTTACATACGAATTTATAACAAAAAGTCTCCAAAATATAGTAATTCAAACTGGTAGTTGTCAAGTAGCTGAGGATTTTTAGGGTGAAAAAAATTCTTTCACTTTTTATCCTCAGTATAATGAGTTACAGTAGCTATATTCCCAAATAAAAAAAAAAAAAAAGCCATGTAAAAGTTTTTAAAACCATTTTTTAAATGGCTGGAAGAGTCCATGGATAAAGTCAATCCTTAGAGTTATCTTGAAACTATCCTGGGCTCAGAAAAGCTGAAGAGAGGATGGCTGCAGGATTGGAATTACTGTGTTTGCCCTAGTAGCATAAAATCCTGGATAAATTCCATGTAAGATGTGCAGCAGAAATGTTCTCAGAGTGCTTAAACCAAACCTTTTTTTGTTTTCATACAGGAAATGACAATGAGATGCACAAACCAGCTGAGCAAGTGTAAGCTGCCAATTTTTTATATTATTCCTTAACTCTTCTCTCTTTCTACCTCCTGGCAGTAGGTGAAACCTGCTTTTAGTGGCTGTTGGCATTTGCAGAGACATTTTTATTCTGAATAATGTGCAAGGCAAAATGCTTGTGGGGGAGATTCACTGGGTGCATAAGGAGTTGTTAGTGTGACAGCAGCAGGGTAGGAAAGGAAATACAAGTACATTTTTCTCAAATTGTACTAAAAAAAAATTAAACTTGAATAATTTTTAAACATACTTCATGTAAACCAAGGGGGAAAAGTCTCTCACACTTTAGCATCTTGCACAGATAGAAGAAAAAATAATTTTTGACCATTTTCATTTGTGTAAGATTCCTGATGCTTAAGTGAAAATGCCAACAGGGGACACTCAAACTTGTGAAGAAATTCACTGTAATAAAGATAAATCCAAGTTAATTTTTTCCCAAAAGTTGGGAAGCTGCAAAGCTTCTGCACATTTTAACCTTCTCCAAATCACACTTTGTTTCTCCATGTTGATGTCCACTTCCTCTGCATGTTGTAGATCCCTATCCAGCTTGGAGAACACAGTAGATAATCTGCTTTGGTCCTGCTCTCTCTCTTGATAAACCAGACCTTTCCTTAGAGATTTTGTCCTCCTGGTTAGTTGGGGTCATTTTAGGAGCCTGTTTTTGCTTCTGCAAAGCTGCCTGACCTGCTAGCAAGATATTAAAGATATTAAAGATATTAAAGATAGTAAAGATAGTAAAGATAGTAAAGATAGTAAAGATAGTAAAGATAGTAAAAATATTAAAGTTATTAAAGATGTCGGTACTGTCACACTAAATTCTGTTGACTCTTGATAATTGTGAGATATAAAAATGGAGTTACTGCACTGAGCAAATTTTCCTTTTTTTAAAGAAAACTGATCTCCAACAGGTATTTTTTTTATTGCATCTATGTTCTGCTCAAAGATTTTTTGTCCTCCTTCAAAAATCCTTTTTACTAAATACATTTTAATCAAGATAAGTAGAGTAACTCTAAACAAAGCAGGGGTTGATAAAGGCTGTAATTAAAAAAGAATATATTTTTATTGGAAGCATCCCTGTATTGGTTCAAATAATCTAATTTCAACAACAATACCATAATTGGCTTTTTTAAACAAACCTGAACTCATGATTTTTGACTTAGTTTGCAGTTGAGTCCTGTAACTCCTTCTTAAAGTTGTCAATATTTTATAAAAAGTGAAATAAAAAGTATTTTCTGAACATGGAATTTCTCAAATTTGGCTGCACTGATTGCCTGGAGTGCATAAACTAACTCTGTAAATTGAAGGATAAACTGGGATAAATTTTGTGGTTTTATATTTATTTTAGGAAAATGCTTTGAAAGCAACACAACACAAAACCTGTGCTTTTTTTTTTTTTTTTTTTTTTTTTTACTGCTAGGTTTAAAAAGTTAAAATGGGAAGAAGAATAAGATAAAGGACACCTCACTGAGGTGTTTTCTTGCCTATATATATATGTGAATTTGAGGGAAAATAGGAATGGTTACAAAATCTGGAAGAATTGTAATATGAAGGAATTACATTGCTTTATTGGGGGCAGTGAAAACATGCTAGGTGCATATCACAGGAAATTACAATCCAGAAACTTGAAAAAATAGTGAGGAATCTGAATTTTAAAATTGCTGCTGTTGGGGATGATCAGGGACAAACTTTGGTGCATTTTGAGGTTCCCCCATGTTTGGGATCTTCAGATCCTTTTTTTTCCACCCTTCAGGAATGCTTTGCATTTGGCTTAAATGCTGAATCCTTCTCCTTCCTCCCCCCTCTTCCCTCCCTCTATTGCCAGTGGAATCATGAGAAAACTTAAAATTTAGGGGCTGATTTTGTTGATCTGCTCATGTTTTTGTTGTAATTTAGCAGGAAAGCAGAGCTGATGTTCCTTGGTTGGGCACCTGTGGGTTTTTCCCAGTGGTTCTGGAGCTGTAAATGTGTCAATAACTCAAAGTCACTCCTGGCTTTGGTTTATTTCTGTGCAATTTTTTCAGTCCCCTGTTAAGAAGGGAGTTGGACTAAGCTGGGATGGAGATTTTATGGAATTGTGGAATGGTTTGGGTTTTAAGAGATCTTTAAAGATCTTTTCATTCCAATCTCCTACAGGAGAGGGAGGGACCTGACCCTGGACACTTCCAGGATGGAGCAGCCACAGATTCTCTGGGAATTTCCTTCCAGGGCCTCCCCACCCTGCCAGGGAACAATTCACCCCCAAAATCCCATCTGTCCCTCCCCCCAGTCAATGTGAAGCCATTTCCCCTTGCCCTGGGCACTCCAGGCCCTGCACTTAGGATGTGATTCTTAAACCCAACTGCAGCAAAATTCAGCAGTAAAACAGATTTTTTATTCCTGACTAACAAAAGCATCAGATACATTTATATCAAGAGTTACTTCCCCAAAATATCCTGTAATTGGAGCAATTTCCTCGCTCTAATTCAATTTTTTTAAACAGAAAGCTTAACTATAAAACTAATTCTCCACTTATTTCAACAAAGTGAAATTCCTTAATAAGGAATTATTATTCCTTATTCCTTACCCCTTCCTTATTATTAAAGGAGTTGTGCAATGAGAGGAGGAAGAAACCTCTACCTGTGCAGTAAATGTTGTGTTTGTATTTCTCTTCAGTACGCTGTTGTCCCAAATATATTCTGCTGTTGTAGAGGCTGTGCTTGCTGGCATTGAGTGCTATGCTAAAACTTCCACTGAATCCAAGGTAAATGAAGCCCCCTCTAATTGTTCTCTCTCTGTCATTGTTGATTGGGATTGCTTGCAGTATGAGATTGACATGCAAACCAAAAAAAGAAAAGCAAAATAATTCAAATTCTGATGTTTCGCTCCGTGGGATAACACAAGGTTCATACTCTGGCTCCAACCAGGCTCTGAATTCTGGTTAAAACAAAATAAAAATAAAAGAGAAATTTCAGACTCTGTCTCATTTTACCCATCTCCAGTTGGTTTTCCATCTTCTCATGAATTTTCCTGACCTCATAGTGAGGAAAATGAGGTCTGGGAAAGAGCAGATTTTAGCCTGGTGCATCAGTGTGTTCCTGTTTGGTGTCTCTTGTTATCTTAGGGGTGCTCCTGGAGCTGCTGGGATTTGGAAGGATGGGAAAGGATTTTTTCATTCTTGATTTCCTTTTTGCAGGCCAAGGAGGTGGCAGAGCAGGTGCTGCTGTCTGTGTTGGACACCCTGGGCTTAGCACAGCTGAGATCTGCTTTACGGTGAGTATTTCCAGAATTGCTCACTGCTCATTGTCTCCCTGGATTGGCTTCTTTGGGGGGAAAAAAATCAATTATGAACAGAAACTTGTCTGACTGCTACATTTAAGGACTTCAAAATGCATTCAGCCTTTAAAAATCATTAGAATTATTCCACTTTCCAGTTTTCTTAATCACTTCTTTTGCTTTAAGTCTGTTCTTTATTTTTGCCATTTAAAAGTATAAACCACTTGTTTCACCTGTACAATTTCTGTTCTACAGCTCCAAAATCACTTTTCATATTCAGGCTGTGAACAACCATGGCAGGTTTGTATCACTATCTTAATTTCTTGTTAGTAATTAGTGCATTTCATACTCTAATAAATGAATTTTCTCCTCTTGGAACTCCTGCAAAAACCCTTGTGTTTGATTATTTCATACAAGATGTGCTAAATGCTTTTGTGTATGAGGTAGTTCAGTGATTTCATATCTGTAATTCTGTGGAATCTTAAAAACATTAAAAGGAATAAAAAGCAGTTGGGCAGACTAATTTTATTAACTGTTAATGAGTAGAAGCAGCATGAGCTCATTAAGAGTTTCTTTTAAAAATGCTTTTAACTTAGTTATTATCACAAACTTGTGCTTATTTAATCCCTGCTCTAATTGACTCAAATGACCTGCACAAACAAGAGTTTATTTTAAAATAAAACAGCTTTTTTGGCTGCTGTGGAGGTACAGAAAGATGATCTAATGTTTAAATATTTCATTATCATTGTTGTTCTAGAATTACTCCATTAGATAACGAGGACAGCCTGAGTTTGATCAAAACGGTAAGAAATAATCAGATTTATTTATTTAATTAGAAAATAGAGCTCAAGTGTCTGTTTTTCTGGGGCATGCTGAGATTTTTCTGTGAATACAAGTGTAAGGGGAGAGATGAGAGAGATTTCAGATGCTGGAACAGATTTAACGAGAAGTCAAAATTCAGAATAAAACATTAACACAGATTTATGATCTCAGGCTTTAACCAAAAATTAAAATATTTCAATATTGAAATATTTCTGTATTTCAGTATAGAAACAGTGGTTTAGGGTGTTTGAAAAATACAGATTTTGCTGTTTTAATTGAAATATTTCAAGTTCTGCTTTCTCTTCCCTTCCTTCAATGCTGGATTGCTGCAGGCATCCATGATGGTGTTTGACATTCCAGACCTGCTGACAGGAAGAGGATGCTTGGGATCTGTTGTGTTTTCAGAGTCCTTCCTGACATCACAGATACAGGTCAAAGAAAAAGGTGAGTGGTTTAAATTCTAACCCCACTCTTGTGGGGTTAAATTCTTGTTAAATTCTAACCCCCTTCTGTTGGTTCTGCTGTGATGGGAAAGCCAAAGGAATTCCAGTGGATGTTTCTGCTGTTTCCCTGATGGGTTTGGAACACTCAGAGCAGAGGAAGAAGCCATGGAAATACCAGAAAAATTCAGGATTTCTTTGGAACTCTGTAGCAGCTCTGTGCATGTCAGAGCACCAGAGGACTGGGAGTTAATTTGCTGTGAAAGCTTCGTTTGAACACTCAGAAATCCTTAAAATAATAAGAGTTTCATATTTACTAAAGAAATTTCAAGTCTTCAAAGGGTGTTCTGAAGTATATGAGTGGTATTAATTCAGTGGCCATGGTAATACTAGGTCAAAGGTTGGATTTGCTGACTTTGGAGGTATTTTCCAACTTGAATAACTCCCTGATTTTGCTTGCTGTGGTTTCCCTGCAGATGGCAGCATCCATCCAGACTGCAGGCACGTTATCCTGACTGCAGCTATCCCCAGATTTGCCTCCTGGCTGGTGAGTGAGAGCACAGCCCCAGCTCAGCTCAGGCACAAAGCACAGCTGCTCTGGGACTGGGATGGCTCAGGGAAAATGTGGAATTGAGCATGGAAACAGAATGTTGTCATATTAACATACCCTGATTTTTTAGATTGGACAATAAGGGAAAAACAAAGTGGAAACAAGCTGATGGTTCCATCCACAGCACCAGTTTGAAATTGTTTATTTTCACCTGGTCAGGTTTTTAGCTGTTTAAAGGTCTGGGTGCTTTTGAAAATTCTGTTTTTAGATCACCCCTAAAGAAAGCAAAGTCTGGTTCAAGACCTCTAATGCACTGCACTGTGTGAGAGAGAGAATTCCAAAGAATATGACAAAACTGGGCATTGCCCTTTGGCAGTGCATGCTTGAACACTAATAAAAAATAAACCTGCATGCTTTCTAGCTATATAATATTATTTTAGCCTATAAAACAATTTAATGGGGAGAATGTGGTGCAAGAAGTTATTGTGGTCTCATAATAATACAGTATTAAGAGCACAAAATTGTTTTTGAAACACTCTGGGCTCAGTGCTTTTTCTGTCAGTGGTACCTGAGGTTCTTGTTGGCTTCAAAACTTCTTGAATGCTTTTTATTTAATGTTAGATTTGCTTTATTTATATAAATCACAATTCAAATGGAAGCTGTTTCTGGCTGCAGGTTGAAGACAGTGATGTGAAACTATCTGAAAAGGCACTGCAAGTATTGAAGGTAAAATTAAATATTTTTGTTAAACTAAAGAATTTGCACTTTTAACCAGTATTTAAAAAACCTTTGAGCTACTACCAGACTCTGTTTTTATTATATGTGTTACTTCTCTTCTACAAAACTTGCCTGTTCCACCCTTTTTCAAACTTTGACATATAAAATAATTTTTTTGTACAAAAGTCTGAGGGTTTCTTTATTTCAAAGAATCACAGAACCCAAGAGCAAAAAGAGTCCTAATAAAACTATGATTTCATGGAAGTCTCACTAAACATTACTCATGGAGCTCATGTGTTTCCAAAACCCCCTAAAACTTGATGCAACTTTCTTTTAACTTAATTAGCATGCTAATGTCTGGAGGAAAACACTCTAAGCACCAGGAAAAAAAAAAAAAGAGTTTGGAATCTGGAAACATCTTAAATCACATGAGTTTCACATTTGTGGTGTAATTTGTGGTTCCCAGGAATGTTCATTATAAATAGATTTGTTTTCATGTAATATACTTTTAGCTTAGTAGATTGACAAACTAAAAACAAAAAGCTCAGCCTTGTGGTTGTGACAATAACTTGTAACTTCATAGCTGCTGGCAAAACCAAAATGGGGGCAAGGCTTTTAAAAATTATCCTCTTGCCTTGCTCTCTTTCCCTGGTCCTTCTGTACCCATGCAGGATAAAACTCTTCTAAAGTTCTTGACAGATGCTGTTTGAAAATAAAATATTTTCTCTTGGAGCAAAAGCAGGAGAAAATGTTCCTGCCTGGGTTGGTCCTTGATCCAGTCTGTGATGTTGCTGTTTGTTTTTTTTCCTCTGTAGGAAGACAAATCTTTCCTGGGCACTTTACTCACTGGGGGTGATGGAGTTTATATCTGTTCCAGCAATCCACAGGCCATGCCTAAAGAAGGTGAGATGTTGTTGGGGATTTGGTTTGTATTTTTTTTTTTTTCATTGTTTTTTCTTGTTTGGGTGGTTTTTGTTTTGTTTTTAAACATGAGAGGGAGGTTCTGGCATTCACACTCAGGTGAGCCAAACTGTGCCATCACCTTAAGCTTTCAATTTGCCTCTACAAGTCTCTTGTGTTGAATTCCATGTGGGATTCTTTTGTCCCCAACCTCTGAAAGTCCTGGAAGGAGAATTCCTGCTGAGCTTTGGGCCCTGAGGCTTTGCAGACCTGGGAGGTGGGAGCTGCTTTTCCCTGTAATTCACATTCAGAGCTTGCACACATCTATTCTTCCTGTCCTTAGCAGATGAGCTGCCAGATGTTTTCTGCCTTTTCTGTCTCTTCCAAAGATGAGGTTGAAAGATTGGCCATTGCAGCAGTGCTGGGGGCTCCCAGCTCAGGAGGAGAAAGCAAATATTCCTCTCCAAGCCTCCTCCTGGAGCTGTGTTCCAGTTTTCTTCTGCCATTGGCATTTTCTCTCAGGAATTCAGAGTTTGCCAGCACAGGTGCTCACTGTGGTACAGAAAAATGCCTGATTTTGGTCCCTCTCAGATCCAATTTGACACAAGATCCCTGGCAGCAGTCTTGGGTTTTCCTTCAAGAACTTAAACAATGTGAATATCCCAGGAATAAGACTGCAGACAATTTGATAGGACTGTTAGATTTCCCTCCCTCCTCATGCCTTGAATTAATAAATACTTTTAAAGGCATAATATTTTCTATTCCATGTCTATATTTTGTGCAGAGAAGGTGTTGCTGTCACAGTGCTGATGTGCAGAGGGTGGTGAATATGACATTAAGTGCTTGGTGCTGACAGTCTTTAGAGGAGAACCTTCAGCTTTATTGTCTCTGCCCTGGAGTGTGGAGGATAAATAATGATGTGCAAGGCAATTAAACAGCAAGCCTCACATAAGGGAAGCTGCTTCTGCCCTAATTGATCAGATTTCAAAGGCAAGAGGTTAATGCAGAGTGTGATTTTCAGCTGTTTTGCAATGCACTGCTGTGGGCACTTGTTCACTCAGTAAATAATTGGAGATTGCTGGATTTTTTTTTTTTTTTTTTTTTAGGCTTTGTTAAAACTGGCTCTGTGTGCCCCAGAGGAACTTTTTCCTTCTTTTTATGGTTTTTTTTTTTTTTTGAGATCTGTGGAGTTCAGTATTTTACTAACTCTTGAGCTTAAGAGTTACAAGTAGGTGCTGTAAAGATCATTATGAAACACTGCAAGGAGTGGGGTTTTTTTTTAGGTGTCAAGTGGCAATGAGGCTGATTTTGTTCCCTAGTTTGTTGTGCTCAGATTTGGGCTCTGCTGAGGTTGCAGCCCTGTGATCTGGCACTGTGAGGTGCAAAAGGTGCATAAAATTCATGGAATAGTTTGGGTTGGAAAGGACCTTAAGGAACATTTAGTTCCAACTTCTTGCCATGGGCAGGGACACCTTCCACTAGCTCAGATTGCTCCAGAAAATTAATTATAGGTTAAATTTTAATTTAAAATTTAATTGTTAAGTTAGATTTTAATTTAAAAGGTAATTTTAAAGTTAATTTTTCCAAGTTTAATTTAAACTTAGTGTTTAAATTTTCCCCTTGTATGTTTTTAAACTGCTCAGTTTGTTATAGTGTTTAAATTTTCAATTGTTTGAACTAACTTAAGTTCTCATATTGTCAATTTTGTATTTCTGGATTTCAAAATTTGACATTTGAATTTTTTTTTTTTTATTTTAATTTTAAAAAGTGCCTCAGAATATTTATGGTGAGTGTTTCTGTGTGGTCAGGTGAACTCAGATTCAGTTGTAATCATGATTCCTGCCCTTGGTAGTGAGATCCAGTAAAGACTGAATGGTTGTTCTCACTAAATATTATCCCAAATCAAAATTACTCCTTATCAAATACAACAAAATCCTGCAGGAGCAGAGATCCCTTCCTCAGGAAGAAGAGACAGGGATCATGAGTGACCAAAATGTTGATTTATACCTCACACAATTCTTTTTCCTTTAAATTCTAGGCAAATTGTATTTCTTTTCTGATGGAATTCTGTTCTGTGATCCCCACCATGGCAGCATTTCCATTTCCAAGAGCCACATGAGTTCCATTTCTCTCTATGATGGGGTGAGTATTTTGTCTCTTCTTTCTGACAGAAAGTTTACATCAGTTTTTAACAATTATTCTGTTTGGTCCTGGTACAAAGTTCAGATTTCAGCTTCAGTTTTAATTGTCTGTCCAGCTGTAATAACTGATGCAAATCTCTGCACTTTTGGTGCTGATTAACTGAAATTAGTGAGTAAGGAGGAGAGAATTTTGTACTGGAGTTAGCAATGTGGTGTTAATAGTGTGAAAACTGCTTTTTATTAAAAGAGAAATTACAGAGCAGGACATTCATCAGACATCTCTGAGTGTGGAGATCTGTGTAGAGTCTGAGGTGTGGTGAAGTCATGGGGGAGATTATTTGTGTTGGTTACTGTTTCCTAAACACTGGGGGGGAAAAAAAAAATCAGTTTCCTTGAGTTTCCCTTTTGTTCAGGTACAGTATTCCCCATTTGTTCAGTGGCCTCCTGCAGCATTGTGCTGGGTGATTTCATCACACAATACAGGAAAGCAGTAAAACACAATAAAAGTGTGTGATTCAATGGAGATGAAAACACAGAGCTCAGGGAGCCTTACCTTAGCTGCCTTTTCTTGGACATCATATTGATGTTTATGAAGCTATTTTAACACTGACCTTCCTTTGATTGTTTGTGTCAAGACACTCACTTTCATAAAAGTTGCTATTTCTGGGACCTGGCCATCATTCTTGAAATGATGCCAGATTTTTGTGTGAAGCTGAGCCTTGACAGGGAGTGTATTATTGTTCTACTGACTTGGCAGAAAATGAGGGTGGAGGGTTTTTAAACTGTTCAGAAGTGACAGGAGAAGCAGGCAAATCATTGGTTGCTCTTTCCAAAAGTTATTGCAACAATATGGATGGAAAAGAAAAAGGAGAACTTAATGTTCTGATTAAAATAAAAGATAGCAAGCCTTGAAGTGATGCAAAATGAAGTTTTTTAGCAGCTTTAGCATGATGCCTGTGAGATATTCTTCTTTTTAACTTGGAAATATCTGTAATTCTGCTCCAGCACTGAGCTGCCCCTGAGCTCCTGAAATCCTTGGAGCTCATGGCCATGGAGGGCAGGGGAGATTCTGGCCATTCATCAAGAGAAAAAATATTCTCAAGCAATATTTAGATTCCACAACAACGTGAACATCTTGTAAAACTTGGAGCTGGCTCCTTTCAGCCTTGTGTCTCTGGGGATTTTTGCTGCTGCTGCTGCTTTTCAGCTTTTTTCAATTTCTGGAGCCCAAAACGTTTTCCAGGAGCAGATTTGTTGGAGACTTCTCCTGCTGACAGCAGTGTGGATGAGTTGGCCTTGCAGTCACTTCTCAGGAAATCTTCAAGCCATCCTGCAGAATCCAGGGTACATGGATTCTGTTCCAAAAGCCATTTTCTCTTAAAAGAAATTGTTCTCTCTGAGGAGAATATTTTTGTGTGTTCTTCAGTAACCTCAGTGACTTTGAGAGGATTATTTTTATAATTAATCCCTCAGTCAGCAAAGCAGAGAGATTCTGTTTGCAAATGTCTCTGAGATGATACCAATTCTTATGTAACAATTCCCCAACTTCAGCTTTTTCTTCTCAACAATGAGTACAGTGAGTTCTTTGCCCATTTCTATTGAAAGTGAAGTGCATGCCACTAAAATTCTGATTTGAGTCCTACATGATTGAATTCCCATTTCCCAGAAATGTTTTCATGCTTCTGAATTGTTCTGATTTTCAAAAAGTTTGATTTGAAAAGGGTTACAAGTGAGACCTTGAGCATAAAACACTTCAACATCCTGCAGATTTGTATATAAAATCCAGTCCTGGATTGAGTCTTGGAATGACTCATGGACTTCCAGAGATGGGGCATCTCCCACTACTCTGGGAAAAAAAACAACTCTAAAACAAACTTAAAAATAACCTGAGAAGAACAAGTCAGTGTTTTCTTAGAACAAAAATTGAACTTTTTTTTGGCATTTAATTCATTTCTCATCTGTGTCTGTGTTGGAAATGTGGGTGTAGAGAAAGAGTTTGTTGTTTGAAGCAGTAGCAGAGGAAGGATCTAGATTTTGTTGTGGACAAGAGAAGATACTAAAATTCAAGCTTTATTTTCAGTTTAGTGCTTTGATCAAACTCAGATCTTTTATTTTAAACTTGTGATATCTCCAGTAGCTGCAGAGTAGAAACTGAGGGGTGCTCAACCCTCCTGCTCCATCCCTGTGCCATGCAAAGTAGAAAATATTAATTTTAACTTGACCTGTTTCTTCCTTTTCCAGGATTCCAACAGCATTGTTGCTGCTCTCTTTATAGACTTCAAAAGTTCCCTGCTTCCTCATCTCCCTGTTGAATTCCACACCCAGAACAACTTTCTGATGATTGCACTTTTCCCCAAAAGAAAGATTTATAAAGCTTTTTATTCACAGGTAAAGTAAAAGATAAATTTGGTTGGGGTGGGAGAGGAACCACATAATTGCTCTGTGTGTTTAAGATGTGTGAGAAACTGGAATTCCTGTCTGAATTTCCAGTGCTGGTGCTGCTGGTTGAATTTAATGCTCCCCATGTGCTTTTACTTTGCCTTCAGAAGGCAGCAAGGGCTCTCAAAACTCCTTTTCTGAGCTGCATTTCAATGTAGCTCTGGTGACTTAATTTGCTGCAGGGATTGTATGGAGTGGCAGAGGTTCCATTGTGTGTTTTTGTGGTCAGACACATTTGGATGGTGGAGTTCCAGTTTTGAAGTCTCCCATATGGCATTGTGTTATTCCCTAAAGTAGATTGGCTTTGTGCATTGTGCTGCAGAGGCTCTTAATAAACCCAGCTTTACAACAATGGTGCTTTTGAGGAAATGAGCCTGGAGATTTTAGGACTTCACAAGGGTTTTAGGATGTGCTCATCACACTGGGTTGGAAAAGACCACCTAGCTCAGTGAGTAGTCCCCACTGGTCATGTTAATGGTGCCATAAAATGTCTCCTCCTTTTATCTTAAGTGTTTAAATTCCTCCCACTGTTCCATTCTGTGAATGGTTGGCAATCTCTTGTTTGTTTGTATTTGAATTTTCAGCCTATTTTATTAATTCTACTTTTATATCTGTTTTATTTTTCTTTTCTCTACCAGAACACATCCTCGAGATACTCACAAATCTCAGACCTATTCTTTCTGCTTTATTTAGCCTAATAAAACAAAACCAGATTCTTTTTAATCTATGCCTATAAAAAGTGCTTTTTTTCTTCTGATATTTGTAATGCTATTCTTTTGGTCTGGTTTTTGGCTGTAGATACCCAAACTGTGTGTAGTATCTGAGATGAAGGTGTTTATTTCCCCTGTGCTTTTTCTCAGGGCTGTTTATTCCTTTCCTCCTTTGAGTTAATTTTTTGTGCTGAACAGTTCTACACTGAGGTTCAGTTTGGGTAGTTTAAATTTCTCATCTGGCACCACACCAGTTGCTTTTCTCAAGCAGATAAAACAAATCTTTTGTCTTCAGGATGTTCTCTCATGAACAAAACTTCATCAAATTGTACCTGATTGTGTAAACCATGGAAATCTATTTTTGTGCTTTGTCAGTATTTACCTTCAGGTGTGTATTGATTTCCTCCAGAAGTCTGAGTGCCTCACAGGTTACAAAGATTCACTAAAATTCAGTTACCTGGATTGACACCTCACTCACTGCACCTAGACTTGGATTATTCCAGTCCTGCTGGAAATAGGGAATTGCAGCTGCCCTGTTACCCAAATCTGGGTTTGTTAAAAACTGAGATGTTGAGCCCACAGAGCTGAAATGTGCTGTGCAGACCTGGGAGGAGGATGAGGTGATTCCCTTCCCATCCTCACTCTGAAGGATACAGGAGGAGAATTTATTCAGGCTTTGGGATGTGTTGATTTCTCTCATTTTTTTCTTCAATGCCACAGCAGCTCTTTTTAAACTTCCCTCAAGTTACAGAAGAGGGCCTGATCTATTTCCACTTTTTAGCCTGACCTATGTTTTCACTTTATCCCCAACCCTTGGACTCTTAGAGAACACAATTTTCCCTTGACCATTCCTTTTTTCCATCCCTCCCAGGCATTTCTTTGATTCTTTTCTGTGTGTTTTGAAGTGGTTCTTTCTTTAGTGGTGTGGATCCTGCTGCATGAGCAAGATTGCCTTTGTTAATATCAAAAGTATATTTGATTTTGATGGTTTTTATCTCCTACCCTTGTGTTTGGGATGCTGAGTTTTTAATGGAAAGCAGTCGTGTCTCCCCCAGTTGTTTTGTCTTGCAGACAGTTATTGTGAAAAATGACAATGGCTCTTGCCTTTACTTCTGAAAAGAAGGGAAATTCCAACCACTGACAGGACTTTGTGATTCATCTGAATCTGATTTCTAGGTTCCCAGTGCCATTCACATTAATGTATCTTGGCTGGAGCAATTGGATGTGAGCCAAAACATTCCCTGGAGAAACGAAGAGTTTCCTTTTCTTTGGGGAGGGAACAGAATTTTTCTTAAATTTCGAGTAATGATTGCTGCAATCTCACTGCATAAAAATTACAGCAGTGCTTCAAATAGCAAAGTATTAATTCAGTTCCTGCTGAAGAGCACTTGGGCTATAAACACCTACATTTTTATCAGGGAAAACCAGGCAATTTCAGTAAATTCCTAAAGTCCAGCCAAAGAAAAGGTTGAAAAATGTGATTGGTGGATTTGAATTCTTGAATATTTTGGGTTGGAAGGGACCTCAAGAGACATCTCATTCCAACCCCCTGCCACCATCCCAGGTTTCTCCAAGCCCCATCCAACACTTGGACATTCCAGGGATGGAGCAGCCACAGCTTCTCTTGCAGCAAAACTTTTCTTGTGCAATATTTAATGGCTGTGAAAATGTGTCTTTTTTTTTTTTTTTAGGTAAACAAAACCAATTCCTAAACAAACTCAAAGCAAATTTGGGAAAATCATGACACTCATGCATGGATCTGGTTTATTCCAGGTTTTCTCTTCATGGAAAAACCAGACAAACTCAGGATTATCTTTAAGGGTTGTCCAGGAAGAATTCCTGTCTGAGGAACAAAAGAAGCTGTAAGTTCATCCCAGTGCAGTGCAATTGCCCAGAAGCTGCAATTAGAAAAATGCTGGTTTTTATTAATTTTGATAAGAATTAAATTTTAATAATAATTAAGAAAAGAATTGTTGCATTCTTAGTGCAACATTCACTTTATTCTTTTTGGTACCATTTAGTGTGGAGCCATGTGGCTAAAAGAAGAGAAATGTTATGTTTCTCCTTTAACTGATTTATGATTTTTTTTCTTTTAGGCATTCCAGTGTTCAGAAGCTCTTCAATGCCTTGTCTTTCTCTTCTGGGGAAAGATGCAGGGAGCTGAAACTGTCTGCTGCCATTCCAGAATTGGAGAGGTGAGAAATTCTTTTTGTGTGCAAGGGATTCATTCTGTCAGAAATGATACAAAAATGTTTTGCCAGATGTGATGGCCATCTAAAAATGTTTCTTAAATAATTGTGTCTTTACACTAGGGTGTTTTTATTCTGAGAGGAATTATTTCCTCTCTAGCTTGACCTTTTAATACTCTTGTTTTAGTAATTTCCCAGCTATTTATATGGATGAAATCTTTTTGCTGTCAGTTGTAAGGAAGTAAATCTTTTATTTTTGGAAGGTTTATGCAGCACTTCACAGTCAGCAGTGTCAGTACCAAGCCAGTGATGAGAGCACATCTTCCTGTCCTTCTCAAACAGTCAGAAACCATTTCTGACAGCAGAGCAGGAGGTGAGAAGGTAAGGAAACAACCCCACAAGAATTCCTAGCCCTCATACAGAATATTTGGAATATTCTGTCAGTAGTTCTGTTGCAGTGTAATAAAATACTAATCATGTTCAGCCATGCTCTGCCTCCTCCACTACCACCAATTTTTTGCCTTATTTTCCTGGTTTTGTACTTCATTTTTTTTCCATTTAAACAATCTTTTGGAAGTGCAAATGGCCTTTGAACCTGATGGAATAGAGGCAGAAAATGAGGTGTAAATCTTCAAGTGAAGTGTTTTCTCTAATGTCCAGAGAGACTTTGCCCAAAAGCAGCAGCTTGTTTTTTATGAATTGCTGAATAATTTAACTGAATTGTTCTCTGGAACATAAAAGTCCTTTAAATAGCATAGGGGTAGCACATGATATTTAACATTTGCTGATATTATCTGTACAACATTCCTTTCTCTATAGGGGCAATAACAATTGTCCAGCTTAAGGCATGCTTTAAATAGCATTTTTTGAGAAAATATTTCCTTGGAGCTTCCCAGCTTTTAAATCTGCTGAAAACAAAACCAAAGCAGCAGGAATATAATCTTTCCTGGGAATATTGGTGGGATCTGTTTCTGAGACCATTCTGACAATTAATAAACCCTTAGGAACGTTTTAAAATCTGATTATAAGTTTGGTTTAACTGTGGATTTTTTAAAGAGAAAGAAAAATCCATGTGAATCATGGGAAACAGCCTTTTTGGTGCCTGCAGCAGAGTTTCTGTGGTTATTCTGTGCTCACACATCCCTGTGCCCTGTTCCTGTGTTGCAGGTGATCATCACCATCCTCACTGGGCTGCCTGGATGTCGTTCCAGTGACCTGTGTTCTTTCCTTGTCACTTTTACCAAGGAGCATGGGAGGTGGGTGCAGCTCTGCTTCCACTGATCACCAAAAAAACAGCTTGGCATGAAGGAAAAAAATCATCACTGTTCCATTTAGTGGTTTTTTAAACCTAATTTCAGACTACCAGGTAGATTTGCCCTTAAATTTATATATTTAGACAGAAAAACAGCACAGGAGATTTCTTTGTTGCCTATTCCATGTGGTAAAGTTCTTCCATTTATTGATTTGTAGTGATTCTAAAATGCCTTTTTTTTTTTTTTTCTTTTTTTTTTTTTTTGAGAGAAGACTGTACTAACAGTCCTTGCCACAGCATTGTTTTTAATTTAGCCTGATTTGAGGTACATTCAGGACATCTGTTGTATAGCAATAAGATAAATCTGCTGTAGGAATTTGCCATGCTGTGTTGATAGAGCTTCTGGAAAACAATAAAAAAAAATCTTATCCTTTTAATTCTTACAGCCAAACACCTTAGCATTTAATCTTAGCCATGTTCTGCACTATTTTTTTACTCCTCAGTCAGTCTTGATTTTATCAAGTTGAATCAGAACAGTTTTGTGGTTCTGGTATAGGGCAAACATGTAAGGTGACTTTTGAAGGTTGTGTAATAACACATCTCCTCATGTTTTCCTGCAAATGTCATTGTTACTTTCTATTTTTGCAGTGAAATATTGTCACTCCCAGAGTCTTGAATTGAATGTGTCTAATTTTTGTTTACTGCATCACTGCCAGTGCAGAATTACTCATGTGATGTACAGCTTTCAAAAAGCTGGTGAACATTGTTGTATTGAAAAACAACATAAAACACTCACAAACCCCTTTGGCAGTTGTATAAAGAAATGTGCTTATGCTGGAAATGATAGAAAAAAATAGATTATAAAAATAGATAAAAGAATATATTTAAAAAATAGAGAAAGCCAAGTGAATTTCCCTTCCCCACGTGGCCAAGTGGAACGAGATCAGATTGAGATGTGGAATCTTTGGGCTTGTCAAACTTCATTTTGGTCTGTTGGATTAATATAGGAGGGAAGCAGAGCTGTTGTGGCAGAGCTCAGGAACTCCTTTCCTCGTTGCAGGTGGATTGTTTATCGACAGACCATGGACAGCCCTGAGTGTTTCAGTGCCTCCCACTTCCAGCGTTTCCTGACAGGGCTCCTGGAGGCCCAGCAGAGCCTTGGGGTCCATCAGCCCCCCCAGAATGGGAAGAGCAGGAGGCTCCTGGTGGTGCTGCAAGGGTAAAGCTTGAGACTCTTGGAATTGTTGTGTAGAATAAGGGGGTTCTGGTTTACATGCAACAAACTCAGATTCTCTGTCCCTGTTGTCCTCAGCCTTCCTTCCATGTTCTGGAGGCACTCACAGCCCACACCCCCTGTGCTGGGCTGGTCCAGGGTGGGCAGCAGGGAGGGGGATTCTGCCCCTGTGCCCTGCTCAGGTCAGACCTCACCTGCAGAGCTGGGGCCAACAGCAGGAGCATGTGGAGGGGCTGGAGAGAGTCCAGAGGAGTCCAGGAGATGCTCCAGGCTGGGGGTGCTCACCTGGAGAAGAGAAGCTCCAGGGAGAGCTCAGAGACCTTCCAGAGCCTAAAGGGGCTCCAGGAGAACTGGAGAGGGGCTGGGGACAAGGGATGGAAGGACAGGACACAGGGAATGGCTTCAGATTGAAAGAGGGGGGATTTGGTTGGGATATTGGGAAGGAATGCCTGGCACAGGCTGTGGCTGCCCCTGATCCCTGGCAGTGTCCAGGGCCAGGTTGGAACAGCCTGGGATAGTGGAAGATCTCCCTGCTTGTTGCAGAGGGCTGAACTAAGATGACCTTTAAAGGTCCCTTCCAACCCAGACAATTCTGTGGTTCTGTGATTCTGACTCCAGAACTGCCAGCAGAGCTCAGACTGTCAGAAATCTCCTGTTGCCTGATGGAGCAGGTGATAGCAGGGTAAGGCTTAGTGACATGTTTTGGATAAATGCCATTTCCTTGTGGGATAAAGGTGAGGACTGAGCCACCTCTGTTTGACATTTCCATCTCACTGTAGCATTTGAGCACCAGGATCATCTGCAGGATGTTTTCCCCTCTGGTTCTGAGTCACTGGAAGGTGACATAAACCACTGTGAATGAGGCACTACCCTGGCCTGGCTGGAATGATTTCCAGTTTGTCCTTCTCACAAGGATATGAAAATGGAGCTCAGCATTTTCTTCATTATGGTCCATTCTGATAATGCTAAAAAACATAATTTTTTCCATATTGGAGTCAAATTGATTTTTATTTTTGTGTAATTAGTAAGGATGGTGTAAAGTTCAGTGGGCAAAATAACTGATCCTCTGGTAGCAGCACTGGCTTCAGGAACAGATAATTGGAGGTTTTTAATTCTTTCTGGATAGTTGGATGTTTGTATATTCAGCTTTAGAGTAGCTGGAGTTCTCTAAATTTCCCATTCACTTGTTAACTGACAATAGAGGGAAGTTTGTAACTGGCTGAGAAATAAATACCTAAAATTAAATCTCAAGTTCACCTAAGCCTTGATGTCATACAGACATAAAATACAACAGTGGCTGAAGTCCTGATAAAAAATGGATGCATTAATGATAGAAACATGTTTCAATTAGGATGCTGATAAGTGAGAGATGCTGTTATTTTATTCCTTTTTTAACTCAAAATTGTGCTTATATTTTATCCTAATGCCAAGCAAATTATGTGTTATATAATGCTTTTTGTGCTTTCTGCAAGCTGGACTTTCCAGTTGTTCAGTTCAAAGTTTACCCTGTTTTTCTCTGGAGTTGTTTTACAACATTTTTACATTTTTAATGTAACTTCCAATCAGCTTGATTTGTCTGAATTTCCTTAATTTGTCTGGATTTTCCAAGTTCTGAGCTGCTTTCCATAGAAATCCAGTTTTCCTTCTGTGTCCTTCTGGTTCTCTGAACCCATTTTTCATTCTGGTTCTTGCAGGTACACTGATGTCATTGATGTTGTGCAAGCTCTGCAGACTCACCCTGACCCAGATGTGAAATCTTCTTTCATCATTGGAGCAGTCAACACCTGTGTGGAGCCTCTGAGCTGCTACATGGAACACAGGTGTGCTTTGGAATATATTTTTACAAGTTTAAGAAGAGATATGTCTGGTTTTGATATCACTTTTATAATAATTAGTGATTTGTGATGGTTAAAAGCCACTGAACTGACTTAAATCCCAAATAAACTGTTTAATAATCCATCTTGGAGGAAGTTGGAAGTGCTGTTTGGTTTATCAGGATGGCACTTGGTTTCCACTGGATACATAATTATATAGAATATCAATACAAGTTCAGCTCTTAGAAGAATAAACAAAAATTGTTTAAATATAAATCCTCTGGTTAAAGGCTTTGTGACATTTGGACAATCAGTTGTCCTCTGAATAATTCTCTTTTTTGCAATCTTTTTGTAAGTCAGACCAGAAATGGAGACGTGCATCTCAGTTTGGGTTATCAATTCTGCCACTACTTTTGAATGTTTAAAAACACTTTGCAGGTTTAAAATATGGAATTTAAGGGAAACAACCCCTTAAATGGGGAAGAGAATGACAAAGCACGGAAGCCAAAGCATTGCAAGTGTTAAAATCTGATATCCTGGGTTACTGCAGAGCCAGGGTGGGGAGGAAATGGTCTCAGAGCCAAGTCACTGACCTTTGCAGTAGTTTGATTTCATAGTAAATGTGTGTGCTCCAGACTTCAGCAAACATGGAAATCATTTCTCAGACCTATCTGTAAAATTGTAACACTCCAATTTTTTAATTATGCCTTGCAGCTGATTTGATAAAAGTAAGTTCCAGCAGTTAGAGTTTTTGGAGTTGGTAGCACTGCTTCTGTTTGTGATCAAACTGTGCATCACAGCTTAGAGCTGAGCTGCCCAAGCAGTTTCTAAAAGTGCATTCCTGACATTTCCTGGCTGTTTTGAACACTAACCAACGTGCTGCTTGTGCTTTGCAGTAGTCAGTCAATAGACCTTACCTTGCTGCTGCTTCTTGTCCCTGTGACAAAGACACCAAATAAATATTAAAGAATACATCAAATATTGGTGAATTGATGCTGGAGTGCTGCTTAAACTTGTTCTTTCCATAATTATAGGAAAGACAAGTTCCATTTCTGTTGTATTTTTAACTTACTAACCTGTTACTAGTCCTGGTACTGCTTGGTGTTACAGCAGCAGCAGCCTGCAGTCCTTTAACACTGTTTGTCTCCTGAAATGCAGAAGCAATTGAAGGAAGAGGCTCAGCCTGTGCTGTAGATTATTTTTGTTTTGCTTTGGAGTTTGTTCTGATAAGAATTTACCAAGTAGCCACCTTGGCAAACCTTGCAGTTGGGAAGCTTTGGTAATTTCACTGTGAGAATGGAACAGAGTGGATTTCATGTGTGGCTTGGAACTTGCACTCAAGAAAATCAAACCCCTTTCCTGCCTCAGAGTTCATCACTGTAAAGATCCAGCTCTTCCATGAGCATGGGATGGAGCTTTTCCCCATTCTCCATTAGCAGACCAAGGCAGGGGAGAGGGAATTGAGAGAAACAGGTAAAATATTCTCCTGAGGTTTTGTGTCCATGATAAAACTCCTGAAAATAATTGTCACTTGTCTGACACAGCAGCAGCAATTGGCATTCTGTACATCCAGTCTTTCTATGGAAAGCTCCCACTCTTTGAAAGGCACAATTCTTTAGGGCAAACTTTAAATTCCTATTGTTTAAATGAGAATTAAAATAACATTGAAGCATTTCTGACTCCTTAGAATGCAAAACAAATTGCACGGTGGGAATTAGTTCTTAAATCTGTTGGAGAATTAAAACCATCTACAAAACTGAATTTTTGGGAGAAAAGTCCTAAAAGACATAACCTGTGAGGATGTTGGAGTTTTATGGATTGAGGAAAAGAAGCATGAAAATGGTTTGGTTCATGAGACTCTGTCAGCATCCAAGTGAATGTAAATGTTTGACTTATTAAATAATAATATCCATTCTTGATATGTGAACTTTCTGGTTTTTTAGGCTTCTTTTTCCCAAGTTCTTGGACCAGTGTTCACAAGGTATGTGTCACTTTTCCTGACTTTGAGCTCTACAGAACAATAACTGAGCCATGTGGCCAAATAAATACCTGTATTTATTATTTGTGCTGTTAACACACATAGCCACAGGGTCATGATAAACTCTTGGAGGGAAGAATAGACAATCTCTGCCTACACTGTCAAATATCACAGGCAGGAAATGAAAAAATTCTGGAGCATGATCCACTTGGAAGTCCTCATCTGCAGGATGGATTTCCTAAGACTATGAATTAAACTGTTCACCTTGAACTGGTGTAACTGGGAGTGAAATGGATTGGATTGAGTTCCACCCTCCTTTGGGGATGTGTGAGGAAATGGAGCTTCCTTCTCCTTCTTCTCCTTCTCTCCTTCTCCTCCTCCTCCTCCTCCTTCTCCCCTCTATTAGAAAGGGAGAAATGAGGGGTGCCCTTGTTCCCCAAATCCTCCTCTTGGTGTGGCCTGGAGGGTCCTTGCAGGGCTCATCTCAGCTGATGTTCAGTTTTATATCCTGAAATGAATCCCTTGCCTGCATTGTCCTCCTTGTCAGCCTTGGCAGTTAGAGCATAAATGGGATATGATCCTTCCTCACCTGCCCTCAAATCCCCTGCAAGTGTTGAAGGCCAGCTTGGATTTATTTTGTTTATTTATTTTCATATCTAAATGCAGTTGTTGCAAAATCAGAGTAGGATGCTTTGCTCTTCTTGTGGCTGCTTAAACTCTGATTGCTCTGCTTGGCTGCCAGAGTGGTGCCACCTCTTTTCATGTGTGAAGAGAACCCTAAAGAATGAAGTTGTGAACAAGCTGGACAGGAAGTAGGTGCTGTTATATAAATCAAAATTTTATTTGGAGAAAAATGTTGGTGCTCCAAATTGGGAAACTGTCATGTCACAGCTAAATTTGAAGAGATCAGGAGAATGTTAAGAATATAAAGAATTATTAATAACTACAGAGAAGTTAAAAGTGCAAAAATGCCTTTTTGTCTTATGAAAGAATAAATAAAAAAATACTCAAAGCTTTGTTTTTCTTAAAATGAATTTGTACAGACTAGATTGGGTGAGAATTTGTCATTGTTGAAGGAGAACTGCAAAATGCCAGGACAAGAGTAGCTAATTTTCTGACAGTCAAAATACTGCAGGAGTCACAAATCCTGGAGGTTAGAGGGATGTTCTTGTGGCAGGGAATAATTTCTGGACTTTGCAAAGTGTTGTCACCAGTTCTCTGATACAGAAGAGTTTCAGGAGGAAAAGTGGGCATTGTACAGGTCTGAAAACAGAACACTGTGGGTGTAAGAGAAGCCAAGTGCAGCCAGAGGCAAGTAGGAATTAATTGCACTTTGGGTTTGTACCTTCTCCTCAGAACTCCCCAGATGGGGGGAGTGAGTTGGGTTTGCCTTTTGCTGTGTGACAAAGGGGGCCCTGAGCGTGGTGTCAATGTGACATTTTCCAAAATTTCTCTTTGGAGAGCCCCAAGACTCAGAGAGGCAGGGACTGGGGAGAACTGACAGAACTTGAGCAGAATGACCAAGTATCCTGTGCATACTTGCTTAAACTTCTCAAAAAAACCTGCCACCATCTGTGTGCTGTAATTCCCTTTTGTCTCTTTTTTTTTTTTTTTTTTTTTTTTTCTTTCTTTCCTTTCTTTCTTGCACAGAAGCTGTAAGATGATTCCTTCCTAGTCTAAGGGTACCCTGGCATTCCCTGTGAAACAATTTCATATAGAACACAAATTAAGACATCACCATTGTTAAATATTCCCATTGTAAGTTTGGGAGCAAAGAGGAGCCATTATTTTCATACAGCATATGTATTTTTAATCCATCCCTCCTGTTCCTTTCCTGCTTCCATTGAACATGCTATTCCCCAGGCTGCAAGAGTTCTTTTCTTTAGAGGAGTGTATAAATAAAGATTTAAACAAAACTGGGTGGTCTTCAAAATGCATCTCTTAGAAACAGAGATGGCAGTGGCAGTTTAAATAGAAAAGGTTAAATTTGTTCATTACTGAAGCTGTGGGGGCACAGGGGAGGTATGTGATTTGCTAGATTTGTTTTTCCCTGAATCTTTTTTTTTTAACTTAGACCTTTTCCAGATTAGTCCTTGACAATTCTGGATCATCTGCAGGGCATGGTGATGCCAACTGTCACATGGACTGGTGACATCTCTGTAGCACAACCACAGGGTGCTGGTGGCTGGTTCAGGAATCCCAGAATGGTTTGGGTCACCTTCCACTACCCCAGGCTGCTCCAAGCCCCATCCAACCTGGCCTGGAGTATTCCAGGGGTGGAATTATTATCTTATTCATGGCATGATTATCTTATTCATATTTTTATCCTAATTTCATGATTAATATCCCAGACTTGATATCATTTCAAGCCTGCACCTGGCTTAAATTTCAAAGGGTTCTTGCTGTTCTCATTCCCTTTTCCCCCTCCTCCAAGAGCAAGTGAGTGTTGGAGAAGACATGGATATTCCTGAAATTGGAGTGGAAACTTGTAGCCAGGTTAAAAGAAAAGAGAAACACAGTGATGGAGATTTGTGCTGTTAATAAAGTCCAGGCTTGGAAGGGCCAGTGATGCAAAGAGCAGTGACTGGGAGTGTATGGTGTAATGGAAGTGCTCCAGAAATATTTGGTGCAGGATTGGTGTGTAAAGCAGCCTTTGCCTGGATTAATGTGATTTAAGGCTTGTGTAAAGACCAGGACTTACCTGAGGCAGCAGATCAGGTGTGATCAGTTGTTAGATCTTTGTTTTAAGTAGTTGAAGGCAGAGGGAATTCATCCTGGCTCAGTTGTTCATGGATATTGGAGATTTTCTGTTCTTCCACTCCACTTGTAGTCACAGGAAAGTGTCAGAGCAGGGCTGCACATCTTGAGAAAAAAAATAACATTTATTATAAAATGACAGAATTGTTTGGGTTGGAAAATACCTCTAAGATCATCAAATCCAATCATCAACCCAGCACCACTGCCCTGTGTCAAGTGTGTTCTTTCAGCACTTCCAGGGATGGGGACTCCACCACTGCCCTGGGCAGCTGTGCCAGGGCTGGGCAGCCCTTTCCATGGACAAATACTTCCTAAAATCTCATCTAAACCTCCCCTGGCACAGCTTGAGGCCATTTCCTTTCCATTTCCTCTCCATCCCTCACACATCCTAGGGAGTCACCAAGTGTTGCCACTGCAGTTTCTTTGAGGAACTGAGCTGAACCTCAAATCATGTACAGTGGAAAGCAGGGATCTTGGAAGTGAAATTACCTGGATCTGTTATCTTTGTGATGCCTCATGGGCTCAGTCTTGCTGTCTGAATACTCTTTTGAAGTCTTTAAAGACAAAAAACCCTTCTCTTGGTTTTGGAAGTGAGTGTCCAGAATACTGATTTTTAGCTGTTCAGTCTCTTACTGCACATTGAATTCGCCAAGAGACTTCAAACCTTAGTGTTCTGTTTTTTTAGTCCTGCTCAAATTGATTTGTTGTTTCCATTAATTGATTCTGTGGATTGAGTCTAAATCAATTCTGTTAGATGAAAGCTTCTCTGCTTGATTTTTTTCATTGTAGACTTTCCTTTTCTCTTTAACGAAAGAATGCAGTGAGAGGGAACGAAAACAAGAATGCTTGGAGCATCACTTGGTTTCTTAGTCACTATTTACATGCCTGAGCTGTGTAAATTACCCTGATTTCCTTCCACAGGCCTGGTGAGTAACGTGGTTTTCACCAGTCATGCCACAGAGCAGAGGCACCCGCTCCTTGTGCAGCTGCAGAGCCTGATCCGAGCAGCAAATCCTGGAGTTGCCTTTGTGCTGGCAGAAAATGGAATTGTGACCAGGTACATCCCTCAGGATTTATGGCTTTTGGCACACCAGCACTCAGAAACTTCTCCTCTCTTGTTGTTACTCTGGTGATTTATAGGAAGGAAATGCAGATTTTTCTTAATTGCTTCTTGTGCAAAAGGGATTTTCCCTTTATGTTTATGGGCATATAAATACAGGGATAAGGAGATGTGTTTTGTTTGCAGAGTGTGATTGATGTTGCTGTTACTGCCATACTAAAGGAATAGCTTTTAATTTTACTGTCACTAGCACATTATGTTTTATATAAATAGATAGTGGCCATTTTATTTAACTTAGGAAATTAAAAATCTTCATTTTTATCTCTTTACAGGAATGAGGATATTGAATTAATTCTCTCAGAAAGCAGTTTTTCAACTCCTCAGATGATGAGAGCTCGATATTTAATGTACCCTGGCTGGCAAGTATCTAGACTGAGAAGTATTAAAACTATTTTTCTAATTAACTTGAAGATTAAAATGTTTCACTAACTTCATTTATATTTTTTTTCTAAGACTACTCATTTGGAACAGGCAGCAGCTCTGTAAATCATTTTTAAGAGAGCTGATGATTATTCTTAGTGGATACAAGAGTGCTGCCCTTTTATGGGGCAAAAAGCTCCTTTCTGGCCACCATTTAAATCAATGGCAAGATTACTGTTGCTTTGCAGAAGAATAGGCAAGAACCCTGTGGGAATAAACTGGGAAGGATTGGGATGGGTGAGGTCAATAATGACTGGAGTAATTTCATCCTGACAGCTATTCAGCATTACTGGAATGAACTTGCTGTGTCAGTCTGGCCATTAGCAGAACAATTATTCACAAAACCCAGGAACCTCAGTGACAGCCTTGGCACAGCTGAGGCACAAACCCACGTGGCACCAAACTCCACTGAGCACTGAGGAGATTTCTCCTGGCTCAGGGCTCTTCACACATCTTGTTGCAGTTTGTGCTGCACCTTTTTGGCAGAAATCTGCAGCTGTCAGCCACCATAACTCCTGGCTGGATGGGCTCTGTGCTGGAAACATCATTTATTTATCATACCTTGCAGTCCTCTGTGTCTCTTTATTAATAAATTTGGTTCTGAATTGGATGCAAGTAGCCAAGTAAAGCTACTGGAGTGAACCAGCACAAGGATTTTGAGGATATTGAATTAATATCATCAGAGCTGCTTGTGGATTGCATGGAGACAAAGAGAGCAGGAAAAGAAAGTATTTCAAACTTTTGGACAGCTGTTAATCTCTCTGATGACAGTATGCAAGAATTGGATGTGGGTAGTGTGGAAGAGAAAGGAAGAGCAGCAGGAAGAGCATTAAAATCAGGGATAAATCCAGGGATATGTGATTGCAGCCTTGCAGTTCCTAAAGAGGGCTCATGTAAAAGGACTAGAATGAGTTTTTACATGGGTAGATGGTGACAGGACAAGGGAGAGAAGGGTTTTAAGCCAATAGAAGAGAGAGATTTAGATGAGATGTTCAGGAAAATTGTTCCCTGTGAGGGTGGGGAGGCTGTGACAGTGCCCAGAGAAGCTGAGGCTGCCCTGGATCCTGGAAGTGTCCAAGGCCAGGCTGGACAGGGCTTGGATCACCCTGGGATAGTGGAAGGTGTGCCTGCCCATGGCAGGGTGGGAATGAGATGAGTTTTAAGATCCATTCTGACTCAAACCATTTCCTGACTCTATGAAAAGGAATCCTGAGTGCTTTGACCAACCTAATGCTGGCAGCACATTTTCATGGAGAAGAAAACTCTGCATTTTCCTCCCTCTGAGCAAAGCTGACATGTGGTGAAAGAACAGCTGTTCCTTGCTGGATGAGAAGCAGAGCTGCTGTGTTTCTGCCTGTTGAAGGTGTTTGTTTCTGTCCCCAGGTTTGAGGGCACATATGGGGCTGGGCCTGTGTTCCCTCCCATGGTTCAGATCTGTGTGTGGTTCAGCCGCCCTCTGGAGAAAACACGATTTGTGACCAAATGCAAAGGTACCAGTGAACTTTGCCTGACTTGACTGAAATCCAGGTTTGGGATGCTGAGGGGTAGAGGGGAAGGAAGGCACTGACGTAAGGCAGTTATTTAATCACTGCTGAAGTTCACTTGTAATTGAAAACTCAGCTTTCCTTCCTAAAAGTACAGTAAATTCTGTTCCTTAGTGTCTGCTCTGCACAATTGTCCCAGGACTTTTGTTCAGCTGAAAATCAAATTGAATTTTTGGTTTCTAGGTCTGGGACAACTTCTTTTTATTTAATGTTTCATTATTTTTATTTTATGTTTCATTGTGTTTAGTTTATGTTTCATTTTGTTTCAACACAACATTGTAGTGTTGAAAATACAGTTTTGTGAGTGACCATCAGCTTCTATTTTTTATGTCAAATAATTTTTGTAGCTACTAGAAAACAGGCTCAGCTTTAGAGTAGATCCATTATCAAGCCTCTCCTCCTTTCCTTAGCCAAGTAAAAAGAAGAGGATTTTACCTCCCACACACACTGTGAGAGTTCCTTATGCCAAACACATCTTATTTCCCAAACTCCATGGCAAAGAATGACAGAATAAATGTTCCTTAGTGGGACTCCAAGGGACATGGCAGCTTTTCCTTTGGAAGCACTGGGATGTGGATTAGAGATCAGTTGCACAGGTTTTACCAGAAGCTCCACCAAGGAGAAGAAAAATAAGTTGAGATAATCTGTTTATCTTCTGTTTCAAACAGCAATTAAGTCGTTGCTCAAGCCCAGTCCATTTTCTGGAAACATTTATCACATCATGGGCAAAGTGAAGTTTTCAGGTAAGGGCAACTCCTGAGGTGGTGTGATCACACTGCATGTTTTGGGTATTTAAAAAAGTATTTCTGTCCTGGATTCTGTCTGCACCAGTTGATGTTAGATTAGATTAGCAGTTATCAGGCTCTTCCTTCTGTCTTCTCCTTGTTAGATGCTGATAAAGTCATTGAAGTCTGTCACAACACAGCAGCAAATTCCCTGAGCCTGGTGCCTGTGCCAGAGGGGCCAACTCCTCCTGATTCCAGAAATGATCCCAGAGACTGCAGCAGTCAGCAGGAATATTTCCTTGTGTTCATTGGCTGCTCCCTGAAGGAAGAGGATATCAAAGATTGGCTCAGAGAAACTGCAAAGCAGGTTTGTGGGCAGGTTTCCTTTTGTTCAGTGCTTGGCATTTCTTAACAACCAAAGGAAAAAATCCAAGTGTCTCCATGAAACATTCTTAATTAATCTCATTTTTTTTTCTACCAAGGTATTGACATTCTAGGGTGGAAATGGATTTCAGGAAGGGGACTGAGAGTTTACAAATGTGTGTTGTAATCTCTGTATTGTTTTAGTGCTTGCTACAGCTTATTCATGGATTGATCTGCTCTTGAATGCTTGAGCAAATGGATTATGTCCAGGATAAACACAGGGTGATTTAGCTGAGCTGTGATTGCCAAGGGCTGAAGTGTGCTATGAAATAAATCTTCTTCAAATACCTGAATGCTGGCAAAGCTGAAAATTTGTTTTGATTCACTAAATTAAACCTCCTTGGAAGTAATCCACTGAAATGGAGGGGTAGAGCTCTGTTCATTTTGTCATCCTTAATTAGTCAGGTGTATTTCTGCATGCAGTAAGGAGTGGGGAACAGGGAATGTGGCTGCTGCAGGAAGCTCAGAAGGCACAGAGGGACTGCCACAGCTGACTGACAGAGCCACAGATCCATAAAACCCTGGGACCTTAAATCCCATCCAGTTCCACCCCTCTGCCACTATCCCAGATTGTTCCAAACCCTGTCCAGCCTGGCCTTGGACACTTCAGGGGCAGCCACAGCTTCTCTGGCCAAGCTGTGCCAGTGGAACTTTTTGGAACATTTTTAAGTTAAAAATACTCCATGTTAGTTCAGTATGGATTAGGATTTGCTCAGTGTCTCCCTCCAAAAATTTGTGTAGGAAGGGAAAAGTGTTTCCTGCAGACTGTGGCTGGAGCAGTTGCTGAGTTCTGAGATTCCTGAGGTTTCTGAGATGCTCAGGTTCTCATCTCCTGTGTTAATTTAGGAAATTACTCCATTTTCTGTGCTGATTATCTCATGCTCTGTACTTATCACAAGAGTAATACGTGGAGACAAATGCTTTGCCATGCAAGAAAAAAGCTCTTTGTGGAATACTGCTTAAATTTTATGAAAACTTGGAACTTAAATGCTTATCTCAAGTGTGAAGTGTTTCCTCTTTGAGCAATTCAAGACTATAAACACTTTTTGTACAGTCATGGCTAATTGAGGGTTTCAGATAACTCTAAGAGTTACCACATGCTGCAGGAAAGAAAGGGATTACAGAATTTCTCAGGCTCAAAACTAAGTTGTTTTTCTGTTCCTGTGCCAGCTTTCTTACAGTAAAGCTGTATTTAAATTGTCTTGTTTAAAATACTTACAGAATTTTTAATTTGAGTGTTTTCTGTAAGATCTGTGAATTTTTACTTTTGTTATCAGAACATAGTTGTGAGTGCCTGAATAGAGCTGAATAATTTTAGAAATGAATTTTTGAAATACATGCTTCTGTTTGGTGGTTTGGGTTTTTTTTTTTTTCTTTTAATTTATTTTTTAACTGAGCTGTGATATCACATTGTCACTCTGTAGTCACATAACTGGAATCTCCTTCTTCATACAGAAACCTCAGAGGAAAGCCCTGAAAACCAGAGGAATGTTAACCCTTCAGGAAATCAAAAACATTCATGTGAGTAAAAGCAATAATTTACAAACCCTTCTTTTGGCTGATTTCCCTTAAATATCCATCTGGATGAGCCCTGCCACAACAGGTGTGCTGAGCACTAAATTATTACAGCACTTTGGGAGGTACTTGGAGCACAGCTGGAGCTGTCCAGGAGGGATCTGAGTTACAAATCTGATCTCAAAGCTCCAAATTCACTCTGCAAAGCAGGAGAAGGTGTAAAATTTGGTTGCTCTCATGTCCCTTCTGATTTCTTTTATCTATTTGAGTTTGTAAAGACTGTCCCTACAGGTTTTTAATTTCAGTTCTTTCCTGCTGCAGGTGAAACGTCACTTGGATCCACTTCCAGCTGGTTATTTCTACAATGGGAGTCAATTTGTGAATTTTTTTGGTGACAAAATGGATTATCATCCATGTATCCTTTCAAATGGGGGGGGTTTGGAGAAGGCTTTAGGTAGGCAATGAACTGAAATGTAAAGTGCCAAAGCAGATATGGTGAAGAACCAGTTCCTAAAGCTTATTGTTCAAACCTTTTCTGAGAGATCAGATCTCAGAAACAGCAGAACCAACACAACAAACCTCAAACTGCCCATGAGCTCACACAGGGAATAATTTATGGACCACAGCTTGTCAGAGAAATACTTCTCAAACCAAGTAGTGCTGTAATGGCACTGAAAGCCTGGCCATGACTGATTAAACTTCCAAATGAGTGGAATTTCATGTGTGCACACACTGAGGTGAGAACAATCATATTTTTGTCCTTGCTGTTACCCTGGCAATGCTTTGCCCTGGTTCCAGTGTGTTCCTGTTGTCCTTGGGGACATGGTCAGGGGTGGCACTGCTGGGTTCACAGCTGGCCTTGATGATGTCAGAGGCCTTTTCCAGCTTTGATGATTCTGTGATTTTCTCATTTTCATAACTTCCTGTTGCTTTTGTCTTTGGTCACAACTTCCAAATTGGTTTTGCATTCCCAGTTTACTTTTCACTGTAACTTCACCAAACTTGGTAAAAATCCAGGTGGGTTCTGTGATGCTGCTTTGGAATAAGAACAGAGTTATTTTCTGTACCCTGTGGGACAACTTGAAAATTTTAAACCAGCAGATTTCTGTCTGCAGGGCACAAAACCCAACAGCAAACTTGGACTTCAGTATTCACTGGAAAATTATTGATGCCTCATCCCTGGAAGTGTCCAAGGCTGGGTTGGGCTGGGCTTGGAGCACCCTGGGCTCATGGCAGGGGTGGAATGAGATGGATTTAACTCCTTCCAACCCAAACCATTCCAGGATTCTTCACCTCCCTCTTGGTGTCTGGCAGTGAAAGCTGCAGGCCTGGTTATCCCTTTCTGGGGGGGTTGGAATTTTAGGCAGTTTTAGAGTTCTGCTCCAGCAGAGCAGCTGTAAATGTGTTCAGAGTCACAGAATGGTTTGGGTTGGAAGGAACCCTGAAGCTGATCTTGTTAAAACACCTTCCAAGGATTGGGAGTCCAAAACCTCTTTGGGCAACCTGTGCCAGGGCCTCACCACCCTCCCAGGGAAGAATTTCTTCCTAACATCCCATGTAACCCTGCTGTGCTTCTGCTGTTCTTAAATCCTTCTCCTGGCTGGGAAATACCTTGTGAGCTCCTTTATTCCCTGGGAACACTGAGCTGGGGTAGCTCTGACTGTAGACATGCAGGAAATAATAGATTGAATTTCTGCTTTCGCCAGAACTGACCTTTCCTTCAAACCTAGATGTTCTTTTTTACTAAATTCCATTTGCACAACTGTTCTTCCTTCACCTTTCCCACCCAGTAATGGACCAGTTCATGAATGATTACTTGGAAGAAGCCAACAGGGAAATTGAGAAGTACAACAGGGAGCTGGAGGAGCAGGAGTACCACGACCTCTTTGAGCAGAAGACTTAAGCACGTGGATCCTGGGTATTTCTGACCTTGTGTCAGGAGCCAAAAATGATGTTTTGTCCTTTTGGCTCACAAGAAATTGAGTGAAACGTCTGTTTTCAGCACTCCTTCCCAAACTAAGGGATCATTCCCCTAAGGTTGGCATTTAACCCAGTAACTGCTTAGCTGTTTGTACTGTCAGGTTTGCTTCCACTTCACCTTAATTCCAGACTGTACAAAGCATCACCTGGAATCTCTGGCTTGTGGTGGAAACGTGGGAAAAAAGAAGAAGAAGAAGGAGGAGAAAAAGAAGCAAAACTGGATTTATTTCCTAAAAGGTCAGAATGTAATTGTGGAATTGGGCTGTGGTGCAGATATCAAACAATCCCTGGGTGTCCCTTGGAAATCACAAGGGCATTGATGAGCAGAGGGGGAATTCAGGATGTGGGATTGGGGTGTTCCCAATGCGAGAAATGGGGGAACAGACTCAGAAGAGTCCCCAGTCCCAGAACTGTTTGGGTGTTCCTGAAGCAAAAAATGGGGGAATAATTAAAAAAATTAGATGAATCCCTAACCCCAGAGCTGTTGAGATGTTCCCAAAGTGAGAAATGGGGAACAATGGGAAAAACTCAGAACTGAGTCCCTAATCAACAGCTGTTGGGATGTTCCCAAAGTGAGAAATGGGGGAACAGTGGGAAAAACTTAGAATTGAGTCCCTGATCCCACAGCTCTTGGTGTGTTCCCAAAGTGAGAAATGGGGGAACAGTGGGAAAAACTTAGAATTGAGTCCCTGATCCCACAGCTCTTGGTGTGTTCCCAAAGCGAGAAATGGGGGAACAGTGGGAAAAATTCAGAATTGAGTCCCTGATTCCAGAGCTGTTGGTGTGCTCCCAAAGCAAGAAATGGGAGAATGATTCAAAAACTTAGGATCACTGAATCTACAGCTGTTAGGATGTTCCCAAAATTGTGGAAACAGTGGGAAAAACTGAGAAGTGTCCCTAATCCCAGAGGTGTTGGGATGTTCCCAAAGCGAGAAATGGGGGAACAGTGGGGAAAACTCAGAATTGGGTCCCTGATCTCACAGCTGTTGGTGTGTTCCCAAAATGAGAAATGGGGGAACACTTTCTCAGAGTCCCTGATCCCATGGTTATTGATGTATTGCCAAAGTGAGAAATGGAGGAACAATGGGAAAAGCTCTGAAGAGTCCCTAATCCCAGAGCTGTTGGGATGTTCCCAAAGCGAGAAATGGGGGAACAGTGGGGAAAACTCAGAATTGAGTCCCTGATCCCAAAGCTCTTGGTGTGTTCCCAAAGCAAGAAATGGGGGAACACTTCATCAGAGTCCTTAATCCCACAGCTGCTAGGGCATTCCCAAAGTGAGAATTGTGGAAACAGTGGGAGCAACTGAGAAGAGTCCCTAATCCCAGAGCTATTGGTGTGTTCCCAAAATGAGAAATGGGGGAACAGTGGGGAAAACTCAGAACTGAGTCCCTGATCCCAGAGCTCTTGGTGTGTTCCCAAAATGAGAAATGGGGAACACTTTCTCAGAGTCCCTGGTCCCATGGTTATTGATGTATTGCCAAAGTGAGACATGGGGGAACAGAGGGAAGAAGCTCAGATGAGCATCTAATCCCAGAGCTGCTGGAATGTTCCTAAAGTGAGAAATGGGGGAACAATGGGAAAAATTCAGAATTGAGTCCCTGATTCCAGAGCTGTTGGTGTGTTCCCAAAGTGAAAAATGGGAGAATGATTCAGAAACTTAGAGTCACTGAATCTGCAGCTGTTAGGATGTTCCCAAAGTGAGAAATGGGGGAACAGTGGGAAAAACTCTGAAGAATCCCTTATCCCAGAGCTGTTGGGATGTTCCCAAAGTGAAGAATGTGGAAACAGTGGGAAGAACTCAGAAGTGTCCCTGATCCCAGAGCTCTTGGTGTGTTCCCAAAGCGAGAAATGGGGGAACAGTGGGAAGAACTCAGAGTTGAGTCCCTAATTCCAGAGCTGTCAGAGCATTCCCAAAGCAAGAAATGGGGGAATGGGAAAAGCTTGGATGAGCACCTAACCCACAGTTGTTGGGATGTTCCCAAAGTGAGAAATGGAGGAACAGTGGGGAAAACTCAGAACTGAGTCCCTAATCCCACATTTGCCAGGGTGTTCCCAAACTAAAAAATATGGAAACAGTGGGAACAACTGAGAAGAGTCCCTAATCCCAGAGTTGTTGGGATGTTCCCAAAGTGAGAAATGGGGGAACAGTGGGAAAAACTCAGAATTGGGTCCCTGATCCCAAAGCTCCTGGTGTGTTCCCAAAGCAAGAAATGGGGGAACACTTCATCAGAGTCCTTAATCCCACAGCTGCTAGGGCATTCCCAAAGTGAGAATTGTGGAAACAGTGGGAACAACTGAGAAGAGTCCCTGATCCCAGAGCTGTAGGATATTCCCAAAGGGAGGGATGAAGGAACAACTCCCACCCCACCTTTGCCAGGGCACAGCCCTTCTCAAAACCTCAGCACAGTTTGAGTCTGCACTCGAAATTCTGACTCTAAAGAAAAGCTATTTATACATTTCAGGGTGAAATCAGTGGAGAAATCTTAATTTCTTCCCAGTGCTCTCATTGGGATTCTGGGAAATATTTCCTGGCTGGCTGCAATGTGCACCTTGCTGTTGCTTAGATTATTCCTGGAGGATTTCTGTCCTAAAAACTAAGCAAGGCAAGGGGGAGATTCTTCAGCTGAAGAATTCCTTTTCACAAAAAAGAGTGATTTCCAAAGGTAAAAAATAGCAAAGGATGTTACTTGAAAGGGGCAGGAACTTGGTGGTGGATTTTCCAGAAGAGTTTGCACACTGTAACATTTCACTGTGCTGCTGAGAAATCAGCTTTTAAGTACTTGCAACAGAATTTTTATTGTTCCTAAATGATAGAACAGGAATGCTGGCAGCCTGTCCTGACTTAATTCAGTATCATTTGAAAGGAGGCTTTATAAATCCCTGACTGAAGGATTATAAAGTACCTTAGCAGCTACTTACAGGTAATTATTGGAGTTTATTTGAATAAGCTGATTATTGTAGCATGCATGTGTTCAGAATTTAGGTGAGAACAGCCCAGCAGGAATTTTTTGTTTTCATATTCCTTTGCCTTAGGGACAGCTCAATCTTTTACTGCAACTGCAGCTTTTCTTTATGACCAGATGTTTGTGATACAGCAAGAAATGGAATGAAAAATCTCTTGCAGGACACTTAAAATATTTCAAATGTATATGCACAGCTCATCCCATGGCAGGAAAATGAGATTTAACTCCTGCCATTAAACCAGAGGCTAAATTAGAATTTATGCTTTACTACAGAGATGTATTTTTTACCTTTGGAATACAAAATAATTGAAATTTCAGTGACCTGAAGCACATTTTAGGTGGCTTTGGTCTTCACTGCTGGGTGCCTGTCCTGTGAGTGTTGCACAGTGCAGAGGTGAAATTCCAGGTGCTGCAGGCTGGGATTGAAATATTGATAAGATTTCATTCCTCACTTTTCCTCCTCGATTTAAAAAGACTTTAATATTTTGTTTCATTTTTTTATTTGCACACCACGAGACTTTATATAAAAAAAAACCTACTTGTATCCTGCTAGAGGCCAGTAAAAGCCAGCAATTAGTTTGTGTTTTTAGGCTTTCCTGGGGTTTTCCCTGGATCACAAGTGTGGAGCATCCTGATAAAGCTCGTGAGTTTTATCTATGCATGGCTAAATTTTAGTCTTAATATCCTGTAGTGCCTGTAGAGCAAAGGTAGCTAGCAGTGGGGTTGGGGGGGCTGCCAGGGGTTTACAAATAAATCCACTTGGTTGCATGAAATTATTTCAGAGCCCAGAATTTTAAGGAATCCCAGAATTCTGGTGGTAAGGCTGCAATCAGAAGGGGCATCAGGAAATGGAGCTCAATTGGAATTGCTTTGCCAGTGAGCTCAGTGGAAACCCAGCTGTTCCAGTCCCAGCTCTCTCTCTGCAAAGCCATATTTTTAGAGTAGTGGGATGTGATGTGGGAAGAAATTCCAGTGGTTGGGACAGCAGGCACGTGGTGGAGGCTTTGTCTCAACTCCTGAGTGGATCCAGAGTAGTTTTAAGTGCAATTGATGGAAAATAGATGAAGATGCTGTAGCTGATTTTTGCTCTGCTGAACTCTTTTTAAGAACTCCAATTTGTGCAGCTCTCAAATCAATTTGGATGGGGCTGATCCAGCTGGAATTCCAAGCCCTGTGAACAAAAAAAAAGAAAAAAAAAAAGGAAATAATTGGGGTGTGACTGTGCAAATTGAGCTGTTCCTTAAAAACTGGAGCAGGAGAGCTTGGAACAAAGGCCTAGAACCCTCCTGTGCTGTGCTGCATGTGCTCTATGGTCATAGCTGTGTGTTACAAAGACCTTTCACCAGACTGCTACTGGCTCAATTCATGTATTTTGGTATTGAAAGAAATTGATTACCTCAATTTTTATCCTTTATTTTTCAACTGTGACTTTCAACCAGAACAAAAAAAAAAAAAAAGAAAAAAACCACAAAAATACCGAAATAGTGAAACTGTGACAATGGTATCCTTTAAATGTTGTAGTGCCTTGCAGATGACACCATTTATTCCCCAAATAAATGGATGTCAGGGGTTGCACCCCCTTTTTTTTTGTTTTAAAGGAAAATAACGGTTTTGGTGAAAGGACTTAAAAAATTTAACCTAGTGACAAATATTAGCACAAATGGTTAAACTGTTTTAAAGAAAACTCTTTGAGGACTGAGATATGTAAATGCCTGATGCTGCTGCTGTTGAAGAGCAGTTGCTGATTTTTTGGGAGTCTATTCTAACAATCAGCAGTGCTTTTTGAATTTTATTTTATTTTATTTTTTTTTAAGAAAAGTGTAACTTTTGTACTCTGGTCAGAGCTGGTTTTGTGCTATGTGGAATCCCCAGCCCAGGGGATTTGGTGTCCTCACTCCTTGGAATTCAAGGTGAGGATGGAGATAACTCTGAAGGATTGAGGTTTGAACTTTTTTTGCTACTGTATAATTAAAAAAACAACAAAAAAAAAAGCACCATTTCTAACCCACTGATGTTTGGATACAGCAAAAGTGCCATTACACTGTTCCTTTTCTCTTTTACTTGGAAAAATTTGTGTCCAGGCATTCCTGAGCTTGGGAAGTGCTGAAGAGTCCTCAAGGGGTTTCCACGCTTTGCTGACTGTGTTAGCAGCTTGTGGTGGTGTTCTGTTCTTTCTCCTCAGAGAATGAGTGTGATCAGAAGTTACTGAAGTTATAGGGATTCAAATGTGACAAACTTAGCAGGGGAACCTTTGCAACTGGAGCTACTCTGCAGTCTGGGAGTATTTGAATTTTAAACTGTGCAATTTGGGATTAATCCAGTTTTACACTTTGCAATTAACACACCTGATTGCAGGGAGGAGTTGAGTTGCATGTGAGGGTTCCCTAATAAGTTGAGCTTTTTTTTTTTTTAATTATTATTTTTTAATTGAAACTTGTCTGAATTTGCACAGATTTAAGCTCTGGAATACTTTGGTATTCTTGAAAAGGGAAAAAAAATTGTGACTAGTATAGTGAATTGTGAACTGTGAGTTGGTAGAATCACAAGGTTGATCTAATCTTAGGTTGTTAAAAATGTACCTCAGAAAGCTCATGAGAAATTTGCTTCATTTTTACACAACAACCAGATCCTGACATAACACTTCTCACTTTACAATGTGCCAAAATTCACTTTTATACTAGTTCTCAATGCTTTAATATTTGCAACTCTAAGTTAAAAACGTGTTATTTACAAACACTACTGTAACTTCAGTTCAGCTGAATGGTGTGATTGAAGCTTTTTGCCTCTCCTATTTATTACACAACTTGATTCAGTAAATATAAAATTACCTTTCCATTTATTTTTGTATTGTTTTACATGTTTATACCTGCAGTTTGTGTGACTTTTACACCTGTAACTCAGATGTGATGGAAAGAACCAATAAACAGTATCCATCCACTGCTGGCTCTGCCTCCTTTAATTAACTCACAGGTTCCTAAGCTGGAATTTTTAAGCCTTGAGTGGTTTTCATTTAAAATTCTTAAGCTGACAGAAGGGTGAGTATTTTATATTTAAATTAAAATATAAAAATTTAAGGTTTTGTGGTTGGTTTTTTTTTAGCTGCTATTTTAAGTTTAGACCTTCTTGCTTGGGCTTTTAATTGGGTAAAATTCAAATTAGAAGAAGATTAATCTGCTTTGTGCTGCAGTCTGTATTTTCCAGCATCTGTGTGTGAGCATGAGTTGATATTTACAGATTTACAAATACAGGGAGGTGCTAAACCTTTTCTGTGTGCTCCCAGAAATGAGGATGCAGCTTCAGGATCCATGGATCTGCAATCTGGCTGCCATGGGGAGGGCAATCCCACTTTACCCTTCTTTCCCTGAGGGGCTGAGCATAAATCAGATTTTTGCTGGTTAAACTGGGCCTGCAGCTGATTTTCTCTCTCTGTTTTGCATCACTTTTGCATTTTTAGAGGGAGGTTTTGTGCTCAGTTTGGTTTATGTAAAACCAGCCTGTTAAACCCAGCCTGCTTTGCATATTCCACATTAAACAGCACAAATTCTGGGCCATGGGCTTGGGGTTGAAATCCAGGAGTTTCCCCCTGCTGGGTTTGGGAAGCAGCTCCAGCTGAAAATGAGGAATTTTGTGCAGGAGCAGGGCAGTGCCTGTCCCTGTCCTGGAGCTGCTTTTGGGCTGTCCAGGTGCAGGAGGGACATTGAGGGGCTGGGAAAGGGGGATCAGGGGTGCAAATGTATCTGCACCACTTAATCAGTGCCTTGGTTTTATTTAATTTTGTTTTTACTCAGAGCCAGGATTAAAAACACAAAGGAGACAAATTTTCTCGTGTTCGGGCTTGGTTGTTTATTAAATCTTACCTAAAGTACAGAGAGTTCTAAAAGGTGCTGGAAGTGAGCAAAATGGAGGAGAATTTAGCAAGTTACAAGGTCTTTTAAATCTATCCAGTGCAATAGAGAATTAACACCTATATTATTTATGCTTTTGACTCAAAAACCAAACTCCTGTGACCCTCAAAGCAGAACTGACTGACCAACCAAAAACTGCTGCTTGAAATCATGAAGAAGAAAAAGAAAGAGACACCACTCAAAACCTTCCATCTTCTCCCAACCTATCACTGCATTATAAAAACCTCAAATTCCAATTTAATTACACACCTGTGATTTTAACTCCATCACTCAAATTTGGAATCCTGCAAGACCTCAGGTGAAAAGCAGTGTTCTCCTGGGGTCAGGGTCAGAAAGCACAGAAAGTTTAAAACTCAGATTTTTGGGATCCAAAGGGGGGACCTTGTGGCTCTGCACAGGAGGGGACACCAGGGGGAATTTGGGATCTGCTCCAGGGAACAGGGACAGCCTCAGGCTGGGCAGGGGGGTTTGGATTGGATATTTGGGAAGATTTCTTCATGGAAAGGGTTATCACCCGTTGCTCAAAAGCTCTCCAAGATTACCAAATCCAACCATCCCTGTGTCCCCAAGTGCCACATCCACACTTTTAAATCCCTCCAGGGGTGGGGACTCCAGCACTGGGTAACACTTCCCATGAAAAAATGCAAAGTTAAAAATGTTTGAGAAGGTTTAATTGATGGGGAACTGAGTTTCATTTCCTAAGAGAGATGAGGTAGATTTTTTTGAGCATACCCCAAATTAGGGTTTTTTGTCCTGTTTCTTAATTACCTCATTTTGCTCAGTCTGGTTGGATCTTTGCAGCTCTCCTTAGATTTTCACCAACTCTTCCTTCCACGTGAACTCATCTGGAATTTCTTTGCCAACAAATGGTGCCTCTTTAGCTTCATAAATTAGCAGCCTCATTAAAGTAATGAACTCCCAACAGGAATTGCATGGAAATGGGAGCACTTGTTAATTGAATAGCCCTGGGTTCACTCCCATTGTACACGTTCCACAAGGTGCTTGTGTGATCCCTCCTATTGAATTGGCTTAAAATAAACCTTCAGGGCAGTTTGATGTCTTGGTAGGAAAGAAAACACCCAATGGGCAAGGCCTGGAGGATTTCAATAGCTTCATTGCTCCAGGACAGACAAAAAAACAACATAAAAAAAAAAGCGTGGAAAGTGAAATGTGGGTGAGCCATTCATGGCTAGGAAATCAGCAGGCACACCATGCATTGTATAGATCACTGCAAACCCTCCCCACACCAGTGAGACAGGAAATTTCTAATGGCTCCAATTGAGCCTTCGCTCAACCCCACCAAAAATCTTCCATTTTTCTGTGTTATCAACGTTAGTTCAATATTTGCTTTATATACATCCTGTTCCTGACTTTGATTCCTCCATCCAGCACCTTCCTGCCTTCTAATATCTGATTTATTGCAGAGTTCTTTTTCTTCCAAAGGTTTGGCTTGGCCTCTTTAACTCTTTATCTTGTCAGGCTCAGAGCTGGGTCTGGGCACGGCCTTTCCTTGGGCTCTGCTTTGGGAAGCTCTGGGAGGGGAGAACAGAGAGCTGGAGGAGGAGGAGAGGCTGCAGGGGCTGTGGGGAGGGGTCACAGCATTTTTGGGACAGGGATGTGGAATATCCAAGGTGCTTGAGTGCATCAAACTAGAAGTTGGGACTTAGGACAGTTCTGGGCAGGGACACCTTCCATCATCCCAGTGGATCCAGCCTGGCCTTGGACACTTCCAGGGATCCACAGCAAATCTGGGAATTCCATTCCAGGATTGTTCCCTCCCAGGGAACAATTCCTTCCCAATATCCCACCCAGCCCTGCCCTGGCAGTGGGAGCCATTCCCTGTGTCCTGTCCCTCCATCCCTTGTCCCCAGTCCCTCTCCAGCTCTCCTGGAGCCCCTTTAGGCTCTGGGGGATGTTTGAGGGTGTCCCAGAGGCTTCCCACACCCTCCTGGTTGTGGTGCTGGATTGGGATCTCTGCCCTCCCCGTGCTCTGGGGCTCTTTGCAGCCCTTGCCCATCCCAGGGAAATGAGGAAATCCTCTGCTCTGGGTCAGGAGGGATGTCACCAGCACTCAGGGGAGGTCCCAGGGACAGGCTGGATGCTGGAAACTGCTCAAAGATGTGTTTGCTGTGCAACCACAGGGAATTCTGTTGTATTTCCCTGAGGAAGCTCTGGAGGTAAGTGCTGAAGTTCCCCCTGTATCACATCCCTTCTCCCTCTGCTGGCACAAAGAGCAGCACAAGGACAGAACTGCAGATTGTGGTGTCTCCTGAACACCTGGAGCTGCCAGAGCTGCCCCATTCCCTGTGTTCCATCCTGAATGGGTCATCGGGATTGTGGAACCAGGGGAATGGGATCTCACTGCCAGAGGGCAGGGATGGATGGGATTTTGGGAAGGAATTATTCCCTGTGAGGGTGGGAGGGGCTGGGCTGGAATTCCCAGATTTGCCATGGCTGTTCCTGGATCCCTGGCAGTGCCCAGGGCCAGGCTGGATCCACCTGGGACAGTGGGAGCTGTGGAACTGGGTGAGTTTAACAACCCTTCCAACCCAACCCATTCCATGGTTCCCTCCATCCCTTGCAGCTTTCCTTCTGCTGAAGATGGAGTAAAAAAATCTTGAATTATATAATTTCCACCCCAAAATCTGCAAGGCTCTGCTGTCCCCTGCCCTATCCCTGGCAGGGGGATGTGGTCAGGACAGAGCAGGGCTGGTAAGAGATTTCTCTTCTCAAAGGCAAGGCCTGGGCTTGCTTGGTGTGTGCTGCAGATTACAATCACTGCTGCACAGCAAAGGCAGCACAAATGGTTTGGGCTTGGCTGGGTTTGGGAAGGGTGTCCCTTCCTCTGGCCAAGGTTTGTTTGCTTAGGTGAGGTGGGTGCAAGTTCTAACAATAAACTTTCCTGGCAGCGTGGTGGCTCTTGGAGAGGTCAGGGAGAAAGGACAAAGCAGCAGCAGCATGGGATGGGATCCTGGGGGAGTGTGGGAGGATGGGGTGGGCACAGAGAGATTTGGGGTGTGCTCCTGCCTCTGTGGGTCCCAGCCACCTCACAGGGACAGAGGGCATTGCTTTGTGTCCTTTCAGCCCCTCCTGCCAAGGGCAGTCGTTAAAGGGGTTAAATCAGTGTGGGGTGAGAGAAGAAGGGATGCAGGGGGGTTATGGATGCTCCTGGTTCCCTGGAAGTGTCCAGGGCCAGGCTGGATGGGGCTTGGAGCAGCCTGGGACAGTGGGAGGGGTCCCTGCATGGCAGGGGTGGCACTGGGTGATCTCTAAGGTCCCTTCCAACCCAATTCCATGATTCCATCATTATAACTTAAGGGAGGAAATTTGCAGTTTGAACCTGATTGAAACAGGGAGAGAAAATTCCCAACCTGGTCAGACCAGGTGGCTCCAAGCCCTGTCCAGCCTGGCCTTGGACACTTCCAGGGATCCAGGGCAGCCACAGCAAATCTGGGGATGCCTGTCCCAGGGTGTCACCACCTTTAGAGCAAAGAGACACTGGACACTGGAGAGGTTTTGTGATAATTTAAATCCCGGTTTTTGTGCTCTGGGTGTGGAGCTGTCAGTGCACTCTCATCCAGACCTGTTTTTTGTCCTGTTCCAGCCCCCAGGTGTGGACACAGAGGAGCTGTGAGTCCCTGGGAGTGTCCCAGGCCAGGCTGGATGGGGTTTGGAGCACCCTGGGACAGTGGGAGGTGTCCCTGCCCATGGATGGGGTGGGATGAGATGATCCTTAAGGTCCCTCCCAGCCCAACCCATTCTGGGATTCCACGATTCTAAAGCAGAAGGTGAAGGATGCTCTTTGCTTTTCCTGAGGAACAAATTGCTCAGTGGGTTGGAAACACCCTCAAGGCTGCCAGCCAGGGTTCACTGACACCTGCACAAAGCTTAAAACCTGTCTCAAGCAGGGCATCACACCAGATAAATTATTGTGACTTCACTGAATTGCCTTTTTTCTCTCTCTCTTTTTTCCCCCCTTCCTTTTGTCTCTAAGTCAGAGGCTTTCAGTTATTTATGTATCATAGGAAGCCAGATTTCCTCTCATTCCAGTGGAAGAAAAGGGAGCTGGTGAACCCTGTCCAGAAAGAAAAGCTGCTGGAATTTGGGGGAAATGGTGGCCTCTGGTTCAAAGCCCAGCCCTGGTGCTGAGTTGTTTGTGCCTTTGCTCCACCAGCAGCTTTGGGGTTTGCATGGAGGGAACCCTCTGGATTCCTTCCATCTTCCTTTCCTTGGAAGGGTCACTTGATCCACAGAGGGAGTTTTGGATTTTCCTGTTGTGTTAAAAATCCATTCTCAGCCTCAGTGCTGCTGTGGAGCTGCCTCTTGTAGGAGAAAATTGGGGAAAAAAAGCAAAATAATGGGGAAAAGATGGAGTGAATCCCCTCTCATGCCTGGGAGGAAAAGCTCAGCTAAAGACTCTGAACACCAAAATCCTCCCATCTGCTCCTGTTTTTTATCTGACCCTACAGATGATGTAAAGGAAGGGGACAGCTTGATTGAGCTGGTTAAATCCAGGTCAAAGTGCTTAAAAAACCCCAGAGTGAAGCTCCTGTGGGGCTGCACACCCCTGCATGCAGCCCTTGCCCCAAATCAGCAGAGCAAGGAGCAGAAATTCCTCTGGTTTTCCTCCCAAGTGAAGATAAAAAGATTGTGGGAGAAAGAAAAGCAAGAGCAGAGCTGTTTCCCTGCCCCTGTGTTGCCTCTGCTGATGGTTATTTTGGGATCTGAGCTGTGTTTTGTTCCCTTTCTGAGATACCTGAAATGTTCAGCTCAGAATGTCTCAGGGGAAGGCTGAGGGAAAAAGAAAAGAACAGATTCAGCACATTTCTAGTAAAGATGCTGAAGTAAAAACCTGAATTTCAAAGTTAATAACATGACCTGGAAATGTTAATAACAGATCCCAGCCTGGTTGTCCCATCTTGTGATGCCTCAGCCACAGGCAACCAAGTTCTCCAAGGAAAGGAGAATTTCTAGAGACAAAACCCTTTAAAACAGCTAAAAAAAAAAAAAATCCATTTTGTTGTGTCTATAAAGCACAGGTGAACAAAATTCTGGGTTCAGCAGCTGGATGATCCCTCAAGTCCTCTCTCAACTCTTGGAAAGGGGGAACCAGACACACCCTTGGAATTGGTTTTTACACCCATTCCAACCCATTCCCTGATTCTGTGATTTGTTTTCTGCTCTCTTTAGGGGTGGGATCTGTTTTTTTGGCACAGCAGAGCCCTGCTCCATCCCATCACTGCACCACCAAAAAGAGGGAGGGAGGGGGAATTCTGCTTCCCCTGGGAACAAAAACTCACAGGAGCAGAACCCCAGTAACCCTGGTTACCAAATCTCATTTGTGATGAGCAGAAAGGCTGAGAGGAGAAATGTGGGAATTTGAAACTTTCTGTGCTTTCTGACCCTGACCCCCTGGAGAACACTGCTTTTCACCTGAGGCCTTGCAGGATTCCAAATTTGAGTGATGGAGTTAAAATCACAGGTGTGCAGTTAAATAGAAATGTGTGATTTCAATGGTGGAGGGTTTAGAATTTGAGGATTTTAGAATATAATAATAAGTATGGGACAAGATGGAAGGTTTTGGGTGGTGTCTCTTCTTCATTATTTCAGGTAGTGATTTTTGGCTGGATGGAGCAGCACTGAGGGTCACAGGAGTTTGGTTATTGGGTCAAAAGTATAAATAATACAGGTGTTAATTCTCTATTGGACTGTTTAGCTTTAAAAGACCTTGTAACTTGCTAAATTCTCCTCCATTTTGCTCACTTGTAGCTGGTACCTAGGAGTGCTGCAGAACCCTCTGTACTTTAGATAATATTTAGATAATAAGATTTAATAAACAACCAAGCCTGAACAGGAGAAAATTCATCTCCTTCACGTTTTTTAATCCTGGCTCTGAGTGAAAACAGAAGAAAATAAAAACAAACCACTGATGAAGTGATGCAGTCACCCCTCTTACAGTGAACTCCTGTCCCCAAAAGGGGAAGCAGCACAGCAAGGGGGCAAAGGAGGATTTTGGAGAGGCCAGAAAAGTGTTTTCACTGTGGTGCCCCTGAGCAATTCCACCCTTTGAGACCAGAAGTTGTTCCTTCTCCCTTTGTTCTTGCCCAGCTTGCATCCCGTGGAGATTTTTGTTTTTGCAGCTCCTGGAGATGAGACAACCTCTGGCAGGAAATGCTGATGGGGAACCCATGGCTGGATGGCTTTGCAAAAAAGGGAGATGTGGCTTAAATCCCTAAAAAATAACAGAACCCAGGGGTTGAACTGGGCAGGCTGAATTGGGCAAAATTACCTCCCAAATCCAACATGATTGAGGGTTTTTGGTGTTTTAAGTGCAGATTTAAGGACTTTTTTGGGCCATTTTTATTGTGATTTTTGGGATTTTTTTAATGGCCATTTCAAATAGGATTTCCCCCTTTTTGTTTTACCAGCCTTTTCCCAGGTTTTCAACCCCAGGAATCCCTGGAATCTCACCAGGTTTGAGACTTTTTTTTTTGTGTGTGTGTTTTAGTGCAGATTTTGGGTGTTTCAGTGCAGATTTTAGGGCTCCCAAGTCCATTTTTAGCATGATTTTTGGGTATTTTTCACCATTTCGAGTCAGATTTCCCCCAGATTTTTTATCAGTGTTTCTCAACTTTTTCCCATTTTTTTCTCCCCCCAAAACCCCTGGACTATCATGGTGTTTTGTGACCATTTTTGGTTTTTTAGTGCAAATTTTAAGACTTTTTCTGTTATTTTTGTGACTTCCCCCATCCTTTAGCTCTGTAAGATCTCTCCTTTCTCCCCTTCTGTTCTTCTCCTGTATTTTCTCTCCTCTTTCCACAATTACCAATTAATTGTGTCTGGTGAGGGGGATGGCACCTCCAGTCCCTCTGCAGACACAACCCCAGCCAAAATTTCTCCCAAAAACATTTTTAACCCTTCCTCCCTCCCACTCATCTTCCCAAACCTGGGAACTTGCAGGACAAGATCCTTTCTGTGATTTTGGGAGGCCAAAATTTAAAAAAAAAAAAAAAAAATTTCAATAATACTACTAATTATAATAATGAGAAAAATAATTTCTTCAAACATTGGATCATTCTCACAGAAGAGCTCAGCCCTGCTTGCAGAAATAAACTCCTTACATGCATTTTTCTTGTTTATATCCATTTTTTTCTTTTCTCCTTGCATTTTCACACAAATCCCAGTTGTCAGGCCAACAAGGGGAAGTTTGAATTTTAACTTGAAGTGGGTGATTTTTTTTTAATTTATTTTTTTTCATCTTTCTGTGTTTTGAAATCCTCTGGGCAATCCTGTTTTTCCTGGCACCTTCTCCCACCTGATTGACCAAAGTTTTTGTGCTGTTCTCATGCTAATTTTGGAACTTTTTTTGGTGAGTTCAGGCTTTTATTTCCTCTGCTCTTGTAAAGCTGTGGGTCCTACCCCAGTGCAGACATTGTTGATGTTTTCTCCTACATTTGATGATTGGACTGGATGATCTTGGAGGTTTTTTCCACCCTTTTCTCCATCACCCCCCAGCACAGGGGAACCTCTCACCCAGATGGACAGAGTGGGGTCAAACCTTGTCTGGGCCAGGTTTTGGTAGCCAGGGGCTACAGGACTGGCTTCTGGCAACTGCTGGAATAAATAAAATTAAATTAATTCCCCCAGCTGAGCCTGTTTCACCCATGGCAGGAACTGGTGAGTGATTCCTGCTCAGGTTTTGGCCAGGCACAGCTCTGTGCCTGCCTGGAGGAGTCCTGACTTTTTGACCCGAGTTTGCTGAGAGCAAGGTGTGTTTTATAGCTGCAGGTATGTGCTGTAATCTCCCTCTCCCTGATTTAATCCTGCTGGGCAGAGGGGGCAGGAGAAGCAGAGATGTGTGGGTTTGTTCTCATTGTTGTTCCACCAGTGACTCTCAGCCCTGGGCTGTTGTTTTTGGAGAGTTTGGTGCTCGTGTTTATTGCAGAGCTCTGGGGCTCTGAGGTGAGTAAATCTAAATAAGGATGACATTTAAAATAGGTTACATGCTCTCCCTGAGCGTGCAGAGAGGAAATATGAGCAGACTGACTTCAGATCCTTCAAGTAAAAAATCCCCTGTGGGAGTGTCATTGAAGTTCTCAGCACCTCCAGGTAATTATATCCTGACATAAGTTGTTTGGGCCACAATTCAAGGTAACTCTAATCTGGACCTCATTATGATGGATAAAGAGGAATTAATCACTGAGCTGGAAGTGGGATTGTTCCCTGGAGGTGTTTGGTCGTGCCCTGCCTGCTAAAATTTGGGCAAAGTGGGGCAGTTTTAGCTAAAATCCTGTGTGTAAACAGATCCAGGGAGAGCTGAGAGAGGGCTGGGCAGCACAGCTGAGAAGAGTGGACAGAAAAGGAAGGATTGGGAAGGAAAAGGAGAGGACAGGGAGATGGGAGTGGGAACTGAGTCATGGAACTGGGTTGGAAGAGCCCTCAGAGCCCTCAGTGCCAGCCCTGCCATGCAGGGACACCTCCCCATCCCAGCTGCTCCAGCCCACCCAGCCTGGCCTGGGCACTGCCAGGGATCCAGGGGCAGCCACAGCAAATCTGGGCACCCTGTGCCAGTCATTTCACTTCCCCCAGACAGAATCCTTCCACAAAACTCAAGAGGAATTGCAATTCTGGGGAGCCTGCTGGGTCTGCAGGTGCAATTTCCCTTCCAGAGCTGCCCCTGGGTGATGAACAGCTGGGAGCTGGACAGGGGAGGAGCAGAATTCCATCTCTCCTTGGAAAGGAGGGCTCATGACAGGTTCTCAGCTGGCTGGGGGACAGCAGCCACCTCAGGAGTTTTCCAGGCTCTGCCTTTTAGGGCTGGGCTCTGTCTGCTCAGCCTTGCAGGGAGCAGAGGTTATTTTTTGTTTAGGGTTTTGCACAGCAGCCCAGGGCAGTGCTGAGTCCCCATCCCTGGAGGGGTTTTACACCCTGGGGCACTTGGGGACATGGGGCAGTGCTGGGATTGCAGTCTGGGGAATGGTTGGACTCAATAATCTGAGTGGAATGATGGAATAAATGATTCTGTGGGTCTCATTCTGAAACACCCAAGGGATCTCAAGTCCCACTGTGCTTTCTCTTTCCCTTATCCCAAGAGGATGGCCCAGTATGGAATACTGAGAGCATGGCTGAGAGGAGAAAGGTCTGGGGATCTTTTCTTCTTCAGTTTCTCTCCAGCACCAGAGGAGCTCAGCTGATCCTGACTAATACAAACTCTTCCCCAGGTTGAAAGTGATCCTGGTGCTTTGTTCTTCAGGGGAATCTTCCAACACAGCACCTTTCCTGTCCAATGTGGATCCTGATATTTCACCTGCAGTAATTATTTCCTGGCCCAGAAAAGGTTCAGACCTTACCTGAGCTTTTGCTACAACTCAAATTTAAATTGTCAGACCTGCAGAAAGCAAACCAGGTTCCCCCACTACCTTTGCTGCAGCATCCAAAAAATCCAATGTTTTTTCCTTTATTATTGGAACCAGGATCCCCCTTTGAAGCATCAGCCCAGGGCAGGTATGGAGCACTATTTCCTCTGTGCATCTTTTAACCCACCCAAGTAGGAACACGGGGTTGTATTTCAGGAATTTGGGGGTTGGCAGAGTTTAAGGGCAGAGTTGCCTGTGCTTTCTGCCCAGTGATGAGATGTTTTACTTCCTTACCTGTTCCCTCTCTTTGTTTCAGTCCTTTTTATATCAATACCCAAGATTTACACACCATCCTTGATAAGGAAGCCCTGTAAGAGATTTTAAAGATATAAATGGTAAAATGCTGCATCCCTACTTTCTTTCCCCTGCCCAAGCAAGGAGGCTTTACTTGCTTTACTATATATTTACATTTTAAAAATCTTGCTGCCATCTGAAGCTGCTGGCTGCAGTTTGGGGCTTTCTTGGGTGCTTTATTTTAAATTCTTTTTTTTTTTTTTGTCATCGTTATCCTCTCGAGAGCGAGAAAACCACGTGGGTTCCCAAGTTCCTTGAATAAATGTAAAATAAAACATCCCAAACAATTATTCAAGCTGGTAGTAAGCAGTGAGACATCCTTCCTGTAGAGAGGCTGAACAATGGTTTCCCCTGACAGAAGCACTGGGAGCCTTCCATATGTTGGTGCTGATTTAAAGAGGGGCAGCATCTCCCAGAGGGATGGGGGCCAGTGAGTATCTGGATATCCTGTGGGGAGAAAAGTTCTGTGAGTATCACCCTGACTCCCCCACGACAAAATTCTGGGAGTTTTGTCCCCATCTCCCCAACATCCTCCAGTTTTGAGAGTGTTCTCTTCCTTCCCTGGGGTTTTTAATCCTAAATTCTGGGAGTTTTGTCCCTGTCTCCTCAGCATCCTCCAGTTTTGAGAGTGTTCTCTTCCTTCCCTGGGGTTTTAATCCTAAATTCTGGGAGTTTTGTCCCTGTCTTCTCAACATCCTCCAGTTTTGAGAGTGTTCTCTTCCTTCCCTGGGGTTTTTAATCCTAAATTCTGGGGGTTTTGTCCCTGTCTCCCCAACATCCTCCAGATTTGAGAGTATTCTCTTCCTTCCCTGGGGTTTTTAATCCTTCCCAGCACATCCCTGCCTCCAGGGAGGAGCAGTGCTCAATCCCAGTTTGACCAGTTTGTTCCTGGTGAGCACATCCCATTTTTGTCCAGCAACACCCCCTCTCCTCCAGGGGCTGGATTCCCTGGGAAGGGATTCCCTGGGGTGGGAGAAGCAGCAGGTAGCAGTCACAGCTATGGACAAATTCCTAATTTTTTCTTGCTTCTCCCCATTTTTAGATGCCCAAATGTGGGAGCACAATGCTCACACTGGTGTCACTCCTCACGGGTGACCAGGATGGGCTTCCCCAGGTGGACCTGGCACTGATGGCTCTGTCCTTGCTGCAGATGGTGGCACCTGTGACACTGGGGACATGGGGAAGGTGACAGTGGGGACAAGGCTGTGGCTCCTGGAGCTGCTCCCAGCCCTGCAGGCAGCTCAGCCCCCAAGGGAAGAGCCTGTTCTGGATCCCAAACCACAAGTGAGGAAATTGGATGTGTCCTAAATCCTGCACAAACCCAGAGAACCAGGAGTAACCCAGGAGAGGGCAGAGCTCCTTGGGCAGTTATCTGAATCTTTATGAACCAGTTCAGACATGGCCAGAAAAGGTTGGGATGAGCAAAGTTCCCCTTTGGGCTGCTCTCCTCGATGCCAAAATCTCCCATCTTTTGGTGAAAACCCCAGCAATTAAAAGGGGTTTTTGGCAATGTTTCTCTGTTGTGTGGCCCCAGGCAGTGGGTCTGGTAGAAGCACAGCCAGCTGTTGTCCTGGGAGTCAGTGTGGTCAAACAGGCCCTTGGCTGGGGGAGTCACCTCCATGGTCACTTGTTCTTGGGCAGCATCACCTTCCCATGAATCCTCTCCATTTGGGGTGTCCTGGAGTTTGGAGTGCTGGAGGTGAACCCTGTTCCTTGCTTGTAGGAGATCCCAAATCACTGCCTTGTTTTAGGAATTCATTCCTAATGTTTAAGGAATTAATTTAATTTTCCCGTTATTATCATTAGCAGTGTTATTAAAAATTTTTTTTTCCTAAATTTTGGCCTCTCAAAATCACAGGCTTAGGGTGTGTGCTGACCAGGGAGGAGGGGAGAGCAGGAGCTCCAGAGGAGAGGTGCTGGGGCTCTTTCCCAAAGATTTTTGCTCCTTGGTTGGACATAATCAACCTCCTGCTCAGGATCACCACTCAGCAGCACCCAGAGGTCACCAGCAGCTCCATCGGCTCCTCAGGGCTTTAAAACCAGCCTGGACCCACCTTCCCAGGAATGAAAAGCAGAAATGAAGCCCCTGAAGAGATCACTGTGGAGGAGAAGTGTCCTGGTGCCCTTGGTCTCACCCAGTCTGGGGTTGCACTACAGGATGTGGCCAGAAATGTGAATTCTGTCCCCAGCTGGGTGGGGCAGTGACCCTGATCTCCTGGCACACATTATCTGCTCATGGGCCATCTTTAAACCAGCTGGGCAATCATCTTTATCTTCCCACAGCCCATCCTCCCTCCAGGAGATATCTCCTGTTCATGGCCACTGAGTCCCAGGGCATGACTGATAAAATTCCATCATCCCACTGGGAGATGCTCCAGCCAGGGGAGGAGCCAAGCCTTTCCTACCCAGATCAAAACTGACATTTGGAACACCAGAGCAGCCTTTGCCACTGGATTCCAGAGGAAAGCCAGACCTTTGCACATCATCCCTGCACCTTCAGAGGAAACTGCACCTTCTCCAGGAGCACTGCTCCAGCTGAACCACATCTGCCCCTGCAGGAGGATGCAGCCACCATTGAATGGGACTGTGCCAACACCCTGACTGACTGACGGGTGTCAGCTTGGATTCTGACTCTGGCAGGGTTTGGGATTGTTCTGTGTAATACTGCATTTCTATTTTAATTTTCCTAGTAAAGAACTGTTATTCCTAATTCCCATATCTTTGCCTGAGAGCCCCTTAATTTCAAAATTACAATAATTTGGAGGGAGGGGGTTTTACATTCTCCATTTCAAAGAGAATCTCCTGGTTTATTGGCAGACACCTGTCCTGCAAACCAGGACACACCCCAACCCTCCGTGTGCTGTGTCCTGCTGCTCACAAACCCACTCTGCAATACCAGGGAGCAGCTTTTGGTGCAGAGAACCTGCTCAGGGGATCTCCCTCTGCTCCTGGGCACAAGGGATGTCTGGCTGATTTTGCCACGGGGGACAGGGAAAGCTTCCACAAGCCCTGAAGAAGTCGAGGCTGTCTGACCTCAGCACCTCACCAGCTCCAAGGGGCAGCCTGGCTAGAAAACCCTCATTAAATTATATTTCCCACTTTTTTTTTTTCTCTCAAAAACACGTGGAAAACAGGCACAGAGAGCAAGGCTTGGAGTCCTTTAGCCGTGCAGAGCCTGGCAGTGGCACAGGGATGAGCTGTGTGCCTCAGCCCCTGCAGACCAAGCCTGTCCTGCTCCCCAGTGCCAGGGATGGGCTGTCCCAGCCCTGTGCCTGCTCTGCATCCTCCATCCCCACACGGGACAGGGGAGGAGGAGCCCTGGGCACCCGCTCTGCACAATGTCCATTTGTTCTGGGTGCTAACACCAAACGACAAAAGACTCCAGATTCATGCTGAACTAAATTGTCCCCTTGCTAATTATTAGATTATGAAATGTGTTTCATAATGTAATGAATAATGGGAGGGCACACTGGCTTATTTTCTTTTTTTTTTTTTTTCTCTTTTTTTTTTCCCCCTGCTTGAATCTGGATTTTTTCATTGTTGGTAGGTTGAAACAGAGATGCAAAAAGAATGGGAAAAGCTGGGTTTTATTTGTGCCTTGCCTGTTAAAGCTGTGACTTGGCTCACACAGTAAGTGCAAACAATTCTCTCCTGGCAAGGGTTCAGTGGGGACATTACTGATGACAGACTTTATTAAGTGCAGGTTTGCTTGTTATTAAATTCGCCCTGTGCTGGTTTCCGAAGCTGCTGGCCTGGCTGGCTGCATCCCATCAGGATCTTTAGGAAGAAAGGAAGGAACAGAACATTGCATGCAGCACAGCCAGCCATGAGGTGATAGGGAAGCCAGCACTGGGGAAGGAGACCCAAGGAGATAATTAATTGCTGCCTTTAAAACAAACATTTGTTTGGTTTATTGAGTTCATTCAAGCCGTCCCTTGGAGATTCCTGGTTTCCAGGTGAAGCTGGGCATGTGTTCCCATCTCAGCACCCTCAGGGCTGTGGGAGGTCAATCTATGTTGCATTAATTGTTTATTTTTTTGGGGAAAAAACCCCACCATTAAAGTAGAGGCATGTTTCTAATTTCTCAGAGCTTTGTTTAAACTCTTCCCTTTTCCCATCCCAGCTATTGTATGGACAGCACGCCACCAATGAGAGCCTTTCTGAACAAAATAAATTTCCTATAAAGTCTTCATTTCACGACTGAATGCCTCCACTGCTGCAGTTCCCAACCCTCATGGCCCCAAGCCACGCTAAAAATTAAAATGTTCCAGCATCCAGCAGGTGGGTGCCAGGTATTTCCTGAAAATCAGGTCCCTTTCCAAGGAGTCCCATCAGAGGGGGGTTTGTGTCAGGAATCTTGGCTGATTCTTTGGAAGCACTTGGAGCAAATGGGAGCTGCTCAAATTTAATACAGCAGGAATTGATCCACAGTAGTCAAAGAGGAGAAACAGGCTGATTTTACACTCAAGACTTCAAGCATTTTGGGACTGAGATTTTTCCTGTGTACCCTGTGAGGTGATACCTTGCTCCCATCAGCCTGGATCAATATAACCATAATTTTGGATCAACAGCTGGTTTGGTGTAGACATCCGGGTTTGTTTTTTTTTTTTTTAATTTGCAATTTGTTCTTTAAAGCACATTTCTGATATGGGGCTGGCTGTTGGGGCTGCCTGCAGTGGTTAGGTCCAGGAATTACAGTTCTTTCCCTGCACAAGGTGAGAAATCCACAAAAATAAACAGAAAAAAGTTGGATTTATCTTTTTTTTTTTTTTTTTTTCCTAATGGGATAATCTCCTTTCAGCTCAGTTTTGGGGTGAAAAAGGAAACTGTTCCTTCTCCCCAGTGAGTTTGGTGGTTGAGGGACAAGAACTCCTCATCCAAAGGGGCTCCAAGGGATGATGAGGCTGGGATGTGCCAGGCAGGTTTGCTCCCCTGGCTTCTCTTGCAGCCAGCAAGGACCCAAAACTCCTCTGGGCTCCATCTCTGTGTCCTTTGAGCACAAAAAACCACGGGAGGGAGGGGACAGAATAACAAAATGCTTCTCTTCCCTCGTTCTTCCCCTCAGGCTTTTGAGGCACCACTAATGACAGTGGGTGAGAGTCTGTGTTTTGCAATTTGTCACTTTGGCACCCGGATGAAGGGACTGGCTGCACTCCTGGTCTCCTCTTTTCCCTCTGAGGTCACAGACTTTGTCTTGTTTGGCTTTATTTTATTTTATTTTATATATTTTATTTTATTTTATTTTATTTTATTTTATTTTATTTTATTTTATTTTATTATTTTATTATATTTTATATTTTATATTTTATATTTTATATTTTATATTTTATATTTTATATTTTATATTTTATTTTATTTTACTTTATTTTATATTTTACTTTATTTTATTTTATTTTATATTTTATATTTTATTTTATTTTATATTTTATTTTATTTTATTTTATTTTGCCTGGGATCCTCCTTGGAGACCTGGGCCTGGAAGGAGTTTCTCCAGGTCTGCTTTGGCCACAGAGGTGACCTTGGCTGAGAGGTAAATTCCCCTCCCTCTGAGGTTCTGGGGTGAAGAAGAACCACCAGAGCTTTACACAAAAGGCAGAATTGACTTCTAAACTATTCCCAATTCCATTTGAATTTCACAGGCCACTCTGCTCATTCTGGCAGCCTGGAAATACTACAGCAGTTTGATTTCTGGGTAAGTAATAACCTCCCTCAGTCAAAAGCCTTCCAGGGGCTTTGTCTGCTGCCCATTTATTTTCTATAAGGAAGATGACTCCCCTCAACCTGAGATTGCTTTATCTCCCACGTTGCTCTCTCCCTGAAATAAATTGCAGGAAAAATCCATATACTCCTAGGAGAGCCCAGGGGAATGGATGTACAAAGGGTGCCTGGGCAAAGTGAATATTGTGCTGATTCCATCTGAAAAATCATTCTAAAGCTGCAGTCAGAGAAAACCAACTCCACCCCTCCTCCTTTCATTTCAGAAAACTGGAGCATGAATGTTTCAGGCCATGTTTTATCTGGGAGTCTCCCTTCCCAGCTTGGGAGCACAATGAGGATTGTGTCCCAGGTATGCTGGAGTTATTCTGCTACTGTTGGTGAATTTAGATGGGAAAAGTCAGGCACAAAAGGGCTTAAGTGATTTGGTTCAATCAACTATAATTTATGAACCCTAATTCCCAGTTTACTAATCAGAGTATCACACAATGGCCCTGATTTCACAAATTGCTTAAATATGTGCCTCTGCTCTGCTTGATGTTAAACATGTGCCTAAAAATAGGCAGATGGGCCATTTTGGGAGGAGAAATGTTTTCCCAACAAGATTTTGTGTCTCTAGAATTTAGCCCTTGTGTTTCATTTACCTGCTTTGAGGAGGGAGAGTTTGGAGAAAGGAGGGAGAGATGAAATCTGATGGTTTAAAAACTCTCTGCTCAAAGTCTTCTATGACATGAGGGGCTGCCAGTGAGGACTCTCAGGGACACTGGGTCTCAGTGAAGTGCTCAGGGTAAAAAAGGAAGAAATAAAATCATCATTCCTGCAGGGTGGGAGGAGAAGACACCATGGAAAACCATCAACATCCCGAGTGGTTGTGATGGGATGGATGGAGAGGGAAGGGAGATTCCTCCACACCATCACAGCTTCACCAGGAAGGAGGACTGAGCTCACATTTGGCATTTCAATGTCCCTGCCCTTATTTTTCTCTCTGTTTTTCTTGCAGAGAAGCCCAGACTGCAGCTCCCAGCTCTCTCCAGCCTGCTGGGATGACCTGCAGAGGAGATAATTTTGTGGAGTGATCCCCCTACCCAGGCCTGTTACTTGAGGACATATTCTAATATTCCATCTGATCCCAGCTCTTCCAAGGATTTATGTGTGATTTAATAACCAAAAGTTTCTTGGTTTCTATCTGTGCCTACCCTGACTTTTCAAACCTTGTGGCTCTGCACAACTCCCTGGCAGGAGGGGACAGATGGGGGTCAGGCTCTGCTCCCAGGGACAGGAGGAGAGGGAACGGCTCAGGTTGGATATCAGGAAGAATTTCCTCATGGAAAGACATTGGAAGTGCCCAGGGAGGTTTGGAGTCCCCATCCCTGGAGGTGTCCAAGGAACACCTGGACATGGGCAGGTGACAAAGGGGGGATTGGTCATGGCTTGGACTCGGTGATCCTGGAGGTCTTTTGTGATTCTGGGATTCATCCTGTGCAGTCCTGTTGACCTGAAGGTTTGAGGACACTGCTGGATCCATGAAAAGCTGTTATCTCTGCCCCTTGCTCCATCCTCCTTCTCTTTTCCCCATGCTCAGCTAAAAACAACCCACACTCACTGGTGTTTTAAACTGCTCTCAGCGAGATAATTACCTATTAGGAATTCCACAATTATTTCATTATGTATTATTACAGAAAAAAAAATTAAAAATGCAATCCCATAATGCACTTAATGGAAATTATTAAGTTCTACAAATAACTTCCATGAGAGTCATTATTTGCTGAACATGGGCTGAGGAATCCCAGGCAGTTACATATGGAGCCACATCAGAGCAGAGTTGCTGTGAAAATGAGGATTTGTCACTTTGCAAGTGACACTCACAGAGATTAATGAGCAGAATAACTCCATGGATCTTCTGCAAGGAGTTCTTGAGAGTGTCCCTGAAAATAGACAGGTGAGTCCAGACTTTTAGGAGTGTGTGGGAAGGGTTGGGATGGCCATTCTGGGATTTGTCCAAAGTCAGGATGAGCCTTATGTGCACTGGGGATGCTGCAGGGGTCTCACCTGGGCATGACCAACCTGTCCCAGTGCCTTGGTTTGGAGGACAGGTGTCTGCCAATAAAGGCAGAAACTTCTCTTTGAAATGGAGAATGTAAACACCCTCCCTACAAATTATTGTAATTCTGAAATTACGGGGCTCTCAGGCAAAGATAGAAAGAACAGTTCTTTACTAGGAAAATTAAAATAGAAATGCAGTATTACACAGAACAATCCCAAACCCTGCCAGAGTCAGAATCCAAGCTGACACCCGTCAGTCAGTCAGGGTGTTGGCACAGTCCCATTCAATGGTGGCTGCATCCTCCTGCAGGGGCAGATGTGGTTCAGCTGGAGCAGTGCTCCTGGAGAAGGTGCAGTTTCCTCTGAAGGTGCAGGGATGATGTGGAAAGGTCTGGCTTTCCTCTGGAATCCAGTGGCAAAGGCTGCTCTGCTGTTCCAAATGTCAGTTTTGATCTGGGTAGGAAAGGCTTGGCTCCTCCCCTGGCTGGAGCATCTCCCAGTGGGATGATGGAATTTTATCAGTCATGCCCTGGGACTCACTGGCCATGAACAGGAGATATCTCCTGGAGGGAGGATGGGCTGTGGGAAGATAAAGATGATTGCCCAGCTGGTTTAAAGATGGCCCATGAGCAGATAATGTGTGCCAGGAGATCAGGGGCACTGCCCAACCTGGCTGCAGCAGATGGGGACAGAATTCAGACTTTTGGTCACATCCTATTGCAACCCAAGACTCCCAGCCAGAGTGCAGGAGGCACTGCTGTCCTTCCACAGCAATGTTCCAGGTGTGGCTGCTCTCCTGCTGCTGGCACCTCAGGACCCTGTGCTCCAGCCAAACCCTGGGATCTCCACAAAGCTCCATCACAGTCAGCAGGGATGATAAATGCAGACCAGGCTCTGCTCTGTTCTTGCTTTCTTGGAGAGCAGCCCAACCTTCGCGGTGAGTGCAGCTCCTGCTCTCAGCCATGACCCTGCTCGTGCTGTTGGACAGGTTCCTTCTGCCCCCACATGAGTCCCAGCCCTCATCCCTCCTGTTCCTGGTTCTGGTTGATCTGTCAAAGCCAGATGTGCTCCTCCATCCAAGAGGAGGAGGAGGAGGAGGAGGAGGAGGAGGAGGGAGGCAGCTGCTTTGCCCAAGGAAATGGTGTGTCCATGAAATCCTGGAATGGTTTGTGTTGGAGGCACCTTAAAGATCATCTAATCCCATCCCCTACCATGGGCAGGGACACCTTCCACCATCCCAGGCTGCTCCAAGCCCTGTCCAGCCTGGCCTTGGACACTGCCAGGGATCCAGGGGCAGCCACAGCTGTGCCAGGGTTCACCACCCTCACAGGGAAGAATTCCTTCCAAATATCTCACCCCAAACCTGCTCTCTGCCAGTTGAAACGATTCTGATTGTATGTCCCCTCCTCAGACCTTCAAAGACCTGGAGAAGAAAGCCCAAAGTGATTTTACCTGCAAATCTCCTGGCAAAAATGGACACAGGCAGAACACAGAGGTTTGCAGGACCTGCTCTGGCGTGTGGATCTTGTGAGAGAGAAAGGGAAAACACCACACAACCTCGGGCCAACAGAAAGTCCTGTTATTCCCCAAACCATCCCATTCCTTCTGCCCAACCCTATTTCTGTGCCTACCCCCCCTGGAAGCTTTGAGAGCTCTTCCATCCGTCACAGCTCAGGGAGCAGAGAGCTGCCAAGGCCCTGGGGCTGCTGAGCTGCCATGAAAACCAGCCCTGCCCCATCCAGGGGAGCCCAGGACATTGTCTGCCACACATGGATGTCATAGGGTGCAGGACACAAAGCCAGGGATTGTGCTGGCATTCCCGTGTCCCCAGATGGCTGCTGCCAGCCCTGCTGCCTTCCCAGTACCCAGGAACTGCCCCCAGGGCACTGGGGGGGAGGCAGGGGGGTTTTACTGGTGTCACCTGGCTGCTGGAATTGTTTCCCATGGTGGGAATCAATCCTGCTCCAGGCGTTTCCCTGAGTTCAAGATTTCAGTTCACATCTGCAGCAGGAATAGTGTGGGGTCTGTTCTGCTCTCCCTGTTTGGGTTGGATCCTGAAAGTCCATTCCAACCTCATGATTCCATGCAGGACACAAAGAGCCTGAATCCAGGAGGGGGGTTGTGATAAAAGGGACCTTTGCTGTCTCCAAAATCATGGAACCAGATGTAGAACCACACTGCCCATGCAGTTCTCTCAGGGATCTGGGAGCAGTGGGATGATGATGGGCTGGATGGACAACCTGGAACACCCAGATTGCTCCTGAAGTGAGGAGGATGGGTGAGTAAAAGGAAACTGGGTGACTGTTCCACGTGTTGGAGTTGCTGCAAAAACAGTGCACCCAACAAAAACCTCCAAACCTGCTTTTTTTCCCCCTCACACTTTGAATTTAAAATGTAAAAATACAATTTGTGGCAGAATGGGGTGTTTCCCTCATTTTTGTAGGCCTGGTTTTATAGAAGCCTGAGGGCTGGAGTTGCTGGAGGAAATGAAGGTGGCATTTCCCATTCCTTTGGATCAGCAGGTTGGGATGGGCAGTGTCATTGTCCTTTCTGTCCCTTCAGCATGTCCCATGGCCCAGAATATCTTGTCCTACAGATGGATCTCTCCAGTGGAGCTACTTGGCAACACCAGCAGTGCCAGAAGGTTTCCAGCCCTTCCCCAGTTATCATCTCCCTGTATGTATGCAGAAGAAAATCTGGCTGCTGGCTCAGTTGTGTTTTTTTTGAGGCTGTGAAACCCCACTCAAACCCATGCACCAAAATGAGAGGAAAGGGATTTTTTTTTTTTTCCCCTACCACTAAAATTTCACTTTTAAAATCCCCCACCTGACCCCAAAGAAAGCTTTCCTGCCCCTTCCTCCCATTCAAACATTCCCATTTCTGGGCTCTTCCCTCCTTTGTGATAGCATGAGCATTTTTAGCAGCAGGCTTTTCTTTCCCTGGGTTAAATTTAGTCCAGGTCATTCCTCCAACGTCCTGCCCCTGCTGTTTCATTCCTCAAAGACTTTCCTGTCTCAACCATCTGTAAGATAGTTTCACACAGATGGAAATTCCTTTCTTTTTCACTTCTGGGAAATGTTGGTGTTGTAATGGCTGAAGATTTTCCTTGGGATGTGGGTTTTGGAAGGAATTAATGCAGCCAGGAGAGCCCCTATGTCTAAATGGTGCTGCTCCTGCTGCTCATCCACATTTCTGGAGTTTGCAGCTGTGAGGCAAACAAATAATAATAGTTATTCCCAAGGAAAAAAAATATTACTCAGCCATCCCACATCTACTCCTTGCCTGCTGAAGATCTCAAACTGATGCCAGGTCTGGGCTGTTCTTGGTTTCAGACACTGAGGACAAGCAGTAGGTCCTAAGAGCTGCAACGTCCCCAAGTAATCCCAGCCCTGATTATCATGGAATCATAGAAGGGTTTATGTTGGAAGGGACCTTAAAGATCCAGATCCACCCCCTTGCCCTGAGCATCTCCCACTGTGAGGTGGATGGTCCTGAAGAAAAGGCTCAGAGCATCCTGTGCTGCTGTAGCTGCTGCTCCAAGCGTTTGGAGCTGAAGGATGGAGCTGTTTCCCCCAAAACCACCCAGGAAATGGCCCTGCCATGCCCCTTCCACCTGGCCAGGATGGATGGATGGGTGTGCAGTCTGGGAATTACTCCTAGATGTCAGAGGAACAGGTTCAGCTTTGCAGGGCTCTGCCTGGGGGCTGCAGGGCTGGCTGGGGCCAGGACAATCCTGAACCAGGCAGCAGGGGTCCAAACCCACTTCTGGATGGTCCCTGAACTCCTCCAGTGCTGCTCTTGGCTCCAGTAATTCCTGGCTTGGAGGGAACCAGGTTTGAATGCAGCTGGAGCTTTGAATAAACAGGGAAACAACTTGTTCCCATGACTCCCCACTGCCTTGGAGGTATTTTTGGTTGTTTATTACCCCGTCTTCCAAATCCCTCCTCCTCTCTCTTCTCTTTTTAATAGACTAGGTAGACTCTGAAATCCTCCAGCATCCTTCCTCCCGAGGGATGTCTGGCCTCGGGCGAGGTACAAATTACAGGTTTAACAATAAGGGAGAGCACAATTATCCCCTGTGCCTCTGGGCTGTCGCTAACGAGCTGGCACAGGATGAGAACGCTGCAAAGGTTCAGTTTCTGCTCCGGAGATTGTGCTGACCCTGGGGCAGAGATGACTCCGGGTCAGGGAATGGGGAGGAATTACAGGAGATCACACAATCCATTTTCTGCCCGTTTTACAGCCAAGGAAACAGCCCAGGAGTGACTGAGCCCCTTCTTCAGGGGCTTGGAGCTGCAGGTTGGTCCCTTCTAAGCCAAACCATGCCGTGATTCTGAGATTAATCCACATTTAATCACTGGCTCACAGGAACTGCAGCTCCTCCTGTGGAGCAGGAGATTTGTAAATATTCAGGGAACGCTCTCTACTTGGAAAAAATCTCAGCTTAAGTTCATAAAATCATAGTGAGGGATGAAAACAGGAATAATTAATGCAGGAAAATGGAAGAAATAGGAATAAATTCCTGACTGTGAGGATGGTGAGGCACAGGGTGCCCAGGATTCAGCTCCCTCCAGGCCCCTGAGCATCCAGAAAGTTGGAGCATCATATAGAGAGCCTGAAAGGACACAACTCGAGGAAAAACAGGATTTGGGCTGCAAAAGATATGAAGGGGCTGCTGGACACCACAGGCTGTGTGGTTATTGCTGGATCCATGGGGTTTTATGGAGGAAGGACACTGGAAAAACCCAGCCTGTGCTGCCTCAGGGCATCCCTGTGTCCCTTCCTTTCCTCTCTTTCTTGCATCTTTTCTAGAAGGATTTCCAGGATCCTTCTAACCCCAGCAATTCTGTCTGGGACTCTGAAAAATTCCTGTCCCGTGATGAAACCAGCTCTCCATCTGAAATGGGGAGAAAAGGGGGATCAGGGGGCTCTGCACAACTCCCTGACAGGAGAAGACAGCAGAGGGGTGGATTTGGGATCTTATCCAGGGAACAGGAACAGGAGGAGAGGGAACAGCCTCAGGCTGGGCAGGGGAGGTTTGGATTGGATATTTGGGGAAAAATTCCTCATGGAAAAAGTGGTCACATGTTGGAGTCCCCATCCCTGGAGGGATTTAAAAGCTGTGTGCATGTGGCACTTGGGGACATGGGGCAGTGCTGGGGGAATGGTTGGACTGGATGATCTTTGGGGATTTTCCCACCTTTAATGATTCAGTGATTGGATCTGCTGGTGGCTCCATCTCTGCTCCTGCTGAGTGACACCAGGACCTCCCTGCTGGCCCACCTGTGGGACAGGGGTGTCTACAGGGCTAAAAAACTTCCACTCAGAGAAGAAATCCCTCCTGCTCTTCCTTCCTTTTAGCCTGTTTCTCTTCCTCCAAGCTGCCAAGCCCTTCTCCATCATGGAGGGCTGGAGAGCAACTTCCCACAGGGAAGGAGGTTTGGAGTCCCCATCCCTGGGGGTGCCCAGGGAATGCTGGATGTGGCACCCAGTGCTCCAGGCTGGGTGACAGGTTGGACTCAGTGATCTTGGAGGCCTTTTCCAACCTCTGGGATTCTGGGATTCTGTGAAAATCTTTCCCTCAGGAGAGAGCTCACCTCCTCCCCCCTGTATGTTCCTGTTTTGCTCTGATCCACTTCAGCCACCCAGGCAGAATAAAACCCGTTTTTTTGTATTGTTTCTTTGAAACGTGGGTGTGCTGGGCGAGAGGCTTGCAGGAGAAAACGTGTGAAAAAGTGGAAGGGGAGGTTCAAAGCAGGACCAGAGAGGTTTAGGGGTTAAAGCTGTGGGTAGAGCCAGCCCTTGCACCCCCTCAACCTCCACACGCCGCTTTTATCTCGGTCTCTCTATTTGCTGTTGTTGTTTCTAATCATCAAATGACTATTTGTGCAATGCAAATAGCAGAGCCTGCTGTGAGGCACTCGGCAGAGCCCAGAAATGTCACTCTCTGCATTCATCCAGCCTCTCCCACGCCGCCTTTCCAGCAGCTGTGCTCTTCCAGGAATTCCCGATGTCACTCAGCCTCTCTCCCCCCTCTTGTCCCTCCTGCTTGGCCTCGGGGCTCCCAGAGTTGGGACAGCATTGGCCAGGAGGGATAAGAGCTGCTGCCCAGTTTTTTTTTGTTGTTAACACACACTCAAACATTCGAGTGTTGACAGAGTCCAACAGCTCCAAGGGTTAATCCACGCTGGATGCTCAGTTCACTCCCTGACATGGTGGTGTCCAGTCAAGTGTTGGATTTTTTGGCTCTAAAATAGGCTCATGTGGTTCTTGGAGGTCTTTTCCAAGCTCTGTGATCCCGTGAGTTACAACCAGAGGGTGTCCCAATGGCAGGATGTCCCCTGGATCCATCCTGAGGCCATGGGATGGTTTTCTTGGCAGGATAATCCAGTGTTACCTTTTGTTAGAGGAACTGGGGGGTTCAAGCCCATTTTTTTTCCCAGCTGTGCTTTATGAGCACAAGATCCTGTCCTGCCTTCCCTCATGGCATTTGGGATAAATAGTTTGTGACCAGGGTGGAAGATGCCCCCATCTCACAAATACCAGAAAACCTGTGTTCTCTCTGCTGACTGAAAATCCTCACTTTTTTGCATGGTTTTATTCTTTAATCTTTAATCTTTTCCTTGGGCTTGAACTAATATTTTAATTCAGTTCCACATTGCTCCTGCATCTGTGGCTCCAGAAGGAATTTAGGCAAAAGCACCACTTTGATCCCAGCCTAAAGGCTTTCCCCTGGTGCCTCAAACATGATGCTTCACACACAGCCTCTGACTGAGAAATCCCTAAATCACTGCTTGCCAACAGCCAGAGCAGGGGATAACAGGGCACTGCTGCTTCCCTGCTTTCCCCACAAATTTAATCTGAGGTTGGAGAGGACAGGGCCATCCCAGGGACACTTGTGCTATCAGCAGGCCCTTGACTCTCAATCCCAGACAGGCATTCCAGCCTGCTCAGAGCAGATAAATGCAGTTTTAGAGCTCCCTAGGCAGCATTAATTCTGTCAGCCCTGTGCAGTGGCAGTGGCAGCAGCACAGGAATTGCTTTGCCTTGGTGGGCTGTGATGGCAGCAGCTCAGAGGTAAAATGGATCAAGAGGAAAGTAAAGATGAAGAAGCCACCCTGACACCCCTGCTGTGGCAAACAGCCTGGAAAGAGCTGGAGAGGGAAAGGGGGAAAGGCTTGGGAAGGGCTGAGCTGCCAAAAAACCCTGTTGGGGTGCAGAGGGTTTGGGGCAAGGAAGATGGAGGAGGTCAGGAGTCAGAGGATGGGAAGGAGATGATCTTTGAGGTCCCTTCAAACACAAACCACTCTGTGATCCTGTGGCAGAAAGGGCACCAAAGCAGAGCCAGGCTGGATCCCATCTCACATGGGGATGGGACATTTTCCCTGCTGTGGTACAGGGGATGAAGTGGATGGAGCCAAGGGAACAACTGCAGAGGGGTGACAAACACCTGGGAGATGGTCCCCAGTGGGATGTGGGGTGGCAGGAGAGACCCAGAGTGGCAGAGCCAGCAAAGGCTTTGGAAAAGAGGGAATGTTATTACTCACCCTGTTCCTACTCACTCTGCTCCTACTCACCCTGTTCCTACTCACCTGTTCCCACTCACCTGTTCCTACTCACCTTGTTCCTACTCACCTGTTCCTACTCACCTGTTCATATTCACCCTGTTCCTACTCACCCTGTTCCTACTCACCTGTTCCTACTCACCTGTTCCTACTCACCTGTTCATATTCACCCTGTTCCCACTCACCCTGTTCCTACTCACCCTGTTCCTCTCACCTTGTTCCTACTCACCTGTTCCTACTCACCTGTTCCCACTCACCTGTTCCCACTCACCTTGTTCCTACTCACCTGTTCCTATTCACCCTGTTCCTCTCACCTTGTTCCTACTCACCTGTTCCTACTCACCTGTTCCTACTCACCTGTTCATATTCACCCTGTTCCCACTCACCCTGTTCATACTCACCCTGTTCCCACTCAGCCTGTTCCCACTCACCCTGTTCCCACTCAGCCTGTTCCTACTCACCCTGTTCCTACTCAGCCTGTTCCTACTCACCCTGTTCCTACTCACCTGTTCCTATTCACCCTGTTCCTACTCACCTTGTTCCTACTCACCTGTTCCCACTCACCTGTTTCTATTCACCCTGTTCCTACTCACCTGTTCCTACTCACCTGTTTCTATTCACCCTGTTCCCACTCACCTTGTTCCTACTCACCTGTTCCCACTCACCCTTTTCCTACTCACCTGTTCCCACTCACCCTTTTCCTACTCACCTGTTCCCACTCACCCTTTTCCTACTCACCCTGCTCCTCACACAGCCCTGGCTGTCAGACTCCTGCCAGCCCCTCTCCCTTTTTTAAGCCTGTCTTATTTTTTGTGCCTGACTTCTGTCAGGAGGGCTGGACATGCTGTAAAGCTTGGAGGAAAGAGCCAAGAGAGCTGCTGGCCAGCAGAGCCCTGCAGCCCTGGCAGCTCTGCTGAGCACAGGCTGTGTTTGGAGGGCTTGGGGCTGATAAGAGGTTTTTCCTTATCAGTGGCCAGGTTTTGGCAGGGCAGCCTGGCTGGCTCATGTCCATGTCCCTTGAGGGAGATGCCTGAGCAGCACTTTGGGTGTTTCTGCAGGGTTCCTCCTGCCTTGGTTTCATTTCTGGCCATCTTTCACTTGAGTTTCATCATTCTGGCTTTGCCCTGGTGGGGATTTGGGGAAAGCCATGAGTGCTGTGATTGTCCCTTCTCCCTCTCATCAGCACTGCTTGGGAAGATCTCAATGTCTTGTGAGATGCTCATGGAGCAGCATTTCAATCTCTGATTTTATTTCATCCCTGATTTTCCCACTCTTCTGCAAAATTCCCAGTGCAGCCAATTCAGGCTGCATCTGCAGGGGTGGAAGGGAGACTCTTTTTTCTGGTTTTTGACAGCTCAGGCTGCTTTGCAAGCCCTGTACTCTGGGAAGTCCCCACTGCTCATCAGGATTAAGAGCATGGCCTCATAGAGGTGACCAAAAATTTGCACCATGGATGTTGGAATATTGTTCTTTTTTATTATCCATGTTCCACTAAGTGGCATCATATCCCTTGTTTCTGTTCCCTCATCTTAACTCTGTCTCCAAATATTGAGAATTTTCTTTATCAACCAGACAGGAAATAATAAGGGAGGAAAAAAAAAAAAAACGTTTGCCAACGAAGGGAAATGTGTTTTTGGAAGAATTTTTTCCCAGTTTTCAGCTGAAAAAAAAAAAAGAGAAATTGCTAAGGGAAAAAAATAGAAATATTTCATTTAATCTCCTCTCCCTGGCTCAGTCCCTGTGCCTGGGGTTGCAGATCAGCACAGCTCTGTTTATCCCACCCTGTTTATCCCTCAGTTCCAGGACATGGAACAATGTTGGAACCCTAAAATCCTGAGAGTTTTGGGCTTTCTGGGCTTTCTGGCATGGACCCCCAGGAGAACACTGCTTTTGGCTTGAAGCCTTGGAGATCACTCCAAATTTGAGTGACAGAACTGGAGTCACTGGTGTGCAGTTTGAATAGAAATGTGTAATTTCACATGGGGAAGGGTTTGGAATTTGGGGTTTTAGAATTAAGAGGTATTGGGGCAAGATGGAGGTTCTTGGGTGTTGTCTCTTCCTTCTTGTTCCTCCTTCTTCATGATTTCAGGTTGTAGTTTTTTGGTTGGATAGGAAATCCTGCAGTGTGGGTCACAAGTGTTTGGTTATTGGGTCAAAAGTATAAATAATATAAATGTTAGCTTTTAATTGGATAGTTAGCCTTGTAACTAGCTAGATACACTCCATTTTCTTGCTTTTAGCTTGTTAGCTAGAGGTGCTGAAGAACTCTTTAGGTAAAATTTAGTTAATACTTTAGGTAAAATTAATAAACAACCAAGTCCCAACAAGAAATCCAAGTCTTGAGCATTCAATCCTGACCCTGAGAGAAGGCAGAAGAAAAAAGCTCACCACTATCAGAACAAGACAAAAATGCCCTGTTGGGTTGGACATCCCCATCCTGCAGAGCAAGGAGGAATTCCAGACAGACAAACTCTGCAGAGCCACGAGAAATTTGGGATTCCAGGGCTCTGTGAGAGGGAGCAGCTGTGGGTTCCCAACCCAGGCTGTGGTTCCACATGCACAGTAATTTCCATTGTCATCTTTTCTCTGACTTTTGCAGCTTTCCAGACTCAGGGAACCTCTTGGCTTGAAGCTGGGAGCTGGTTTTTATATAAAGAGCTCAGCAGGAATCTAGAATTTAAGAGACAAGAGAGAATTGCTCATCCTTCAGATTCTGGCATGCAGCCACTGTTCCAGTGCATTTCCCTGGAAAGAGGGGAGGAATACATGGAAATAGATCAAACCCAGTGTTTAAAACCCTCCAGATAAGCACCTAAAGCAGGTGTGGGATGGCTTTTCAAGCCAGCAGCTTTCCTCACCTGGCAGAATCCAAGCAGGGAAATCCAGAGCTGGAAAAGCAGCACTGGGCTAGGCTTGAGTGACTGATTCTGTGAAAATTCATTTTTTGTGAGTCAAGGTCACCTTGTTGTGCTGTTTGTATCACACCTGCCAGGCTGGGGTCAGTGTCTGGGGAAAGATTTGTGTCCTGGGGCTGTTTGAAAGCAGGAAATGTAAAAAAAAAAAAGCAAACAAACAACAAAAAAGAGATGAGTAAGTGATGCCTCACAATGTGTTAATTGGGAGGTTTGTGTGACATTGTATTTTGAAGGTTTTTTATGGTGTTCATGAAAAAAAAAATTGAAAACTGCATTTCTGCTTTCCCACCTGAGGCTATAAGGTCATATTGGATCACAAAATCATGAAATGGTTTGGGTTGGAAGGGACAGGGACACCTCCCACTGTCCCAGGTGGATCCAGCCTGGCCTTGGGCACTGCCAGGGATCCAGGGGCAGCCACAGCAAAGCTGGGAATTCCATTCCAGGCAGGAATTCCTTCCCAAGATCCCAGCCCCATCTCCCCTTTCCCATTCCCTGTGTCCTGTGCCAGATTCCAGCTCTCCTGGAGCCCCTCAGGCCCTGGAAGGTCACAGTCACAAATCCACAGAGGTTTGGCCACTGCCCACCCAGGGCAGGCTGAGGTGGGTCCAGCTTCACCAGGAGCTGCTGTAGTGCCCAGGACAGAGGAAATAACACATCAGAGCCCTCTGTCACCAGGCTGCCTCATCCTCTGCATCATGTCTTTGATGACCTTTCTCAGGAGCTTTCTCTAAATGAACATTTATTTCTCACTGAGCGAGGAGGGACACGGCGCTTCTGACACTTCCCTTCAGCCATCACTGCCTTTGCTTTGTTTTGGCATTTCTCTCAGGTGAATTCTTGAACCAGAAATGAATCAACTCCTTATTTTCCTTCTCCTTTTTTTTATTTTTTTTTTTTTAAGTTTTTAATCAAAAGCACGGAATGTCCCGGGCACATTCTGCTTTCTGGACTCGGTGCTGGCCCCACAGGATGAGGAGGAGGATGTGTCTGACGAGCTCCTGGTGGCACTGCAAAGAGCTGTCCCCTGCTCCAGTGTGCCTCTGGAAGGCTGGACAAGTATTTAATTGACATCCCTGAGCTGTTTGTCCTGGTGTCACCGTGCTGGAGCTGTCAAACAAAGTGAAGGAACAATGGGAGTGACCTTTTTGTTTAGAGGATGTTGGAACAGTGGGAAGAGCAGCCAAGAATTAATGAAAATGGGATTCCTGGGGCTTTTCCATGATTTTCTACCCTGTGGCATGAGGTTAGAAGGGGCTCTAAAGATCATTTTATGGGCAGGGACACCTTCCACGATCCCAGGTTGCTCCAAGCCCTTTCCAAGCTGGCTTTGGACATTTCCAGGGATGTGGCAGCCACAGCTTCTCTGGAAACCTCTGCCTAGGTTTCCACCCTCACAGGCAGGAATTCCTTCCTAATTTATAATCTAAACATCTAATATCTAATTTAATTTAAAGCCACTCAAGCCTTTATTTCCAGAAGAAATGAGATGTGCTGGATATCCAGGAAGGCTCTTAGCGCTGGGAAAACTTCCAAATGCAATTTTTGGGATGGAGGTGGGGAAAAAAAATTGTTGAGCAAACCTTCAGTTCCTTGAGATCTGTTTGCCAAAGGCAGAGAGTCCAGGGGATCCACGTGGCTCCCAGACATGGAATTAAGATGTGACCAGCACCAGCAGAAGAGGATTTTTTTTTTATTTTTTTGTGATGACAAAGGTGCCTCCAGCTTCCCTGGCCATGTCACCGTGTGCTCTCTGCTGGTTTTACTCTTAGAAGGCTTTTTTAGAAGGAAAAGGGGAGGCTTTCATCCCTGGCACAAACAGGAGAAGAGAAAGCCAGGCAGGAGAAAGATCTGAGAGAAGCAGCCAGGTGAAGAGGAAGGAAGGATCCTCTTCCACAGGAGCTTGGCCATCAGCACAGCAGGAACATGGATAGAACCATGGAATCGTTCATGAAATCATCATGGAATTGTCATGGAATCATCATGGAATCGTCATGGATTCGTTCATGGAATCATCATGGAATTGTCATGGAATCATCATGGAATCGTCATGGAGTCGTTCATGGAATCTTCCTGGAATCATCCTGGAATCACCCTGGAATCATTCTGGAATTGTCACGGAATTGTCATGGAATCTTCCTGGAATCATCATGGAATTGTCATGGAATCATCCTGGAATCATCATGGAATCATCCTGGAATCGTTCATGGAATCATCCTGCAATCATCATGGAATCATCCTGGAATTATCCTGGAATCATCATGGAATCATCCTGGAATCATCCTGGAATTATCCTGGAATTGTCATGGAATGGTCATGGAATGGTCATGGAATCATCCTGGAATCGTTCATGGAATCATCCTGGAATCATCCTGGAATCATCCTGGAATCATCCTGGAATTGTCATGGAATGGTCATGGAATGGTCATGGAATCATCCTGGAATCGTTCATGGAATCATCCTGGAATCATCCTGGAATTGTCATGGAATCATCATGGAATCGTCATGATTTGGTTTGGAAGGGACCTCAAATCTGCCATGGGCAGGGACACTTCCCACTGTCCCAGGTTGCTCCAAGCCCTGTCCATCCTGGCCTTGGACACTCCCAGGGATCCAGGGGCAGCCACAGCTTGTCTGGGAAATCCATTCCATCCATAATAAATACAATAAATAATAAATACTGATAATAAATAAATAATTCCTCACAGGGAACAATTCCTTCCCAATATCCCATTTATCCTTGCCATTCCCTGTCTCCTGTCCCTCCATCCCTTGCCTAAAGAAGAATTTCTTCCTAATATCTAAGATTGGATCATGCAGGATTTGTGGGCATCCAGGAATGCTTTTTTCCAAGGGTTTTTCCCCCTTTAGAAGAATTGGGTCAGTACTGGATGCTTCAGAGGAAGGGTCTGATCCTGGCTGGCATCAGCTGTGGATCCAATGTTCTCAGCCCAGGGTAATTTTATTGGATTTATTGGACAATTTTATCCTTGCTGGTGTAACCAGCAGCTCTGTAATCATAACTCTTATTCTTCATGGGTCTCCACAGACCCATTAAACCCCATTGTAATCTGTAGGATCCCTGGAGGATAAGAAAATTAATAGCAGTGCCTGTGCATCACAATTACCACCAGGCAAAACTCAGACATTCCTTTTTACTGGAAAGTTGAATTCTCTGGAAAACAGTGATTCAGAATTACCAAATCTTAAGAAAACAGGAATAAAGCACCAGAACTCCTTCTCTCAGCTATTTCAAAACCTGCACCTTGACTGCTCTAAGGGAGACCAGACTATATTTCTTTTAATTTACTCTTAGTGTTTTATTAAAAAACCCACCACAACCAGCTGCTGCTCTAATTAACATGGGAGTGAAACAGCTTCTTTAACCATCTAATTCAAAATGTCAAACAACTCCCAGCAGCGAGACACACCTCAAACGAGCAGATAAGATGTTTCATTAGAGCAGGAGCTGCTTGCAATTTTGTAGAAAAATTGATAGCAGGTGAAAAGAAAAGCAGAAAAATGAGGAGCTGGAGTGGGAGGCAGGCAGGAAAAATCCTAGGTGAAGTTGGCACCCAGCTGTTGTTACATGTATTTATTTTTTTGTCTTTTTATTCTAATTTTTTTTTCCTAGGAAATGGATTGATTTCCAAGAGAAATTTTCAGTCTTGCCAAAACTTCTTATTTATTTTTTTTTCTGAGAAACTGCAGTTCTGATAAACCTGCAGCACCCATGGAACCTCTGCTGGGAGGTTCATGCTCACCCCCAGGAGATCACACAATCCATTTTCTGCCCAAAGAAACAGCCCAGGAGTGACTGAGCCCCTTCTTCAGGGGGCTTGGAGCTGCAGGTTGGTCCCTTCTAAGCCAAACCATGCCGTGATTCTGAGATTAATCCACATTTAATCACTGGCTCACAGGAACTGCAGCTCCTCCTGTGGAGCAGGAGCTTTGTAAATATTCAGGGAACACTCTCTACTTGGAAAAAATCTCAGCTTAAGTTCATGAAATCATAGTGAGGGATGAAAACAGGAATGATTAATGCAGGAAAATGGAAGAAATGGGGATAAATTTCTGACTGTGAGGATGGTGAGGCACAGGGTTACCTGGCAGTGCCCAAGGCCAGGCTGGGCAGGGCTTGGCACAGCCTGGGACAGTGGAAGGTGTCCCTGCCCATGGCAGGGATGGAATCAGATGATCTTTAATGTCCCTCCCATCCCAAGCCATTCCAGAATTCTGGAAATGTAGAAATCAGCATTATTCCCCATGGAAAATAAAATGAGAGGAGGCTCCAAGGCACTCCTGGATTTGGCACATGACTGCTCCTCCCAACCTGAGGTGAGAACCAGGACCTCAGCCTTATAACAACACTTACAGCTGTGGAAAATTCCTGGGAAATATGGAATGAGAGATTTGTTTAGGCTGGAAAAACCCTCTGAGATCACCCAGTCCATTCCCCCAGCTCTGCCAAGGCCAGCACTGCCCCATGTCCCCAAGAGCCACATCCACAGGGGTTTTAAACCCCTCCAGGGATGTTTTGCTAAGCTGGACCTGAACTCCTGCTCTGCTTTTGACTCCTTGGTGTCCAGTGAGGGCTCCAGCCACCAGATGTGGGTTGGGAGTGAGTGTGGACCTTTGGCAGGGCTCAGAAGCTCTTCCACCTTTCTACTCTTCCACCTTTCTACTATTTTTTTTTTTTCCTGGAGTTTTCTGCCAGAGAATTTTCAGAGGGATTCCTGCTCTGCTCCAGCCTGTTTGTAGCTGGGTGTGTGGGCAGCAAGGGTCAGAGAGGGGTTGGCACCACAGACGGGATGAAAATAAAATAAAAAGGTGGGAGGAAGCTGCCCAGATGGTTTGAGCTGGCTGGAAGCTGTGGGAGAAGCTGGGAAGGCAGCTGGAGAGCTCTCCCTGGGAGAGTGGAGAGTTTTCCTGCCTCAGGTGGTGTTTTGAGAGTTCCCCAAGGGATCACAGATTATCCATGGGCTGGGAGGGACCCAGCAGGATCACCCTGAGCATCCCTGGGAGTGTTATCCAAATCCTGGAGCTCTGTGGGGCTGTGCCCATTCCCTGGGGAGCCTGGGCAGTGCCAGCACCCTCTGGGATACCCAAAATAAGCCCCCCTGAGCCAGCTGCAGCCATTCCTGGGTGCTGTCCCTGTCCCAGAGCACAGGGATGGGGGTTTGGGGTCATTCTGGTATCACTGTCACCCTGTGTGTCCCTCTGCTGAGCCAGCAGAGCTCACAGGGCCCTGTCCATCCCCATCTCTGTCCCTCTGTCCCCAGGGCCACCCTGGGAGCACTCTGCACACGAGGACAGGGCAGCTGTGCTCCGACTGGAGCCGAGTCTCCTCACATTGTCTGAGTAACAAACAGAGGAAATATCTGTAATCTCTCTTCCCTGCCACTCCTAGGGAGCTATCTCGTGGCCTTTCCTGTGGAGTCCTCTGCTCTGCTTCTGCTGTGGGAACTGCTTCCCAGATGGATTGTTCAAGCTTGGAGCACTTCTTCTTCTTATTTTTATTTTTTTTTTCCCACATCTGTCCTCCCTGGCAGGAGGAAAAGAAACGGAGGGATCTCCAGTTTCTGTCTGAGCTGGGATGCTCTGGCAGCTCCTCTCCTGCCACTTCTTGATGCTCTTCTGAGCCAGGTTCCCCCTGCTCCCCCTTTTCTCCAGGCTGAGCCCCTGTCCCAGCTCTGTTCCTCTGCTCTCAGCTCCTGCCACGGTCACTGAGCTTTGGAGGGCACCTGGGGCTCCCTCTGCTCTCCATGCAGGCTCCTAATTAAATCCCTGCCAATTAACCCCTGCCTGTATTCCCCCCTTGAGCAGATTCCCATCCTGCTGTGCCTGATGAACGACCCTCACCCCAGCTGGCACAGAACTGCTTCTCTGGAGGGATTTTTGGGGAAAAAATGGCTCTTTCTAAGCTGTGGAGGTTTAGGATGACCCCAAGCCTGGAGGCCTTTCCCAGCAGTGAATTTCTCTCCCAGCAGCACACACCTGGATGTCAAACCCTGGAAGAGGGGCAGGACTTGTTTCAGCTGCCCCAAGTTTGGCTGAAAACTTCGATTTTTTCATTCCCTCCCACCTTTGCACCCTCCAGCATCATTTTCCTCCAGGAATGACAGTTTGCTCAGGAGGAGGAGCAAGTCCAGGTATTTTTATTTTATATTTTTATTTTATATTTTATTTATATTTTTATTTTATTTTATTTTATTTTATTTTATTTTATTTTATTTTATTTTATTTTATATTTTATTTTATTTTATTTTATTTTATTGATGTGATGACACAGGCTTTTCTATTCGCTGCAGTTTAAATAAAAAAGCTGCAGCTGCTGTAAGAGCTGCTCCAGGCTGAGCTCTGGATGGTTCCTTGGCATCTGGGAATTCCAGCCCAGCCTCTCCCCACCCTCCCAGTCAGGAATTCCTTCCCAATATCTCACCTAAATCTCTCCTCTTTTAATTACATTTAATTACATCCCAGTGTTACAAAGCCAAATTTTGCTCCTAGTCTTTCTAGACCAACTCCAGAGCTACACTAAGACCCCCCTAAAAGATAAATTTTCCCACAAGGCCCCCAAGAAAGACAAGAAAATATAAAATGTGCACGTGTCAGGTGCAATAGAATATTCAGTGGAGAAAGAACCCTTCAGTAGAAAAGAACCCATTAACCTTTGTTAGAGGTGAGATGAGAGGTAGGAAAGACTTGCTGATTTCTTCAGAGCACCAAATTTTCTTAATTGGCATTTTCTTCACATGGACCTGTTGGTGACAGTCCCCAGGACAGAACTTTGCTCCATCTCTGGTTTTTTTTTCTTTTTTTTTTGTACTATAAACTCTTTCAGGCACAGGCTGAGGTTTATTTTGTCACCCCAGGTGGAAAGGATGGAGACACGACCATGAATTCATATTTTCTATTTCCTTGGATCCTGTTCCCTTAATGAAGCCCACCCAGGCAGGATTGTCTCTGCAGCCTCATTTGTGTGCTGAGAGATAAGGAATGGATCTGGCTGGCTGGCAGCTCATTAACAGGTCACTGATGAATTTGTGCCACTCTCTGCAGGGCTCTCACCCTCCTGCTGAGCTGGGGTGGAGCACAGAGAGTTCTGTGACATCTCTGGTGCCCCCCAAAGCTGAGCACTGCTGCTGCTCCAGACACCCCCAAGCAATGGATCTCTAAATTAAAATAAGGAAACTCAAGGCAGGTGCTCCTGTGGCCTCCATGTTGTGCACACCCCCAAATTTTAATTATTCAGGCTGAACATTGCCAGGAAAATCACACTTTTTTTTTTTTTCCTTTTTTTTTTTTTTTTTTTTTTTTTTTTTCCTCTGAACAAATTATAAAACATCCCAGGGTTTGGCAGTGCAAGGCTGCTGTCAGCAGGAGATGCAGGGCAGATGAGGCTTTGGGGAAAATCCCTTTCTGCTGCACCTTGTGGGGACTGAAAACCCTTTCCTGAGCATCTGCTGAGGGATGAGTGAAGAGAAAACACCTGGCAGGGGAGGAAAACATTTTCTGGAGGTGCAGAGAATCATCTGAGCTCAGGTATGAAATTAAGCAAATAATCATTTGGGATTTTTAACCAACTTTAATTCAATTTTTTCACTCTGTCTTGTTCTCCTTTCTTTACTTCTATTCCAGAAGTAAAGAACCAGAAAAAAATCTATATAAAGATCATGAGACATTTTGGATTTTGGATTTTCAGTTGCTCAGAGAGGTTGTGGATTCCTCTTTAAGCTCATTCCAACCCAAACAATTCCATGATTCTGTGACTTCCTTAAAATCTGTAGGGTGGTCCAGCTATTCATGAGAAGTTCTAGTGGCAGCCTGAGAAGGTTTTAATGAGGAGAATGGGGCAAATTTCTTCAATTTTGGAGTTCTACAGAGCATCCCCTGCTGTTGTGCAGAAGATTGGCCTCAGGGATGTCAGGAAAGCCCCTGAAACACAAACTCAGTGGCCTAAATGTGTTTATTTGCACACCATCAGTCCAGAAGAACATCAGGTAAGACATGTTGGGATTCCATTCCCAATGGAATAATCCATAATAATGGAATGATGGAAAAATGGAATAATGGAATAATGGAATAATGGAATAATGGAATAATGGAATAATGGAAAAATGGAAAAATGGAAAAATGGAATAATGGAATAATGGAAAAATGGAATAATGGAAAAATGGAATAATGGAAAAATGGAATAAAGGAATAATGGAATAATGGAATAATGGGATAAGCCATTCCCCATGGTGGGGAATGCTGCCTGGGAAGCAGGGACTGGAAGGATTTGGGGACTGGCCTCTTGAATCCTGGCTCCCAGTTTGATGCTGTGACCAAAAATCTGTCAGGGCTCTGTGTGTGACGTGGGGCAGCTCAGGTAGGAAGGTGGGGTCAGCTTGGTGACCTCAGGTAACTCAACCTCCCTTCAAAAAATGGAGTCTGGAAATAAAATTTTTGGATGCATCACCATTAAAAAAAAAAAAAAAAAAAGAAAAAAGTTCCTCCTGATTAATCACAGGAATGACCTTCAAAGCCGTTTTTTTCACCCTGTGATCCAGCCCAGATCTCCCTGGAGCTGTGAGTTGTGTTGCATCAACTGGGAATTACAAATTGCAAGAAAATGCAGGGTCTATACTTCCACTGTTGATGCAACATTCACACTGTGATGCTAAGCAGGACTTTAAAGCAGCTCCAGGGGGACTGAGACACCCAAACCCTTGGGATTTCAGCACGGGGGTGAGTGTGAACCTTGCTCTCATGGGAAATGGGTGGCTCATTTTTCATCTGTTTTGCCCTCAAAACCAGAGCAAAGAAAACATCTCATCCCAGGGAAACATTTGTGCAGATCTCCCTCCTCTTAGATAATAATCCTCAGCCATTTCTGTTTCGTTGTTTACTTTTCTTTCTTCTTTAATTGAAGCCCTGCTGTAAAGGATTAAAAGCAAACTGTTTTGTAAAAGGGCTGCACATGGTCCCAAGAAAATCTGTGTGAGCTTTCCCCACTGCTCAGAGCTCTGGGATTTGCTGATCTGTGCCTTTCTGTGCTCTTTGGCTTCAGTTAACATTTTGGTCTTTGCTCCTTTGCCTGCATCTGCATCCCTCCACTTCCCTGTGCTCCCTGCCAGGTTTGGAAATGCACCAGCTCTGATGGAGAACCTGCAGCAGGAGCAGCAGCATCCCTTGAGGTGCTCTGTGCTGGTGGCCTCCCATCAGCTGAACATCTCCCTGTCAGCAGCTTTGCCTCTCTGCTCCCTTTCCATGGCTGTCAGCACCTCCTGGAGCACAGGGCCAGGAGGGAATCAGGGAATGAGGTGGGAACACAGCAGGGAGGGAGAGGAGAGGGGCAGGGAGGGAGAGGTGAGGGGCAGAGAGGATGTTTCCACACTTGGGTGGGAAGATTTGGGGTTTAAAGACAGGGAATAGCCAACAAAGAGAGGGTTATCATGAGCTGGTCAGCCCTGTAGTCCAGGGTCATCCTCAGCTGTGGCACCTAGAGGTGAGTCCTGCTTGTGGGATCCCCTCCTGCCCTCATGAACAGACCTTGGGAAGCCCATCTGTCCTGTACAGCCAAAGACAAGGATAATTAAAGCTGCAGTGCTGGGATTCAGTCAGGAGACCCCTGGAAGTGCTTGCAGGGTGTGCACTTGTCTCCAAACCCCCTGTGGAAGTGCTCATCCCACTCCAGCATGGGGCAGAACCTCCCTGAGGGGTATCAGGTGCTTTCTCTCGGTTCAGATTCGCTCTACATCTAATAAGAGCTTGCAATGAGTTTTTAACTGCTCTGGAGAAGCCAACCCAGGCACCAGAGAGAGCAGAAAAAGGCAATTTTTGCTGAAGGCACGGAAGGGAAGAGCGGCCTTTGCCAGAGGAGGATGTGCAGGGACAGCCGTGGAGCAGAGCAATTTGGCAGTGATCCCCCCCTGGTTCTGCTTATTGGGGTATCAATAACAGGGCTAATGGCCCTCTGGTTCCAGATACAATGTGCAAGGCTGTTTACAGCCTCTGCTGAGAGCCTCTTACTTTTACTCTCGCTGGCAAGCGATTGTTTACGTCTCGCGTTTCGAGACGCGGCTGGGTTCCAGCCTCTCCTCACCCACCGGCCGATCCCTGCCCCACGTGCTGCTCTTTAGCAACACAAACAGCACAGCCAGATCCCACTGAGAGGGGTTTGCTCACTCCCCAGACACGCAGGGCTTGGCTCCCAGCGCTCCGGCTCTTCCCGCCGGCTCCCCGAGAGGCACCAGAGGGATAAAGGCTGGCTGAGCACCTCTGGGATATCCTGGAATAAAAGTGGGCTCCATTCTCCTGTCAAGGTTCATGTTGGTGTGGCCACATCCCTTTTTTCCCCCCACCTTTTTTGAAGGATGGATGGAAAGCTGGGCTTGAGGAGCTTGGAGGTCTTTTCTGACCTGAAACGATTCTACAGAATTTGAAAACAAAACCAATGAGAGACTCCAAGTCAGAAATACAATTTAATAGGGGAAAAAAAAGAGGAAAATAAAATATGTGCCTGCAATAGTACAAAAGAAAATCCACTGACAGAGTCAGAATACAACCTGACACCCCACTAGTCAGGGTGGTGGTAACAGTCCAGGTGAAGTGGTCTTGTTGAAGCAGTGATCCTGTAGAAAGGTCTGGTCACTCTGAAAACCAGTGGCTAAGGGCTGCTCTGGTGTTCCAAATGTCAGTTTTGATCTGGGTAGGAAAGGCTTGGCTCCTCCCCTGGCTGGAGCATCTCCCAGTGGGATGATGGAATTTTATCAGTCATGCCCTGGGACTCAGTGGCCATTAACAGGAGATATCTCCTGGAGGGAGGATGGGCTGTGGGAAGATAAAGATGATTGCCCAGCTGGTTTAAAGATGGCCCATTAGCAGAGGATATCTCCCACGAGGAATCACTGCCCCACCATGGTTTCAGCCCATGGTGATAGAACACAGACTTTTGGCCACATCTTTACATTGTGACCTAGGACATGGAATCATCCAGTGATGGGGTTGGAAAAGACCATCTCATTCCATCCTCCTGCCATGGACCTTCCACTATCCCAGGTTGTCTGGTGGTCAAACAGACAAAAAAAAAAAAAAAAGGACTGGACATGTTTGGCACTCTGCCACCTTAAGCCCTTAAATCTCCAGAGAGGAAAGATCAGCCCCTATCTCCAGTCACCCCCTCAATGCTCAGGGGAAACCTCACTCACTGAATTTGCTCAAAGGGATTTCCACTTGTGTCCTAAACCATCTCAGGACCTGCTTTCATGCATGCCAGTGCTACCTCACAGGACAGGTTAAAAATCTCCCTTTTTCAGAGCAGACAGCACTTCTAAACAGATTTATTCTGCATTTTTCCATGTTTGAGCAAACAGAACACATCATGGAAGGATTGCTGGCCATACTGGGATCCCATGGGGGTGTTTGGGGGCCCCTGTGCTCTGCTCCTCCTTGCTGGGAAGCATGCAGGGCTCAGAATACCTGGGAGAAATCCCGAATTTTTGTTTCCCACTCTGGCCCCATGTCCAGGGCGCTGATGGAGGAGGGAGCAGCGGCTGATTTGTGTTTTCAGGAGCCCCACAGAGCTCCTGACCCCCTGTGGTTCCCTGTTACATAAAGGAGACACCCCCGTGCCAGATGTGCTGCATCACACTCCCCTTCAGCTGAATCCGTGGGCTCTCCACACCATGCCATGTTTGTGTGGACTCCTGAGCACCAATTTTGCAATCTTTCCCATTCTCTCCAGCCAACACACATCCAATTAAACTGTCCAGTTACCATGGTTTCCTCCTCACCAACCTGGGGAGTTGGGATGTGGAGTTTGTGGAAAAGAAAAAAGTGTTTTCTTGTTAGGAAATGTGCTCATTTGGCTTAAAATGTTGTGTTCAGCCCACTTTGTGTTTGGGGGGTTGATGCTGTGTTTGTGGGGGGTTCTCTGGGTACCAAAATCCATGGAAAGGGAAGAGCTTGTGAATGGTTTACCATGACAAATGCATTGTTTTCAGAGTCAATTTAAGCAGCCAGAGAGGAGGACTGGAGCTGGGGAATGTTTGCTGGAGTATCTGAACGTGCTGTTGGAAATAGTTTGTTGTTGGTAAAAGCTGGGTTTAATTGTAGTTTCTTAAAACCCCTGAATGACATATAAAGGGAAAAAAAAAAAAAAAAAAAAAAAAAGCTTTACAACAAAACATGCCTTTCAGGGCAGAGCTGGAAATGAATGCAGAGCCTAGAAACAGACTGGGGTTGCCTGGACTGGATTAGTGAACTCTGACTGTTGTCATGCAGCACATTCACCATCCTGATTTTCAGGATCCTTCCATAGCACAGGAAGCTGGACTCAACTCCTGTAGCCATAAAATACCTTCAGAATCAAACAAGAAAAAAAGATTGAGACTCACTGAATGATCTGCAGAGAGTTGGAATTCATCATATTGTAATGACCATCAAGTAAGTGATAAAGGTGGCTGACCTGGTCCTGGAGGAATTTCATCCTGAATTCTTTGGCTTCCTCTGTTTTCTTCCTCTCCATGGTCAAGGGAGATGAACTGAAATTCAAAGAGGAGGGACAGAGAGGAAGTAATAGGATAGTATCAGAGGATACCTGTTCTACAAAAAAACCCCAGCCCAATCCCCACAAAAAACAAAACAAAACAAAACAAAACAAAAAAGCCAACAGCAAAAAGACCTGACAAAAAACCCCCAACAACAACAAAACCCACAAAAACCAACCAAACAAAACCAAACAAAAAATCCCACACCAAATCAAGAGTTTGCTGGCCAACAGAAATCCACTAAATCCACTAAACAGACATAATGCCATAAAAAAATCAGGATAGAAAATAGGTTAAAAAACTGTCAGGTGATCATCCAAATGGTTTCATCTCCTCAATACACTTTGGCCTGGTCTGTCCCACACTCTGCTCTCCCTAACCGAGTCTGGAAACTTTGCAGGGGCACAGCAAGAGTCAAGGGAATATGGGAAAAAATCCTATTTTGCAGTCTGTGATCACAAACCTCGCTGCTCCATGTGTCTCCAGGGCCAGAAATATCCATGGCATTCAATATGAAATCTGCTGGGGAGCTGCAGCCATCCCCTGGTTTTATCCCTGTGCAGAGGGAATGTTGACTTCCATGACTCCCCATCTTAGGGAAAAATTGAAATTACAGCCAGAAGTCTGCACCTTAGCACATGAACCCAGGGATGCTCCAGAGGCAAAGAGTCATGGAATGGTTTGGGTTTGAAGGGAATTTAAAGGCATTGCACTATCCCAGGTTGTTCCAAGCTGAGGGTGCTGAGGGGCTCAGGGCACTTATGGGATGCTGTGGGAATGCACACAGGAATGGACAGTCAGTATGAAATCTGCTGGGGAACTGCAGCCATGCCCTGGTTTCATCTCTGTTCAGAAGGGAAGTTGAGGTTACAATGACTCCTTAGCTTGAGGAAAAATTGAAATTACAGCCAGAAGTCTGTACCTTAGCACATGAACCCAGGGATGCTCCAGAGGTCAAGGCAAAGAATCGTGGGATGGTTTGGGTTTGAAGGGAATTTAAAGACTATTCCACTATCCCAGGTTGTTCCAAGCCCTGTCCAGCCTGGCCTTGGACACTTCCAGGGATCCAGGGGCAGCCACAGCTTCTCTGGGCACCCTGAGGGTCAGTGGGTGAGGATGGGAACCAGCAGCTCTCCAGTTTCCATCACTCCCTGGCGAGCGTGGCCCGGGCAGCCTGAGCTCATGAGCTCATCCTGCTAGCCCGAGGTCAGCACAGAACAACATTTCAGCACTGGAGCAGACCTCAGAGCCGAGCCAAGCCACAGTGCCATGGTTATTGTGCAGGGCTGGCAGGGAGCCTTCCATTCTGCAGGGCCTGGGGCACTCATGCTGCAGTGCACATGGTGGGCTGGGGGTGCTGCTGGAGCCCCACTGCTCAGCCGTGCTCTCACGGGCGTGGACAGCCAAAAAAAGGGTTTTGTTGCCTGTCTCCCAAGCAAGTGGCTCCTGGCCACCACCACGAGGAGGGATGGAAGAGGGTTTTGTCAGCAGGAAGGCTCCAGCTGGCTCTGGGAATGGCACACACGAGGTGGGCGAGGCAGGAGGGGAGCGAAGGTGGGTGGGGATGGGATGGGGTGTGATTTGGGATAAAGGGGTTTTGGAAGTGCAGTGGTTCTGCTGAGGAGGGTGGAAGAGTGGGGAGAAGGAGGCTGGATTAAAGCCACGTGGGGGGATTGATGGCAGTGTGCTGGATCCCAAAAATCTGGGTTTTCTCCTGTGCTTTATGGCACTGACCCCCTGGAGAACACTGCTTTTGACCTGAGGCCTTGGAGAAGGATTCCAAATTTGAGTAATAAAGTTAAAACCACGGGTGTGTAGTTAAATAGAAGTGTGTGATTTCACATAGGTGAAGGGTTTGAAATTTGAGGGTTTTGTAGTATAGTAATAGGTATGAAACAAGATAGAAAATGTTGGGTGGTGTCTCTTTCAGTGTTCATCTTCCTTCTTCTTCATAAGTTTCAAGTAGTAGTTCTAGTCAGTCAGAGGGTCATGGGAAGTTAGTTCTTGGGTTAAAAAGATAAATAATACAAGTGTTAATTATGTTTATCTTTAAAAGACCTTGTAGCAGCTGGATCTTGCTCCATTTTCCTCACTTCTAGCAAGTAGCTGTAAGTGCTGCTAAATGTTCTTTTTTAAACATTTTAATAACATTTAATTACACTTAACACATTCAATACATTTAATAACATTAATAGCATTTAATAAACAACCAAACCTGAACACAAAAAATCACTTTCCTTCATGTATCTTTTAATCCTAGCTCTAAATAAAGGCAAAAAAAGACTAAAATTAAAGACTTAATTCAGTAGTGCAAACTCCCACCACTGTTACAGCAGTGGAAGAGAGACCATGGAATGTCAGCATCCCATTATAATTAAGTTGGGAAATTCCTCCAAGGTCATTGAGTGCAACCTGTGCCTCATCCCCACCTCCTCACCAGAGCAGAGCAGTGGGTGCCACATCCAGGAATTCCTTGGTCACCTCCAGGGAAAGGACTCCAAACCTCCCTGGGCATGGGAACCTTCCATTCCAGTGCCTGACAGCCCTTTCCACGGAGAAATTCCTCCTGAATTGGGTATGGGGTGTGAGTCAGGCCCATTGAGCAGATGGTTGGGGTGCTTGAGGGTGGCAGAGCAGCCAAGGGCTCAGGAGTGTGGTGGGAGATGTCACTGATGTGCCAGGGGGGACCAAGAGGGACAAATGTGGTGGAGATGGCAGGAGAGAGAGAGATGGGATTAGCTCTTGAGGGCTGGTGAAAGGCAGAGCAGAAGGGAGTTTAATTATTAAATGACAAGGAATGAGAGAGAAGATCTGGAGGGGATGAGAGGAGGGGTGAGAGGAGAAGGGGCTGGTGAGGTGTCCAAGTGACAGATTGCAGGAGTGGGGCCATTTCAGTCAGGGATCTGTGGCTGCCCCTGACTGAAAGGGAAAATCCAGGATGTGATGAGGCTGATGAGATTTCACAACTCCTGCCTGCCCTGTTTCTGATCAGGAGGCTGCAAGATGCTTGTGGTGCTTGGGCCACGAGGTGCTGGGCTGGACCAGAAAAGAGGGATGAGAAATGGGCACAGGGATGTGCAGCTGGAACTGCTGGGCTGTGGACACGTCTCCCTGTGCTTTGGAAATCCAAGGGAATGTTGAAGAAGGCTAAGAATAGCCTGTCAGCCCAGCCCTCAGACACCAATGGCCATGGGAAGAGGAACCACACAAACCACAGCTGAAATTCAGAGTGAGAGAGGTCCCTGCTAATCATCAGGCATTATCATGCCATTGCTGCAAAAATGTGTTTGTTCCCCACAGAACAGCCTGTCCTTCCTTGGGAGGAGAAACTGAACTGACTCTGGGGCAGCAGCAATCCATGAAGTTCCCCAGGCTCCTCCATCCACCTTGGCCACGCTTTGGCTTCGTGTCCAGGTGAGCTCCTGAGGGAAATCTGGCTGTGCAGGAATGGGATGAGATGCAGTGCACTGCAGTTCATCCTCCAGAGGGGTTTATTAGGGGGATTTTATTAGGTTTTATTAGGTTTTATTAGGATGTGCTCCAAAGGACACTTGGGACATGTCTGTACCATAGACAGAATGAGCAGGGAAAACTCACCAAGATGCTTAAAATGAAGAAGTAATGGGAAGTTTGTGGGGTCCAAAACAATGGTAAATTATATTTAGGCACTACCAGACCAGTTTATCCACCAGGCTAAGACACAGAGGCTCTGCCAAACTGGAATAAATGGGTTCACCTGGTGTCACCTCAGCAGAACAGGGACATTGCAGGCTCCTTCAGGACTGTCAGCAGTTCTGTGTGTCCTGCTGTGCACCACAAGTGGTGACAGCAGCTGTGGAAAGCAGCAAATCCCTGGATGCAGCTGAAAGGTGTCACAGCCAAACCAAAGAAAAGCATCAGAGTTGTTCCAGGCCATACCTGAGCTGAGGAGAATCCATGGAAAAATCAGTGAGGATGAAAACCCTCAGCTGTGAAATGCTCCAAATGACCAATTTTGAAGCAAAAGCCAGGGAGAGATTCTCCCCACTGGAGAAGGGATGCTGCTCTGCAGAAGATCCTCCTGCCTCTCCTAGAGGGAGGATAATGGATGCTGATTCCTCCAGGCAATCCCATCAGCAGAAAAACACCTTTCCCTCCCCAGCTCTGCCTGCCCTGGTGTGACAGGGAGGCTTCTCTGGTGAAGGAAATGCTTTGTGCAACACAAATGTGTTTTGTCACATCAGGGACAGAGCATTTCCAAATGTCTTGGCTCTTCCACATTCAGGAAAAAGAGAAATTAGCAACCTGAGTTGCCATGGTAAATAATACAGCAGCACCCTTGCTTAATGCCACTCTGCAAATACTTTAATATTGAATAACTGTAATTTTTTTTGCTTTAGAGTCTGGAAAATAGATTTTTGAGACTAACTGAACAGTAGCTGATGAAAATAATTTTGCAGTGGTCTCTAACAGAGCCAGGCAGAAAGAGGCCAGAAAAATTAGAAACCTTATAGTCAGAGTTTTTTAAAGAATCTGGAAACAGGCAATTGGATGGTAGATGTGCTATCAATGCACTTCATGGGATGTGGGTTTGGTCTGCTGAATGGCAGGAATGCCTTCAGAGTACATCTCTCTTATTTATTGAGTAGTGACAGTGGCTTTAGAGCAGCACATGGCAGAGGAGAAGTCCCAGTTCTCCAGCACAGGGTGTTAAATAGCTCCAGGGGAAGTGCTGGGTGTGGTGGGGAGCTTTGGAAAAACAAACCAGTGCAGGACCCTCTTCCCTTCCCTGGTGCTTTCTCCCCCATTTCTCCTCCATTCCCCTCTCTCAGCAGCTGTGGTGACTGGAGAGCATAAATTAAATCCTCTGTGGCAGGACAGAACACAACTTCACACTTGACCCTTGCCTGGTGAGCCATCAGTCCTTGCTTGCCCAGGGGAGATTGTCCACGATTCAATTGCACTGGAGAAGAGGAAGAGCTCAGCAGACTCTGCTCTCCTGTTCCTCCTTGGCCAGGGGATACCTCTCTGTGCTGTGTTTTTTGGGTGAGCAGCTCATCCCAAATCCAGGGATGCTGTTCCCACCACGTACATGGGGTTGGACCAGGCTGAGGTGACCTAGCCCCTCAGACTTCTCCAAACTTCTCAGAGCAGCAGTTTTGTCATGGGCTGAAGTCTGATCCTGTCACCCTCTATGCTCCAGCATCAGTCAGATCCTCAGGCTCTATCCTGGAATAAGAGGGGAGCATAAATGCCCTGAGAGGAATGTCCTTAACCTTTATTCCACATCCTGATCTTGGTACTTGATCTTTATCCAAGATATTGATCAGCCAAAAGGCTTCCTGAAGTGGTAGGTTGTGGATTTTACATCTTCACTGAGGAAAGGGAAATAAAAACACTCAGTAAGACTCCTCAGAGTTTTTAATTTGGGGCACTGAAGAAGTACCAACCCCAAAGCCAATTTGGAATATATTCAGTGTCTTGCCCTGTTGCTGACATCAGAGGAGGAAACAGGATTAGCAGGTGTTGGATTTTTGTCTCCTGAGGGTCTGAGAAGTGTGGAAGGCTGTGGTGAGCAAGGTGTGGAAGTAGATTTGATTTCAGTTTTTCCTTCTTAAAAAAAAAAAACCAAACCAAACAAACCCAAATCAACAAAACAGAAGCAACTGAGTGCTTTGTTTAAAAAGTAATAGAAAAGTTGTGCACAAAATCTAAAAAAAAAAGACTGAAAAAATAGAAGAAAAAAAAAATCAGCTCCAGAAACAAGCTGTATCCTCTGCTGGATCCTGGCGTGGAGGGGAGATGACAGATCCCTTGCCCTGACAAAACACCAGTGGTAGGTCTCAGAACAGCATGTGAGACACCAGTTCCTCCAGGAGGTTTCTCATTCATTCACAGGCCTGGGATACATGGTGTGCTTCAACCACTGGGCAGGCTTGTGCTGTCAAGTTCTCATTCCTCCCTGTGGTTTTGGCGGTGGAGGAAGCTGGAAATTGGGATTACTTGATATTGCTCTGCCCAGCTCCACATCATCCTGCTCTTTTCCCTCACAAATATCTCCTTTTGACAGAGAACCACCACCAGAAACATCAGCCTTTCTTCAGGGCTTCAGAGCTGCTGGACACAAGCCACAGGTGGGCAAGACAAACCTTGGTGGTGGCTGGAGCACTTGGACCTTGTTTCCTAAAATTTGGGTGGTGGCTTGGACAGTGATAAGAGGAGGAACTTTTATTTTTCAGGGCATTTTGCTGAATTTCTCTCTCACACAGCCTGGTCCTATGAAGGTTTCAGCACTGGCCTTGCTTGGCTCCTCATGGAGTTGGTTTTTCAGTGAGTCAAGCCTCTGTCTCCAGAGATGGCTGGGATGGATTTTCCACGTTCCAGGATGGTTTTCATGTGATGTGAGTGCCCACCAGAGCTGGTCTGTGGTTCCCTTCCCTCTGGGGAGATGCCCCAAGCAGGGCATTGAGGTAGAGCTGAGCATTTGGGACAGGAAGAGCAAGGAATAGGGAGCAAAGAAAAAACAAACCCTCATTCATTGGACTTGATGAGCTTAAAGACCTTTCCCAGCCCAAGCTGCTCCATGATTCCATGACCCCTTCTCAAGGACATCTCCCACCTGTGTCCTGCTGTTTTCACCCCTTTCCTCCCAACACTGGGCAGCTCCATACCCTGGGCAGATCCCAGATTTGCAGAGGAGAGAGATTTCACACAGATTTGGAGATGGAGAGCTGGAGTTTCACCCTTCCTTGTGCCTCCTCTCTCAGTCTCTGTCATCACTGACAATGTGTTTATTTGCCTCCATGATGCTCATGTCCTACAGAGAGGGACTTCCCTTCCTCCCTTCCTTCCTTAAAGGTCTGTAATGGTTTTGAAAGCAGAACCAGTGAGAGGCTCCAAGTCAGAATATATTAATAGGGGGAAAAAAAAGGAGAAAGATAAAATACATGCAATAGAACGAAAGAAAAATCACTGACAGAGTCAGAATACAACCTGACACCCCGCTAGTTGGGGTGGTGGTAGCAGTCCAGGTGAAATGATCTTGTTGAAGCAGTGATCCTGTAGAAAGCTCTGGCAGCTGTTGTCCTCTGGAATCCAGTGGCAAAGGCTGCTCTGGTGTTCAAATGTCAGTTTTGATCTGGGTAGGAAAGGCTTGGCTCCTCCCTTGGCTGGAGCATCTCCCAGTGGGATGATGGAATTTTATCAGTCATGCCCTGGGACTCACTGGCCATGAACAGGAGATATCTCCTGGAGGGAGGATGGGCTGTGGGAAGATAAAGATGATTGCCCCGCCTGTTTTTTTAACAGCTGGCCCATTAGCAGAGGATATCTCCACAGAGATAAGGATCACTGTCCCACCTGGTTTCAGCAGATGGTGATAGAATACACATTTCTGGGCACATCTTTACATTGTAACCTAGGACAAGGTTTGTAAAAAAGATGAAGACAGACTTTTTAAGTAGAGCCTGTTGTGATAGGACAGGAGTTGTTGGCTGCCCCATCCCTGGCAGAGTCCAAGGCCAGGTTGGACAGAGCTTGGAGCACCCTCAGACAGTGGAAGGGAGGTTGTATTCCATGTATTCCATGACTTTTAACATCCCACCCAAACCATCCCACGATTCCTCCTCTCTGAGACAGCAGAAACTGCTCTCTGCCTTGTGGGCAGCACACAAAACACTCCAAGAAGATTTCTCAAGCTGCCTCAAGTTTCTCTCCTTCTCCTGGAGCCTTTGTCACCCTTATCCTGATTTCTCCAAAGCCATCCCTGCAAGGCCAGATCTGTCAGCAGGAGAAGGCTGCCAGGGCTGCTGATAAGAGCCCAGCACTCCCAGTTCCAGGGGACATTTGCTGTGGGGATGGTTTTTAGGGCAGGTTTTCATTATGTGGAAAGCGTGTGTCCTGCAGGGTGGCGTGGTGCCTGTATTTACAGGGCTGGCAGCTTTCAATAGCAATCTATTTTTAATGAATCCAAGCTGGAATGTGGTGCCTAAAGCCCTGATTTAAGGCAGATTTCTAAAGGGAAGATTTACGCAAATTTGCTTGATTGGAAATTAATTACTGCAACAGTCAAGTTCAGCTCAAATAATCTCGCAGAGACGGCTGCAGGAGTCAGATAATTCATGTGGAGAGAAGACATCAATTTACATTCCTTACATTTCCATCTGGAAGGTTTCCTAATTCTAGAGCAGGCCAGAGGCATCACAGACAAAGCAAAGGGTGAGGGGGACTGGTGGCAAGCTGGATCTGCTGAGGGGCACTCGGTGATCTTGGAGCTCTTTTCCAGTTTAAAAATTCTGTGATTCTGGGTCATTCCCCAAAACGCTCCCAGGAGAGCCATTGTGCCACTGAGTTATGGCCAGCTGGGTTTCAAAAGGGGTGAAATATTCCAGACCCTGTCACTTCTCCAGCTTTTCTGGATGCTCCTGTGAAGGGGAGTTTTGAGGATCCAGGTGTGAGAGGGAAAACATTTGTTGGTCTTGATGAGGGAAAGGCTTTGATTTGCAAGTGTTTTTTTTTTTTTTTTTTTTTCCTAATTATTAATCTTATTTTGCTGTGAGGAGCCCTTATCAGATTTGGGAAGGCTCTGCTGGGCTCTGATCCTGCTTACATTGCACAGATCCTCTCTCATTTCCTAAGCCAACAGTTAAATTTGGGGAATGGAAGAGGAACTGAGCGAGCTCTGTGGTCCAACAGGTGATGGGGACATGAAATGTTTGAAGTCACCCTGCATTGCCCTCAGCCTCTCTGCTGCCTCACGTGCTCCAAGCCCCCTTTCCCACCTTTCTCCCCTCTTTGCACTTCAGGAAGCAGAGCCTGGATAGGAAGGATGCTCCAAATCTCTGTAGTGCTGAAGGCTGTGCTTCCCTTTGAAGCTGGACTGGTTTTCCAGCCTTTCCCAGCTTGCTGTTCATCTGTCTGGCATCTCTTCTCCCCCAAATGCACTTCAGGAATTTCTCTGATCCCTTCCTTAGCCAGAGGGAAGAGCAGAACATGTCATCCCACATGTCACCCCTCCTCCTCTCAAAACTCAATCAAGGAAATGCTCTGTCTTGGGTTGAAATACAGGATGTGGCCAGAAATGTGAATTCTGTCCCCACCTGGGTGGGGCAGTGCCCCTGATCTCCTGGCACACATTATCTGCTCATGGGCCATCTTTAAACCAGCTGGGCAATCATCTTTATCTTCCCACAGCCCATCCTCCCTCCAGGAGATATCTCCTGTTCATGGCCACTGAGTCCCAGGGCATGACTGATAAAATTCCATCATCCCACTGGGAGATGCTCCAGCCAGGGGAGGAGCCAAGCCTTTCCTAGCCAGATCAAAACTGACATTTGGAACAGCAGAGCAGCCTTTGCCACTGGATTCCAGAGGAAAGCCAGACCTTTCCACATCATCCCTGCACCTTCAGAGGAAACTGCACCTTCTCCAGGAGCACTGCTCCAGCTGAACCACATCTGCCCCTGCAGGAGGATGCAGCCACCATTGAATGGGACTGTGCCAACACCCTGACTGACTGACGGGTGTCAGCTTGGATTCTGACTCTGGCAGGGTTTGGGATTGTTCTGTGTAATACTGCATTGCTATTTTAATTTTCCTAGTAAAGAACTGTTATTCCTAATTCCCATATCTTTGCCTGAGAGCCCCTTAATTTCAAAATTATAATAATAATTTGGATGGAGGGGGTTTACATTCTCCATTTCAAATAGGAGCTCCTGCCTTTATTGGCAGACACCTGTCCTTCACACCAGGACATGCTCCCAGCTGAGCTGTCACACCCTGGACCTTGCAGTGACACCTCATGGGTGGTTTTTGAGGTTCCCCTGTTTGCCCACAGTCACCAAGAGCTTCATGTCCATTGTGGCTGCAGACCAAGGGCTGGGAGCTGCTGGAACACCTGGCAGCTCCTTGAGGGATTTTTCTGAGGAAAAGATGCTGGGTTTGATCCCAGAAATCCACCCTTCTAAAATGGTTGGCATCCCACTGAGGTCCAGCTCTAGCACAGAGCTGTGTGATTGGTGCATGCAAAAGTAGCTGTTTGCAAATAAGGACATTAAAATAGAAATTCATCCTGGGCTGAAATGTCATCTTGCCATTCTCTGCCATGGGACAACAGGGAAAGGACAGGAATTCACAATTGTTGTGATGTTTTCCTAACTGGGAGAGCTGGGGCTGTTCAGCCTGGAGGGGGCTCTGGGGAGACCTTCCAGTGCCTAAAGGGGGCTTAAAGGAGTTTGGAGGGGAACTTTGGACAAGGGGTGGAGTGACAGGACAGTGGGGAATGGCAAGAAGCTGCCATAAGACAGGGTTAGGTGGGATATTGGGAAGGAATTGTTCATGTGAGGGTGGGCAGGCCCTGGCACAGGGTGCCCAGAGAAGCTCTGGCTGCCCCTGGATCCCTGGAAATGTCCAAGACCAGGTTGGAAATTGGGGCTTGGAGCCACCTGGGACAGTGGAAGGTGTCCCTGCCCATGGCAAGGGGTGGATTGAGATATTTAAGGTCCCCTCAACCCGAACAATTTGATATTTCTGTGATACTCTCCCAGCCTCTCACCACTTGTTCAGGATCTTCCCAAACCAGGGTTGCCTGCATTGTTTAATATCCTCAGTCACATTTCTCTTCCCTGAATCCTCCTGTCACAGCTGGAACACATGCCAGGCACAGATGTTTATCTGGAGACCCGAACTCTGCCCCCACCTCACCCCAGGTTACCTCAGTGATGCTTCCAAGCCTCTCTCAAGGATTCCTGCCCTCCAGCCTGGAATGCTGAGGTCTGACCCACCGTGGTGCTGAGCAGTTGGAAGGATCCAGACTTTTCTGGAAGAGAACGTGGGATTCAGTCCGTGGAGCTCCCCTCCAGGTTCTTGGAACTGCCAAGTGGCTTTGAAACACCTTGGGGGGGCAAACAGATGGAGAACACCACGGAGCACAAACTGCATTTCCTAAGGAGACCTGACAGGAGTAAATAAAGGTGATTTTAGCAAGGAGGAGGAGACAAGCACTTTGTTTTCCTACCACAGGATGCCATGGGTACAACGAGTCACACAAAACATTAAATTTCCTTCCAGAAGGTGGCTGACAGCATCCCTTTCTGCTAATTAAAGTAATTCTGGGTAGCTTTTTCTTGCTTGAAATTAGGCAGGGTAATTTAATCATATTTAGGTCACTCTCAGTGCACACACTGCATTTAGCAGTGCAGGTTTTTTTTTTTTTTTTTTTTTTGGACTGATGTGGTTGTCTCTGCCCGCAATCATGAATATCTACAGATTTTTCTTTGTAGATATTCATGTATCCCAGAAGGAGAGATGAAAGATGAAATCTTGAGAATTGCTGATGGTTGTTCTCACCAAGGAGCAGAGACTCCCCTCTGAGCCCAAGGAAGGGAAGGGTGGCCTATATTTTGTGTGGGAGATGGTGAATAGTTCTGCAGACACAAAGATGGAGTTTTCTCTCTGGCTGTTCACCATGCTCTAATTAGTCCAGCATTAATGGGAATTAAGTGTCCTATTTAGCTGGAGCAAGTGCCCATGCTAATGTTATTAGTGCAGCCAGCTGCAGCTGGTATTCCTGAGCTCACAGGGATTCTCTCCTTGCTGAGGAATCCAGAATTCCACAGGATTTCATGTGGCTTCACCTTCTCACTCGAGGAGAGCTGTGATCTCTGGGAAGCTGAAAGAGACCAGAAGAGCAACAGGGGTTTCAGCAGATTTCTGACACTTGGATTCTCATCAAAGTTTCACACAGGAAATGGAAAAAAATCACACAGTGCCTGGGGGACAACAAGGACAAAAAGCAAGCAGACCCTGACCTGGTCCTGCACCTCAGAAATTCTTGGCCAGCAGAAACAGAGAGTCCAACCAGAATGATGGCAAAATGTTGTTGTCCCAAGGTCCATTGAGCACAGTGCCCTGTCCCCAAGAGGAAAGGAGGGGATGACTGGATAAATAGAGAAAAAAAAGATGATAAGCACAGTGGTCCATCCCCTGCAGCAACGAGCAGGTTAGAGCTCCATGGCAGCTGGAACATCAAATTTATTGCCAGGGGAAGAGTTATCCTCCAGAAATTTCATCATCACCCCAAAAACCTGTGGATGAGGTTCCCTGGGAGGGTGGTGAGACTGGCACAGGTTTTCCAGAGAAGCTGTGGCTGCCCCTGGATCCCTGGCAGAGTCCAAGGCCAGGCTGGGCAGGAATTATCACTAAAAGTTGTTCCTTTCTGAGCCTTCTGCACCATTTATGGCTTTTCCCATCCCCTGCCAGGTCCCCTCAGGGTGCACAATGATTTTCTGGGGTTGTGGCACCTCAGGGAATCTTTTACCCAGCTAAAAACCTTTCACTGAGGAGTAAAAACTCTTTTTTTCCAGGAAATGAGGAAAAAGAAAAGACTTGTCGATGTCTGTAGTCTGGTTTTGTTCTTTTATTATTGTAGACACTCAAAAGTACCAGTGGAGGACCCAGACAGATCTGTGCTAATTTATGGGATGGAAGGACAATCCTGGCCCAAAATTGCCCTACAATTGATGTGCCAGACAAGAGCCTCTCAAATGGTTTCCAGGAAGGTTCCTGACTGTTTCCACTGATAACCAGACACCTTTGCTGGGGGATGTCAGGGGTTTTTCATCCAATTTTTAGGGCTGGAAAACACAAAGACCATGGCAGTGCCTCACATTTGTGGCCAAAAGGAGCCTCTCTGTGCTGCTGGCAGATTGATCCCGTGGGTTAAAACCCTCTGGAGCTGCAGTCACCACATCCCCATCCCTGGGTTGCCAAGGCAACCTCAGCATCCACTCCAGGATCTGGACACACATGGCTTTGTCTTCTGGCTCTGAAAGGCTCCCTAAAGCCACCTCCAATCTGCTTTTCCCAAGGGTAGGTCCTAGGAAAAGGTGAATTTCTGCACTCAGATGGGAAGTGCTTGTTTTCTAGAATGATTTAACTCTTGTCCCAGCCTGCTGGAGTTTTCTGAGCTCTCATTCCTCAGTGACACGGGAAGGGCCAGAGTGTGCCAGAACCAGTGGCCAGCCTCACTCCCAACCCTGCTTTTGACATTAATCATTCCCAGCTGCTTCAAAGAAAGATGGAAGAAATGCTCCACTTGATAAATTATGCAATTTTCCCACAGGAGAAGTTTCATCCTAATGGGCTGTTGGTAGCTGGTTTGTGCTCTGCAGCATGAGAATTGATATCCCTTTTCAGAGCAGTCTAGCAGAGCTGTAGATGCTCCAAAAACAGAGATAAATGCCATTTTCTCCCTCTTTTTTTATTTAAAAAAATATATTTTTTTGCAATCTTTCTAACCTCTGAGCTTGCACAATCGCTCTTGGTGATGAGTTCCACGGCTTAATTAGGCATTGTAATCACACAGTTTAAACTGATGAGGTGCTCTGCTTGCCTTTGAACTGAGCTGGATGGGTTTGGGTTTTTTTCTAGACATGATGAAAGCAGTGGAGAACGGGATTCCCAGCCTGCTCATTCATCATTTCGTGCCTTCTTCATGTCACCTCTTCTCCCTCTCTGCTCTCTGCATCCCCCAAGGCAGGGAAAAGCCTTTCTCTCTGTCCTGATCTAAAATCCTTTTGAAACATGGGAAGAAAAATCCACCTTTCTCCATGGATAGAGACAAACCATTTTCTTCCAGCTTTTTCCTTTGAAGGAGGGAGGAGAGAGAGAGGAATGACATTGAGACTTCATCATCCCTTTATTTTGACTTCTGGGCTAAACTGAGTCAAAACAAGATGAAGCAAGATGCTGTGAAGTTAAAATAATGATTTTTTTAAAAAAAAAAATCTCAATAGTTGATGAGACAAAAAAGGAGAAAGATTTCAAATGTCCATCTTAAAATTAATTTTATTTTTATAGACATTTTAAACGTTTGGAGGAACAAATATCCTGTTGCTCAGGAAGCCCACACTAAAAACACCAAATATTCCTATCAGGAGATAGGATGAATTATGTTGTGGTTAAGAAAACTTATTGGGGCTCAGGGAACGTGGATTTATTTCCTGTCAGGCTTATAAATACCCTCAGTAGCTCTGAACAAACCTCTGGGAAATAAATCTTAGCAGGGATTCAAACACCCCAGTCCTGAGCACTTCATTACCCATTTCTGAGGTGTTTACTGCCTGCAGAGGGACTGAAATCCCAGGGAGAAGGGGATGTGGCCAGGGAAAACATCCATATGGGAGCAGCAGATTTTGAGTCTAGCAGATTTCCTCATTCAACATTCCTCCTTCAACCCTTCCCTGAAAAAACCTCTTCCCTCCAGTCTCTCAACACTCATGGCAGGAAAAAAAGGAAAGATTTGAGAGGCTGGGAGAGATTTTTTAGAGCTGTGATAGATAAAAACTTGGGGGTCTGTTTGCTTTATATTATTTTTAGTTTATTGGGTCTTTGTTGATTTTTTTCTGTGATTCCTGCAGGTAAAATTATTCAATAATCATGGTTTGGTTTGGAGGGGACCTTAAAAATCATCCCAGCCACTTTCCACTGTCCCAGGTGACTCCAAGCCCTGTCCAACCTGGCCTTGGACACTGCCAGGGATGGGGCAGCCACAGAGGAATCACAACTCCCAGCTGAAAAAATGACAAATTGTCCTTTCCTCTGCAGCTGCAGGATTTTCCCTGCACTGATGCAGCTGGAAAATGGATCCCACCTCTGAGAGAGTGTCCCCCCCTTATCCCACTGCCAAGAGCAAACCAACGTTCAAGTTTCAGGCAGCAGATCCCAGCTGGAGGTTGGAGATTGAGAAGGACTTGATGGTTGAGGCAGAACTTTGGAATCAGGGAATATTTCTTCTGAAAGAGTGCTGTGTCCTGGGGTGCTGGTCCAGCTCTGGATCCACAGCAGCAGGAGGATGTGGAGGGGCTGGAGAGAGTCCAGAGGAGTCCAGGAGATGCTCCAGGGCTGGTGCCAGGCTGGGAGAAGAGATGAGATGAGATGAGATGAGATGAGATGAGATGAGATGAGATGAGATGAGATGAGATGAGATGAGATGAGATGAGATGAAGAGAAAGAGAAGAGAAGAGAAGAGAAGAGAAGAGAAGAGAAGAGAAGAGAAGAGAAGAGAAGAGAAGAGAAGAGAAGAGAAGAGAAGAGCTCCAGGGAGAGCTCAGAGCCCCTTCCAGAGCCCAAAGAGGCTCCAGGAGAGCTGGAAAGGGACTGGGGACAAGGATGGAGGGACAGGACACAGGGAATGGCAGGGATGGGTGGGATATTGGGAAGGAATTCCAAATAGAATGGAATCATGGAATGGTTTGGGTTGGAAAGGACCCTAAGAATGATGGCAAAATGTTGTTGTCCCAAGGTCCATTGAGCACAGTGCCCTGTCCCCAAGAGGAAAGGAGGGGATGACTGGATAAATAGAGAAAAAAAGATGATAAGCACAGTGGTCCATCCCCTGCAGCAACGAGCAGGTTAGAGCTCCATGACAGCTGGAACATCAAATTTATTGCCAGGGGAAGAGTTATCCTCCAGAAATTTCTTCATCCCCCCAAAAACCTGTGGATGGGGTTTCCTGGGAGGGTGGTGAGACTGGCACAGGTTTTCCAGAGAAGCTGAGGCTGCCCTGGATCCCTGGCAGTGTCCAAGGCCAGGCTGGGCAGGGCTTGGAGCCCCCTGGGCTGGTGGAAGGTGTCCCTGCATGGCAGGGGCTGGAGATAAATGATCTTTCAGGTCCCTTCTTGGCCAGGGCAGTGTGCAGGATTCTCTGGTGCAGACAGCAATGCAGAGCAGAGCTGCGGGACAGGCAGAGAGCCGGGGCTGCTCCCTCTCACTCAAGGGTCACTTAGTTTGAAACTTGCTGCTCTGTCAGAGCCACCAAGCCCCTGGGGATGGTGGGATCCATGTGTTTCCTGAGCTCTGCAGGCCCAGGCCATGCCAGGGAGCTCTGGGGGCTGGTTTGAGTCTGGCCCTTTTTCTTGTGGGATTGCGCCGGGGCCGAAGCGAACCCGGAGATGCTCTTTGATGCTGCCCCTGGATCCTGCTCTGCCAATGTGCTGAGGGCACAGTGACACCAAAATAAATCAAATATTTCTCAGGAATGGGGTGGGGACATCAGCAAAACCTCTGCATTATGCAATTGCCGCCAGCATTACAGCAGATTTAAAGCAGCTGCTGTTGGCTTTCCCTCTTCCCTTTCATGAACTGGTTGTTTGTTTGCTCAGGGCTGGAGGAGAGGGGAGATGTGGGGGCTGAGATGGTTGAGTGAGGGGATGGTGCCCAAATCTTCCAGAGAGAGCAGAAAATGGATGGGCAGGGTGAAGCTTGGCCAGCCTGACACGGGCAGGAGTGGTTTTGTCACCCCATCAGTATTTGGGGTTTGCATGGAGGGCCATAAACAGGGGTTGAGCCAAAAGGGATGTTCCTGGAAACACCAGCTGGAGGGGAAAAAGGTGTTTCCATCAAGGCATCGACTCCCAGCAGCTGAGGAATAGGGTCAAAGGGTTGGAGAAAGGACTTTGCTTCCTCAAGCAAAAGGAAAGAGGAGTCTGATTTATTTATTTATTTATTTATTTAAGTAGCAAAAAGTGGAGTTACAAGATTTGGATGGGGTGGGAGGGTTCAGGGGATAGGACTGGCCCTAGGGTGGTGACCAGTGGTGGCAGAGGGGACTGACCCCACTAAGGTTGGGAACCATGGGATCCTCATGGGGTTGGAGAGTGTCCAGGGAAGGGAATGGAGCTGGAGAAGGGTCTGGAGCACCAGGAGCAGCTGAGGGAGCTGGAAAGGGGCTCAGCCTGGAGAAAAGGGGGATCAGGGGGCCCTTGTGGCTCTGCACAACTCCCTGACAGGAGGGGACACCGGGGGGGATTTGGGATCTGGGAACAGGGACAGGGACAGGAGGAGAGAGAACGGCCTCAGGCTGGGCCAGGGGAGGTTTAGATTGGATATTTGGGAACATTTCTTCATGGAAAGGGCTCTCCAGCCCTGGCACAGCTGCCCAGGGCAGTGCTGGAGTCCCCATCCCTGGAGGGATTTAAAAGCTGTGTGCATGTGGCACTTGGGGACATGGGGCAGTGCTGGGGGAATGGTTGGACTGGATGATCTTTGAGGCTTTCCCAGCTGCAATAATTCTGTGGTTCCTGCAGCAGGGAGGGAGGATGTGATGCACTTGTGTACAAAGAGGAGAGGGGCAAGAGAGGGAAGATAATGGAAAGGTGGCACAGGAAAAAATCTCCAGGTGAGCACCTGCAAACAGGAAAATCCCCCAATCTCAGACACAGCAAGGCTTTACTTTTACTGCTTTGAGCAGCCTGCTGGAAACTCTGCAGGATGAGAGAAATCCCCATTCCCAAAGCACAGCAGTGCCTGCACATGCAGAGTACCTGCCTGTGGGAAAACTGGGATGCATTTTCCATCTCACCCCAGGAAAAAACATCTCTGGTAGGAACACTCCAGGCTGGAGCTTCAAAACTCAGCCATTTATGAGGAATGATTGGGTATCTCTGACCCAGGCCCTTTCCCAATCCAATGTACTCCCTTCAGCCACATATTGCTGCCTTTATTGAGCCCAAATGCTCATCAGCTTCTTTCTATTCAAATATTACCAAAAGAACATGCTCATCCAAGGGTCAGCATGGCTTAATATACAACCAGCATTTCAGCAAGCCCCAGGAGCAATCAAGTCATCACTCTAGTAGAAACAGTCCAGCCAGATATGCACAAAGCAGCCTTTTCCATCATTCCAGGAAACAGTCCCTCAGCTGTCTCCAGCAATCCTATTGTGAATAGATGTCTTTTGCCACTTTCCCAGAACATCCATAAATGCAGGGGGTTTCAAATCTGGAGAGGACAGCCCTGTTAAACCAAGATTTAGAGTCTCAGTGGAGGCAAAGGAATTCCCTGCCATCCATCCCTCTGCCTTCAGCCAGGCTGGAATGAGCTCCAGCCCTGCCAGTGATCCTCACGGTGTGAGACAATGGAGCTCTTTGGAGGTTTTTTTTTTTTTTTTTTTTTTTTTTTTTTTTTTCATAGAATCACAGAATCCTTTGGGTTAGAAAAGACCTGTAGGGTCGTGGAGTCCATCCATTCCCCCCCAGCACTGCCAAGGGCAGCTCTAACCCACGTCCCCAAGTGCCACATCAGCTTTTAAATCCCTCCAGGGATTGTGACTCAGTGACTTCCCTCAACAGCCATTTCCAGGGCTGGACAGCCTCTTCCATGAAGAAATTTCCTCTAATATCCAATCTAAACATCCCCTGGCACAGCCTGGGCCATTTCCTCTCATCCTGTCCCTTGTTCCTGACCCACCCCCCTGGCTGCCCCCTCCTGTCAGGGAGTTGTAGACACATAACTGGTGCAGTTTTAGGGTTGCTTGTCTTGACAGGGGCTCTCAGAGTCCAATCCATGATGAAGTTTGGATGGTGACAGTGAAAGACTTAAAAAAAAAAATTCCTTTCCACTCCCTCCATGCCCAGCTGTGCCTTTGCAGGGAGTGGGTAAGGGATAAACCCATGGAAAACACCTCCCAGCACATCATCTCCCCAGTTTCTGAGGCTGTGTTTTATCTGCATCTCTGTTTTATCTGGGCTTTTCAGCTCTTTGGGCTGAAAGTGAGGCCTCTGGGTTTGCAGATTGTTCCAAGCCACCACCTCATTTCTGTGTTCCCAGCCTCACCATTCTCCTTCCTCTTTGGATGCTAAAAATGCAGCAAACACCTGCAGGGCTGGAATTTTGCTTCACTCTGATCATCTCCAGTGGGAAGGTGAAAAGGAGGAGGAGCTTGCTCTGCACCCTGGGTTTCTCACCAGCCTGGGATTTATTTTCACACCTTTGTGGACAGAACTTGTGCCCTGTGAGTGCTGGATTTTCACCCATCTGCCTGAGACATCCTTTAATCACAACCACTGGACTTGGGTCAGTTTTGTTCACTACAGCAGCGCTCTGGTGCTGGGTCACAGCTTGGACTCGATGATCTCAGAGGTTTTTTCCACCCTGAGTGATTCTGTGACCCATGTCCTTGCAGGAGAGGCAGGAAGACAAACACAGGGGGAATCTCCTCACCTTCCCATTCTCCTCCTGAGAGAATCCTCACACTGCCAGGGAGTGCAAGCAGATGGAGGCTCCCACACAGCTCTCAGCTTGCATCCCTGATGGTTCCCTGAGCTTGGACAGAGCTGCTCTGGCTGCTCTTCCTTCCCAACTACTTCAAAAGCAGCTTGAGAAGACCCAGAGAGGTGAGAGCTCAGCCCTTCCCTCCCCTTCCACATTTCCCCTGCTGTTTATTTAGTCAAAGACCAACATTTTCATTTTCATTACAGTATTTCTGCTGGGTTGGTGCTGAGCTTGGTGTTCTGTTGGGTTTGTGCCATGCACCTCCTTTCCCTTTGTTTGTAGTTCAGGAACAGGAGCAGGTACATTTCCAATCCCATTATCTGCCTTTCACCTGAACTAAAAGTTTTCCAGTCTCCAAGGTGAAAGGGCCATGTTGTATTCCCAAAAACCTCTTCTTTCTTCTAAAGGAGAGTCTCAAACAAAGAAAGAATTAGCTGAAGCAAACATTTATTAATATTCATAATAATAATTGTTTCTCATTTATTTTAATCATGACTCCACTCCTGCTTTAATCCTGATTTTACACCTGTCATTATTGTAAGAATGTATGGCAAAAAAATGAGGCTGAGAACCCTTTACTGCATCAGTAACAGCAAGAGCAGCAAGTGCAACAAAAGGTAGAAAACCTTATCAAAACTTACAATAAATTATATACATCTGAGTTAATTAGAAAAGGAATTAAAGGAATTTAAACATGCCTTTTTTATTTTTTTCCCCCCAGGTGTGTAGGTTTGTTTTCTCACCCAGATGAAGTTTTACATCCAGGGATGGAGAGAATATTTTGGCAGGGGCAAGTGACCTCTCCAGAGCTCTTAGTGGGATGCATGACTTTGGCCATTGTTTTGTTCTCCTTTTATTCAGCATTTCTTTCCTTTACATCAGTGAAAGCTTTGGGTGAGGGAAGCTGAAAAATGAGGCTTTAATTCAAGCCAGAGAGGGGAGAAGCAGGCTGAGGGTTGTGCAAGAGGTGAGGCAGCTCCACCTGAGCATTAAAGGGCTCAGAAAAACCCACAAAGATGAAAGAGGATTTGAAACCAGAGCCTGGAGTGCTTTTTTTGCCTTGCAATACCACCGTGAGAATTTTAATGAGTTCTGATATAAATGAAGAATTGGACTTTTCACATTTTACTTGAACTATTTAATTATTAAAAATGAAAAGAGATGGACTAAAACAATGCAGTTTATTTTCAGCAGTTATTCTTTAAAGACAGTGTCCACATCTAGAAAAGAATTTTATTTTAAATACTTTCCATATCCTTGAGGTAAATTTCTGGCTTATTTGAACACATATAAACTCTTCCTTTGATCTTTTTGTTTACTTGTAGCACACCTAAGGGTGGAACTGAGTGTGAGTGAGAACCAAATCCAGGGTGCAGAGGTGGAAGGCTCAGCTTGTGAGTGACATTCTTTGTCACAGAGCCCCAGGGGACACCTGGTGCCACTTGCACATCCTTCTTGTGGTTGAAAAATTCAAATTAAACTGAGGAAGCCCTGTGGCCACAGAGGAAAGGATTTGAGGAGAACTCGACATCCAGGAGGGCTGAGGACAATGGGGAGGCACCAAATGACATTGAAAGCACAAGAATTTTATTCACAATGGGAAAAAAAAAAAAAAGTGTTGATAATGATGAAGACAGAAAAATTCCCTAAATATTTCTGCTCTGGCATTGGGAACAGCCAGATGATGGAATCCCAGCCTGGATGGTGAAGGGGGGCTGGGGCACAACCATTAATTCTTGACTCACACAGCTCTAACTGCACCCAAGAGTTTTCAAAGAGCATCCTGAGGAGGTCTCTGGAACAGAAATGATGTTTTTTTTTTCACTTGATTTGGGTGGTTCTGAATGATGAGAGCTGGGCTGAAGTTATAACTGTGTTTTCCAAAAGGTAAATGGGATATCCTAGGAAAGTGTATGTCCCTTGGTCTGGCATTAATCCCAGGCTAAAAAATACATAATCTCACACAGGACACAATAAATTAAGGGAAAATAATTAATAGAGGAAGGAAATTAAAGGAGGGTAACAAAAGTAAGACAAAGCAGTAACGCTGTCAAGTGAATTTGGTACCTGATAAAAATAAGATTATGAAGTTTTTCAGAATTGTAATGGGCTTGATCGTAAAGATCTTGTCACAAAGTTACAGAGAGTGGCGCTTTAAGTTAGTCCTGGGTTTAGTTTGAGTAACAATGGTGAGCAAGGCATGTGGAAGGCATTAAACAGCCCTCAAAGCAGCTAATTAATGGGATTCAAAGTGTAATTGTGAAGGCAGTAATTAAAGCAGGGACCATGTTCCCACCAAAAGGCCAAAAGCATTTCCATGCTCTTTAACTTTTGGATTAATGACCTGGAGACAACACACGGTGGCTGCTGATAAAACCTTCCAGGTGACCCAGGGAAGCCATAAACACGGAGGAAGGAATTGTGCAAGGCAGAGAAATGTTGGTTCACTCGCTGACACGCCACGGGGATGGAGCTGGACACGGCCAAGGATGAGGGAAGGCAGCAAAAACCCAAAAAGCTTTGGGAATTTGGGGGTGTGGTGGGAGCCGTCTGGATCTGGGCTCCCACTGCTGCTGGAGCACCAAAGGATGTGAAGGTGGAATGGAAAGGTAAAGCAGGGATGGAAGGAGCAGGCTGTGTCCTTGGGACACTGCTGGGAGCCAAGAAAGCAGCATTGCTCAGGCTGCTCAAGGACAGGGGATTGGGACAATGATTAAACACCTGCTGGAGATGTGATGTTTGGCACAAAGCATGTTCTCAAAGAGGTGTTGCCTTCTTGGGCCAATGAGCTTTTCCATTCTGCATTGCACGATCTACTCTATATAAGTGCAGTGTTTCTTTAAATAAAGCTCTCTTGTGCTTCATTACATGAAGAACTTCGCTGCATTATCCTTTTCTCCACTCTCCTATAGCTCAAATACAACAAGGCTCAGCCCTGAAACCAGCACTGGAGGGTGGTTTGAGGGGAGACACAGCCTGTGGGAAGTGCTGGCAGCTGGAAAGGGCTGGAGGAGCCCAGGGGTGAGCTGTGGGAGGGAGAAATCCTTACAGGCAGTTTGGTTTTCTCAGCTCACAGCTCCAAGCTCAAAGGCAGGAGCACTCTGGGAATTCCCCTGGGAATTTTGGAAGTCCTTAGGTGCAAAGGGCAGACACGAGTTCCCAGGGGTGCTGGGGCTCCTGAGTTGCTGCTGGCAGACCCAGACCCAGCAGGGCCCTGTGAGGGAGCTGAGCCCATCATTGGAGCTCCTGGTGGGATCTTTGGGATGGCAAACTGGGCTGCTCCGAGTCCAGGCTGCAATCTCTGTGATTGCAGAATCACAGAAAGATTTAGGGGGGAAGAGACCTCCAAGATCATCGAGTCCAACCCAACCCTAACACTCAACTAGACCATGGCACCCAGTGCCACACCCAATCTTTTTAAAAACACATCCAGGGATGGTGACTCCACCACCTCCTCAGGCAAAGCATTCCAATATTTTATTATTCTTTTATTATTTTATTCTTATTATTTTATTTATTTTTATTCTTTTATTTATTATTCAGGCAACTTCTGTCATCCTTTCCCTTTCTCCCATCTGATGATTACCCTGGGAGGAATTGTAGCTCCAACATTTTAATGGATAATTCCTTTGGGATTGGGAAAGGTCAGGTGCCCCTTGACAGAACTTTGGTGCATTACCTTGTTTTCCTGAACCTTGTGCCTACAGCCTTGGCCCTGAGCTCTGTGGTCACCATGAAACCTTGTCCAAATCTTTACAAATAAGATCTGAAAGGCAACAAGAGTTCCACATGAGCTTCAGCAAAAAAACAAAACAAAAAAAACCCAACAATAATAACAACAACAAAAACCCCAAAAAGACACAAACTAAAAAAACCAACAAAAAACAACAAAAAAGGAAGCTTTCCTGCTTTTATGCTGTCCCTGATTTTCTTTTCCTTTTAAAAATAATTTTACTTCAGTTTAAAGATGCTATTTTTCCAGAATGAAAATTATGAAAATTAACCTTTTGCCTGATTTGTGAGACAGTATCAGGAAACACACAGCTGTCCACATGTTCTTTGCTACTTCCATTAAATCAATAAAATGGTAATTGTTAAGGCTGGACAAGAGTATTAAATTAAGAAGACCTGAACCCTTGAGTGGAAGAGACCTTTCCATGTCACCCTGTTAGTCTTTGTAAGGAGACTCAGAGCTTGTGTTTGTCCAGGGCATCTCTTGCAGAAAGACACTTGGCTTTGAACTAGAGAAGTGAAGAAGAGAGAGCTCCACTGCCCTTGGAGGATTTTATTTCCACTGTGAAAAAAAAAAAAAAAAAGGAGACTTCACTTCCTATTCCACTTTATCTGGCTTTAATTACTGTGGAGAGAACACCAAAGTTTCCCCTACAATCCAGAAAATCCCCGTGCTCAGTGAGGATGCCCTGTGCTGGCATCTCTGCTGTGCTGTGGAGATGAGTGGAAAAATCAGAATCATGGAATGGTTTGGGCTGGAAGGAACCTTAAAGACATTTAATTCCAGCTCCTGCCATGGGCAGGGACACCTTCCAGTAGTCCAGGTTGCTCCAAGCCCCATCCAACCTGGCATTGAACATTCCCAGGGATGGAGCAGCCAGAGCTCCTCTGTGCCACAGCCTCAGCACCCTCACAGGGAGAATTTCTTCCATATTTCCAATCTAAATCTCCTCTCTTTCACTTGGAACCCATTCCCCTTGTCACTCCAGCTCCTGGTGAGTCACTCTGGGCTCCCTTTCAGACCTGGAATTGCTCTGGGTGTCCCCACAGCTTCTCCTCTGCCCATCTCCACAGGAGAGCCTCAGCCCCTTTCCCAGCTTGATCTGAGGTGTGTCTGCCAGGAAACACCAGGAGACAAGAGGTGATTCCCTGCCCTCCCACTGATGGGCAATTTGAGCAGAAAGGAAACTGCTTTACTTGGCTGTCCCTTCTAACAGGGGCTCCCCTGCTGTCTGTAGGTGCACCTCGCCTTTCTGGCACTCAAGAACCAGTTATTGTTCAACACCAACCCCCAAAATCATCCCTTTGAGCCTTCCCACCCCTTCCCAAGCTGCTCCATGGCCCTCAGGAGCTCAGCCCTCTTCTGTGCAGGGCCAAGCTCTGCTCTGGATTCAGGACAATGATTTCTGCAGCTGTAGGTCACAGGGTCTGCTGCCATTCCCATCCCACTGTCTCCCTCTGGACATACCTGGATCTAAATCCCAGCCCTGGATGTGGAGGAAATGAAATCCCCACTCTCTGATCCTGAGGCCACCTCAGATGAAACATCAGAAAATCTCAGATGCCATCAGGAACAACCCCAGGGCTGAGGAAACCTCCCAACAGAGGCAGGATCCACTGCCTGGTCTGAACTGAGTGGTGCTCCTGAGATTCTGTCCCTGTGTCCAGCTTTAACTGGGAGCTCCAGAGCTGCTGCTGCAGGCTGAGCTCAGGGACACTCGAGGTGACAGTGCTGTGCTGGTGGCACTTCCAAAATCTTCCACCCTCAGGGCCATCCTGAACGTGGACACAGGCATGGAGAGCAGGTCAGCAGGGCTTGCTGCTCCAGTTCAGCTGGGGGATTTAAAACACAACCCAAAAGGCAGCACAGCATTGACTGTCACATTGACTGATTGTGTAAAGCAAAGAAAAACTTATTTATTTGGGTTTTTTTTCCCCTGAGAAAATGCTTTCTCTTCTCAGGTGCACCTGAGTGACCCTTGTAGCACTGAGCAGGGAAATTCCATTTTCCTGAGGGCAGAGCCTCATGCAAAGCTCACCAAAATCTGTGAGGACCAGGAGATGTTGGAAAACCACTGAGCACATCTTGAAATTGTTCCCTGCTTTCTGTTTGCTTATCAGACTGATAGACATGATTTCACAAATCAATAAAAAAAGGTAAGATCATAGAGGGAGTCTTAATAAGAACCAAAAAGCAGTGAGAAGAAATTGAATGTGATTATTGTTCCCAAGGAGATTATTACAGCATCAAACAGAAATTCTGCAGGTTCCTAAACCTTCTGTAAATTCTTTTTGTGGTCACTTCTTTCTGGGACATCACAAAGGAGTTCTTGCCATCAACACCTGAAGGATTTCCAGCTGGCTCCTCAAACTTTTCTCAGTTAGGGACTGCAGATTCAAATAGGTTTGACAAATTCTTCTTTATTCTTCTTTTTATTTTTTACCCACCTAGGGATGAAATGGTTTCTTTTAATAACATTTAATCACCTCCCTGCAGGACAGAGGGATTCAGAAATGCAGAGCTTGGAGATGCAGAGTTGGGGTTGGAAGTTCCACTCCAGGTGTGGTGAGATGAGAGGCAAAGAAATTTTAGAGAAATTTCTCCCATTTTTGCCTGCAAATCCACCCTGTGAGCACTTTCTGGGATAAGTTCCTTCACCTTTCCAGTGCTTCCTGCATTGCTGATGTTTCTAACAGCCCCATGAATTTGGGGACAGAGTTAGCACAGGGCTGCTCCCACCAGCACTTACTGACTGTTGCCTCTTTGTCTTCTCTAAAATGAAATTCCTCATTATCAACTGAAATGTGGGCTTAGCCCTCATTGGGAAAAGGGGAAGATCCTAAAAGGTATTCAGTCAAAAAAAACCAGCTGAAATTGCTCAGTTTGGATTCTCCTGAAAGGGCTCAGCAGCTGATGGCTGAAGCAATTTCTCTATGGCAGAAAAAATATAAAAATTCTTGGCTGTGGAGAAAAAGTAAAATGTTTTTGTAGAATAATTGAAAATTCTGAGTTGGAAGGGACCCACAAGGATCATAAAGTCCAAATCAAAACCCCCACCATGAGAGGGTCACACCCTCCTGTGCATGTTGTCAGGAACATTTTTATTGTGACTTCCTCTCTCTAATTCTTTTTTTCCTACTGTGAGCAGCTTTGGAATGATAAACCTAATCATGGAATTAGAAAAGGAGTTCTCCTCGTTAAGAGCTGCTGACAAATCTCCACACACAGCCTTATACAGCACCCTCAGCCCCTGCCAGGGAAGGGTGGTGTGAGGAGATGTCCCCCCTGACAGGCAGCAGCCTTCCATGAAAATCTTTATTTGGGTTCCAGGAACACAAACAAGCTGGTTTTGCTCTTGGGAGAAGGTGTGAGCTCCATAAGGAGCTGAAAGTTCAGTGTCTTCACTCCCAGCCTCGACCAGGCTGCAAACAGGGACAAATGTTGTCAAAACCTTGGCAAAACGTGCTGAAAGGTGATGAAAGGAAGACTTTGGGAGCCACAAATGTTTCTCTCTCATTCCCTGCATCTCCAAAGCACATGGAGATTGTTTCCCTGCTCCAAAGCTTGTGTCTCCTGTGCTCCTCACCAGTCTCAGCTTTATCTTCCCACAGCCCATCCTCCCTCCAGGAGATATCTCCTGTTAATGGCCAGTGAGTCCCAGGGCATGACTGATAAAATTCCATCATCCCACTGGGAGATGCTCCAGCCAGGGGAGGAGCCAAGCCTTTCCTACCCAGATCAAAACTGACATTTGGAACACCAGAGCAGCCTTTGCCACTGGATTCCAGAGGAAAGCCAGACCTTTCCACATCATCCCTGCACCTTCAGAGGAAACTGCACCTTCTCCAGGAGCACTGCTCCAGCTGAACCACATCTGCCCCTGCAGGAGGATGCAGCCACCATTGAATGGGACTGTGCCAACACCCTGACTGACTGACGGGTGTCAGCTTGGATTCTGACTCTGGCAGGGCTGGGATTGTTCTGTGTAATACTGCATTTCTATTTTAATTTTCCTAGTAAAGAACTGTTCTTCCTAATTCCCATATCTTTGCCTGAGAGCCCCTTCATTTCAAAATTATAATAATAATTTGTAGGGAGGGTGTTTACACTCTCCATTTCCAAGAGAAGCTCCTGGTTTATTGGCAGACACCTGTCCCTCAAACCAGGACACATTGCTGCTTGCATTTCCATGGCAAGCTGCCTTTTGAAATAATTCCCAGCAGAGTGAGGACGGTGCCAAACACCAGCACTGTGCCTGACTCCAGTGCAGCTGGAGATCCTCTGGGGTTTTATGGCTTCAGGGAGAATGCACAGCACAGAACGCTGCAGAATTTCTAGGAAAACGCCTCTGTTGACAATTCACAAGAAAGAAATGTTTCCTCTGGTGCAGGGTGCTCAGCACGTCCCGGTTTTCATGGCCCAAAGCGAGTCCATTTGAGAGCAGCTCCTCTCTCACTGCCAGCCTTGGGCCAGCACATCTGGAGAGGTGAAATGTCACCCCCAGGGTGTCCTGAGGGCCACACTGGGAGACCAAAGTGGGGCTGGCAGCTGCAGGATGGTCCAGGATGCTCTGCAAACATCAAATCAAACTGTGTCATGGTGCCACCACTTCCTCCACAGCAGTGACACCAAGGTGGCTGCAGGTGTTCTCTGGGATTTGACCCGGCCTCAAATCCCTCCAGAGTCTGGCTCCTGGCTCAAAAACCAAATTTCTAAATGCACAGACCCACTGCTCCCATCCACATCTTGCTCCTCCTTGCTGTACAAAGACAATTCAAGATAATATACAACCAACTTTCAGAGAGGCTGCAGCTCACAACTCTGCCTTTAAAAATGTATTTTACAACCCCACCATTCTTGATTTCCAGGAACTCATGAACAGAAAAGATATATTGTTCTTGGTAACTAAATAGCATCATTAAAACCATTATGAATCTTGCAAAAATCATTCCTGTCTACCTAATTTAATCTTGGAACAATGACTATTATTAACTTGTCTTGTGCTGTTGCCATTTGAGATGATGGCCCTGCATGCACGGGGAGCTATTGCAGGATCCAGTTTTGGTAAATGTGCATTGCTCTTAAGTGCCTGAGTGCCTCTCCTTCAAGGGAGCTCCCAGGATTTATCACTTCCAGGGCAGTGTTGTGAAGCTGAAGAGGGAATTGAGGAGTTTAGGGGACAACAGAGAGCTTAACTCCTGTCCTTATCACATAGATAAGAGTCTCATGGCTGAGTTCTCATGCTCAGCTCCACAGGAGATCCACTGGAAGTTCTCCTTGTGATTGACAATGACATTTCTCCACGTGGATGTCCTTGATGTCCTCAATAACGTGCTCTCTCCCAACTGTCTGTGAAGAATGTTGTATTTTGAAGCCTTCAAGGTTCAGCCAATGTTGGTTCCATTCCCTCAGGCTCTGTCTCACAAGTGCTGAGCTGCAGAGGAGAGAAAAGGAGCCCCTGTCTGGTTCCCAGCCTTGGATTCTGTTCCTGCACCTCACCTCAAAAATGTGGCACCTTCAGCAGGCAGCACTCCCTGAGCCTGTGACTGTTTGACCTCCCCCTCCACACAGCTTGATGGAATGGGTCTCATTTCCTTAGGAAACTGGCTTCCAGGGGAAAAAATTAAAAAGTCTTCTACCTGTTTCCCTCATTCCCTGGTAATAAAAAATCAGTGAATTATTTCCCTGACCACAGAACTGAGATGAACCAAACAAAACCACAGGAGTCCCCCAAATAAGAAGAATAATAAATATAAAATCTGCTGCACTTTGGGATGGAATCCCTGCAAAAACCAGCTTCAGCAGAAGAGGGTTTCACGTGCCTGCAGAGAGCAGGGACAGGGGCTGAGGCTCCCCTCTGCCCTGCTGAAGGTGCTGAATGTGCCTTCACCCATTCTCATTGCTCTGCTGCAAAGGTGTTTATCCTCTTCATCACAGGGGCAGAGAACAGCAGTTCCCAGGCATCTCCAGCAGGAAGCAATGATGCTGCTGGTGTAGAAAATGAAAAACAGGAAACATCAGTATTCTTCTAACACGATGGGGTGTGATGTGTGGGTGTTGATGTTATTCCTGTCCCACTCCTCCCTGGTGCAACCTTTTACCCCCTTCTCCAATTCCAGAGCCACAAGAATTTGGGTTTTTTCAGCTTTCTGTGCTTTCTGACACTGACCCCCAGGAGAACACTGCTTTTGACCTGAGGCCTTGGAGAAGGATTCCAAATTTGAGTGATGGAGTTAAAATCATGGGTGTGCAGTTAAATAGAAGTGGGTGATTTCACAGGGTGAAGGGTTTTAAATTTGAGATTTTTATAATATAGGTATGAGACAAGATGGAGGATTTTGGGTGATGTCTCAGTGCTCTTCTTCATAATTTCAGGCAGTTCTGGTTGGGAAGTTAGTGCTGCACTGAGGGTCACAGGAGTTTGGTTATTGGGTCAAAACTATAAATAATATAAGTGTTAATTCTCAATTGGACTGTTTAGCTTTAAGAGACCTTGTAGCAGCTGGATTCATCTCCATTTTGCTCACTTCTAGCAGGTAGCTAGGAGTATTACTGAACTCTCTGTACTTTAAATAGGATTTAATAAACAACCAAGCCTGAACACGAGAAAATTCGTCTCCTTTGTGTCTTTTAATCCTGACTCTGAGTGAAGACAGAAGAAACTTCAGACAAGCCACTGATTAAATGGTGCAAACACCACCCTGGTACAAGTGGTGCCCTGTGTGAGGAAGGAAGACACCTGTTAAACCTCAGAGTCAGGACTTCCCTGAAGAAAAAGAGAGAACAAGCAGCTGGAAGCTGGAAAAGTCCTCGGGGTGAAAAGGAGCTTGGAGAATCCCTACATGCTGGTGAAAGGTGCCAATACACAAAACCACTGATGTTTCTCAAGAACAGACACCTGAGCAGAGGTGAGAGACCTCAGAAATCTCCTGTGGACAGCAACACCCACCTCAAACCTACAGGAGAGCAACATCTGTGTGCAGGGACTGACAGAACTCTTTGATTTCAATCTGGTTTTATGTCAGAGGGGTTAAAAAAGCCAGAATTCTGCTCTGGTCCCAGCAGAGCTGCTGAGGTTTGTGGGGGCATCACCAGAGTCTCTTGAAGGAAAGGTGTTCTGCTTTCCACAGTCTTGGGTTACAATACAGGATGAGGCCACAAATGTGAATTCTGTCCCCAGCTGGGTGGGGCAGTGCCCCTGATCTCCTGGCACACATTATCTGCTCATGGGCCATCTTTAAACCAGCTGGGCAATCATCTTTATCTTCCCACAGCCCATCCTCCCTCCAGGAGATATCTCCTGTTCATGGCCACTGAGTCCCAGGCCATGACTGATAAAATTCCATCATCCCACTGGGAGATGCTCCAGCCAGGGGAGGAGCCAAGCCTTTCCTACCCAGATCAAAACTGACATTTGGAACACCAGAGCAGCCTTTGCCACTGGATTCCAGAGGAAAGCCAGACCTTTCCACATCATCCCTGCACCTTCAGAGGAAACTGCACCTTCTCCAGGAGCACTGCTCCAGCTGAACCACATCTGCCCCTGCAGGAGGATGCAGCCACCATTGAATGGGACTGTGCCAACACCCTGACTGACTGACGGGTGTCAGCTTGGATTCTGACTCTGGCAGGGTTTGGGATTGTTCTGTGTAATACTGCATTGCTATTTTAATTTTCCTAGTAAAGAACTGTTATTCCTCATTCCCATATCTTTGCCTGAGAGCCCCTTAATTTCAAAATTATAATAATAATTTGGATGGAGGGGGTTTACATTCTCCATTTCAAATAGGAGCTCCTGCCTTTATTGGCAGACACCTGTCCTTCAAACCAGGGCACACACTGATAAAATTCCCATGGAATTCTTGGTCTTATCATTGAAAATTTCAAAGCAGACCCCAAACAGGGGCTGAAAGTGAGACCAGCCAGAGGAAATCCCCCTTGATGTGTGACCTGATCCCTGAGTTGAGCCCAAGCACCCCCAGCTGCAGGGCCAGCGTGCTCCAGAGCTGAGCTCATTTCCATGCTGGGTGGAAACTTCTCACAGTGGGATTCTTGCATTTTGTTAATTAGGAGTTGTTCTGCCAAGCCAAGGGTGGGAGGATGTGCCCTCCCCACCCCTGCTCAGCCAGGGAGGAGCCAGAGCAGGGATCAGCTCCTGCAGGAACGTGGAACCACCTGGGATGATGAAAACCTTACACTGAGGATGTAATGAAAAAACAAACCACTTTCCTTCCAGTGGAAGGCTCTGATATCTGTAACTGAGCAGGTCAGAGGGAAGAGAGGATAAAACACAGTTGTGGCAAAGCTTTGCAACTGCAAGGATGTTGTTTTGAATATTTTTTCAGAGCCAGGATAAGGAGCAGGGGATGGACATTTGCACCTGGTAACACATCCTTAGGTCCCATAACACAGGAGATCTTGTGTCATTTAATGACACCCAAAGAGGTGCTTGGGTGTGTATTTTTTTCTCCCAATCTTCTCAAAATATGAGATTGAAGCCTCTGCCTGAGATATGGAGTCTGTAATGATAATGACCAGTTATTTTTAATAGGATTCCCTGAAATTTCCCATTTTATTTAGCAGGAGACAAAGTATAAAGAGTATCAGAGCAAGAATTTATTCCTGGGAAGTATCAGGAGTGTGGCCCTTTATCAGAAATCCTCATTACAACCACAAGAGCATCCCAGGGGGATAACTCTGAAAAAAACAGGGAAACAAGAACTGAAAGCAAACCTAACTATATGTTTTAAGCTCTCCCTATTAGAGAGTCCCCAAAACACCTGAAAGCCACAACTCCCAGTCCTTTTGGAGCTGTTCCCCTCAGTTATCACTCCCTTTGGCTTTTCCCAGCATCTCCAATCCATGGGGGAAGGATTTCTGACAAAAAGCTCTTTTTTGAACCCATTTTCCCCATCTCCACCCGTGCAACCTCTCCCCACCCCAGTGCCCTGTGCCCCCTGTTCCAGGGGTGTTTTCAAAACCAGGAATTTCAGGAGGCAGCAAACTGAATAATAAATAATAATGTTCACCAAACTGAACTTCTCCAGCTGCTCCTCAGGGATCCCTCTCCCTGTCTGGAGGGGTAACACTGCCTAAACAGCAAATAATTGAGTATTAACCTCCCCAGGCTGGTGGTTCCAGGGCTGTTGGGCCACTGAGCTCCAACCCAGGCAGCTGAGGAGCTTCCCCCACCCCAAAGTGTGAATGAGCTGATGGGAAATGGCAGAGGGTAAAGGGGAGGCTGGGTGGAGAACTTGTTTTCCTCCCCACCCTCATTAGGGGTCCTGACCTCTTCACTAGGGTGGAGAGGAGCTGGTTTTTTAATTTTTTTTTTAATTTTTTTTTTTTTTTATTTTTGGGTCTTTTTTTTTGTTATTTTTCCCCCCATATTTGTGATGATGAATGAGGTGACCCCTCTGGGCTCCAGCAGAAAAGGAGGAGAGGCAGAAGCTGAATCTTCTACACCCTGTAAAGATGAAAAGTGAGTCAAAGGAGGTTCTGCCTCATGGAAATGGGCTCTCTGTCCAGCAAGGTAAGCTCTGATTTTAAGTTTTTTAAAATTTTTTGTCTTTGTCTGATTAACTTTGTCTTTTGCTGATTATTTTTGTGGCTGTTTGAAGTGATGGGAGACAAGGGAGGTGATGCAAGTGCAGCTGAAAGCTGTTGAGCAGCTTGGTCAAACACTTCTGTTTGGGTTTTATTAATTTCTGTTGATTTTTAAGGATTTAAGGCTTTTTAAAATCTGCTCTTGGCAAGTCCTAGTTGCATTTTCCAAGTAAAAGCAACACTCAGGGATGCTGACTGTGGAGACCTTGCTGTAAAGGGAGGAGGGGGAAGGAGCAAAGCTGTGGGATGGTGTGAAACAATGAAAGGGACAGAGGTGAGACATAAATTTATTCCCTGGAACCCAGAGGTTGAGGCAGGGGTTGTGCATTTCTTGAAAGGTCTTCCACTATCAAGCTGCTGTTAAAAGAACCACCCCACCCTGCTGTGCATCCTGCAGCCAACTTGTATTTTTAATTAATGAAACACCCCTGGCAGAGAGGCTGCAGCACAGCTGGGGCAGGGGGAAGCCAAGGTGGTGAAAAGTTGTGTCCCTTCCCCTGGAGCTGTGGCATCTCCTGCCAGGAGCTTCTGGGAAGAAATTTCCATGCTGTTCTTGGAAGGAACAAGAGAAAAGAAAGGTCCCTGTGCCTGCTGTGGGAGCTGGAGTTTGTGGGCAGGGTGATGGATGAGCTGAGGGAGCAAGATTTCCCTGCCCAGGAGAAGCCAAGTAAAGATTCCATGAAATTCCTGATGAAAATCTGGGCTGGAAAGGGATGGAATAAACCAGGTGAGAAGGTGCCCTGGTTTGCAGGACAGGTGTCTGCCAATAAAGGCAGGAGCTTCTCTTTGAAATGGAGAATGTAAATGCCCTCCCTCCAAATTATTATTATAATTTTGAAATTAAGGGGCTCTCAGGCAAAGATATTGGAATGAGGAATAACAGTTCTTTACTAGGAAAATTAAAATAGAAATGCAGTATTACACAGAACAATCCCAGCCCTGCCAGAGTCAGAATCCAAGCTGACACCCGTCAGTCAGTCAGGGTGTTGGCACAGTCCCATTCAATGGTGGCTGCATCCTCCTGCAGGGGCAGATGTGGTTCAGCTGGAGCAGTGCTCCTGGAGAAGGTGCAGTTTCCTCTGAAGGTGCAGGGATGATGTGCAAAGGTCTGGCTTTCCTCTGGAATCCAGTGGCAAAGGCTGCTCTGGTGTTCCAAATGTCAGTTTTGATCTGGGTAGGAAAGGCTTGGCTCCTCCCCTGGCTGGAGCATCTCCCATGGGATGATGGAATTTTATCAGCCATGCCCTGGGACTCAGTGGCCATGAACAGGAGATATCTCCTGGAGGGAGGATGGGCTGTGGGAAGATAAAGATGATTGCCCAGCTGGTTTAAAGATGGCCCATGAGCAGATAATGTGTGCCAGGAGATCAGGGGCACTGCCCCACCCAGGTGGGGACAGAATTCACATTTCTGGCCACATCCTGTATTGTAACCCAAGACAGAAGGGGGCTGTGATCTCATCACCATCATCACCACAACCTTTGTGAAGCCTCCCTGAGGGACCTGGGGCAGCTTCCAGGGGATGGGGGGAGATGGAGAAAGGATGGGGATGGACCCTGAGTGATGATAATTCTGCTCACTTTGGCCTGTGCCTGTTGCCTCTGGCTGAAGATCCCCTTTGAATGAGTGCTGGTGGTCAGAAAGGGGGAAATTTGTTGGTTCAGGAGTGATTTCTCTTCTCTAGATGCTGTTTCTCCAGCAAAGATCTTGATGGACACTGTTCCCTCTGAAGGGAAAGAATGAGGATATGGGAAACCACCAGGTGGGTCCTTTCAAGCAGGGAAGGGTTGAATATTTGCTCCCTTTTTCAATCAATGTGCCCAGTCTGGGGTACAGATTGAGATGAGCTCTATGAAAAAAAATATCCTCTGGCACATTTAGGAAAATACCCCCAGATCCTGAGGCTGCTGATGCGGGTTTTCTATCCAAAAGGAGCTGGGAGAAGCTTTCTGGGAGAGGCTCAGGTGGGTTTTATCAAGAAGCAGATGTTGAGTTATCCCTGCACCCACCTGTGTGTGTCTCTTGCTCTGGAGCTCAGCTCTGTCCTGCAAACCACCCAGCCAAAACTCCATTTTGGATGCTTTTTTGCTCAGTTTTTTTTTGCTGCTTAGGACTTTATTCTTGCAAAGAGGCACCTGAACTCCTTCCCAGGCACCTTGACTTATCCCTGTGTCCCTTCTCTGGTTGGGGAACAGCTTTAGGGGAGCCAAGTGTCCTTGTCCTCCTCCCAGGAGCTGCAGAACCTCTCTCTGCATGGCCTGGGAGAAAATGTGGCCCTGAACTCGCCCTCAGTTTGATCTTCAAAGCAATAATTAATTTGCTGACCCAGAATATTGAACAGTCTCTCTGCTGAGAGCCTTGCTCCCTCCCAATGAACATTCCTGTGCCTGTCCCCATATTTTGGGAGGGTGGAACTCAGGTGGGATCCCCAAGGGAGCAGAAATGACAATTTTCCCCTTCCATAAATCACTTGGGATGGAGGAGCTCCTTCAGGGAAGTTGTGGTTGGGAATTTCCTTATTAAAAGTGCTCAGCTGGGATCCCATTCCCTTCCTTGGTTAAAGGGTGAGTTTCAACCCTGAGCTTCACAGTCTCTGGTTTTGGAGGGTGACCATGGGCAGCACACAGCTCTGCTGTGAAGGTTTTCCTTAAAAACAGACCAAAAATGGAACCTTTGCCTTAAAACAATCCCTTGATGGTCCAAGGCCTGTGCATCACCTGATTTTTTTTTTTTTTTTTTTTTTTCCTCTATCACCCACCCCCCAAAAAGCCAAACCCCAAATCTTCCCCTATTTAACCCCCTGGCCAATCTTTATTTTATTTATTTATTTATTTATTTTTAATTTATTTATGGCCCAAAGGCATTTGGGTTCCACCAAGTCCAGATGTTCCACTCCAATTACTTCTGTAAATAACATTTCTGGGGAAGTGGGAATCTTTAATCCCCAGCCCCATCAGCAGAGTGGAAGCAGGGAAGGAAGTGAAGCTGGATTCTTAAAGGGTTTTTAACCCAGGGAAGGATTTTTCCCTGGCAAAACCAAGGGTGGGTGTTGGAAACCTTTGTCTGTGTGATGGGATGGGATGGGATCCAAGAGAGCCAAAGGCTTCTCCTGCTCTGGAAAGGGAACAGAACTTTACAGAGGACAGAGAGAATCCCATCACATGAAACCTGTGCCTGGCACTATTCTTATTTCTTATTCTTATTTCTTATTTCTTATTTCTTATTTCTTATTTCTTATTCTTATTTCTTATTCTTATTTCTTATTCATATTCTTATTCTTATTCTTATTCTTATTCTTATTCTTATTCTTATTCTTATTCTTATTCTTATTCTTATTCTTATTCTTATTCTTAATTATTTCCTGACACTTCTGGTGTTGTCCCCTGGACTGGTGTGAGGTACTTTGGTTTGGGGGAAACTGGACCAGGGTGGGTTTTTTATAGGATAAGAGTGAGAAACACTTTTTATCCTCTGATCTGGGATATCTGTGGCCTGTCTGGGTAAAAGTGAAGGGAGGTGTTCTCATGAGACCCCAAAGTGTTGGTTGTTTGGGAAAACAAGCCACATCCTCCTGTTTGCTATTAAAAGTGAGCTCACAAATCTTTTCCATTCCTGTTTTATTTATTAAAGTGAGGGATTCCCGAGGAGGGAGCTGGTTTTCTGTGGGAAGGAGGTTGCAACCAGCAGCAGAGTGGGAAATTGGGAGGGAGGGCTGGATTTTTTCCAGGGAGGAGCCTCCAAGCACACACCTGGTGTGTGGACAGGATGGGATTGGCTCTGCTGTGGGAATTCCATGGCAGAACAGCCTGGGGATCCCTCCAGGCATCCCCCCCAAGCCCTGGCAAGGGCCTGAGTCCTTCTCCTGCCTGGGGTTTACCATCTCAGTGTGGCTGTTCCTAAAAAGTTCTGTGCAGTTGGAACTCATGGATGGATGTTCCCAGAACAAAAAAGAAAATTACATCAGCTGTTCCCATCAATGGAATTAAGGCCAAAGCCTCCAGATGTCAGGCATTGTTGTTTTGTTTTGTTTTGTTTTGTTTTAAATCTTTGTGTGACTATAGGAGCTCTTCCTTCATTTGCAGCTAATGAATAGAACAAAACACAGAAATCTGCACTGGGTTAGAAAGAAATGGATGTTTTGCTGGTTGGGGCTGCATCCATGGGGGCAAGGGCTGGATTAATAACAGGTGGGAGCCTGCAGACCAACCCCAAACAGGATTTTTCAGGTGGAATACCTGTAAGAAGCTTCCTCAGCATCTCTGCTGATGGTGCCTGGCCCCAGAAATGTCAGTGGGAAGTGTCTGAGCCCTCAGCTGAGGGCTGGTCAGGACTAGCTCCAATTCAGTGGAAATCCTGATTATTTCAGTTCAGCTCTGCAATGAGATGGGCTGGGGCAGCAAAGAGGGATCTGAGATGTGAACTCTGTACCTCAGGAGGAGGCAGGGATGCACTCTGTGTGGTGGCCAAGAGCATCTGAAGTATCTCCTAGGATGTCACATTCCTTGGGAAATGCCTTTAATTAGGTCTGGGGATTTCCACACGTCCCTGCACTGCTGGATGCCAGTAAAGAGCATCTCCTTTGTCAACTTAATATGGAAAAAAGCTCAAAAATTAAACAAAAATTACCCAGACAGGCCTTCTGTACTCACAGCTGGTAATGAAAAGAACCCCAAAGCTTGTGGCTCAGGGACACCACGAACATTTTAAGGATCTTTTTGAGGAGAGGTGTTGAGTGAACTCAGAGCCAGGTGTGTAAGGAGCTGAGAGCTCTGGAACTTGTGTCCCTCTGGGGAAACCCCTTGAGGAGCAATTCCTGCTGATTTGATGTGGTGCTGATCAAACTCCAAACTGGCTCCAATTCCCTTCTTGGACAGCAGAGCCTTCATCTCCCTCCAGAGTCTTTGAACCCTGGAGTCAGTGGGTGGCTCAGCCAACAGCAGCTCCTCTTTCCCCTCACCTGCTCTTTTCACATTTCACTGTATTGAAATGATTTTTTCCCCCCACCCATTATCTAAAGGACAATGGGAGATAACTGTGACCTTAATGGCTGGGATGGCTCCATTTATTTTACTTTTCCCAGGAGTGCTGTTGCAGCAAAGCCTGGAGTGTTTGAGATCCAGAACAATGCACGGGCTCATCTTTGTTTTAACTGGGTTGTTGGGAGCTCCTGTTTCTCCTCTTGTCCGTGTAAATGTTTTATGGAGTGAGTTTAAAGTCAATAAAGGCTTCCTGTTTAAGCTGCCTTATGAAAGATGCTTTGTAAAAACATCAGAGCTCTCACCCTGCACGGGGCTTATCTCAGCTCCCCTGCTAAGCATGATATCAAAACTCATCTAGGAGGGGGAAAAAAAAATCCTGATTTCAAAAGAAAATAAACTCATGTCTTCCTCTTAATGATGCTGCACTGATTATGCAGCAACACAGCATATTGAAATTGCTCTGAAATTGGATTTTGGAGCCAGCTGAGCTTCAAATCCTGGTGGGAAGGCTCATGGGGAAAGCTGGCCTGCAGTGAGCACCCAGCTCGTTGCTTTCTTCCTGCTTTTTTTTTTTTTTCCCTTCCTTTTTCAGTGTGACAAACGAAATTTGAATAATTGCTGTGTAAACTGAGAGCAGTTGTTGAATCTGAGAAATCTGTGCTTTGCTCTGCTGCTGCTGCTGGCTCACGTTGATCGTGGCTGGAATCTCAACCCCGTGCACTGGGACAGGAATTTCTCTGATATAATAAAAACCAGGCAGGTCCCTGGCTTTGCATGACTCTGCAAAGCTGCAGCTGGCACAGAAATGGGCACAGGCTGGGGGTTGGCAGGGCTGATGTGGGTGCTGCCAAGGCAGCCCTGGGCCAAAGGTGGGTGCAGAAAAAAGATAAAAGTGCCTGATGTGATGCAGCTCCAACCTTGTCTTTGCTCTTCCTGGGGTGGCAGGTACTGGGATTTACTTGCTTTTATTTGTACAGATAATTTTGCTTTCCTTCCTTTAGCAAGGGGAATCTCCTGGGGGAGGTTTTGTTGAAACTCCTGCTCTGTTCCATCAGGTGGAGCATCACCTGAGGAGTGCAGCTAACAGCCTGTGATGTCAGGAAAATGGCTTGGGGAGGGAAAACACTGATTTGATTTTTTTTTATGGTTGTGTGTATGTCTAAATTGTGTCTTAACAAGACTGGGATTATTTTCAAACTGCCTGGTCCTCTGGAAGAAGTTTGCTGACAGGAATAGTGCAGGAGATGGTTTGTTCCTCCTCAGCCTTCACCAGGAGCAAAAATGCTGAGCTGCAGATAAGATAAGCTGCTCATCAGACCCATGTGGGGCTGAAGGAAGCATCAGTTTGCAGAGAAAAAAAAGAAAAAAAGTTTCCCTATTTTTTAGTATTTTTTTTGTGTTTCTGAGAAGTGGCTTATTGCAAATATCTCTGATGTGGAACAACTCAAATCTGAATTGTTTTAGTAGAATAAAATGTAATCTGAGCAGTTTTTGTTATCAAGGGGCTTGCTGAGGTTTGAGTAGGTGCCACACTGAGCTGGGCAGCCCCTGAACTGTGTCTGCTGGAAGGGAATTTGGAAACTGGGATTTCTCCCTGCCAGAACCTGGTGCAGCTGCTCTGTCTGGGCAGCCTCAGTTCTGATTTCCAGGGGCTGCCTCTGCCCTGCAGTTCAGGGACTTTAACTTGATTTGCATCTTCACATGACACAGCTCTACAGCTGCCTGTAGCCCAGATTCCTGCCAGGAGTTTAGTGAGTTTAAAAATCAGGTTTATTCTTTCTCTAGACTCCTTTATTTCTCCACCAAACCTCCTGTGCTCCTTTACCAGCTGGGACTGCTGAAGGAGTTTTGCTTGAAAAACTTAGGGCAAAACCCCTTTTTCTGATTTTTTTCCTTTTTTTTCCCTGACTGCTCCTCCAGTAGACAGCTGCTTTGGACATGACTTTTTCTTTTCAGGAGAGTCCCTGCTGTTCCATTGCAATGATTGCTCTGATGAGACCTTGCAGGTCATGAGTGACCTTTGTGTTTTACCCAAGTAGGAGAGACTGAGTGGAGATGAGTTTAACAAGGAGCCCTTGGCACAGGTGCTGTTTTACTGCTTTAAAACCCTTTTTTTGTGCAATTATCCTTAGAATTAAAGGAAAGACTTCTGATAAAGGCCAGGCTCAGGATCAGCTGTGCTTTATAAAAGGGAGCAAGCTGTGAATGGAGAGGCAGCAAAGCTCTTGGAGATGGAGCTGGGGGGATGCTGCTGCTGTTTTCTGGCTTGCTTGGATCAGGCTGGGATCTCTCATTTCACAGGATATCTGCTCCATATCCTGCCTCCCAAATCAGGGGGGACAGCTCCCTGTCCCTGAAGGGCCATGAGGGGACAGGAGGGGCTGCCCAGGGTGGCTGGAAAAGGGGATCTGACACCAGTTTGGATGTGGTGAGGTCTCTGGGGCACGTACAATCTGCTGATGCTGTTGGAAATGTCTCCTGTGACACTGGAGTGCAGGAGATGGAAAGATGGAAACTTCCACAGATACTGAAGAGTTTGATTTGCACCCTTGGGAGAAGCTTGGGTTGATGTAAAAATAAAAGCACACAGACATTAGGCAGGAAAATTACAAATTTATGCTTTTTGAGTTGTAAGTAAGAATATGCCTTAAGTAAGAAGCTTAGTATTAAGTAAGAAACTTAAGTATTGGGTAAGATGGTGAAGGGTTTTATAGTGTAGTAATGAAATTGCACAGAGTAAGGTAAGAGTTTAGAGGTTATAACAGCAGCATGTGTGTGTATGAATATCCAGTGCAGCAGAATTAAGTAAAGGGGATTGGTTAGAAAAACAAACTTTGTGGCAACTTTCTATTGGATTAGAATTTTATAATTTGAATTATGAAATGGGAATATATATTGCCTTGTAACCAAGAAAGTTGTGACTACTTTGATCTATGGCTGACTTCTTTCTCCTCTAAAATCTCCCAGCCTTTGAGGCTGATGTTTATCTGAGTAATAAATCATTTTTAGCCTGACAGTGGTCCCATCCCTTTGTTAAAGTGTCAGTAATCCTGGAGAAATCCTTCCCACCTGAAGAGGGACTCGAGCTGATGTTCTGATGGTTGCAGTGGATGGGGAGCCCTCCCCTGACCCTGCGGGTGATAAAATCCTTTAGGGAGGCTGCAGGAGCCCTGCAGTGAGTCCCAGCTCCCTGCTCCTGCTCCATCCAGCTTCCCAACCCCAGTGCTCTAAGCTGAATGCCCCAGAGAGCAGCTGAGAGTGGCTCCAGGACAGAAACAAGCCACAGTCTAGCCTTGGTTAACACATTCTGTGTTTTGTGTCTGTCTGCAGCAATCCTGTTGCTGCTTGGGAGCTTTGATGTGCAGCCAGGATCCTCCCAGGGGTGACCATGCCCATCCTCAGGGAGCAGCTCTGCTCCTGCCTGGGAAGGCTGCTGGAATCCCAGCTGCATGGTTTTGGTTTTTGGGGAGGCTGCTGGAATCTCAGCTTGTCCTGGTTTGAAGGACAGGTTATCTGCCAATAAAGGCAGAAGATTCTCTTTTAAATGGAGAATGTAAACCCCCTCCCTCCAAATTATTATTATAATTTTGAAGTTAAGGGCTTCTCAGGAAAAGAGATGGGAATTAGGAATAACAGTTCTTTACTAGGAAAATTAAAATAGAAATGCATATTACAAAGAACAATCCCAAACCCTGCCAGAGTCAGAATCCAAGCTGACACCCGTCAGTCAGTCAGGGTGTTGGCACAGTCCCATTCAATGGTGGCTGCATCCTCCTGCAGGGGCAGATGTGGTTCAGCTGGAGCAGTGCTCCTGGAGAAGGTGCAGTTTCCTCTGAAGGTGCAGGGATGATGTGGAAAGGTCTGGCTTTCCTCTGGAATCCAGTGGCAAAGGCTGCTCTGGTGTTCCAAATGTCAGTTTTGATCTGGGTAGGAAAGGCTTGGCTCCTCCCCTGGCTGGAGCATCTCCCAGTGGGATGATGGAATTTTATCAGCCATGCCCTGGGACTCACTGGCCATGAACAGGAGATATCTCCTGGAGGGAGGATGGGCTGTGGGAAGATAAAGATGATTGCCCAGCTGGTTTAAAGATGGCCCATGAGCAGATAATGTGTGCCAGGAGATCAGGGGCACTGCCCCACCCATTCACATTTCTGGCCACATCAACCCAACACAGCTGCATGGTTTTGGTTTTTGGGGAGAGCTGCTGGTACCTTCCCAGTGCTGTGAGCTCTGTGAGATGCAGGTCACCAAGAGTGCACAAAGGGAAATGCAAACTGGGGGTTGCTCTGTCTTGGAAAGACCTGTCTGGTTTTCATCAGGGGTTTGGGGACTCTGATTGAAATCTCTGTCACTTGTTAAAAGCCCTGAGGTGAGGTGGAGAGTTCCTGGTGGGAAAACCACAGTCATGACAGCAGCAGGAGAGTGAATGTCCTGCTGAGGAGCATTGGACAAGGCATGGAATGGGGAGGGAAAGCTGCTCCAATCCTTGCTGAGCCTTTTCAGGAAGCCCCTTGGATGCAGTCAGCCTGTCTGCCTTGGCCTGGGTGGGCAAACAGCTCTGTTTGATGTCACTGGTTCCTGCTGAGGGGTGCTCACCACCCCCAAAATAACCTGGGGGGCTGGTCCAGCTCTGGATCCCCAGCATCAGGAAGATGTGGAGGGGCTGGAGCAAATCCAGAGGAGTCCAGGAGATGCTCCAGGGCTGGAGCCAGGCTGGGAGAGCTGGGGGTGCTCACCTGGAGAGGAGAAGCTCCAGGGAGAGCTCAGAGACCTTCCAGAGCCTAAAGGGGCTCCAGGAGAGCTGGAGAGGGACTGGGGACAAGGGATGGAGGGACAGGACACAGGGAATGGCTCCCACTGCCAGGGCAGGGATGGATGGGATATTGGGAAGGAATTGTTCCCTGGGAGGGTGCTGAGCCCTGGCACAGGGTGCCCAGAGAAGCTGTGGCTGCCCCTGGATCCCTGGGAGTGTCCAAGGCCAGGCTGGATGGGGCTTGGAGCAGTCTGGGATCATGGAAAGTGTCCCTGCCCATGGCAAGTAATGGAATAAATTGGGCTTTAAGGTCCCTTCCAACCCAAATGGTTGATTCCATGCTTTGCCAGACTAACCATTGCTTCTTGGAATCTCCTGTCTGTTGTAAACAGAATTTGCATCCTAGAGTGAAAAAAAACCAAACAAAAACAATCCAAACTCAACCAACTAAAATAAATAACCCCAAACCAAACAAAACCCACAACTCAAACCACAACCTCAAATCCCAAGAAACTTGGCCACCTTCTCTGCAAATGGACTGGATTTTTCTCCCTCAGCTCTCCTGGCAGATTTTGTATTGTCTGCCTCTGATCTGTATCTCCTGGCAGGCAAGGCAGTGTTTCCTTTGATTTGACAGCATTTAGAAACAAAATCTGAAAGGAAAGCTTGTGATCTGCAGCTGTCAGAAATGCCACTTGCTCTGAGTGTGCTTGGAACAGGGAATCTGCTGGGACTGCCTGCAGCCCTCCTGAGAGAGAGGTTAAAATACAGAAGTGAGATAAAACAGAGGGGTTTGGCAGCAGATTTTTTTTTTAGATTAGATTTATTTTATTTATATATATGTTTATAAATTTCTGCCAAAGCCTTGCCAAACCCTTCTGGCTTATCTTATGCTACAAGGCTGAAAGGGAATCTGTATTTCCATATATCTGCTTTCCCTGGGGAACCAGCTGCTGGTAAAAGGTTTGGAGTGGGATGTTAATGGAAGTTGTGGGACAAGAAATGGGAAGAAATCTTTGAGATTTTTGCCTTGGCCATCTTGAAAGATCAAACCACAGCACCAGCAGCACTTTGGCCCTTTTCTCCCCAGCAGTGCCTGCTTTGGGGTCACTCCAGGTGAATTTCCAGGCCTGTTTTTAGGATTTTTCTCAGGGCCAGGACCTGTTGTTTGGGCTCACTCCGAGCTGTGTCACCAACAATGGCAGAAATGGGCAGCATTTCTGAAAATGTGATTATTCCTGATTTGTGCAGGATGGGGGAGTCTGGAGCAGGGCTGTGCCTTCCCCTTGTGCTGCTGCACAGAAGGGAAAGTGCCTTCAATTCCTTGGGCAAGGAGACTGGAATCTCCCATCAGTAAACAGTAAAATGTGATTTATGGAATAAATGATGGTGCAAGGGAGGTCTGGGGGTCTCTGGTTCTGCTCCAAGGTGGCTTTTAAAGCAAGGGCAGGTTCCTAAGAGTGAAGGATGGGAGATTCTCTCACCTCACTGGGGCCCTGATCCAGTGCTCAGACTTGGTCAGAAAGAGAGAGAGAAAAACCCACTCATGGTGATGGAGTTGGCATTTCCATTTCTGGCTTGTATTGTCTCTGCTTTAAGGTTAAAAATCTTGCAGCACTGATAAGGAGAGCTCAGCTTTTCTCTTCAGAAGTTCCTCCTGCTCTAGATAAAGCAGAACCCAAAATAGCAGCTGATCAGTCAAAAAAGGGTTTAAATTTCAAAGTTGAAAGTGAATCTACAAAGGAGTGGTGCTGATGCTGCTGGGTCTTGTCTTTAATTCTATGGAATTTTAAGGGATTGAGGACTCAGGGAATGGCTCCCAGTGCCAGAGGGCAGGGCTGGATGGGATATTGGGCAGGAATTGTTCCCTGGGAGGGTGCTGAGCCCTGGCACAGGGTGCCCAGAGCAGCTGTGGCTGCCCCTGGATCCCTGTCCAAGGCCAGGCTGATGGGGCTTGGAGCACTCTGGGACAGTGGAATGTGTCCCTGCCCATCCAGGGGATTGAAATGGGATTGATCTTGAAGGTCCTTTCCACTGGAACCATCCCATGACTGAAAGGACTCCTGATGAGCAAACCCACAGCTTTGGCTGCTCCTCTGGAACTCGCTGGCTCAGAAGTGTCTGGTGCCTCCTCCAAGACACCTCAGGAACAACAATGGCCCTCCCACACCTCAGAACATTCTTTCAATAGATTTAAAGACTGGCATTTCCCCAAATAACTCTCTTCCTCCTCTGCTGTAGGAGAGATGACGCACTTGCTTGGGAGGGAGGTGAGCTGGTGCTCGGGCTCATTCTTGCCTTGCTTTAAGGAGATAAACAGAAGGTTTAAGTCTGGAGCAAACAGGCTGGAGCTTGGTATGAACTCTCAGGTTACTCATAATTGAAAGGCTTAAAACTTTTCTGCACCAGCAGTAAAACAAAGAGATTCTGCAGGCAATTACCCTGCTGGCTTTGGAGGTTCCACCTGCACAGGCAGAGCAGAGGCTCCTGGGCTGTTTCCTGCATTCCTTTGCATCTGCTCAGGCTCCTTAATGTGGCAACTCTGCCCCAGCCCTGCCTTGTTTCCCAAGCTGCTGGTGACTCTGACACTGATTTCAAGAAGTGTCTGCATCTGATGTCTCATTAGGATTTCCACAGTGTCATGCAGAAGTTCTGTTCTAGCCCTAGCAAGAAGTTTGAGCCCATTTCTGCCCAGGTTTGCTTGTGCTTATTTTCTGTTAGGAAGTCCCACGAGCATCCTTGCTCCAGGTCCAGCTCTGCTCTGGTGGGAGCAGGCATGGATGTGTTTGCATCCCAAACTGGATTTATCTGCCTGTTTCCAGTGGTGGTTCCAGCTGAGTCTGTCAGAGGTGGTTTCTTGCATGCTGAGGAACACACCCTAGATCAGAACAGCTGGACAAGGCCCTGTCTGTTCAAACTGTCCCTAAGAATATTTTGAGTTGTTTTTTTTCAGGTTTTTCAGGTGGTTGAATCACCTGGCCAAACCAGCCAAAGGTAAAGAAGTGAGTGCTGGGCTTTTCCTTTCAGAGGAAAAAGTTTCTCCCAGTGTTTGTCTATACTGCCACAATCCCCAGATTTCCTTTTTCTGCCCATCAGGGGCCATGGTTCAGCTGCAGTTTCCTTCAGAGCAGTTTCTGATCCAGTCCCACCAGTGCCAACACATTTGTGATGTGGATTTGCACAAAAGTATTGCTTTGGAATCTGGAATAGTCAGAGCCTCCACACATCAACACAAACTTGAAATGGATATATTTTCATGTCTGCCTGTGCAAAATGATGCTTGGGCTAATAATGGAGGCTGTTGGTTTATTAAAGTCTGGATTCCTGTGTTCTTGCTGCTACAGATTCCCTTCAAATGAGCCATTCTTCCCCTGAACACGAGGGTTTGGCTGCTCAGCCCCCTGGCAGCCTCTCCCAAGATCAGGGAATTCAGGAATGAGTTTTTAATAACAAGGCAGCACAGGGATGCTCTGAGAGCACTGCAGGCTTGGGGCTGACAGCTCCCTCAGCCTGGGGATGCCTTTCACTTGGAACTGAAATAAAAACAAATGTCAGAGTCTTCCTGAGCTGCTGCTGTGAGGTGCCTCATCCTCAGAAACACTTCCCTGGATTTGTGTGTGCCAGGAGCTGGAAGAATCCAAGCTGATGGAGCCTCCAGCACTGAGTGCACTCAGATCTTGTCACTCTGAGATCTCCCTGGTCCCTGCACTGATGGTTGAAGTGGATAACAGGGATGCAGGAGGTGTTCCAGCTGCTTTCCCCCTGCAGGAAGGAAGGTTTTATGCAACAAGCCAGAGGTGCCAGGTGATCCCAAAGCCTGGTGCAAGGCTGGAGGGAGAGGGGAGCTGCTGGCCAGCATTCCTGCTGCTGTGGTGCTGGGGGATCCACCTGGGGGCTGGAGCCCAGGGGTAAATTTGAGTCATAGAATCATGGAATGGGTTGGGTTGGAAGGGATCTTAAAGATCATCTCATTCCAACTCCCTGCCATGGGCAGGGACACCTTCCACTACCCCAGGTTGTTTCAAGCCCCATCTCCTGCAGGGATGGGGAGCCCACAGCCTCTCTTCTCAAGAAAATACTTGTTTATCCAAGGCCAGTCTCAAATACCAGACTCTCCAACTTGGATTGTGAAGCCACTTCTACCCAATCTCACTTCCCCAGCTCCTTGGAACTGGGAAGGGTTGGAAATCTCCATGTTCAGAGTGTTGTGCTGATGTTAGGTAATGTTGGCTGGAGGGAGTGTGATTGTATTAAATTTATACTCTGCCAAACTCCTTAATTCTGTACAGTTGAGCCTTTATCCTTTGCCTGGAGCATTTCCTGGTGAGTGATGGTGAGTGACAGAAGTGACAGGACAAGGTGCAATAGGTTCAAGCTGAGAGAAGGTTTAGATGAGATAAGAGGGAAAAAAATAAATTCTTCCCTGTGAGGGTGGGGAGGCCCTGGCACAGGGTGCCCAGAGAAGCTGTGGCTGCCCCTGGATCCCTGGAAATGTCCAAGGTCAGGTTGGAAGGGACTTGGAGCAACCTGGATAGTGGAAGTTGTCCATGGCAGGGGGTGGAATGAGATATTTAAGGTCCCTTCCAGCCCAAACCAGTCTGGGATTTTATGACAGAAAAGCAAAACTGACCCACAGCATGGAGATGGGAATGCAATCCCCCAAAAAACCTGTTCACCCTGAGCTTGGAGCTGCAAAGCAGTTGTGCAAGTGCATGGAAGGATGTGGGCTGGCAGGGAAACTGGATGTTTTGGTGGAGGCACAGCCACAGTTCTGTTGCTTCAGGAAAGCAGGATGCATCCAGGGTGTGTAAATCTGGGAGGAAAGGGATGAGCCAAGGGAGGGACAGGTGGGAATCCAGGAACAGGCTGAGGGGAGGCTTGAACATCCCCCAGTACTGGTGTTCCTCAGCCTGTTTTTGGCTGGCAAGGGGCTGAACCTCCCCCTGTATTGGTGTTGACTGTTCCCCAATTTGTTTTTGGCTGGCAAGGGGCTGAACCTCCCCCAATATTGGTGTTGACTGTTCCCCAACTTGTTTTTGGTTGGAAAGGGGCTGAACCTCCCCCAATATTGGTGTTGACTGTTCCTCAGCCTGTTTTTGGCTGGAAAGGGGCTGAACCTCCCCCAGTATTGGTGTTGACTGTTCCTCAGCCTGTTTTTGGCTGGCAAGCCCAGGGCCCACCCTAGCTGGATGAGACCCCTTCCCTGCCCTGCCATCAGCTTGAGTGTGTCCCTGTTACCCTCCTGCTGCTGCTGCTCCCTCTGAACCTACAACAAGTGTTTCAAAGGGATGTGCTGTGCCCAGCAGCTGCTGTAAGGATGATGTGGCAGAGCAAGTGGAAGTTGTTTGACATATTTGGGACAGAGCTGAGACCACTAACAAGCCCTTGGCTCGACAGTGACTGGGAGAAAGGCTGCCCAACCTGCCTTGCACTGAAGTACAGCTGTCTTAAGCACAGCAGGACTGTGGGATTGCTAATGAGGATTCTACCCAGGCTGGGGATCTGAAAAAAATCTCATTTTTGTGAAACCAATCCTATTGTAAACAAGTTTTGGTTTTTTTTTTTTGTTTTTTTGGGTTTTTTTTTGTCTCAGTAAATAGACACCAAGTGCTGTGGAATTGCAAATGTGAAACTGAATTGTGAGGGGTGACTTTTAGGGGTAGGCTCCTGTTCTGTCTGTATCTCTGCAGGCTTCATTACCTTTCCCTGCAAGCCATAAATTGAATAAAGCAGTGCAATAGATCCATTCCTGCCTCATTTTTAGATGCTCTCATTTGCTTTTATTGTACCCTGAACAAGGTATGAAAAACTTGGTGTGTATGGAAAGCTGGCAGGGGCTAGAAAAACAAGAGAAAACTTTATAAAATCGACCTTCTTAAGGGTGTGGGCTGACAAAAGGGGAAGGAAAGGCTGCTGGGGTCAGATCTGATTTTCTGATTTTCCATAATGTGTACTTCTAGTTGCTTTGACTTCTAACAAACCTCGAAACACTTGACAAATTTTTTTTTTTTTTTTCCCAGCTCAAAAGTGAGGGTGAATAAACTGAAGGAAAAGAGGTGGTGTGTAAGTGCTGGTCCTGAGGAGATTTTGGGCTTTAGAGCTCTGCTGTGCCCTGATTAGAAGCAGCAGCCCTTGGCTCCCACCAGCAGATGCTGAAGTTCTCAGCTGCTCCAGCCCAGCCCCTGGAGCCACATTAGCAGAGGCTCATTTGAAGCATGAAATGAGCTGAGTGTTACCAGATTCTGTTTGGAGCTCCTGTGAAGGAAGGGATGAGATCAGAGTTTTGACTTTCCCTCTGTCTACCCCACGAGTGATAAAGTGCTTGAAACCTGTGCCTGTGGTGCTGCAATGTCAGAGCTGGAGGTGCAGCCTCCATCTGCAGGTCCTGGACACCAGGTGGGCAGGATTTTAACTGGGGATTGGTGTTTATGACCTTTGTACCCCCTGCTGGTGCACAGCTGATTTAAATCTTAGTGCTGTGCTGGAATGGTTTGGGTTGGAATGGACCTTAAAGATCCATTAAAATCATCATATTCCCCCTGCTGCCATTACAGGGACACCTTCCACAGCCCAGCCTGTCCAAGCCCTGTCCAGCCTGGCCTGGGACACTTCCAGGTTGCTTCTTTTGGCAGCCTCACACCCTCACAGGGGAGGATTTGTTCCCAATATTCCTCTGGCAGTGGGAATCCATTCTCCCTTCTCTTGTCACTCTTAAATAATCTCTCTCCATCTTTCTTGGAGCTCCTTCAGGTATGGAAAGGTCACAATCAGGTCACCCCAAAGCCTTCTCCAGGCTGGACAATCCCAATTCTCTCAGAGAGGTGATCCAGCTCTCAAACCTGGTGGCTGCCTGGACCCAATCCAGCAGGAAATCTCTGGAGCAGTTTGTTCCATCTGCTGCTGCCTGTGCTCCTCCAGCCCCGTCCCAAAGCACAAGGGAAAGCTGGATCATCCTCAGACCCAAGGTTTCACAAACTCCACAGTTCTGGATCCCTTCTCCTCAAGCACAAGACCCAACACCCAACTTGGTGCCAGATGCTTGAAGGCCACCAAAGCAGTGCTGGGGAGCCCAGCAGGATGGAACTAAAGCTGGATGTTTTATGGGGCAATAATTAAACACTGACTGGTGCTCTTTCACTCCCCAAATCACAAAAACTTGCTAATTCCTGCCTGCTACTGGGAAAGGGCTTCTCTGGTGTCAGGGCTGCCCAGCAGCAGGTTTGTGATTTCCTTAAACAGCCTCTGGCTGCAAAGGGCTTTTCCAGAGCTGGATGGGACACAGGACAGACTTAGGTAAAGGGTTCTTGTGGCTGCTGGGCAGAGGATGTTGGGTCCTCGTTTCACCCTACAGAATGCTGGATGGGGCTTGAGAAACCTGTTTTGGTGGAAAGTGTCCTGATGATCCTTAAGGTCCCTTCCAGCCCAAACCACTCCATCATTTTGTGCTTTATGCTGGAGCCAGTAGAGAACTTTTTGGCACCTTTGTCTTCCCCCCTGTTGCCCTCAAAGCTGGGTTTTGAACCTCCTCCAGTCACCAATTTTCCTGCTGTTGACTTTTTCACTGCCTTTTTCATTACCTCCTCCTTGCCCCATACCTGCTTCCAATTTTCCTCAGCAAAGCCAAAACCCTCCAGCTTTAAATCCTGAACTCTGAGGGCTGTTGAGCATATGCAATTTAGTTGCTTTTTCTCCTCCTCTCAAAAGGCTTGTAATTTGCCTGGATTTTTGGCGATGACAAAAATGAAATTTGACACAAAAAGCTTGTCCCTTGCTCATTAAAGCCCTTGTTCTAAATCATGGGTCCGAGGCTTTAAGGGGAAAAAAAAAATAAAAAAAAAATGGAAAAAGCCACCAGAAATTGAAGAAAACAATGTGTTTATTCCCATGCTGCTTTCTGAGAAGCAGTTGGATTCACATGTTCCAAGAGAACTGTGCCCCAGGCAGACCCAGCCTAGCATGCAAACTCCTGATGAATTTATAACCCACTGAAAGCAGAGCTGGGCAGAGTCAGGCAGCCCTGATAACCCTGCCTGGAGATGCACCCCTGGAAGGAAGGTTATCCCTTAAAAACACTCTTTAAAAAATAATTCAGGCCCTGCTGAGCTCCCCATAAGGATGTGCAGGATGGAATCCAGGCTTGCCACGCTCCAAGCCTTACAAAATCCCCTCTAAACATCCCAGTTGTTCTTGACTCCACCACAACAGCACAAAGGATGAATGGAAATGGTTCTGTGCCTTTCAGGGGTCATGGCCATGTGGCTCTGCCTCCAACAATCAGACCCTGAAAGAACATTTTCTGCTGGACAACTTCCTCTGCCACAGCAGCTTCACCCCCAAAGGGCAGCCCCCCTCTGTGATCAGGACAATGAGGAATGTGTATCTCTAAAGCAGCATGCCCCTTAATAGTTGATTTATTTTCAAGAATGGGTGTGATTCAACAAATTTTTAAAGGCTTCATCTCCTGTCTGTATCATAAGGAATAAGCCTGGTGTTGATCTGGTGATTCTTTAAATGGATTTTTTTAAATGGAATCTTTAAATGGATTTTTTAAACGGCTGAGCTCAGTGTTTTGAACAGGTTTTCTCAAAGCTGGGCTCTCCAGGTTTGCTCCTTGGCCCCACTGCAGCAGTGCCTTGCCATGGAGATGTTTCCTGTGAGAGGGATTTCCACTCTGGCAGGGCTGTGTGAGCCCTGGGACAGCCAGCACGAGTGTTTGTGTGAATTAACCCAGTGGAAGCCTGGTGTTCTCCCACTTTTGGGAGCTGGGAGTAGAAAAGGAGATGCAGAACATCAGGGGATTATTTTTTCTGCCTGGCTGCTCAGGTTGTGCTCTGCTGCTGGAGGTTTCACAGTGGATTTGGATGGTTTTTGAAGAGTTCCACAAGGTGTTAGCAGCCTCCAGGAGAGCTGGGGAGAGAATTTCACAAGGGCATGGAGTGACAGGAGGAGGGGGAATGGATTCAACTGAAGGAAAGTGGGTTTGGACTGGGATGAGGAGAAATTCTTTGCTATGAGGCCCTGGCATAGGTTGCCCCATCCCTAGAAGTGTTCAGGACCAGGCTGGATGGGGTAACCTGGGCTGGTGAGAGAGTTTTGGGTTGGAACTAGGCAGTCTTTAAGGTCCCTTCCAACCCAAGCCATTCTGTGACTTTTTTTTTTTTTTTCTTTTAATGGGTTTGGCCATGATTTGTGTAGAATTTTTGCAGTTTCTGCAGTCCAAAATCCCCACAAGCACTGCAGGATCCTTGCCATCCTTCCTCCTGGATGGGAAAGAAGGAAGAAATAATAATTGTGGTTCTCAACCATGGTTCCCCTTCTTCCCTTGCTGCTTTTTTAATGCCAGATCTCTGATATTGGAACATGAGGAACCCCTGCCCAGATTCTCTTCTCTGCTCTCCTGTTTCCTCACTGGAAGTGAATAATCCTTCCTGGACAGCACTTCTGGATAACTTTTCCTGAATTATGCTGTCTGATCACAGAACCACAGAATATTCTGAGTTCCACAAGATCATCCAGTGACTCCTGGCCCTGCACAGGGCACCATTCATTATTTTGCCTTCCTCTACTGTCCAAATTCCTCATTCTCTGAGCCTTAAAAAGCAGCTGAGTGTTTAATATTCAGCCTGGGATGAACGTGGGTGCTGAGCTGGAGATGAACCCAGCTGACCACCAGCTTCCTCCCCCTCCTTCCACCCCACGAGTGGTCACTTCAAATTCCAGCTCTGCTGGCTCCTGAAAACTTTAAATCAGATCTTGGGTGGGCTGAATTATCTTCCTGAAAAGTCCTTGAAGGGTCTTGTCTGTAATAATGTTCCTCAGTGCCTGGCGTGGGTGAGCAGCTCTGAACTCCCAGCAGAGCTCCATGGTAACCAGAAATGGCATTAATGAGAAAAAAATCACCATTTCTGCTCAGTCACTCTTATAAAATAGCCCTGCAGCTGCAGGAGCCAGTGCCTGGCTCAGGTGTGACACAGGTTCAGGCTGGAGCAGCCACTTCCACACCTTGGTCCTCCCCAAACCCCAAGGTTTTGGTTTTCCTCAAATCCCAAGTCTTGGTGGTCCCCAAACCTCCCAGGTTTTGGATCTTCCCCAAACCCCAAGGTTTTGGTTTTCCCCAAAACTCCCAGGTTTTGAGTCTTCCTCAAACCCCAAGGTTTTGGTGTCCCCTAAACCAGCAGTTTTTGGTGTCCCCAAAGCCCCAAGGTTTTGGGTCTTCCCCAAACCCTAAGGTTTTGGTGTTCCCCAAATCCCAAGTCTTGGTGATCCCCAAACCCCAAGGTTTTGTGTCTTTCCCAGCTCCCAAAGTTTTGGTCTTCCCCAAAGCCCCAAGGTTTTGGATCCACCTCAAACTCCCAAGGTTTTGGATCCTCTCCACACCCCAAGGTTTTGGGTCTTCCCCAAAACTCCAAGGTTTTGGGTTCTCCCCAACCCCAATGTTTTGGTGTCCCCAAACCCCCAAGGTTTTGGTCTCTCCCAAATCCCAAGTCTTGGTGATCCCCAAACCCCCAAGGTTTTGGTCTTCCCCAAGGTTTTGGATCTTCCCCAAACCCTAAGATTTTGGTGATTCCCAAACTCCCAAGGTTTTGGGTTTTCCCCAAACTCCCAAGGTTTTGATTCTTCCTCAAACCCCAAGGTTTTAGGTCCTTCCCAACCCCAATGTTTTGGTGTCCCCAAACCCCATGGTTTTGGTCTCTCCCAAATCCCAAGTCTTGGTGATTCCCAAAGCCCCAAGGTTTTGGTCTTCCCCAAGGTTTTGGTCCTGCCCCAAACCCTCAAGGTTTTTGTGTCCCCAAGTTTTGTTCCTCCCCAGTTCCCTGCTGAATGAGATTTCCTCTGCAGATCTTCCAGAGTGAGTTTGGAAAGGCACCAATGAGCTCTTCCACCTCATGGCTGCTCCAGGTATCCCTCACTCCTTTGGGACTGGAATTTCTTTATAAAAACCCCACTCTTTGATTTGGTTTTCATCATTATCCATCTCTCAAGGGGCTGCTGTTATTATGGGATGGAGGAGCCAGCAGGACAAAAGGTAAGAAAATGATATTTCCTCCAAGCCACCGTATTCCCATTTCTCATTAGAGGCTGGTGATAGTTGGCAAGGGTTGGTCAGGTTTATTTTTAATTTCTTTTTTTAAAATCTGCTCTGACTTTCAAAGGCTGACAGGACATCCTGTACTCTTGAAGCTGCTTGGTTTTCCAGGTTTTTTTTTTTGCTGTTACCACTAAAAACCTAGAAAGGCTTCAACTTCTGTGCTGGAAGAGTTGAGTGTTTCCCTTACAGACTCCACATGAAGGGGAGGAGACCAGTTCTTGTCTACTGAAAATGCTCTTCAGTGCCTAAAAACTGGCCTGGACTTTAGCTGGTCAGACACTACAAGAATTACCTTTAAATCACAGATTTCAGAGAAATTTGGAGTGCTAAATTTCTGTCAGCAACAACAGAATTCAGTAGCTGATTTTTTATTTCATCATTTTGCTCCTGCAGAGCAGTGAACCCAAATGAGGGTAACTCTGAAGCAATAAATACTTGTTTCTGATAATTTAAGGTATTTTTTTGGTTTGTTTCTGGTAATGAAGATGATTTAGGCTCCCTGAAGAGCTCTGACCAGCCATAGTAGTGCTCCCCACCATATCTTATTTAAAAGTATGTGTGACACCCATCTTGATGATCAGGGCATGAAAACAACCCAGAAAAGCTGGAAAATGCATTTGGAAGTGAGACCCTTCCTTTATGAAAAGCTTGAATTATTTTCCCTGCTGAATTATCTTTGATTTTTTTTTTTTTTTACCTGGCTTTTTTCCACGAGCACTTTATGATGACACTTAAATAACACTTTATATCTCAAAAGCACTAAGTATGCATTAAATCCTGCTGTAGCTATTAGGAAATAAGACTTCTGGCTAGTGGTAAAAAAAAATTAATATGATGCTTTTTGGTATTTGAGTCATTTATTACCTAAAATAGTCCAAGGTGGAGGTCTGGCAGGGAGTTCTGCAGCCCAAGTGTGACACAGATCTCCAGGAAGGAGCCCAGTGCAGGCAGGCACAGGAAGCTTGGGATGATGAGCACTAATTCCCCCAGGCAGGTTTCTATTAACACCACTGTTCCTTCAGCAATTTTCAGCTGGAGCTTTTTCCTCCCTCATCTCTGTGGGTATATTAAATAGCACATGGTGTGCCAGAGGCTGGGAGATGTTTTGTAGGGAAGGGATGTGTGGGTCCTTCCCCAGCAGATCAGAGGTTGTAGCCAGAATGAGCAAAATGATCCAAGTTCTGTCAGGGTGGTATCTTGCTCAGGTTGGTTTGAAATAAGCAAAATGGGTAAGTTTTTTGTTTGTTTGTTTTTTTTTTTTTTTTTTTTTTTTTTTTAAGCAAATCTACTTTGGTAGAGGGGGAAAAAAGAGATTTCCTTAAATTCCATCCTCAGCATTTGTGGGTGAGAGCTCCTTTCTCCTGAAGGAAGGAAAGTCTGAGTATGAATTCTGTGATTGCACATCTTGTCTTTGTTTTGTCTTCCCTGCCATGACTTTCCCCCTTTTCTCCAGCTGATCCTGATGCCTTGTTAGCTGGGTTAATCCCTTTCCCTCTTGGAAAACCCTGCATTTCTCAGCTGCTCTGCCAAGCTGAGCACCAGATTTATCATTAATTCCTCGTGTGGATGCTTCACCCATCTCCAGTGCTCCTCATTCCCATGGCTGATTTTTGGGAAGGTTCTTTAGTCCTGGGAGTCCCTCTGCTTTTTGCTCCAGTTGCTATTAGCTGGGAGTTGGATTTCAGCTCTTTTCAGCTGACAGACACATCAGTGAGTTGTCACTTCCCTGCAGAGCTAAAAATCTGCAGTGTGGAGCTGAATTCCAACCTGAGCTTGGTGTGGTTTAATCTTAACCTGGTGCACTCTGCATCACCAAATGCTCCCAACCCTCCTGCTCTGCTCTTCCAGGGTGCCCTGTGGGCCATGAATTTCCCATATTTTCCTCCCTAAAAGATTCCTTTGCCCTCTCCAGTTTCCACCTTGTAGGGGATGGATTGTTTATTTATCTAGATTTTTTATTTTTTTTTTTTAATATACAGGCATCTCTTTATGGTGTCTTCTTCTGGCTATACAAACACCTCAGCTGAGAGGCTTTTAAATTATGATGTCCCTGATGTAACCCAGGTGATTTAGGAGCTGGGATAGTGTTTGTGAGGAATACCTGCCCCTGAAACAGGGCAGTTGAAAGCTCTGAGGTTTCCTGAGGCCCTTAGTTGTTTAGAAATAGGAGCAGCTTTGCTTTAACATGAATTAAAGACAGTGGGTGAGGACTCTGGAAATCCATCAGCCTGTGCAGAGAGCAGCAAGAAACCAAATGCCTCAATCTTATCACAGAGTCATGGAATGGTTTGGGTTGGAAAGGAGTTTAAAAATCACCCAGTTCCATCCCCTACCATGGGCAGAGACACCTTCCCTACCCCAGGTTGTTCCAAGCCCCATCCAGCCTGGCCTTGGACAATCCCAGGGATCCAGGGGCAGCCACAGCTTCTCTGAGCACCCTGTGCCAGGGCTCAGCCCCCTCCCAGGGAGCTATTCCTTCCCAAAATCCCATCTAAACCTTTCTTCCTCCAGTATAGCCACTGCTCCTGGCCCTGCCATCCCCAGCCCTGTCCCCAGCCCCTCTGCAGCTCTGCTGGAGCCTCCTGCAGCTCTGAGCAGTTTGTGCTGGAGCCCTGCCCCTGCCAGGGATGGGGAAGGTGTGATGCAGGCACTGCCTGGAGCACAGCAGGGCTTCTTGGAGGAGAGAGGAAAGTCTGTGAGTGCAGCCCTGACCTTGACTCCAAGCTCCCAGGCAGATAAAAACGAGCTGGGGAGGGCTCAGGGGTCGGGAGCACGCCAGGGCTGGGGCTCTGCAGCTCTGCAGATGGGGGAATGTGCCAGTGACAGCTTTTTGGAGGGGTCTGAAAGGACAGGCTGGGTCCTGGGGAGGTGGCAGAGCTGTGTGGCTGGGAGGGGAATGTGAATTTATTTGCTTGGGTGAGTGCTCTTGCAGCATGAGCTGGGAATTTGGAGAGCAGCAGATGTGGGGTGGGGCTGGGGATTGTTTTATTTTATAAATAAAATAATTTTATAATGTTTTATCATTTATAATATATTTTTTTATATTTTATAATTTGTAATTTTATAATAATTTTATGCTTATTTTATAAAATGAGCATTTATTAAATGTCCAGCACAGGAATCCAGCACACCCCAGGGACCCTCCTGCTGAGCCCCCATTTCACTGCAGCTTGTGCTCACAAGGTTGGAGTGAAAGAATTGAAAAAGTTGTCCTGGAGAGCAGCACTGAGAGCTTGGCCTTGCTTTTCACTTCTTGGGGGGATTTTGAAGCATGAGCTGCTCCTTGAGTGACTAAAACCCCAAGATTATTGGTTTTTATTTTATCTCCACAATGTGAGAAGGAACAACCTTATTTGAGGTGACAGGGTCTGACACAAGGCTGGACAGGGCAGCTTCAAACACATCTGCAACACGATTTCAGATAAAAAAATTCTATATACATGTGATTTTAGCTGCACCTAGAGTCCAACCAAGAGCCAACCTGGCACTGACAGCATCAAAATTAATCTGTGGTGGTTGGGGTTTTTTTTTTTTTTGTTTTGTTTCGTTTTTTTGTTTGATTTTTTTTTTTTTTGGTGTGTGTGTGCTTACTATGAATAAATATAAACAGTCTTCTCCATCCAAGTGTTAGCAAAAGCAGAGCAGGGGATTAAAAAAAGTTAACACCCACCCTGTTTTGCCTGAAAACCTCTTAGAAAATAAACAGTGCTGCATGATAGCCTGAACTATTTACAAGTCTACTTTCACTGCTGATGAGAGTGGATGGGAAGGAGAAAACATGTTTAAAAAAAAAAAACATGTTTTGTGTCTTGTTGACTTCTGCCTAAATTATGGAGAGCCTGGAGCACTCAGGTGCAGGTCCATGGCTACCCTTAAAATGAAAATATTGATGTCTACCAGCTCTTGTGTCTGCCTGAAACAAGCTCTGGGGCTCCCTGGTGCTCTCTCCAAGCTCTCCATAAAGTTGGGTTTAGGAGTGTGAAGATCAAATCATTGCTGTGCTCACTCATCTCTGAGGTGATGTTTCCAAAATCAGGAATTCAGGCTGCTCCTGAGGTTCAATTATTAGGGAACAGTGGTGGTAGCAAGGCTTGTGTTAAATGACAACAATTTACTACCTGCTTATGTTACCAGGCTTTTCCTTGCTACAGCCACACTGGTACCATCTGAGCACTTAAAATTTAATTTTGCTGAAGGACTCCTTCAGGGTAAGGCTGTATTTCCATCACACAGCCCTCAAAACAGCCTCTGAAATTCCCTCTGGGGAGCTGAGACTTTGCAGCAAGAATCTGCTGAGCAGAACCAGCCTGATCCTCTTCAGTGACACTGGGAGAAGGTCCCATGGCACATCTGGGGCTTTCCCCTTGGACAGCACAGGTGGATTTTGGACAGGAGAGTGGAGCCAGGTGAGGGTCAGGCTCTCCTCCCAGGGAAGTGGCCTCAGCTTGTGCCAGGGGAGGTTCAGGTTGGATTTTTGGGAAAATTTCCTCACTGAAAGGGCTGTCCAGAAGAGTGTTGGAGCCCCCAGTCTCAGAGAGATTGAAATGATGTGTGAATTCTCCACAGCAGGGCATCCCCCTCATGGTTAACAGGGATAAGATGTCTGTGGTTGCCACATCTTGATGGGCCTTCAGTTAATTAATTAATTAATTAATTAATTAATTAATGCCCCTGGATGCTCTGGCCCCAAAAATTCCTTCCATCTTTTCTGACCCTGGTGCTTCTTTCCAACCAAAATTAACTTGGAGCTGAAATCAAAACAACTCTTTGCAATGGAAGTGTCTGAAGTTGGAAGCCCTGCACAAGCCACATGCTGGATTGCCAGACAGGTCTGTGTGAGCAATCCCCCTCCCAGAATGCTCCCATGGGGGGAATTTCTATTAAAAATCTAAAATGAACCCCTGGGATAACACCCTGTGTTACAACTGGAGAACAAACTCCTCTGAGTGTTTTAATCCCTGTGGAACCTTCTCCCCTGTGACACATCTTGGCAATTTAGAATGTAGCAGATATAGCAAAAATATACCAGATTTGAGAGATTTGAGATTTTTTAAACTTGGGCTCTGGCTAAAAGTCCATTTTCACATCTGACAGACTTGGAACTGGGGGTGTGTGAAAACAATCTCAGAATTCTCCCTCCACAGTCCAGCCAGGGAGGTCAGGACCACTTGTAGCCCAGGGATCCTGGCTGGGGGTTTGGTGGCCGAGTGGCTGAGCTGGGGCAGGGGGGTGTGACAATGATCTGTGAGCCTGGGGAGGTCACAAGGGCTTAAACTGTATGTGTGTCACCTCACAGGAGGCTTTGCTGAGAAACAAAAGGTGTCAGGGCAAGGCCAAGGGCAGCACTGGCAGAGCCAAGAGGAGCCAAACCACACAGCCCAAGGTTGCACTTGATGGTCTGGGAGGGTGTCTTGGGTTGCAATAAGTGACCAGAAATGTGAATTGTGTCCCCAGCTGGGTGGGGCAGTGCCCCTGATCTCCTGGCACACATTATCTGCTCATGGGCCATCTTTAAACCAGCTGGGCAATCATCTTTATCTTCCCACAGCCCATCCTCCCTCCAGCAGATATCTCCTGTTCATGGCCACTGAGTCCCAGGGCATGACTGATAAAATTCCATCATCCCACTGGGAGATGCTCCAGCCAGGGGAGGAGCCAAGCCTTTCCTACCCAGATCAAAACTGACATTTGGAACACCAAACAGATGGGTTGGGATAGTTGAGGGCTACAGGGGTGGCTGCTGGAATTCTCCCTGTGCCCCATGGAACCAATGTTTTCCTGGAGCCCAGGAAGAAGGGAGGGCTTTGGGGAAGGTGTTTCTGAGGTTTGGGTTCACTTCTTGCCCTGCTCTGATTTGATTGGCAATAAATAAAACACACTGCCCTGAACTGAGTCTGGATTTCCCCTGTTTTAACCCGTGAGGGATCTCTGCCTGCCCTGCTCTCGACCTTGAGCTTTGTTGTGTTTTCTCTGCCTTGTCCAGCTGGGGAGGGCAGTGACAGATCTGCTTTGGCACCCACTCAGGGTCAGCCCCACCACAAGCCCAAACAGCTCCTCCAAGGCTGCTCAGTCTGGGATCTGGGGCTAAAGGCTGCAGAAATTCAGGGAAATGTGGAGAGGCATTTTCAACTGAAGATGAATTAGCTGCAGAGCACTTTGTTCTGTCCACACCTGCTTAGATTTCTTTGGATCTGGGAAACACTTGGGGAAAAAAATGCCCAGATTGCTTTTTTAGGCACCTTAAAGTCTATTATGGATAGGGTTTTTCTGCAAGGGAGCAGCTTTAGAGGAAGAATTTGAAAAAGAATTATTGACTGTGAGGATGTGGCACAGGGTGCCCAGAGCAGCTGTGGATCCCTGGCAGTGTCCAAGGCCAGGCTGGATGGGGCTGGAAGCAGCCTGGGACAGTGGAAGGTGGCACTGGATTGTCCCTAAGGTCCCTTCCAACCCAATTAATTCCATGATTCTGTCATATCCATGTTTAAAAGCAGCAGAAGCATTTATTTTGTGCCTGGGGCTCATCTCAAAGCCTCGAGAGCAGGCTCTGCTCCCCCTGCCAGCCTCTTGATTATATCCAAGAATTCCATGTGACAGAATGTGTTTGTGTTGGGAATATTGTCACACTCCAAACTGACACCCTTAATTGGGATCTGCCTTATAGACAAACTTGCTTTGTGATAAATGGCAGCATTTCTTGTGCATGGTTAACTTTTTTTTATTTTTATTCTTCTTCTTTTCCCTCCATCCCCATGAACCAGGAAGATTAATGGGAATTTGCTGTTTTCAGCTGTAGGTTTCTATCCTGGTGGGGATAGCCCCTGTCCACTATCTGTAGGGAAAAAAAAAATATGGGATTGGGGGTTTTGGGTTTATCAAGGCAAGGAAGGAGCCACAGGCCATTGGGAAGAGGAGGAACAATTATCCAGATGCATTGCTGGAGGTGCAGAGAATTAAGTTTTGCTCCTGTTGTTCTATTCCCCTCTTGAACTTGGCTTTATCTTTGTCTTAATCTCCTCCAACCCTTTTTTCTTTGATGCTCAGGAGCTGAGGGGTGGGGGGGATCTCCTCAGGAGATGCTGAAAGGATCCACTTCTGGATTAGGATAAGGTGGTGGAGAAGAATAAAAACCATTTCTGGATTAAGATAAGGTAATGAAGAAGGAAAAAAAAAGCACTTCTGGATTAGGATAAAGTGGTGGAGAAGGAGGAAAAAACACTTCAGGTTTAGGATAAAATGATGGAGAAGGGAAAAAACATTTCTGGATTAGGATAAAATGGTGGAGAAGGGGAAAACACTTCTGGATTAGGATAAGATGGTGGAGAAGCAAAAAAACCCCATTTCTGGGTTAGGATAAGGTGGTGCAGTGTCCCACAGCCATGGTCAGGCTTGCCCAGGGGAGGTGGTGATGGCAGGACTGGTAACAAGCTCTGATTTGGGGCGGTGAGAAAATGGGAAATCTGCTCAGCTTGTCCTTTTCTGCCTTTCCTTGGGATCAGAGAGCCTAGGGAGCAGAAGTGTGGGCTGGCTCTTGGTGCCTTGAAAAGCCAGAATTGGTGTGATGGGGATGAGCCTCATTTTCTATTTAGTCAGAGTGGGGAGTGCAGCTGGGGCTGAGGTTTCTGCTCCAGGGTGGCTGAAGGGATTTTGGGATATTCTGGATAGCTCCAGAGCTCACTGGTCCTGCAGCATCCTCCCTGCTCCTGGGTCAGGTGCACAGGCAGCAGTCCAAGCTGGCCATGCCTGGGATCCTCAAAAGTTTGGACTGGCTGGGAGATGTTCATGAGAAGTCCTTGGAACCCACCCAAAAATTGGTCTTCAATTTACAGAGAGCTTCCAGCTCTAAGGGATGCAGGTAGAGATTTGTTTTCTGCTTTTCCTGTGCCAACAAACCACATCCCAGGATTGTAACCTTGTTAAGAGGGAGGTTCTGGCAGCATTGGGGTCTCTTGGATTTTGGGGGCTGCCTGATGTCCTGGTTTGCAGGACAGGTGTCTGCCAATAAAGGCAGGAGCTTCTCTTTGAAATGGAGAATGCAAACCCCCTCCCTCCAAATTATTATTATAATTTTGAAATTAAGAAGCTCTCAGGCAAAGATATGGGAATTAGGAATAACAGTTCTTGACTAGGAAAATTAAAATAGAAATGCAGTATTACACAGAACAATCCCAACCCTGCCAGAGTCAGAATCCAAGCTGACACCCGTCAGTCAGTCAGGGTGTTGGCACAGTCCCATTCAATGGTGGCTGCATCCTCCTGCAGGGGCAGATGTGGTTCAGCTGGAGCAGTGCTCCTGGAGAAGGTGCAGTTTCCTCTGAAGCTCCAGGGATGATGTGGAAAGGTCTGGCTTTCCTCTGGGATCCAGTGGCAAAGGCTGCTCTGGTGTTCCAAATGTCAGTTTTGATCTGGGTAGGAAAGGCTTGGCTCCTCCCCTGGCTGGAGCATCTCCCAGTGGGATGATGGAATTTTATCAGTCATGCCCTGGGACTCAGTGGCCATGAACAGGAGATATCTCCTGGAGGGAGGATGGGCTGTGGGAAGATAAAGATGATTGCCCAGCTGGTTTAAAGATGGCCCATGAGCAGATAATGTGTGCCAGGAGATCAGGGGCACTGCCCCACCCAGATGGGGACAGAATTCACATTTCTGGCCACATCCTGTATTGTAACCCAAGACACCTGGTCACCCCAGCTGGGCTGTCCCCATCCCATTCCCAGGACTCCCATCCCATCCTGGGAAGGGAAATGCCACTGTGAGAGCTCTGGCTGGGAAGTGTAGGAACTGTGCAGCCTGGGGAGGATTTGTGCTTTTCCTGCCCTGATCCCACCCCACATCAGCCTGTTCTCAGGGATGATTTATTGGAATTATTGTGTCTCTCCCTCTGATAGGGAATCCTTTACCTGCTTCAAAGCTCCTCAGCTGTTTCTTCCCCCAGAGCTCCCTGTTCTGCTCTTCTGGGCTGCTCTGCTTTGTGCCTCCTGAAAAAACTCTTCCAGATGGTTGAAATCACTGCAAATCACCTCTCTTTGGAGCAGAGGTGCAGTTGCTTCATCAAGCACCAAACTTTGGGATAATTTTTTTTTTTGTCTGTCCGTGTTAGCCACAAGTATTCTGTTGGGATAATGACTGGATAATTATTTAACCTCTTTTGAGTTTTGTGGTGCTAATCAACCCTGTCTTCTTTAATCTGGGCTCCAGTGTCGTGACTGGGGCTTGATTTACAGGGAGGAGAGGGGCATAAACTTGTGTTATTGAGCCAAATTTGCTTAACCTCCCTGAAACAGCCTGTGAAGGTTGTGTTGCTCCAGGCCACAGCTGATCCTGTTTTTTTTTTTTTTTGTGCTGCTGGAGATCTGAAAGGCTCTGGATGATCTGATCTCCCTTTGATTTAGGGTTCTTTTTGTTACTGTGAGTGCAGGGAGAAGTTTCTGCCTTACCCAGACAAATCATGGCTTCTGGAAAAGGAATAATAAAACAATTCTCCAGCCTGCACGAGGTCACAAGGGAGGAGACTGAAGAGTGTGGTCAAAGGTGGGGGAAAAAGAAATATTATGGAGATTTTTTGCTTAAAAATCTAACAAAAGGTAACTGTTCTTGTGACACAATGCAGAGCTGCAGGATTTTTGGAGATGCTGAAATGACCTCAGAGGATGAGTGAGCCCTCCTTAAATGGAATCCAGACTTGGGGGGCACCTTAGGCAGCCTCTCCATAGGCTGGGAAGCTGCAAAAGCTCTTTAATGGGTATTTATTGGTAGTTTTTATCCAATCCAGAACCCTGGGCTGCAGCAGATTTATGGATGAGTGGGAAGAGCTGGTTTTAGGCTCTTGAGATGCCCTTTCTCCCCCTCCACAGCCATCACCAGTAACTCCCACTGTGTTCAAAGGCTGGCAGCAACACTGCTGCAGGCTTCTGCTTTCTCTGTGGAACCAAAACCTTAATGGGATGTTTGTTTGGGAATTGTGGCCAGGAACACTCACCCTGGGTGGATGTTGCAAGGAGAGGGGCTGAGCCTTTGGCTGTCTGCATCCTGCTCCTCATGCTTCTCACAGGGCTTGCTCAACTCTTCCCTCACAGTTTCTGTTTCTTGTGGGTGATCACAGAGGAAATGTGCCAGGTGAGCCTTTTAGTCTTTCAGGAAGTCAGATAATGACCTTGAATCCAGCCAGGATGGTGCTGTCAGCACCTCAGGGTGTTTGGTGTGATGGGGACACTGCCACTCAATGATTTCAACCTTTTTAATGAGTGAGGCTGGGGCAGCCTGGTGTCCCAGCCCAACCAGATCTGGGCAGGGATGAGCTGGATATGGGCTGGAATCAACCACAAATTGGGCCAGACTTTCCTGAGCTGCAGGATGTTCCTTGGGCAAGAAGGGATAAGACTTTCTTATTTTTCTAGATTTTTCTAGAGCTGTCAGATCTCACCTTGCTCAGAATTTAAATAATTGAACTGCAGAATATTCTGAATTGGAAGGGGCCCACAAGGATCATCAAAGTCCAACTCCTGGCCCAAGAATCCCACCCTGTGCCTGAGAGCCTTGTCCAAAACTTCTGGAACTCTCTCAGGTTGTGCCTGAATTGGTTTTGGTATTGGGACAGAATTCTCTTCTCCTTCCTCCTGCTGGGGAAAAGAAACCAGGGATGTGATGTCTGGGCAGAGCTGCTTGTGGGGAAATCCCACAAAGCTGGGTCACAAACTCAGCTCAAAGCCTCAGTGAGGATTTCTTGCTCATTGATCAGTGTGGGCCAGGGTGGAACATCCCAGGATGGAACATCCCCATCCCAATCTGCTCTGAATGCCTCAGCCCAGGGAGGTGAGAGGAGCCCTGGGGGGATTTGCATCACTCACCCAATACAACCACAATGAACTTTTGGTACTTGTGGATGTGAGCATGGTTTTAGAGTGCAGGGAACGTTCTGACTGTGAGAGTTCAGGTGCAGCAAGCATGAGAACAGCCAGACTGAGCTGGAGGGGAGTCCTGGAGCCAGGAGGTGGCAATGAACTGCTGTGGTGTTTCAGTCTGTAATCAATAAATACTTGTGATGGCAGGCAAACACTCTGTTAAAAAGCTTTGAGAGTGTTTGCTTTGTGTTTCCAAGATGAAAACAACCATGCCAGGACAGCAGCCTCCCTGATTTTCTCCTTCCAAATGCTGCCTCTGTTTGGTCCCCTGTTCCTGGCAGCAGTTCAGGGGGTGCCTCGGTGTGATGGTGTCTTGGTTTGCAGGACAGGTGTCTGCCAATAAAGGCAGAAGATTCTCTTTGAAATGGAGAATGTAAACCCCCTCCCTCCAAATTATTATAATTTTGAAATTAAGGGGCTCTCAGGCAAAGATATGGGAATTAGGAATAACAGTTCTTTACTAGGAAAATTAAACTAGAAATGCAGTATTACACAGAACAATCCCAAACCCTGCCAGAGTCAGAATCCAAGCTGACACCCGTCAGTCAGTCAGGGTGTTGGCACAGTCCCATTCAATGGTGGCTGCATCCTCCTGCAGGGGCAGATGTGGTTCAGCTGGAGCAGTGCTCCTGGAGAAGGTGCAGTTTCCTCTGAAGGTGCAGGGATGATGTGCAAAGGTCTGGCTTTCCTCTGGAATCCAGTGGCAAAGGCTGCTCTGGTGTTCCAAATGTCAGTTTTGATCTAGGTAGGAAAGGCTTGGCTCCTCCCCTGGCTGGAGCATCTCCCAGTGGGATGATGGAATTTTATCAGTCATGCCCTGGGACTCAGTGGCCATGAACAGGAGATATCTCCTGGAGGGAGGATGGGCTGTGGGAAGATAAAGATGATTGCCCAGCTGGTTTAAAGATGGCCCATGAGCAGATAATGTGTGCCAGGAGATCAGGGTCACTGCCCCACCCAGATGGGGACAGAATTCACATTGCTGGGCACATCCTGTATTGTAACCCAAGTCAGATGGACAGAGAAGGAGCTGAAGGGATGGATTCATGTCCCCCATGAGCTGGAGAGGAGGGGTCCTCAAGCAGCCTGAAGTGATCTGCATGGACAAGGAGATAAAGATGTGAATGCAGCTTCTCACCTAAACATTTTTGTTTTGTTAGGGAATAACCCTGTAGCTGCTGAATGAGGGCTTGGCATGTTTGTGTGTAAGGACAAAAATATCAAAGAGCTCCAGGTCAGGTTGGATGGGACTTGGAGCAACCTGAGATAGTGGGAAGTGTCCCTGCCCATGGCAGGGGTGGAATGGGATGAGCTTTTCCCTTCCAACCCAAATCACAATTCCCTGATACCTGTAGGAGTTTTTGGGAAGGAGGATCAGTGTGTTTGGTCCCTGGGAGGGGATGAAGGTCAGTTTGGGCTGCTCTGGAAAAAGCATCATTGGACCTTTCCTTCCCAAAGCTTAGAGCTGTGAGCAGTGACACTGAACTCCATCACTCAAGGATCCTCCTCTGAACAGCATCATATTGGTGGAATAACATCAACTCTGACCCTAATTTTGGCTGCTTATCTGGTTCCCAGCAAGCTTCAGTGCTCAGAGACAAAATCATCTGAGGCTGCTGCTGTCTTGGGGAAGCACATGCTGCAAACAGAGGAGCTGCTTCTTGCTCTGGAACTAAAATATTTCTGAAATCAAAGTGCTGCCCAGCTTATCAGGGTGTAAACACGTTCTCCTGTGGGAACAGGAATTGCAGGCCAGGCTGAGCTGAGTCTTGCTGCCTTTCCTCATATCAGTCTGCTGGAGTTTCTCAGGCACTGGAGCTCTGCAGAGGGTTTGAAATCCATTATTTTTCTCATCTGTTTTCTTCACGGGGGAGGCAGCAAAGACCTTGGACTACCAAGAATGTTTGGTTTCATTCAGAGCTGCTCTGTGGTGGGTGTTACACCAGAGCAAGGCAATGCACTGCTTTTATTCCCTTTCTCAGAAAACCCCTTCTTTTGTTGGTTCTGGTGCTGAAAGCTCAGAAATTACACTGAGGCTCCTTCCACAAACCCATCCTTGGGGATGTTTCCAACTGGTTGAACTCTTGGGGGTGTGGACCATCCCCCAAAAAAAGGAAGGACAGAATGTTGTGATAAAGGAATTGTGCTCCTGACGTGTTTTATTCTGTCCTGGGGTGTAATCTCTTGCCACATCCTGGGACTTGAGGCTGGGGAAAGGGCAGGGCATGTGGGAGCTCCCCAGAGAAGGAAATGACTCTCAAGTTACTCTCTGCTTTAATTTCAGTCATTTCTACCTATTTTCTCAGCATTTCCAGCCAGGAGCCAGCCTGTCTGTGAGAGAATAGATGAGAAGGTGCCAGCACTGTTGGAGGTGGCTCTTTGAAGTCTGCTCACTCTCTTCAGCCAGGACACCCCAAAATACAGCCTGGGAGGGAAGGACAGGGAGCAGGAGTTGTGAATTCTGCAGAAACAGGAGCTGCAGCCCAGCAGACACCAGCCTGTCCTGGTGGACAGCTCTGAACTGCAGCTCCCAGTGGCAAATCCTGCTTGGGTTTGGTCATTTTGGTGGGTAAAAGTTGTTTCTGCTCACTGGGCTAAGAAGGCAACAACAGCATGAAAAGATATTTTCTATAGTTCTGCAGCCTCAGGTGGAGAATGAGGAATGGGGAATATTGATGGGCTGATTACAAAATAAATACAAAATAAGTACAATATAAATATTATGAAGCCTTGCATCTCTTTGCAGGTAGAGATCTTTCCTGCAGCAAGGAAATAATTTTATATTCTGGCACAGGACTGACAGTGAAACACTGAATTCAGAGATAAGAATCACTTGTTTTTCTTCCAACTCTCCTCTATTAAAAAGGAGTAAAACTCATCAAACCCCCCCCCTTGTTTTTTATATAACAACCTTTGGGGTTTTCTGGTTTGTGCAAGAAGAATGATCTCCTAGGACATGATGACCAGACTGGTGTTTAACTGGTTTAATGTTGGAAAACTTCCCTGCCAGTGAGTCAAAATTACCTTGCACTGGTCCTTTCCTGTTCCTCTGCCTCATGGCAGTAAAACATGGCAAAAACTCATGGTCTACTTGGAATTTTTTCATGGAATGGTTTTCTTTGTAAACTTGCAGGTGATTTCAGGCTTCTTACTTTGGCTATCAAATGCTTACAAGTTTCCCTTTCTGCTTTGTGAAGACTGAGAAGGAAGCTAGAACCCTCCAGATCCCTCTGGGACAGTTTTTCCTGTCCAGAAAGGGTTGCAGAAGGCAGATCTCATCTCTCAGCTGGACTGGATGGTCACTGTGGGATGGAAATTCTCTACCTCAGAATGGCTTGTCCAGCTGGTTATTCTTTCTTCCCTCTCATAGAAAAGGGAGGTGTTAGGCTGGAGGGAAAAAACTCTGTTTTCAGACTCCTTCCTCTGCCACTGTTCAGTGAGAGTCACTAAATCCCTGCTGGCATCAACAGTCTGCAAAAATATTATTATAAAGATACTGAGCTGCTTCCTCAAGTCAGTGAGGGCTTTATTTATCCCCTTCTGCAGGTGGTGGGAATGCTGCTGATGCAAATTAATTTGAAGAACATGTGCTGGGCTATTAGCATGAAAAGAGCTCAGTTTTGGTAAATGTGGCAGTGGGGAGAGTAACTCAGTCCCACGGTTGGGTTGTGCTGTTGCATTGGTGTTCTTTAGTTTCATTTCAGAGTAAAAAATTCCTCTAAGTTGCTGTTGGTTTGAAGGGAGGGCTCTCAGACCTGAGACTCTGGGTCTGTGGGGGCTCTTGGTGAACCCTTGGAGGTTGTGGGGAATCCTCCTGCTCCACAAGCATTGCTCCCACCCAACCCTTTGGTACCTGTGCTTGACACATCCCTTGAAATGCCTCCTGTGCCCCCAAATATCCCATCCTGGTGCAGGGATCTTGAGGTGTGCAGCTGTAGTGGCTTCACTGGGGTGCTCTGTGCATCCCTGTCCCATTGCTGGGGGGAGGAGAAAGAACCAGGAGGTTTTTCCTGCAGCCCAACTTGAGTTCCACGAGCACAATGAGTTCTAAATCCACTCTAGCAGGGAGGAAAACCCTGTTGGGCTTTGAAGCTGCTTGTGGAACTTGAGGGGCATTTTTTTTTCTTTCTTTTTTTTTGTGTGTGTGTGTGCTCTTTGACATTGCTGCTAGCAATTGTATGTGCTCAGTGAGATGAAAGTCACCGTGCCCAAGTGTGAAGAATCTTCACAACCACATCCCAGAACCCAATCTATTTTTGTGTTAAAAGTGGGAGTTTTAGCTTGTCTGGAAGTTGTTCCAGTTGCTCACAACTTCTCTGTGCTGCAAGTCCTCATGAACCTGCTGCTGAGTCAGTTAAAATCTGCTTTTTTTTTTTGCCTGGAAAATGGTCTTCATTAGGCTTGTTTTTGTTTCTGCTGCTTCCCCTGTGTTTTTGCCTGGTGTGAAGCTGCACTGCTCCTCTTCCTCCCCATGAAGGTTCCAGGTAAACATTTATGCCTGTGGATATGTGTGATTTAACTGGATTAATTAGTCAAGGGGCTCTGCAGAGCTGGGATTTGAGGTTGTTCCTCATTACATCTTGAGAAGCTGCTGATTGTCCCTGGTTTTTATCTGCTGCTTTCTGTTGTGTAATTCTTCACTGCACTGTTACATGACATCATCTGGATCTGCTGCTCTGGGCATCAGAACATGTTCAGCTGAGTCTTGGGCAGGGAGGAGAATTTATTACTAAATCCATTAGAGTTCTGAAAATAAATAAACACCATGCTGAATTCCTTATCACCAGCACGTTGCCTCCAGCAGCAGTGAAAATATTCACATTGAGTCGGGGCTGGGGTTGCCAGTGCCTGGAGTGACTGAGGGTTTTTTCCTTCAAATTGTGCTCTTGCACAAAAAAAAAAAAAAAAAAAAAAAAAAGAAAGGTTGGCAAGTGTGTTCTCTACTGGAATCAACAATCTCTTAATGCTCTGAGGCTAAACCAAGGCTGAAGTCAGCTATTCAGCTGTGGCTCTGTGCAACTCCATTGTGTTTATCTCTGGCCCAGACGTTCTCATTAGGCAGCAGGACTCTTTGTGTGGCTGGAACATGGTTTTAAGGGTAGGATTTTCCCAAGATTTTACCCACAAAGAAACCACAGCAGTGGAAAACCATCTTCAGCTGAATGTCCTCTCTTCTTCAGTGGCATGGCTGAGGCTCAACAATCCCACTGTGCTGGAGAGGAGGGGTAGCTCTGGTCTCTGCTCTGGGACAGGGACAGCACCAGGGAATGGCTGGAGCTGGGTCAGGGGAGGTTTAGGTTGGAAATCAGGGAAAAGTTCCTCATCCAGAGGTGCTGGCACTGCCCAGGCTCCCAGGGAATGGGCACAGTCCCACAGAGCTCCAGGAGGGTTTGGGCAGCACTGCCAGGGATGCTCAGGGTGGGATTGTTGGGGTGTCTGTGCAGGGACAGGGGTTGGATCAATGATCCTGGTGGGTCCTTTCCAGCTCAGGATTTTCCATATCCCACCTTGTGTTTGCAAGGCTGTGTTGGGTCTCTGGCAGCAGGGAGATGCAGCCTGGGCTCTCCTGCAGGGTCCCTGTGTGTGACAGCCCCTGTGTGACACAGACCCTGAGTCCTGCTGTTAACCAGCCATGAAGAGGGGATGTGCTCTGACAAGGTCCATGGAGAGATCTCTGATTGCTCCAGGAGGGAAATCTGACAGCCAGGTACTGAAGGGCCAGAGCAGAGCTTCAGCTGCTGCTTGGGAGATGGATTTCAATCCCACACTCCCCAGGAAATAACTTTTTCCTTTATACCAAAATTAACCACAATCATTGTTTCAAATTCTGCCCTGGGATGGATTGGCTGTGCTCAGGAGCCTGAGGACAGACTGTGGCTGCAGGAGGAACCGAGTCCATGTGCTGCTGCTCCTCTCTCCCCCAACAGCAGGAGGATGTGGAGGGGCTGGAGAGTCCAGAGGAGTCCAGGAGATGCTCCAAGGGCTGGAGCCAGGCTGGGAGAGCTGGGGGTGCTCACCTGGAGAGGAGAAGCTCCAGGGAGAGCTCAGAGACCTTCCAGAGCCTAAAGGGGCTTCAGGAGAGCTGGAGAGGGACTGGGGACAAGGGATGGAGGGACAGGACACAGGGAATGGCTCCCACTGCCAGGGCAGGGATGGATGGGAAACTGGGAGAAAATAGTTCCCTGTGAGGGTGGGTAGCCCTGGCACAGGGTACTCAGAGCAGCTGTGGCTGCCCCTGGATCCCTGGAAATGTCCAAGGCCAGGCTGGATGGGGCTTGGAGCACCCTGGGATAGTGGGAGGTGTCCCTGCCCATGGCAGGGGGTGGCACTGGATGATTTTTAAGGTCCTTTCCAACCCAAACCATTCCATGATCCTCTCCAAGCTGCAGTTCCACCCTGTGTCTCCTGCCCAGGTGATAGTTGGGTGGGAGCTGCTCCCTTTTCATCCCCTTTAACCCCTCCTGGAGGTGGGAGATCCTTACAGAGACATGAATCCTGTTTTGGGGCACGAGAAGGGCTGTGCTCAGGGCAGAGCTGGGCAGTGACCACAGTGCTGATGTCTGAGCCCTGGGTCCTGCTCTCACCTCCCCATTCCAGCAGGAGTTGGCTGCAGCTCTGCCCTAATGAGATCTGCATGTTGGCATGGCTCTGGCCAGGCAGTTTCTGCCTCCAGCTCTGGCACAGCCTGCTGGAGACTGGCTGCCTTCCCCAGCTCCTGCCACTGCCAGGAGGAAATCACCATCTGGGTGCAATCTGCAGCTCCAGCAGCCTGACCTTCCCAGCAGCTCTGGGTTGAGCACCAGCTCTGGCCCTCACTGGGCTCCTTTCCTTCCTAGGGAAAAGGATTGCACAGGGAGGAGACAAAGGAGTGGGTGTTTGTGCACATTTTAATCAGATATAGCTGATTTCTTCTTTGGTGGGAGATGATTCTCACCTTCTGGCTGGGAGCACGAGCAAGGAGCAGCAGAATATTGACTTTACCTTAAAGCTTCACATTTCTGGGTCTGCTCCTGCTAAACTCTCCTAATGCCCCTTGTGCTAAAAGCACTGTTGTGCCTTTTCCTGCAGTTGTTTTGTGAATTTCATGCTCTTCTCTCTCTTATTTGGATGACTTTCTCAGGTAGGGGCAACCTTAAAATATTTGACTCTTAAAGGAGGCTCTGCTCCCTTTCACCTGGGGGAGCTGATGCTGTTCAGTCTAATATTTATTTGTGCCTTTGTGCACCAAAAAGAAGATGGCAGTGGCTAAACTCACCTCAGAGTCTCAAAACCAGCTCAAACTGGCTCCTTAGCCTCTAAATTTAATTTCTTTGATTCCTGAAAGCAAACCTGATGCCTCAAACCAGCCTCATGGCAGCCTGAAATGGGATCCCCAGAGCTGCTCCTGAGGGATTGAGCTCCAGGGATGAAGCCAGAGAGCCCTGAAGGAAACAGTGGTGGGATAAACACTTAAAACCCATCCCAAATGACAAGGACTCCAAGGCAGGAGTTACCTGGGAGTTCCCAGCAGGTCGCTGCTCCCTCTGCTGTGCTTTTTGTTTGTCCTGCAGGTGATGGCATGAACAGGATGTGCAGCAGGAGCTGGGAAGAGAACTCAGCTTTCCCTTGAGTTCAGTCAAAGCAGCAGGAGGTGGGGTGGGATTGAAGGAGATCATGATGTAAACAGAATAAAACAACCCAGGATTCAGGTATGGTGGTACTTAAATTTTTTATTTGGGTCCCCTAAGCAACTGCTTTGCTTTTGTTTCAAGTCTTGGCTGTGTCACGGCTTGGGAATCCCAGAGCTGCTTCACGAGGATGGGATAAGGGTTTCTCTGCAATGCTTGGGTCCACCTAGTGTTACTTTCTGTGTCCAGGCTCTTGCAGCCTCCAATGTGAGGCCACCAAAAAGAAAATAAATTAAAAAAAAAAAAAAAAAAAAAAAAAAAAAAAAAAAAAAAAAATCAATCAAGAGTCTTGGAAAAGCATCCTGCTAAAAAGCAAATACACCTGGCATCTGTCCCTGGCTTGGAGGGAGCCCAAGAATCTTCTGCTGGGATGCTCAGCTGATCCTGCTGGACCAGGCAAGCAGGTCCTGTAGGATCTGGTTGTGAAGCAAAAATCCACTTCCAGCTGGTTTCCAGCCTCAAACCAGCCTGGCTACAAAGAGCTGCTTAATGCCAACCAGTCAGTCAGTGAGAAAGGAAAATGAACTTCTGCCTGGGAGGGAGGCTGGCTTTGTGCATAAAGTTAAGAACCTGCTGGAGGGGAATGTTGGATGAGGCTGATGGGCTTGGGGAAGGGTGGGACTCCTGCTCCTTGCATCCAGCTGCCCCTGGGTGACTGTGCTTGGCTGTGGCAGTGGGGAGTGTCTGCAGAGATCAGGTCTGGAGACGCTGGGACACAGCAGGCAGACACTGGGGTATCTGATGTCCCCTCTGGTGCCTGGCATCCTGTCAGATAAGTGATACCCTCCAGAAAATGCTGCTGCTGGTGGGGGCTAAGATTTCCAGCATGGGACAGGCACTGCTGTAATGATAATTTATCATCATGGGGAATAGGGTTTGGTGCATTAAAAGGGAGTTAATATGGGGCCAAGTTTTCTACCATGAACTGAGAGGCTGCAGGATGTAGGACTGGAAGGGATTCAAAACTCCTGGCCCTGTGAAGTTGTCCCTCCATGCTCTTGTATATTCCACAGTCCTTCCTGGCTGTCCTCTTCCAGGAGGAGCTGGCAGGGGGGACACTGGGGTCCCACCCACCTGGTGCAGCTCAGCATGTGCACAGAATTAAATGTTGTATTCAACATGTACAGTTTAAGCTGTTCAAACAAGGATTCACTTCTACAATAAATGCATCTTCCAAGACAACATAACTGGATTAAAACCAAATCCCCCCCACTTTTTTCTTGTTTTGGCTGGGATATAGTTGATTTTTATTTCCTCAGGAGCTGGTGTTTTGGATTTAGTGTGAGAATAATGTTGGAGTAATAGCTTTAACCTTCAACTTTTAACAGGGAGTTTCCCACCTCAGTTAAAATGATGTCAAATGCTTTCCTGGGTGGTTGGGTTTTTTCCCCCTGGATGTGGTTTGTTGATTTTGGGAAAGGTTGACTCAGGATATGCTGCCTCTATACCAAGATTTGTACCATCCAAAAAAAAAAAAAAAAAAAAAATCTGATTTCTTTAAACCTTTTTCAGTCCTCATTTCCAAATATCCAAATTTTGTGGCTGTCCTTGGATCCCTGGAAGTGCCCAAGGCCCCAGGCTGGATTGGAGCAAGCTGGGATGGTGGAAGGTGTCCCTGTCTGTGTCAGATGGGCTGGCACTGGTGGTACTACAGCAATTTGGGAATTCTGGAATGGTTTCCATTTCCAAACCATTCCAGGGTTCCCAAATTGCTGTAGCTGGATCAGCTGAGACCCTTCTGGAGGAAAGAAGAATCAGGAAATTGAGAAACAAACCAATCCCAGTCCAAACTTTATGGTGTAAGAACTTAAATGTATCTATTTTTTTTCCTAAAGCAAAGGCTGCAGGTTGTTTTTTTTCTGCACTTGCTTTTCAAACTTTCTTTACAAAAATAAAGAACCTCAAGCTCGCTTTGCTGTGCCCCAGGGATTTATTTTGACCCCCAGCTGGTTGGTTTTGACTCAAAAGTGCCTGTGCTGGGTTATTTCAGAGGAATTTTGAAGTGGCAAAGCAAACCAGTCTCGGATGATGGTGTCCATGGATGATGGGGAAATCAAGATTTGTCAGTGCTGTGCTTTCCCCCTGCTCTGAATTTATGAACATCATCTCCCCTGCTAATGCTTCCAGCAGCCTGCACCCCTGGAAAAGTGAATACAGATTTAATTTTTCATTGAAAGCAAAACCTCGATCCAGAGCCTGTTGAGCTGGAGCAAGGCAGGATGGTTTTAACCAGAAGGATATGTGTCTATATAGATAAGAATCAGTATTAGGTAGAATTTTTCAATAAGAAAGAGGGTGGGGAGGGCCTGACACCTTGCATTTAAGGATTTCTTTAAACCCTCTTCACCCCGGGTTCCGGGGACCCCTGAGGTGTCCCGGGCGGTCGGACTGGCGCGGAGCCAGCGGCGATGGTGGAAGCTGTCCCGCCATGGCAGCGGGTGGCTCTGGTGAGGCCCCTTCCCACACAAAATATCCTAAAAACCCCCGAGGAGGGCTGTGCGGGACAGATGTGCCTTTGCCGTGTCGCTGTCCCCGCGGTCGGGCTTTAGGACCCGGCTGTGACACCGCCTGTCCCTTCCCCTCCCAGCCGCGCTCCTCGCTCGGGACTTTCTCCACCTTTTTTTATTTTTTTTTTTTTTTTTCAATTATCATTATTTCTTTCAAATCGGCGCGCGCGGTGGGGGGGTTGAAAACCTAATCGCGTCTCTCTCTTTTATTTTTTTCTAATTATTTATTTATTTTCGGCGGGGGGAAATAAATAAAGAACCCCCCCCTCCCCTCACGGCCGCCTCACGAAGGCGCGGCAGCGATGGTGCGGACGGGGTGAGCGGCGCGGCCATGGCAGCCCGGCGGCTCTTCCACCTCCAGCCCTGCGGTGAGGGACCCCGGGCCCTTTGGGGGGGCTCAGAGGGGCTTTTTGGGGTTCAGCAGGGACAGGGCTGTCCCCTTGTCACCCCGCTTGCCGCCCCGGCTTGTGCTTGTTGCATCGGCGCGGGGGTCGCGGCGCGATGCGGGACGGGGATGCGTGTCCTGATTTTCCCTCTTGGAGGATCGGGGGAAAAAATCGCTTTGCATCGCTGCTAGAGGTTTTATTTATTTTTTTATTTTTATTACACACAACCCCCAAAGTTGAGCTGCTTGGGCAGAGCGGGATGTTCCAGCTCTGGGGATGAGGGGGGAAAAAGGAGCGATGGGAATTTGGGGTAGCTTTTTTTGGGATGTTTTATTTTACTTTGAGACTTGTTTGCAGCCGGTGTGGTGCTGAGCTCCGCTCTGCTGCTTGCGGATGAGGTTGCCTGACTTCGCGTTGGTGTAAAAACCGCAATAAAAACGAGGGGAGAGGAAAAAAAAAAAAAAAAAAAGAAAAGTAGAAAAAGTGAAACTTTAACGTGAAGACTTGGGGGGTTGTGCACGCTGGGAAAGACCCCCCGGCAAGGAGTTTGTTTGAAATGCGGGGGGAGGAGGGGTCTGAACACCTTCGGGAATTGGTGTTTTCATCTCGGGTGAGCTTTTAAAGTTACTTAGCGCGGTGTGTGCTGGCAGAGGAAGCGCTTCCTTCGGCGGCATGGCCGCGACAGCGCTGGGTGACAGGGACGGGACAGGGACGGGACAGGAATATGGGGACCGGGACAGGGACCGGGATAGGGATATGGGGACGAGGACTGGGATGGGACCGGGACAGGGACGGGGGTATGGGGACCGTGACAGGGACTGGGAAAGAAAATGGGGACAGGGACCCGGACAGGGATATGGGGACACGGACCAGGACAGGGACAGGGACCGGGACAGGGATATTGGGACACGGACCAGGACAGGGACCGGGACAGGGACAGGCACTGGGACAGGGATATGGGGACGCGGACCGGGACCAGGACAGGGACCGGGACAGGGACTGGGACAGGGATATGGAGACGCGGACCGAGACCAGGACAGGGACCGGGCAGGGACACGGACCGGGAATGGGGACAGAGACCAGGACAGTGACAGGGACCGGGACAGGGACTGGGACAGGGATATGGGGACACGGACCGGACGGGGACATGGACCGGGAATGGGGACAGGGACCAGGACAGTGACAGGGACCGGACAGGGACCGGGGCTCAGCTCTTTGTGCTGGACCACAAGTGACTGTAGGTGGCACAGCAGCTTTGTCACCCGTGCTGTCCCCGGGATCAGTGCTCGGGAAGGGTTCGTGCCTCCGGAGCTTTCCCCGCTGCGGTTTAATGGGAAAAGTTTGTATTTAGAGCTGATGTTCTGCCTTAGAGCTTTGCTCTGCTGCTCTTTTCGTGTCCCGTGCTGTTGTTCTGGTGCCTGCAGGAATAAAAAATCATGGAATGATTTGGGTTGGAAAGACCTTTAAGATCATTTAATTCATTTAATTCCACCCCTGCCAACGGGCAGGGACACCTTCCACTGTCCCAGGTCAATCCAAGCCCTGTCCAGCCTGGCCTTGGACATTTCCAGGGATCCAGGGACAGCCACAGCTGCTCTGTGAGGATTTGCACGTGGAGGATCCACAGGGAATTTCCCCTTTCCCCATAGCTGTCCCAGCGTTTGCAGGATTTCTCCTGGATTGTCTCTGGGTGTGAGCACAGCCTTGTCCCTCCTCTGCCAAATTCCTGCCCCACGGGATAAACCACTTGACTTTGAGTAAATCCAGCTGTGCCTCACCTGGGTTACTTGTTGGGTTTGTGGCTGCTTTTTGGGTTTTTTTTGGGGCAACACTCTGAGTCCTGTCTGCACAGCAACCTCAGTCATTGCTACTCCTGCCACTTCCCAGCTATAATCAGGATTTGTTGGCTAATCCATCTCAGCCAGAGCCCTCCAGTTTTGAAATATCTGTGGCTTTTGTACAGTTGGTGCTCCGTAAGAATGATGGACCGCAGAGGAAGTTCCCCTCCGGCTCTCCTGTTGTTCCTTGGCACTTTGAATGCTTCAGCTTGTTTAAATAAATGCAGATAAAAAGAAAGGGTTGGGGTTTTAACTGGAGCCCTTGCTTGACCCACCCAGTGGCATAAGATATCTGTGTGTAAGCTCAGAGTGGCTTGACTTCTAGTAAAGCTGTAGTAAATCATTGGAGGCTGTAAACATTTATTAAAACAAGCTTTATTTTTGTGTTGAGTCAGTGTGAAAACAAAGATGTCTTGGGTTTCAAAGGGAAAGGATCCGCAAGGGAAGCTTTCTGCTTTGGCTTAAAGGAAAGTGTCAGTGAGAAGTTGGATATTTCAGCAGAAGGGAGCTGAGGTAAGAGTTAGGGTCAGATTTTTGCTTCAGAGTTGGAATTTAATCCAGAATTATCAGACTTAGCCTGGTGCTGTTCAATTTGCCTGTTTGTTTGTTTGGTTTGGTCTTTCTTGCAGGAGGCAGCTGAGGTACGAGTTAGGCTTAGGGTCAGGCTTTAATTGGATTTTAGTCTGGAATTACCCAGCTTAGCCCTGGTGCTGTTTTATTTGCCTGTATAAGACTAAAAGCTCCAATTCTGTCCTGGCAGAGCTGCACTGATGCCCTGTATAGGTACTTTATGCTTAAGGACAGGTGTTAAATTACATTATGTGGGGAAAGCCGCTTGTTTGGAGTTTTTTAGTGATTCTAATACAGTGCTAATACAGCTGGGAACCCTGTGGAATCCCAGAACCTTTCTGTTGCAGCAGGCTGGGTGGCACTTGAGTTATCTCCTCCTAACATGAACCCACTTCTGGAGAAGTCCTGGTTCCTTCTGTAGGATTGCCCTGGGACACTTGAATAACTCATCACCATCATCATCATCGTGGAGCTGTTACCTACCCTCTAAATATGCAAATCCTTGCCAAGACACCCAGCACAGGTTAGATCCCAGCTACCTTTGCTATTACCATACAAGCTGGGTGGGGAGGCTGTTGGGAAGGATGCAGAGTGGTTAAAAACTGGGAATGTTGAGGCAATTCCTCAAAGTTCATCCTTGCTGGAGTCTGAGCAGCATTGTGTGATTGTGAGGTTTGCAGAGCAGCTCCTTCAGGAGTTTGTGCTGGGACCTGGCAATGCTGAAAATCTTGTTTTATTCTTTTTTGTTTTTTTTTTCTCATTTTTAGTGGAAATACAACTTCCTAAGTGTGATCTGTGCTGAGCTGCCCACAGAGGCTCTGTGCAGAGCACGGTGACACGCTGGCCCAGAGCTCAGCTCTGCAGGCTCCTGCATCTATCAGTGCTGGCTGTGATATCAAAGGGCTCTGCTGTCACTCATAACTCCATGGCTTCTTCTACCCCCTCTTTCTAAATTCATCCCTGGCTCTGACTCCCAATTAAAACCAGCAGGACTGAGGGTTTCACTCTACCTCTGCTGCTGAAGGAGGTTCTGTTGCTCTGATGAGCCAGTGGGGCTGTGATTTGGGAGCAGAGGTAAGAGTAGTGTCAGCACTCAGAAATTTGCCGATAAAATGTGAGAACATGGGGAGAAAAACATGAAAACCAAGGCAGTGGAGTGGGTGACACTTTATGCTGGTGTTGGGTGAGGACTTTCCTTCCCCACGTGTCCTTTGGGGTTCCCCAGTTAGCAGGACCTGATGGAAGAGGCAGGAGCAGGGCTGGTGGGGCTGTGCCGTGATGGGATGGATGCCAGCAGTGCTGGTGGGGGCTGTGCTGGGGAAAACCAAGATTTGAAGCTGAAGGAGAGATCTCAGCTGCTCCGTGCTCAGAGCTGGGCAGCCTTTGTCTCCAGGTGTTGAGGTGGGGTGAGTTGTTGCTGGTGTTACCCGCTGAGAGGGGCTCAGGAGTGGAAATGAGGAGGACAGGGCAATTTGGGAGGAGGATGATGTCGCCTTCCTCCCCTCCTGGTGTTGGTGCACCCTGCAGTGGCCACCTGGGCTCCCCCCTGGGGACAAGCCACCCCGCGGGACTCAGTGGGAGGCACCAGGTTTATTCTCCTTTTCCTCTGCCTGCTGCCGTCTCCTTTAGCAGGAGTTCCAGCCTCTTCCCTTTGCTCCGAGCCTAATTGCGTCCCCAGGGTTTAACACGCGTGTGTTTGTTTTATTCAACGTGTTGGCTGTTCCCACCGGAACACGCTGATTTTTCTTTTTTTTTTTTTTTTTTTTTTTTTTTAGTGATTGGGCTATTTTTTTTTTTTTTTTTTTTTTTTTGCTTATTGTGCACAACAAGATATTCGTTGCGGGAGGAGGTGGGGGGGGGGGGAGGAGGAACTGTAGTAATGCCAATACTTCTTGAATATTATAAACCTGGCTTATCAGCCCGACGCAGAGCTGGAATTTGTCTCTTCCTGTGCTGCATCTCTGCTTTCTGAGAGGGGCGTTTAAATACAGGCTGGAGACGCTGCCTTGCCAGTGTGCTCTGCTGGGCTCTGACAGCAGCAGCGGGGCTGCTCCAGCGTCTTTGGGGCTCCTTTTTTTCTTTTGCACTAAATCCTTGGGGAAAAAAGGAACTTTCCTGGGAGAAGGCTCTGAGACTGCATGTCCCGAGAGTTGGCGCTGCAGGAGGCGAAGGCAGACGCGGTTTGCTTCGTACCTGGCTCTCCTCTCTTCTCGGTGCTGATGGAGCCGGCGTCCTTCTGCTACCCCCAGCTCACCTTCCTGCGCTCGCCCTACGGCCAGTTCGGGGCCAGCGCTGCCTCTAACCAGGATTTGGCCCCGTGGCCGCAGCGTTTGGTGCCCCAGAGGTGGAGCAGGCCGGTGGATGGTGAGCAGGGTTGGGATGGGGCAGCAGAGGGGTTTGGGGAGGTTTTGGAGCGCTGCTGGGGTTTTGGTGTGGTTGTGGGATGCTCTCCTGGTCCCACAGCATCTCCATCGAGGAGCTCTGGTGCCTGCTGCACCCAGGGAAAGCTGATAAACAGCCTCAGCGTGGAAAAAAAATTAAAAATAGAAACTGATCTGAGGCAGTCTTTTGTTTCCTGAGCTTGTTCACTTGCTGAAATGAATCCGGCACCGCGTGAAACCTGAAATACCTGCTGGAGGCTGAGCGGGCTCAGTTCACCTCTGGGGTTGTGATGCTGTCAGGTGTCCTCTAAACTGTTGGTGAAAGTATCAGGTGTGGGGATAGAGGAAGGTTTGAAGATGTTCTGATGCAGGTTTGTCTCACTGTGAGGAATTACCTCAAAAATTCCAGCTTGGTTCAAATCTTGCTTTAATGGTGAATCCTACTGGTTTAGGAACTGAGCTCTGTTAGGATGGCAGTCTCAACTTCTTACAAAACTTTTTTTGGGGGAAGATGTCTGGCTCGGTGAGGTGTTGTCCTGATTTCTCTTTAAAGGTGGAGCAAGGAGTGGGACTGGAGACCTCCAGGGGTCTCAAACACTTCCCGAGCCATGCTCTACCTCCTTAGCATCTTATTGCCAGTCTGTGATGTGCTTTACCTGGAAAAGCTCGTCAGGTGGCATGGCAAGAAAAAAAAAAATTAAAAAAAAAAAAATGGAGGAGACTGGCTGAGCAGTCTCGGCAGAGAAAACGCGTGGGAGGTGTTTAAAAACACGAATTGCCTGTGGCTCTGTGCAGTGGAAACCAGCCTGTGGCAGGGCCTGGGCATGGGGGACTGTGGCTCCCTCTGCTAAGGGGATGCCCCTGCCCCAGCTGGCTGCTGCCTCCCCTTGCCTTGCTCTGGGAAGTGTTTGCTGCCTCCTGCTAAATATCATCACTGGGGATTTTTTTGCTGAAATCTCAGCGATTGTCAGAGTTTCTGTAGTAGGGGAGTGAACCCAGCCTTGCCAGCATTTGGGTAATTTGTTGTTTATTTCTGTCTTGTTCTTTTAGGGTTCTGCCTTTTCTGAGGCTGAGTTGATGGTGCTTTGGGGGCTTTGTTTTTTTGTTTCTTTCCCCCCCCTTTTTTTTTTTTTTTTGTTTTGTTTTGTTTGTTTGGCCAGCTTAGACCATTCCTCTGGGCTTTAAATATCCAGCTGGGGGAGACTTGGCTTATTGTGCTGAAAATGTGAAATTGTAAGGAAAGTGAAGCAGTGTAGAATAGGCTGGGGCAGGAGGAGGGGATGTGGCATCTTCCCTCTGAAGCTTTTTAGGCGCCTCGTGGTCCAGCACTGGGCACACAGGCTGGGATTTAAGTCCCCTCGGATGAGGTGAGGTCTTTCAGCTCTAAATTCTGCAACTTGCTGCTGGAGCACAGACTTGCTGCCCTGTTTCTCATTCCACTGCATGCATGCATTAACCCTTGCAGTGCTGCTGCTGTGCAGCTGAGCTGGATGAAGCACCAGAGCCCGGCAGACACGGCAGCTGTATCTTTAAGGAATTTGCTCTATCTCCCTCTCAGCAGCAGGTTTTTCCCCCCTCCTCGTTTTTTTTTTTTTCATCCTCAGGCTTTCCCTGTACTTCTCTCTGTAAGGTACAGCATCTTCTCACTTCAGCTCTGCCTGGCAGAGAGCTTTTTTTCTTTTTTAAGGAGGCACAGGAGCTTTCTCCATCCTTCATCCAGCAAAACTCTCCAGCTCCGGAGCGCTGGGTCACTTTAACTCCTCAATTTTTTTGCTCTTGGAGGCAAGCAGCTCTGAGAGGCGCTGGGCTCTGGGTGGCTGGAGGAGGAGACAGCCCAAAGCCTTGGCTGGGCAGTGTGGCATGTGCAGAGGTGCTGCCCAGGTGTGGGGTTGGCAGGGCTGGGCTGGACGTGTCCGTCTGGGAGCTAATGGGTCGCGCTCTCACTCCACCCATCCGCCGCTCGCCAATTGGAAGTGAGGGACAAAGATGCTCTGGATGGATTCACACTGGAGCCAGTGAAAAAGCAGGAGCCAGCTCTGCCCCGGCCACCTGAGCGAGTGGCCTTTGGGGACAGGTGCTGCTGGCTCTGGGAGCAGCCCAGGCATCTCTCTCTTGAAGAAGTAGTGCAGGTAAGTTGTGGTCTTAAAACCTCCCCCCCAGAACTGAAGCACTGCTGTTGCTGGGTGATGCATTTGGTCAGGAAATCTGAAAAAGCAGCTCTGCCAGCTCTTGAATTATTTAATTCACTAAAGTAAGGCAGTGCTTGATGTATTTTCTATGGGCTTTGCTGTGCTTAGTGATGATATCTGTTGCCTGTGCTGGATGTCTCTGTGTTTAAGGATGGAGAATGCCTTTTAAATTCCATTTAAATTAACCAGAGCGCTGGCTGTCGGGGTTTGAATTTAGTTTCAAGGTATGCATGGGGAGATGAGTGCTGAAGAGCTTCTCTGTTCTGGTTTTTCTCTTAATTAATGGCAAAACATCCTCCCAGCCTGTCAGTGAGCTTTACACAGAGCTGTTTCACTTGGGGGAAGTGCAGTGCTGAGTGGAGACAAAATCATGCATGTAGTGTGTGTGAAATGCTCCCTGGTGCTGGAGCTGTGGAAGCCTTGTAGATGAACCAGAAACAACATCCTAATGAATAACATCATCTCCCAGCCTGTCAGTCTGCAGTTATTTCATCACTGGACTGGGGCATTTTAATTTTGGATTGGTGATGGACAGGAAAATGGGATTTGGTGCTGCTGCCTCTCCCCCCACCTGTGTTGTTGTTGTTGTTGTCACTGATGTTGTTTTATGGCTCCTGAACGTGGGGAGCTGCATGGGGTGGTTTGTGCTGTCCTGCTGAAGCTGGTGGGAATGGCAGACCCTGTTTCTGGGGGCTGGATGAGGCTGCAGAGTGCAGCTCTGTGGCCATTTGAGTATCCTTTGGGCTGTTTTTTGTGGCAGAGGGAGGTTTTTTCTTTCTCTGTCTTGATGAGAATCACAGCTGAGAATGTGTGTGGTGATCAGGTGGCTGGGTCCAGTGCTCTGCTTCTGTTTCCAGTACAGACCTTGGGTCTGGGCTAACTTCTGGTTTTCTGTGGGCTAGATCTGTTCCACACAGTGCTTTCTGGGGGCTGCTGGTGGGAAGGGGTGCAGGAGCAACTTTGCTGTAAAATCTTGGCTCAGCCACTGCTGCCTTTTCAGCAGCTGTTTTCATTTCTGGTGGTGATAAGATAGTGGGGAGAAAAAAACTTTCTAGAAATCCACTTTGTTCCAAAACATGACCCTGGTACCCTGAAAGAGGGAGGGATGTTCCAGAGTGAGACTGCTGGTGCTGCAGCATCTCTTCTACAAACCCCCAAGAAAGGCTTATTCCCAGCAGTTTACTCCTCCCTGCTGCTTAATTTTTACAGTATTTACACATTTAAACCCCTGCAGGGAGCAGCTCCCACCCTCTGAACAGCCCCAAGTCAGTGAAATGTTGTCAGACTGTCTCTTAACCATTTTTACATGGTTTACACAGTGCCACTGCAGATAAGTGGCAGGTGGTGGCCTCTGGAAGACCTGCCTGTGCAAAGAAGGCATTTCAGCAGAGAAAAATATCTCAGGGATCTTTTAAAATCCATCCTCAACCCTGAGCAAGAATTGGGGCTGTTAGCAGTATTTCTTTTTCTTTTGGAATAAGAGTGATGAGGCTTCTGATAGAGCCCTGCAAGGGAAAGAGCTGCCTGAGAAGCTGTCAGTAAGAGTTAATGCTTTGTAAATTATTTAAATGTTTCAGGAAAAGTCTACTGAAGAGCCTCAACTGGCCTGATCTTGGGCCTTTGCCAGCTTGTGGGATCTCTGGAGGTATTTGCTGTCTCTCCATGTAGTGCTTAAGCAAGAAACCCTGCAAGTCCTAAATCACTTTTTTACAGGGTCCAACAAAACAAAATCTTTCCCTTTAACCTGTTAAAAAAAAAAAAAAAAAAAAACAAACAAAACAAAAAAAAGGGAGGGGGTGAGGAGAATAGCCAAAATAGTCCAACAACCAAATGCAAAAGTGTTGTTGGTGCCTTGGTGCTGAATTGTCCTGCTCACCTGTGAAATGCAGAGGATGAGGAGTGGGTGTCCTGTTGGGAAAGCAGCTGCAGGGCTCTGGCTGTGCAGGGTGGCTTCCTCTTGCAGCTCACCTCTGGGAGGCAGCCTCGGATATTAATTGTTTGGGTGGGCTAAATTGTGATGAGTCAACCTGGAGAACGTGGTGCTCCTGCTAAATCCAGACAGCTTTTTTTTTGTTGTTGTTTTTTCTTTTTGGGTGGGGGGAGGTCTCTGGGAGCTGTCACTGCTGCACCCAGTGACTCTTTCTCAGCTGGTTTTATTGCAATGGGTGAGCTGGAGGAAGCTGAGGAGGGGAATTGTTCAATGCAGTGAGGAAAAAGGCTTTGAAAACAGGCACGTCTGATCCCTGAGCCTGTGTGTGGGTGTGTGTTTGCCTGGCAGGGAGCAGGCAGGAGGATGCTTCCTGCTTTATCCCTTCAATATGATGCTTTATTTTCCCAGCCAGCCACTGTGAAAATGAATTCTAGGGTTTCATTTACCACATTGACCCATGGCATAACTTAAAAACCTCCCTTCCATCCTCAGAAGAGTATCCAGCTCCTTGCATATAATCCATGATTTGAGCCTCAAAGCCAGAGTTGTGTTTTCTGCCTGGAGCAGGACTGGGATGTCACCCCACTCTGATGGAGGACACTGTTCAGATAGATCCATGGAGCAAAACTTTATTTCCAAGTGACTCAGGATAGCCCTGGAAATGTCAGAGGACTGGTTTGTGTTCTCCAAAAATGACAGAAATGGGACATTTCAAAGGAGTGTGGTTATAGTTTGGAGAATCCAGACCCCTGAGTCCTAAAAACAGGGATGTGGGGGAATGAAACCCCTCTGGGAAGCAAAGAGGTGGTGAAAATCCTATGGGGATAGGGGAATAAGCAACACATCAATGCAATCCTGTGGCAAGAGGAAAATGTTAAACATAAAGGGAGTTTTAAAGAATTATTTAACTGAAACATTCTCTGCTGTAAAGTTTGCTAGAGGACATGTTTATCCATCAGGAGGGTAAAACCTGTGCCCCTGCAGGTCTGAGTCTCTGGCCTGGAGCAATAATTTGCCATCAAATTGGGCTGCTTAAAAGCACTTTCCTCCCCAGTGATGCTCTGAGCAGCACTTCATCTTCCAAAAGTTTGGTGGGGTGAAGAGCTTTGGAGTAGATTTAAATCTTTCTGGGGCATGGCTGTCTCCTAAAATGTTAATTGAGTTGATTTCTTGTAGGTATTTGCATGTTAATCAACCCATTTAGGTAAAATGTTTACTTCCCAGTAAACATCCCTTGTTAAATATCCCTCTTGTTGCCCAGGGATGCCAGCCCTGCTGCCTGTGCTCAATCTCCAGGTGTGCTGTGCTTTTTTCCCTTCAGGGGCTGGGTTTTTCCTCCTGAGGAGGAGGAGGGTGAGCTGAGGAAGGTGAGGGGCAGCAGATGCAGGCAGAGGGGAGCTGCCCTCCCTTGGGTACCAGCTGCACTGTGGGGCTTTGCCCACTCTCTGCTCTTCTCCCGGGGCTGCAGGGAGCTGGTTTTGGGAGGATGTTTTGCCATCTGTGATGGGTGGAACGGGGGGGAGCAGGGTCACAGCTGTGCCTGTGGAGCTGGGTCTCTCCTTGCAGAGCCCTTCCCTGCAGCCCTGGCACTGAGCTGGGAGAGACAGGGGAAGGGAGGGACAGGGATTATCTCCCTCTGGCTCTGCTGGGGATGGATGTATGTCTGCACTGACAAAAGAGAGCCAGGCTGCAAAGCTGTGCCTAAAAAGAGACCTTCAGCTGATCCTGACTGAGCCCTTCAAGAAAAAACTCCCTGGGACTCCCAGTGCAGATTTTCCCCAGTTAATGACTTACAAAAGGTCTTTTGGCCCCTCTTGAATTTTGTCTTTGATGTTTTCCTTTGCCTTTATGGATGCTTTTTGGGGAAAGGTCTGTGTTTCACAGACACCATTTACCAGGCACTTTCCTGGCCAGGTATTACCAAGCATCCCTTACTGATCTTACACTTCTTGAATTGCAGTGATCAGTTTAGAAACCCTGTCTTCTGTGATTTTTCTTCTTTTTTTTTTTTTTTTTTTTTTTTTTTTAATCACACCACTCTAGGCATGGAGGAAAAACAAGTCAAATCTCCTTGAGCTCTTGTCCTGTCTGCCAGTTGTGATTTCCCAGACCAGCAGCACAGGGACATATTCCAATCTCTGTGCCAGCAGGAGTTTTGCTTTCACCAGGCTTTTCCAGCTGAATTAGGTGGAGCTGTGGGAAGGAATCAGCTGCTGAAGGTGTAGATAGAAATGAGAAGTGGCAACTTGAGGCAGAATAGCTTTTTGCTTGCTGCTGCCCATTAATTCTTGCTGACTTGGGTGGTTTGAAATGATTTGCAGGGAATGTCTCCACCAAGAGCCTGTGCTGCTTGGTTCTTCGTGGAAACTCCCACAGTCTCTTGTTTTAAGAGCACAAGAGAGGCTCTGTTGGAGAAAAACTTGAATATTGACATATTTGGAGCTGATCATCTCAGCTGTGATCAGATTTGCTGCCTTTCAAGCTCCTGTCCTATTCTGCTGTGATGCAGTTGTGTTATCAAAGGAGTTTGAGGCTTCCTCATCCTCCTCCAGCTGAGCTCTTGCTGCACACTGAGATTTTTAAACTCCAGTTCAGTCAATGCTCCACATAATTAAAAAACTCCTCCTCTCCTTCAGGTTCCCCCTGAGGTATTATTTCCTGTATGTGTGATTTTTCTCTGATTTTTCTCTTTAAGTCTGGGTTTCTGCTGACTTTGGATGGAGAAGAAGAACAGCACCATTTGTTTATTGGGTATTTAAGCACATAAATTGTCACTCTCCCCTTACTCCAAATTGCAGGAACCTGAATTCAGCTTGCAGATCCCTTGTGCAGGAATCCCTTGTCCTGGAATGTTAATTCATGTTGGGGTGGAGACAGCAGAAAATAAGAATTTAATAAGAGTTTAATATTGAACACTGGGACTGGGGAGCTTTGGGTGGGAGAAGCTGCATCATCTTCCAGCAGGTGAACCCTTGGATGAGACCATAAATTTATCCAAGGTGGATCAGTTTGAGCTTAACTGTAATATTCTTCATTTTGCATTCAGTGCTGGTGGACATTGACTGATAAGCTCCTGGAGTCAGCTGGAAGTGACCAAAACCTTGCTGCAAAGCTCAAGTCCTGCATGTCTTCTGGGAAGTGGATTTCTTTCCAGTTACCCATCCCATTTCTGCCCAGTTATCTGACTGGGCAGTTCAGTATGATGCAATAATTGGTAATTCTTCCTGGGAGGAAATGGGCAAAGTCTGAAGGCTTTTTCAGCACAAACAAGTGATTTTTGTGGTAATTTCTCACTCGCAGTCTGACGTGTTTTGCTTTATCAGCTTTGAGGCAGGACATTACAAGTGCTGATGGGTCTGAGAAATGTCCTCAGAGCTCCAGCAGAAAATGGTGGAAATTGAGGGTGTTGAAGAATCTGTGGCTGCCCCATCCCTGGAAGTGTCAAAGGCCAGGCTGCATGGGGTCGGAGGAACCTGGTCTGGTGGAAAATGTTGGAATATGGGGCTGCAACTAGATAGTCTTTAAGGATCCTTCTGGCCCAAACCATTCTGTGAAATTGGGATAAAAATTGGAGCACACCCTGAGTAAAAGATAATGAAGATACATGATGTTTTCTGATCAGAACTTCTGGGGTAACTAAACTTCCCAGATGTACGAGCTGCCCGTGTTCAGAGACAATCCAAGAGCTGCCAATATTAAAGAGCCTGTAAATAAAAAAGTTCTTCCCCAATACCTCTTTCAAACGGGTGTTATCTCAAAATAAACTCCAGTTAACTATCAAAGCACTAGAATTATTTGAGATTTACCAGAGAGAAATCATAAAAGGCTGTGGCAGTACTTGCAGAAAGCTTTTGCTGTGTTTAACTTCAATATAAGGCTTGTGCTGCAGAGGGCTGTTTACTTGGAAGATGCCAGCACCAGAACATTGTAATTGAGTTACCCAAGTATCCTGAGAATGTGTTTTTATTCATAATCCTCCAGTATTGCAAGGCTCAAGAGAACTTATTGCTAACTTTAAAACAAGAGAGTCAAAATGGGTTATTAGACTGGAGACACAGTGCCCACAGGGATTTAATAACGGGGGATGGCATGGCAGGGCTTTGTTGTTAAAGGTAAAAATGGTAAGAATGTAAGCAATCAGGAAATATATCCATGTCTTGTCTGGTGCTTCCCATGGTGGATCAGCTGTTCCATCCCAGTCCTAAACCCAAGCACCTTAAACAACAGCAGCAAAGTTAAAAGATAAATGTCATGTCTAAGTCTGGTGGAAGGTGTCCCTGCCCATGGCAGTGTTGCACTGGATGGTCCTTTAGCTCCCAGCTCAAACCACTCTGTGATTCTCTGATATTCCTCTGCCTTGGTGGCTCTTGGGGTCTCTGCTGTTGCCTCAGCTCAAAGGGTGGTGGCTTAGCCATGAAATCTTCACCTGTATCCTTGAGTCTAGAAAAAGCAGCTTTGTTTCCTCTTTTGCAGCACTTCAGCTCTTCACCTCTGAGTTCAGCACTCAGCTCAGAAATTTTCCTTTTGAGAAAAGAAAGGATTGGTAACACTGTGTGCCTCTCCAATTTAGTCTCATCTAACACACATCCCTACAGGGAATAAGGTTGGGGTGGCAGTAGGAAGTTATTTTCTGGAGTAAATTAACGTTTAGGAAAGAAGAGCATGGCTTAAATTGTCAAAAGAGGGTTGCACCATGTGCTTTTGGGCAGACAGGGGAAGGTGGCCCCTTGTTCTGCCTTTGGACAGGGAGAGCAGCTGGAGAGTCTGGTTGTCCTTGGAGGTGATGGGTGAGAAAGAGTCTGGAGAGAGGCAGGACCTCTTTAGAGATCCCAGAGGGATGAGCTGTGCTGTGCATCTTTGCTCCTTGGGTAGTGCTTTCCAGCTTTGTCTCTAGAAGTCTTGCTGGAATTTCTTTGCTTTTGCAGCTTTTGAAGGAAAACCTGGGTGAAAGAACAGGCAGCGTGGGCTTGGTGAATCTGAGGGTGTGGAGAGGGGGAACCCCTGAGCCCCTCTGCACTTTGCAGGCTGGAGGAAGATTTATCCTTCATGGAAACACTTCTGCCACTTCAGGCAAACCGTGGAGCATTATCATGCTGATGCCTAATGAATTTGGAGACTTGTATTCCTGCCCAGGCTTCCCTAAGCCCAGCAATTGCATCGATCACCGCCGTGTTTCATAACTGGCCCTTGCTTGAACTCTTTTTAATTTCAGGAGTGGAGGTGAGGTGGGGAGAGGAAATGCAAGGTTGGTGTGTGCGTCAGCTGGAGCAGAGCAGGCTCAGCCTTGCTGTCAGCTCTGCACAGCCCGAGCCCATGGCAGCCAAACCCGGCCCAGGAGCCGAGACCTTGGAGGTGAAATCCCGTAAGCGCCGGGAGAGGGGAGCAGGTGGAGCTGCTGATGTGTTTGTCTTGCTGGCTGCTCCTGAGCCTGCACTTCAGCACCAGCCAGCTGGCCTTGTCCTTAGCTAGCATCCCTCAGCACAAGGAGTGCTTGCTCCTGATGGGGGAATACGGGCAGAAAGGGATTGCAGATAAAGGAGATTAATGAATTGGGCTCCCCCTGAGATGGGTCTGGTTTGTTCTGCTCAGTTCAGAACTTGGGGTTGGTCAAGCTGAAGAAGAGGTGTCATCTATTAGAAGGCACGTTCATTTCAAGGTGTTTCCTCCTAATTTATCCAAAACTGGGACAGAAGGTTCTAGGGTGAACTTACTGTGATGTTTTAGAGCATAAAGGGGGCCTTTCAGAAAGGTGGGGACAGACTTTTTAGAAAAGCTTGTTGGGATAAGACAAGGGGTGATGTTTTTAAACAAAAGGAGATTTAGATTAGACATAAGGAATAATTTTTTTGCAATGATGGTGGTGAAATACTGGATGAGGTTGCTCAGAGATTGGGTGGATGCCCCATCCTAGGAAGTGTTCGGGATCAGGCTGGATGGTGTGCTGAGCAGCCTGATCTAGTTACAGTTATCCTTTCCCATGGCAGGGGAGGTGGAGTAGACCTTTAGAAATCCCTTCCAACACAACCTGAATGAAAAACCAGGTGAATGCTGAATTCTGTAGTGCATCAGAGGTGCAGATGCTGTAGCCCCCAGTTTGCCCTTCCTGCCTCCACTTGTGCTAATCCCTGACCTTTGCTGCTCCCGTGGCTCCCTGCCTGTGTCTGGGCTTGTACAAACACCCATCACCTTTTACCTCCTGGGCACGCCACACGCAGGTTCCTGATGTTAATGTGCCCCTTCCGTGGGGGTGTAGCAGCTTTTCCAAAGGCGCCAACAAGGCTGTTTGGAAGTCTGAATTGGGTTGGTGCTGTGGGACACCATTATGTTGGGAGAAGACAAATTACCAGGGCTGGGTTTTTGCCAGGACATAGTAGGGTGAACGCCTGACTTTTTTTTCTTTCTTTTTTTTTTTCCCCTCTCCAAACGTGCCATTGCATCTTTAATTACAAGGTTAAGACCTCTGTTTTATGACTCATCTGAAAAAACCAGCACCTCCACCATAATTACCTGAGCATGTTGCCGGGGGGACTGTGGCTCATTAGTGACTCAGAGGAACCAGTGGCACCTAATGAAATGGCACTGCCTGCTGTAACACCCCAGCCTTGCCCTTTTCATGCCTGGTCCAAGCAGGGACCAAACCAGTCTCCAGTGATGGTGTGATGCCAACCCAAGTGATGCTGCAGTTGGAAGGAATTTCTGAGGAAGAAACCAACCAATTCCTGATTGTTAGACAGCATCAACCTGCAGCAGAAATAGCTGTGTTCAGTTGAAGGAAAAGCAGAGTGTCTTGTTTGGCCCAGTGAAGGATGAATATGTTGCTTCAGGCTCCCTCAGAAGCCATAAGAGGAGTGAGAAATGGGTAAACCATCCTGGTGGGAATGTGGGTTCCTTGGGTAATCCGCCCGCCGCCGCGTATTTGTTTGTTTCCCTGAAATACGTAAATGCAATCATTGCACAATGAGAGCCTCTGTAAAAACTTTCCTTTGATCATTAACATACTAATCAGTCTGGATGGATCTTCTCCTTCCCTTCCAGGTGGAGGGAAACAATTGACTCGTGTAATGGGTGCCCCTTGGCCACAGTTCGGTGCCGTTTGTTCCTCCAGCCCATTGTTCTGGGATGAACTTTGGAACATTGTGTTTCTCCCTTGGACCAGACACTTGAATTGCCCTCTGGTTTATGTGCTGGCTCTTTTCTTTCTTTTTTTTTTTTTTTAATTTTTCATGGCCATCAGGGTATCCCTTCAGGAACCTGTTGGCACTGGAAGGTCTGAGTGGTGACAAGTGACAGGGCGGGGAGGTGCTGCCGTCAGCGCCGTGACTTTGTCATGTGCACAAAGGCTCCTGAGGGACCTGCAGGAATTGTGAGCCCTCAAAACGTGGCTCAGTGTACAAGGGAATAAAGAGTCTGCAACCTGGGAGCCAAAAGTTATGGGGCAGAGAAAGGGTCTTGGGAAAACAGTGTCATACCTCAAAGGAAAAGCAGGAAGCCTAATCTGTAGAACAATAAGGCAGGCAAAACCTCTTTCCTTGTTGGCCCAAATTCATCCCAGGCTTGCGTAGGTAATGTTTGATTAGCCTAATGAAGTGGGGAAAGACAGAGCAAACCTATTCCTCTTTCTGATTGCTTTTTGGCTGGGAGGAATTGTGTGAAGAGGCAGCATCGAGCCCCAGGTTTCCAAGGGACTGCTTGGGTGACTCTTGCTCAGATATGGAAATCAAGAGCTCTGTTATTCACTGTAAAATGGGCTGTGCACCTGTCCAGGGTGCCCACACAGGCTGAGCTGTCACCTTTTGTCAGTGTTCTGAACAGCCAGGCTGGCTTTGGGCAGGCTTTGATCACACCTGAGAGCAGGTGCTCCTGTGCTCTGTTATCACACCAAGAAATGTTCCATACCCACTTTGCCAGCAGTGAATTGCAGAAGTGACTCGGTACCAGAGTCCCTATTCCCTAATAAATGATGGGGATACATCCCTGCTGCTGCTGTGTTTGTGGCTTTGCTCTTGCTCAGTGTCATTTCCCATTTGTGGCTTCCTCACCAGACCCTGTTGGTGCAGATGGTGTTGGCTGCTGGACCCCAGCTCAGGAAGTGGGCCAAGGAGGGCTGGAGGGTTCTGGGGCTTATCTTCAAGTGCCAAGCGCTGTTTGGGGGATATCCTAATGATTAGGAGCAGCAGGATGGGAAGTGAATTCCCATTTTCATTGAAATAGAGTTGTTTTTTCTAAATTAAGCTGGTTCTTTCTATCTGAGCACAAGGTACAACCTAGGTTTCATTATGGCTTATATTTTCATAAAAACCTTTCAGGTGTTTAGTTTGTATTATTGCTGACATACTTGTTCAGGTTTGGTAAATCCCTGAGTTGATCAGACTTGTCCTGATCTTTTTTGCTCTTTTGTGGTCCCAGCCCAGGATGTCTGAGACTTTTTGTCAAGTACTGCCTGTGGCTTTAAAGGAAAGTTCTGGTAAATACTATAGCATCAATAAGCAAAAAGTTACATTTACCACATACAGGAAAATCTGATGCCTGCAGTATTTTGGGACTGGCTTTGTGCTGTAAAGTGAAGACATTCAGCATTTTGATGATTCTCATGTTTCATTTTTTTTCTGTCTTCTCCAGAGTCTCCACCAGCAGCGATGTCAAGAAATGGATACTTCTTTGAAGAGAGTGGCAAGTATTATTTGACTTTTTTGCATACACATCTTATTGGAGGGAGAGCTGCACTGCAGGGGTAGCTGCAAACCTGATATGGGTGATACAGGATCCATTTAACTGAAGTGTGATGTGAAAACAGTCTGGTGTGGTGGTTGTGTAATCCTGTCCTGGGAGCAGGCTCCGTGTTTTTAAATCCTGTAGATGTTTGAGATAGTCAGGCAGTAAATAATCAACTCCACATTGTCATCAGTGACTGTTCTGGGTGGCTCCTTGTTTTTCAAGTTCTTTGGTGATGTTTTCCTGTCATACAGCCTGGCAGGTGTATCTGCTTGTCTTTTTCTGGAGTGGGAATCGTGCGTGGGTGTTGGATCCCTTTGGAGACATCCTGCCAAAGAGCATCAGGCAAATGTTGGATGGCTCTGGCAGACACATCTTTTACTGCAAAGATTTTTATTTTTCTTTGAAGCGAGATTAAATGGTGGCATTTGAAAACTTGGATCATCTGCCTCAACTTGAATCATCTGCCTGAAAGATGACTGAGATCTTGGAGATACTGTACTGACAAAGGAGCAGTTGAAGTGCAGTAAAGTCCCACCTTCTCTGCTGATTTTGGAGAAACAGAATCATGGACTAATTTTCGTTGAAAAAGACGTTAAAGATAATCTTGTTCCAACCCCCTGCCCTGTGTTTTCCCCCACAACAGCATGTGTGTAGTGAGAGAGCTTCTGGAGAGTTCCAGCCTCTTCAGGAAGAGAGCTTGGGGCTTCCTGCCCTTGGAAGGGCTGGAAATATTCAGGACTTCCAAATGGTGAGAGGAAAAGACTGAAATTCTCTGGTTGTTTAGGCCCTTAGATGCTTGGCTCCTCTTTCTTGTTGCAGGGGTTGACATCTGGAAGGGGAAGCTGAATGTCTGCCAGATGTCAGCTGATCCAGCACCCCTGGTGACAGCACTTCCTTTGCCACTGGCTCTCCCCTTCTCCTGGGGCTGGCTTGAGTTGCAGAAGGGCAGAAAATAATGTCTGACCTCAGGGAGGGTTTCTGAGGGCATGTGGGGTGTGAGGTCTGGGTATCCCAGCTCCTTCCCACCTTGCCTGGGGGCTCTTGGGATGTGCTTGGTGCTTTCCTGAGGATTGGGAGTGTGAGAGGGTGACCCAGGCTGGGACCTGGGGAGGTGACTGAGCCCCCAGCATCTGCCTGAGAGCAGTGTAAGGCTTGGGGAGAAACTCTGCTGGCTTGGGAGGCAGGGCAGACACCTTCTTCTTCCCAAACCCTTCTGCTACAGGAAACACCAGCCCAGCTATCTGTCCTAGCATTTTATGTGGCTCTGCATGTCCCCTCCCAAGACTCAGTCTTGCCTTCTTCAGACTATCCCCACAAACAACAAAAAACCCCAAAAGCAGATCTCTGAATGTTTTCTGTAGTTTGGCACCCTCTGTGCAAATCTCTGAGAGACGCTTCTTCTTTTCCTGACTTGGTGCCACGGCAGTGGGCATTTCTGCCCTGTAATTGTGTTATTGCTCATCTTCCTCCTTTGTCTTGAGGAGACAGCCCCTTGGAGCAGCCTGTGAGGGCTTTGAGAGGCCGTGTGGTGCTTTCCTGTTGTGCTTCTCTGTGGTTTGGGCAAGGAGGGGACGCCGCTGGCGAGTTCCTCCTCGGCCCGCGCGCCGCGCCGTTGTTGGAAATACAGCAGATTTCTTGGTTGTTTCCCTCTCAAGGCTGCTGTCACTCTTTCTCCTCATTACAAACTGACCTTTTGGAAGAGTTCAGCTGCTGTGGAGTGATGAGTCACCTTCTGCTGCCTGATGGAGCCGAGGCCTTGGCGCGGCCGGCCGGCGCATCTCGTGTGAGCGCTGCCGCCCCGCCGATCTCTCTGCAGGAGTTCTGAGCTCTCACATCCTCAGACCCATCACCCCCAACGTCACTGGGGCTGCAGGAAGCCACAGATAAAGATGTCACCTTTTCACAGGGTTTCAAAACAGCTTGTTTTGAAACAGAGCTGCGAAATCACCGAGCTGCTTCGTGGCGCCGCTTGTGGGGCTCTGCTGGGCAAGAGATGCGCTTGCCCCAACTCTGGAACAACAAAAATCCCCAGTCCCTTAATGCTCTGTTGGGAGAGGGCAAAGAAAAAAAAAAAGAAACCTCTTTAATTCTGTTTTTTTGGACAATTTCCTCCCTTTTCTCAGCGGAGCAACATCTTTTGATACTCTTGCTCTGCGTAGAGTGGAGCTTTTTTCCTTATCTCCTCCTGGGATCTTGCCTATACATATGGTTTTCTGTATTCTTAGTAATTAGGATGTTTTTGTTTCTGAGCATATCTGAGGCTCTGTTTGGAGCCTGGGTCTCTCTTTTGCCAGCTGACTTTCCTTTACCCTTCTTGTGTTCTCAGCAATGTTAAAATTTAAAAGTTGAAACCTCATTTTCAGTTGAAAGGGCTGTAGGAGGGTGATCTTGGCTGCAGCACCAAAGCAGAGTTTTGGAAGAACCTCCTGGATGTTTACATCCATAAAAACTTCATGTCTTTGGTAATTTGTAGCTCTGTTAATTACTGAGGAGTTGGGGGAAGCCCTGGAAGGATTTTCTAGTGAATTAATATGTGACTGTTTGGGAATTTCAGAGGTTGTTATGGTCCCAACCATCTCCCAACCTAACTAGCTAAAAATCTGGAAAGTTTATCAAGGAAACCACATCTCCAGCTTTGAGTTCAAGTTTTCCCTTATTTCTGGAAGAACTTGAAAGCCACTTTTGTGCCTTGCATGAGGTAAATACTTAAAATGTAGCTGGGTGAGTAGTTTGTTCTGTACAGACAATATTAAGAGAAAAAAAAAAAAAAAGGAAATAAATTTGTGCCTGCCCAGTTGGATATTTGTGATTGAGGGTGGTGGCAGCAAATTTGATGGCATCTGATGGCCACAGTCTGTTCTCAGCCCAGGAGCATTTTCAGTTTTAATAGTTGTCCTCTGTCTTGCTGATGGAAATCCATGTTTTTTACTCTTTTTTTTTTTTAATCTCTGGAACAAACCTCTTACACAAACAAACCTGGCAGGGCTTGGAGGTAATTGGTGTCCCCCTCCCTGTGTGTTAAAGTCACTTAAATCCTCTGTAAGGTTGTTTTGACAAATGAGTTTTCTTTCTGGCGAATTTGAGTGAGTAATGAGATGAGTGTGTAGCCCCAGTCCAAACCTGGGGATAATTGGAGCCCTGATGAAAGGCAGCTCAGCAATCAAGGCTCAGAATTAACTCATCAAGCCCCCCATTGTCTCTTGTGAGCATCCTGCACCCTCCTGGTGGAGGTGGGTGAGCTCTAAAGGCCCTGGAATTACCTGCAAGTGATTAAATTCTGCCCAAATTGCCATGAGGTTTTTAACTGAGCCAAGAACTTTCCCTGATAAGACACAAAACCAGAAGTTTTTTGGTTCCTCTTGCAAAATCCAAGGGGAGGAATCCCAGTGCAGTGCTGGGGATATCTGAATTGTTGCATTGTTTTAAAGCTGGCTCAACAGATCCTGCAGCATAAATTTATTTTTTTTTCTGGTCTTCCAGAGCAAATCCCTCACTGCTTGGTCTCCTCTGACTTATTAATTGGTTTTGCTGGCACAATAAATCACAGTTGTGTTGAAGGGCCCCAAGGCCTCAGTCTGGCTTGGGATGTTTGGATATATTTTATCTGCTTGTTTTTGTTTTTCAGTTTGCAGTTCAGCTTGGTATGTGTGCTGGGGGGTTTTTTTCTTTCTTTTTTTCTTTCTTTTTTTTTTCTTTTTTTTTTTTTTCTTTCTTTTTTTTTCTTTTTCTTCCTTTTTTTTTTTTTTTTTTTTTTTTTTTTTTTTTTTTTTATATTTGACTTTATCTGTCTTGGAATTGTTTGCTTTAGTAGGAGATTAATTTAAATGTTTTTGTGAAACAAATCTTTTCCCAGTGGATGCCCAGTTTGCCAGCAGGAGATGAACTGCTGCTACCTGTGGGAGAGCACGAGGGGATGGCTCACAGGTCTCTTGCACATTTTTACTTCTGGAATTATCAGGCCTGTAATAAAGTAATAAAAGGAGAAGGAGCACCCCTGATTTCTGAGGGTTCTGCTGCAAAACTGACACTCCACGTGCTCCTGTGTTCTGTAAAAACAAAACAAAAAAACCCCAACAACACTCCACTGAATTACTTGGATTATTCACAACATTTCCTAGAAATCTGGCTGCAAAATACAATACTGGAATTAATTCAAAAGTGCCTGGGTGTTGTTTGTTTTGGGTTTTTTTTTGTTTTGTTTTGTTTTGGAGGGGTTTTATTTGCAGCAGCAGATCAGCTCTTGGAGTTCTGTTATGAATTATCACTGAAGTGACAGGGGAAGCTTGATGTTTTCATCTGGCTCTTCATGCCAGGAGGCTGGAGTTGGGTTGGGAAGATGCAGCTGAGGTTATGGTCTGCAGGGATCTGGGAGAGCTCTGCTCTTGGTGACTCACCTGCTCTGCACTTTCTACCTCTGGTAGTTTGGATTTTTAATTTTTTTTTTCCTTTCCAGGAGGAGGTTGTGGTTTAATCTGTGCTCTTGAGCTTAGGTAATGGATTGACATCATTGTAGCAGGTGGTCATAGCTCCATAAAATCTGTGTCTGATGAGCTCCCAGAGAGTGCTGGAGAGCCAAAACCATCACCCACCACTGCCCTGGCTCTTAAGGTACCTGTGGAAGGTCTGGCATTGGGGACACTTCTCTAAATCCCATTTACATGACCTGAAGATCTGCCTGTGCCAACCCAAATTATTTGGATTAAACCTAGAGTGATTTATTTGAGTTGGGACCCTAAAGACCCATCTCTTCCACCCCTGGCATGGGCAGGGACACTTCCACTATCCCAGGGTGCTCCAAGCTGTGTCCAGCCTGGCCTTGGACACTGCCAGGGATGAGGCAACTTCTCTGTGAATGTTGATAAAGAAGTTTTTCTAACCAAGGTATTCAAGATAAGCTCTGGATCCTCCTGCCTAATTAATTTTTAGCAGCAAACCCTCTGAAGTGCAGCCATGAGGTTTGGGGACACCCCCAGCCCCACAGGAGTCTCCTGGGCTGGCACAGTGTCCCTGTGAGCCTTGCCAGGGACCCTCTCAGCTGTGGATTAAATGAAGGAAAAGTTGAAAATCCTAGCAAGCATCCAGCTTTATTTAATCACTGTGGTTACAGTTTTAGTTGGGTGGGAGACAGCTTTGGGTGCTGCTGGCTGGTTGCAGCCTCACAGTTGTTTTTGTCTCTGAAATGCAATAATTTGTTAGGAAGGAAGGGGTTTTTCCATGATTCTTGTCATGCAAAACAAACCCCAAGCAGGGATGTGTAAAGTTTTAAGTGTGTATTTACCTAAAAAATGTGGTTATATCAATGTAATTGCTCTCATTTTGTCTGAAAAAAAAAAGATAATTACTTTGGTAAGTAGGTGATTGTGCTGGGATCAGCCTGTGAGATGTGCCCACAAACTTGCTTTGGTTCCTGTGGGAGTAGGGTGCTGTTTAAACCCTTTTTTTCTGGAATGCTCAACACTTGTACAAAATCCTTCCAGGTCCCTCCTGAACCCTCCAGTTTCCCTGCCAGATTAACTGACTGGAACCTATGGAGGCACCAGGAATCCGTGTTTTCTGTGCAGAGTGTAAAGGTCAGGATGGAGGTGGATGCTCCACTATAATTGAGTTTCCTTTTGCACCCAGAGTTGGGGATTTGGGTGTTTTCCAAGTGATGCAGTGAATTGGAGCCTGCAGGGAGCAGAGCAAACCCTCTGAGAGCTGAGATTTAATTAAAACTTCATGCCTTTCTTGAAAATTAGTGTCTGCTTTTGGCTAGAGCAAGTTAAAAATCCAGAAGGAGAAAAATTAGGTGAAGATGATTTTTTTTTTTTTTAACTTAATGCCAGTATTGTCACCAGTTTTTAGGTAGATACAAGGCTTAAGTCTCTTTTGAGCTCCTTAATATTCTGTTGCAGCCAAGCACTGGGATGCTCAAAAGAACCAGACTGGATTTTAGGGTAATGCCCACATCCCAGCTGATGCTCCTTTACCTTTAAAAGTTATTGAATATACATTATTATCATTGATTCCTTTGGCCTTCTGTACTTGACCTGCAATTTCTCTGAGAAAATGGATGCAGAAATGGTTCTCAGGCTCTTCCAAAACAATTTTGCTGCCTTCTGTGCCTAAAAACTCACTTGAGAAATCTGAAATGGCTTTTAAGGTGACAAGCTGATCGTGTTGGATTGCCAATCATAGCTCAAAAAGCCTCTTTTAATGTAGGTTGAGGTTCCTGGCTTTCTGAGGAGAGTTTTTTGAAGGGGTATCTGCAACTTCAGAAGAGAAGAGATGCAATTCCACGATTCTGGAAGCCTGGGCTTGGATTTGACAGAGGGAATAGGCACTGCTATAAATGAGAACAGTTTTCCAGGCCTTGGAAATTAAGGATAAAAATCAGTTGCTTCCAGAAAACTGCTCTGAGTCAGTGGCTTGTGCCTGCAGATGTTGGTTAAAGCTCCACAATTGGCTTTGTCACCTGAGACACCCCAAGATGTCATGCAGGAGCTGTGGCTGGAATAATTTCCATCACCTGGGGTGTAAGAGGATGTTTTTAGTAATAAAGCTGCTTTTCTCCCAGGAAATTGAGCTTGATTGAGGTTTTTGGCTTTCCTGGAGCAGCCTGCAGCTCTTGGGCTGGGAGTTCAGCTTTTGCAGGGAATGTATCTGATGTGACTGAGTCTGAGCTTCCTGCTCACTGATTTTATTGCTCCAGGTGCAGCTGCCAGGTGCCACCAGAGCAGCGGTGGGACACTCAATGCCAGCTCTGATGGCAGCACCTGCAGTCACTGCTGCTCCCTGCAGAGCCCTGGGCACTAAAACTCAGCTCCAAAACAGAATAGCTGCAGGGCAGGCACCTTGTCAGAGCTGTGAGAGGGCTGAGAGCAGCAGGAGCTGGGAGATGAAGTGGAGCTGAGAGTGTGAGGAGAGTAAAGAGAGAAGAGTGGGGATGGAATCATGGAATCCTGGAATGGTTTGGGTTGGAAGATTGTCCAGTTCCATCCCTTACCATGGGCAGGAACAGCTTCCATTAGACCAGGTTGCTCCAAGCCCCATCCAGCCTGGCCTTGGGTGGATATTGAGATATTAGAGCCAGGGATAAACTGGAGAGGAAGGGATGATTCTTTGGAGGGGAATCGCCAGAGAAATCATAATTATTTCTTTGTTTCTGTCTTCCCACCAACTGCATAAAATTTGGTTTATTTTCTGGTTTATTTTCATATTGCATGGTATGCACTGAGGGAAGCCCTTGAGGTAAAAGAGGATTTAAGTGGAAGCATCTGCTGCTTCTGCCTGCAGAGGGTGAGGAGGGGGTTTTGTTCCTGCAGCACTGAAGGATGCTGCTTGCTCTCCTTGTTCTTGTTCTCTTCCCAGATTTTTCCATTTCTTGGCCATGAGCTGAGTCCTGCAGGGTGGACTGAGGGGGATTATCCTGACCACAGTGTGTTTGTTCTCCTTGGTGCAGGAGGGCTGCTCTGATCTGAGCCAGCTTTAACTGCATTCCAGCTCCTCCTCAGCCAAACCTATTTTCTCCAGTGCTTTCAGACCATATTTTTGGGCTGGAGTGGCACTTTCTGTGCTCAGAGCTCTGACTGGCCCTCTCCTGTAGCTGGTGGCACTTCAGCCAACTCTGCCTTCCTCTGAAGGTGCCACCTTGCAGTGATAAAAATGAGGGGAGCACCAATTTGGAGATCTTAAACTCTCCCCCAGGAAATCTGATGCCAGTGAAGAGGTGTGTCAGTGTTTTGGTTCTTTTTTCTTTCGTATTACTGTACTTTTATTTTAATTTTCCTAGTAAAGAACTGTTATTCCCATTCCTATATCTTTCCCTGAGAGCCCCTTAATTTCAAAATTATAATAATTTGGGGGAAGGAAGTTTGCATTTTCTATTTCAAGAGAGGCTCCTGCTTTTTTTAGCAGATATCTGTCTTTCAAACCAAGACAAGGTGTTTAACTCTGCCCTCTGTCTCTGAAGCAACTGCTCCTGACACAGCCTGTGAAGTTTTATTGGGACTTCTGTATGGAAACTTGAGTGGCACAAATTCTGCAGCAGCCACATCAGATCCTGCTCTGAACTTCTGCAGAACACCCATCAAACTTCCAGGGGAGCTGAACAGCTTCTGCTGTCGCTTGTGGCACTGGGTGAACATCAGGGGATGGGAAGGGAAGGGAAGCAGCTGCCAGGGCTGGAGGCAGGGCTGGAGCTCAGAGGGAATGTGCATCTGCCACAGAGCCTGTGTCACCTCGAGGTCACCCTGCACGGGACAGGCGTGAATTGCTCCTGATTTCAAACTCCTGGCAGACCAAAAAGGCTGAAGTGGTCTGAAAGGCTGGAGGTGGTTCAGTGACCAGGCAGACACCTGTCTGGGAGTGCAGTTCCTGTCCAGCCCAGGTTGGGGATTATTTGCAAGCCCAGTGTTTTGTCCGTGCCTTGCCCAAGGGACACGAGCTCGGCTGCCTTTTGTTCTGCTCTTTCCTCCCCTAAAGAGGGAGGAACCGAGGATGCTTCCCTTGCCAGAGTCCTCGCTGACCTCTGCCCAACCCTCTGATGCTGCTCCACCCTTGCCCTTCTTCCAGCTCCTGGGCTGCTTCTCTCCTGTCCCCAGCCCTCCCTGTTTTCAGAGGCACCACTGCCACCCTCTTATCAAACCAGTCAGTGGCTGGGGAGGGGAATAAATCGTTTTTCCTGCTTGGCTTTTCTCTGTTTACCCATGTAATCCCATTGGGACAGGGAGGAAAAGCTCAGCCAGGTTCTCAGAGCTGGGTGCTCAAACCATCCTTGTGTCTCCCATCTGACCCAGTGAGTGGCAAAGTTGGAGATGAAGCTCAAAACTTCCCTGAGGCTGCAATTCTGGATGTGGTTGAGGTGGAAAAAGCCTTCCCCAGGCTGACTTTTTTTCCTTTTCAGGGCTGCCCAAACTCTCCTGGCACCGAGGGGAATGTCAGCACTGTGGGTCCTCGACTTTGAGGAGAGGTTATGGTTTCCATCTTGCATTTTGGAGGAGCCAAACCCCAGCTTTGGGGCTTAGTTTGGGATTGAGATGCTCATGTGGGACTTTGCAGTACTTGTGAAGGCAGCAGGCACCTTGTCTGGCTGTTGTCCATCCCTCCAGGACATCCCTGCCACATCTGCCAGCATTCATTTCATAGCTGGTGGTGCCCACAACATTCAGGTGTTTCCTGTACTTTCCTCACCTCACTTTTTTTCTGCCTGGACAAGTTTCCATCGTGCAGGGATGCAAACACCCTCAGCTCTGCCAGCAGCAGAGGGTGATATTCTTGGCGTGCTTTGCTGTATGAGGACAGCATGGATGATTTTTGAAGCCTTCAGGGCTTATGCACATTTATTCCTGTCAAGCTGTAAGGTGAAGGAGGCAGAGATCAGAAGGGGGGTTAATCTGAGGGGCTTTATCAGGTTTCCCACCTTTGATAAGCAGTTTAGGAGTCATCTGGAGGCTTGAAGCTCCTGCAGCCCCTTTGCACCCTCTGAGCCCTCTGGGGGGATGCTGAGCTCCATCAGCTCGTGGCAGGAAATGCTGCAGCTCCTGTCCTGTGTCACCGAGTTTCTGTCTGTGGTCTCACTCCTCTGGGTTTGTGTTTTGTGGTGGAGAGCTGTCAGCTTGATCCCTCAGAGGCAGCATGTGCTGCTTTCAGCTGCTGCCTCCACATTTGCTTGTACGAGGCTTTAAATAAAGCCATCAATATTTTAGTTTCCGTTCAAGCCTCTGCCTTGAAGCTTCCCCTTTTCATTTCACTGTAGTGCCTAGAGCCAGCTAATGAAATATCTCCCTCCTGCTTCGAATTAGGCATAAAAGACTTGTCAGAAGAAGAGGAGAAGCTGCTGAATAATCCTGGTAATGTAAAAATCGACATTCTATAATGTCCCTAATTCTCCTAATTAAACATGATGCATGAGTGTGCTCCAAGAGTCCTCCAGCTGCTCCGTAATGAGATGTTACAGGGACCAGTTTGCTGTTGGATGAGGCTGGGTTAAACTCTAATTAAAGCCTCACAAAAGGCTAAGGAGTTGTCTGGTATAATTAAAAAACTTGTCTTGTATTCTCAGTGCTGCCACCCCCAGCGACCTTCTCCTCTGCCCCGTGGGGACCTGTGGGTCTCTCTCTCCTTATCAGGTGTCTCACTGGAAACTTTTTTTTTTTTTTTTAATTTTTTTTAAATTTTCCCACCTGTAGTTTCAAATTGCGGTGTTGCAGAGGTGTGGCCATGGTTTGGTGGAAGCATTGGGTTCAGGGTGTGTAACAAGGGGGAAGTTTGCACTACTTAATTAGTGGTTTGTTTCAGTTTCTTTTTCTTTTATTCAGAGTTAGGATTAAAATATACACGAAGGAAATGTTTTTTTTTCATGTTTGGGATTGGTTGTTTATTAAATATTATTAAAAAGTACAGAGTGTTTAGCAGCACTTCTAGCTACTTGCTAGAAGCGAGGAAAATGGAGAAAGATCCAGCTGTGCAAGGTTTCTTAAAGCTAAATAGTTTAATTGTATTATTTATTTTTTTTACCTAATAACAAAGTTCTCATAACTCTTAGTGTGACACTGACTGACTAACTTCATGAAACTCACGAAGAAGAAGGAAGATGAGCACTGAAAGAGACACTACTCAAAATCCTCAAAATCATGTTCTATACGTATTACTTGTTCTATATCTCATTTTATACCTATTACTATACTATAAAACCCTTAAATTTAAACCTTTAGCCATATGAAAGCACACACTTCTATTTAACTACACACCCAAATCATCACTCAAATTTAGAAGCCTTCTGCAAGGCCTCAGGTCAAAAGCAGGGGTGAGTGCCAGAAAGCACAGAGAGCTGGAAACCCCCGGGTTTTTGGGATCCAGCATCGCTGGGCTGGGGCGCAGCTCTTGCTTTGGTGGTGTTTTTATTCAGCATTTCCATCCTGTGGTGCAGTTTTACCTGAGGGCAGCGAGGTGCTGGGGCTGGGCCTTGCTGCCAGCACCGTTACCCTCACAGAGAGCCCCGTGGCCACCCCAAAACACACCAGGAGCCATTTCCTGAGCCACCCCAAAACACACCGGGAGCCATTCCCTGAGCCACCCCAAAACACACCGGGAGCAATTCCCTGACCCAGTGCAGCCACCCCAAAACACACCAGGAGCCATTTCCTGAGCCACCCCAAAACACACCGGGAGCCATTCCCTGAGCCACCCCAAAACACACCGGGAGCAATTCCCTGACCCAGTGCAGCCACCCCAAAACACACCAGGAGCCATTTCCTGAGCCACCCCAAAACACACCGGGAGCCATTCCCTGACCCAGTGCAGCCACCCCAAAGCACACCAGGAGCCATTCCCTGACCCAGCACAGCCACCCCAAAACACACCAGGAGCCATTTCCTGGGCGCTGCAGGCCTGTGCAGCCACCCCAAAACACACCAGGAGCCATTCCCTGACCCAGCGCAGCCACCCCAAAACACACCGGGAGCCATTCCCTGACCCAGCACAGCCACCCCAAAACACACCAGGAGCCATTCCCTGAGTGCCGTGGGCCCAGCGCAGCCACCCCAAAACACACCAGGAGCCATTCCCTGAGCTACCCCAAAACACACCAGGAGCCATTCCCTGAGCTACCCCAAAACACACCAGGAGCCATTCCCTGACCCAGTACAGCCACCCCAAAACACACCGGGAGCCATTCCCTGAGCCACCCCAAAACACACCAGGAGCCATTCCCTGAGCCTGCACAGCCACCCCAAAACTCACCAGGAGCCATTCCCTGAGCACTGCAGGCCCAGCGCAGCCTCAGCAGGCCCTGACACGGGCCCGGCGCGCCTGAGGCCTCGCCTGCCATGGACTCGGAGTCGGAGTCAGACTCGGAGCTCGACTCGGACACTTCCTCCACGCCGGCGCCCAAGGACGGCCTGCGGGCCTCTCATGGCGCCCCCGTCTCGTTGTCAGGGTACCTCAAGTGCGACACGGACGACGCCAAGGAGGAGGCGGCCAGCGAGGAGCTCTTCGACGGCGTCAACTCCACCATCGTGTCCGGGGACAGCATCCGCTTCTTCGTCAACGTCAACCTCGAGGGCCCTCCCAGCGCCACCGGTGAGTGGCCCCAAAAAACAGGGATGGGAGGAGGGGTGTTCATGGTGGTGGCTTGGGTTGGAAGGGGCTTTAAATGTCATTTCTTTAAGGGTAGGGACACCTTCCACTAGGCCCTGACCAGCCCGTCCTTGAACCTTTGCTTGTGGCACAGTCTTTTAGTGTCCTCAGTACTGCTTGTGATAAATGAGGAAGACAGCTGAGCCCTTCACCAAAAACTTCTGTCATTTTCTTTGTTTAATTTCATACACGATTTTGAACTTTTTTCTTTGGCACAAAACCAAACAAAATCCCGTTTGCTTAATTTCCCATAAAAACCAGCGCTGATGTTTAGTGAATCTTTTGAGAAATAAACCTGGAAGAGGTAGAGAATACAGATCTAAACTGAGATCCCACTTAGTGCCAAGCCAGATCTGAGAAACAGAAGTTTTAGGAGAGGACAGAAATCAAGTCATACAACTGAAGAATTGGTTTTTTTGTGGCTGGTGGCTCTGACAATCTTTTATTTTTCTAGAACATGTTTTCAATTACAAAAAGATAAGTAGTTCTGAAGTTAGACAAAACTTAACCTTCTTTACTCCCTGGAAATGTTCAAGGCCAGGTTGGATGGGGCTTGGAGCAACCTGGTCTGGTGGAAGGTGTCCCTGCCCATGGAAAGGGGGTGGAACTGGGTTATCTTTAAGGTCCTTTCCCACCCATTTTGTGATAGCTGGATTTTGTGCCTGGGAAAGCACAACTCTCAGACTCTGCAGGAGCCTGGGTTTGTCCCAGCAGCTGGAGCACTGGATAGTTTAGAGGTTAAAAGCACACACTCTGAATTATTCTTGGTGTCACAGTGTCAGAGAGTCCTTTAAGTTTGTTAAAAGTTATTTTTAGGTTACATGCAAACCCCAATTGATCTGCAGTGAGTAATTACTGGGAATGGTGATGCACATTAGGCACGGCCTGGAGCCCTGTTTGACTGTCTTGGAGTCTGCTTTTTGACTCTTAAGTGATGGCCTGAACTTAGGAATAATATCCAGCAATTTCCAAGCCTGCAATTTTACAAATGCCATCCTAATTGAAAGATTTAAGGGAGCTGTGCTGTGCTATGACAAGTCTGGATTTAATGCCGTGGGGTGCATTGTTTGGGGATGAGGAATGCGAGTGCTGGGGATTCTTCTGCATCTGAAGAAGTTCACTTTCCTTGTGTGTCCTCCTGGGCTTTTTTTGTTTTCCATTCAAAACAGGACAAAAAAGGCTTCCTTAGTTCCCTGAAGCACTGCTGTTTCTGCTGGTGCTATTAGTTGTATAGGTTTTTGGTTTTTTAAATTTTTTTTCAGCTGAGATGTTCAGGATTTTTAAGGAAAAATTGATTTCTGGTTTGCTCGGGTCCTGTTTTAGATGGAAGGCTGGAGATTTTAAAAGTGAGCTTCAGGCAGAACAAACGCCCAAACTTTCAATAATGTGAAAAAAAGAGGTTTTTTGAGGGTTTTTTCCCCCATTAGAGCATCAAAGTGATCCAGGTAGCCCAAATCCATCTTTTTCACTGTTAGGCAAAGAGTCCAGGTGTTGGAGTCATTTGGGCTATGAGTTCTTTACAGAGATGGTTTTTCTGGAGTTTTTTCAGGCTGGATTTTATACACATCCAATCAGTCTGTGGCTGCACAGGGCACAGCTGATCCTCCTTGAGGGTTGAGTTTTTGGGAGGCTGAGATGAGCCCCTTAAGCTCTTCCAAGAAAAATACCCTGAACTTCTGAAAAAATACCCAGTTCCCAAACTGAGGTTTAATTATGCCAGAGCCAAGGTGTGTCTGGGAGTGAGTTGTTCCCTGCTCAGAAATTCCCTTCCATCTCTGCTACTCTTTGGAAGATTTGGGAGGTTTGTCTTTATACTCAGGCTTTGATTTCCTAGAACAAAGCTGGAGCTGAACCTTTGCATGGATTGTCCAGAGCGAGACAAGCTGGAAAAGAGGGGGAAATAAATGTAGGATTTCTCCAGGTGATGCCAGAGGTCCCAAACATCTCATTTCCTACCCCTGGGGAGCACCAGGATCCTACAAAATCCTCTGAAAACACAGAGGAAAACCAAGCATGGGAATGGAATCTTTGCATCCTCATCTTATTTTCCTGTGTTCTCCAAGCTGGGTGAAATGTTTGAGTCAAAATGTGCTCTCTTGGTTGAATGTGGTGCCCAAACTCTCTCCTGCTGGAGACTTTTTTTGGCTCAGCTGCTGTGAGGTTGCTGCCCACCTTAATATAGGGCTAAAAAATCCAAAATTCCCATTTAGGGAGGGGATGGGTTGGAACCCTGGGATCCAGGTGCTGGCAGGCAGTGAAGGTGGAATTACAGATGCAGTGACAGCTCTTCATCATCCTGTTGAGCTGTTCCTCTCTGTGTGATGTGTGTGCAGCTCTCCATGAGCATAATTGGATGCTCTCCACTCTAATTCTCTTTTGAAAAGATCACTGTGTGGGATTAAGCTTTGAGCCAACAAAACACAGCATGACCCATAAAATTCCAGCAATTGACCATTGACATAAAATATTGGGCTTTGTGTGTAAAACAGGATGGTTTGAAGAAATCTGGGGTTCAAGGTCTGGCCTGTCTTACTTTTAATTAATACTGGCTGCTTTTGCAGGGAATGCTGAGCCCAAAGCAGTGCAGATGCCTGAGCACTAAAATGATGCTCAGAAGTGACATTTGGGTCATTTCTCCTGGGTGTTTCAGTGCTTCCTTGTGTTAAGTGATGAAAGATTTTATTTATTTTTTTTTAAATTCTCTTCTGCTTTTTATCTTTGTCACTTGGATTTTGGTGGTTACCTTTGTTTTCAGCAAATGTTGGTAGCTCTAACAGGAAGGTGGGTGTTTGTCTGAAGCTGGAGGCTTTTGGACCTGGGATCTGCATTTTTGGGGGAAGATCAAGGGTGGTTTTTAGGCTGAGGCTTTTTCTGAAGTCACAATAAATGTTTGCAAGTAAAATCACAGAATTGTTTGGGTGGGAAGTGACCTTTAAAGGTCATCTAGTCCAACTCCCCTGCAGAAAGCAGGAATGTTTTCCACTACACCAGTTTGCTCCAAGCCCCATCCAGCCTGGCCTTGAGCTCTTCCAGGGATCCAGAGGCAGCCACAGCTTCTCTGGGCAAGCTGGGCTTCACCACCCTCATTGTAAAAAAATTTATTTTTCAGGTCTAATCTAAATATCCTCTGTGTCAGTGGGAAGCCATTCCCTCTTGTCCTGGCACTCCAGGCTCTGGTCCAGGAGAGCTTTATCTGCAGCACACCTGGAATTAAATCCCTGCAAATAAATACAGCAGTTTGGTTTAGGCTGGGCCTTAAATTTAATGGACAGGTGATGCAAGTGAGTCTTTGGGATACAAGGGGCAGATCCTTGCCATCAGTCACAACGTTTTTATCCCCTTGGCAGCTCCCTTAAATCATCCAGGCACAAATTTTCATCATTTGGATCCTGGGTTTTTTTCAGTTTTAGGTTTTAAAGCAATCATTTGGGTCTTGTTCTTGTAGTTTGGGGTTTTAAAACAGCTCTTTGGATGTTGTTTTTGTAGTTTGAGGTTCTGGAACAATTTGCCTTCTCCTTACCCAGACTGCAAGAGGGGTTTGCACAGTATTTCCTTAAATTTCGGCACAATTTATCAAGGATTTGTGGAGCTGTAGCTGCCTGACTCTCCCCACTTGCAGCTGACGCTCAAACTGGCGATTTTTGAGGTGCCTGCAGCAGTTTTGGGGAGAGCAAACTCCTGACAGCAGCAAAGAGCCCATTGGAGAGCAGGATGCGGCTCTGCCGGGGTGGGGGGGCAGCAGCGGAACACGAATTACGCTTCAGGAGAAATGAAAGGCTGTTCCACCCTGTGCACAATTGATCATTGCTAGATACAGAGAATCAACAGTTTCCTGTATCCCGCTCCAGAGGCACACACGTGCACGCCCGCGGCTCCCGGCAAAACACGGCATCCAAATGTTGGCCCAGCCCCTGCCCAGCTGACTTTTTTCTTCAAGGGGACGAGGAGAAAAGCTGGATGCTGGCGCCAAGGATATTCCAGGGAGAGTAGCGTCCAGAGACAAGTGGTCTGGGCTTGAATGGGTATCACTCTGCACACAATAGTCACATTTCCTCACATTAATACCAAGGTCCTTTTTATGTCTCGAGGCACAATGCTGACCCACGCGTTCCATCTGATAACTCCTGTTTTAGCAGTTTGATGTCAGAGTGGGATGTTGGGCTCCTGAGGCTTCCTACCCTCTAATGGAAAGTGGATATACCGATTGTGTGCCGGGGAGGGGACGGCCTCGCTCCCAATTTCCTGGCCAGGGTGTTTTCAAAGCGCTGCTTAGGAAGCCGAGGGAGGTGTGGGGGGAGCACGGGTGGTTCTGCACGGAGGCAGCAGCCTCACTTCTCTCTGCTTCACCTTGCTCCTTCAGAGCAGCTTCCCCTGGGGTTTAGGGTGCATGAAAAAATGCACATTTTCCCCCTGCCCCAAATTGGTTGACAGAACCTGCTGCAGGTGGGTTTTTTCGTGAAATATTCGGCTTTTATAGCACGTGGGTGTGACAAGTGACACCTTCTCCCTGGTCACTCTCTGTGCTGTCCCCTCTCTTCCCAATTCCCCACCCTGGAGTGTGAGGGGTGGTTCTTCACCTGCCCTGCTAGTTTTGCTGTCCCAGAATCCTTATTCCCACCTGCCTTTAACTTGGGGATTTGTGGGATGAACCCCGTTGACTTCAAGCCCTTTATCTCACCTGTTGTGGGAATGTGGGATAATGAAGGCACAGTTATTTATCTAACAGTATTTAACCAAAATTACACAAATCTGATGATGGTTAGTCCAGGCTCAGGACAGCAAAGAATCCCCCTGATATCCTGTTTGTACAGTCCCTTACTGCCAGTGGTGTGTTAGAGGTGTCACCACTGCTCCTGACAAACTCCTGCCATGCTGTGTGGTGATGGGGTTTTATTTAAATATTTTTAAGGCAGATTTGAAAACCAGAACAACTTTACTGCTTGCACTGGGGTTCAACACAAGTGGCTGAGTCTTAGATTTGGGCAGACCCCTGATGAAAACCAAAGATAAAATAGATTTTTTTTTTTTTTTATAATAAGCCTTCCAAACCTTAAATGCTTTCACTCACACCAGGTCCTTGATATTTTTCAGGAGCAAACATGGAAGTGCTAATAGAGTATTCTGCTCTGATTTATTTTACAGTGCTTATCTATATTTACCGTGAAGATGCACCAGGGAGTGTTTGTAGATCTAAAGAAATGTGCACAGCCAAAAAGCTCTTTCTCTCTAATTTCCACTCCTTTTATCCCAAAATAAAATACTGTCTTAAGATGCTGCAGGCATCCAGTGGTGGCTTTGCTCCAAAGGCTTTTGGATCTTCTCAGGTGTTGAGGGCAGCACTGGGGACCTGGATAATGAAAAGGATGTAAAGGAATCCTGGGTGAAAGGAGATCTCTTAAGACAAAAGGTGAAAAGCCATAAACTTTGATATTTGACTTTTAGAGGTTTGTTTTCAGGCTTGCATGGCAGATGTTGTTACCTAAGCAGGGGGTGGAGGGGAAGCAAGGAGGATTTTATTTCTCTGGGTTGCTCTCAGGGATATTATTAGGGCAGCTGGGATGCAACTGAGCAAATAAACTTGCAAGCATTAAATCTCCTCGTGCGTGTTGGAGTTGGATGGGGCCTGTTTGGAGAATGGTGGGAAATAAAAAGCAGAGGCAGGGCCCTGAGTGTGCCATGAGTGGTGGTGTTGACAATTGCTGGGTGTTGTCAGAGCTGAGCTCCCAGGAGCTCCCAGGAGCGCTCCGTGCCCGCGCGCACGCAGCCAGAGAGCGGGGACGCGCCTGGTGCCTTGATGTGCCTGCCAGGGGATGTCGGGGATGACATGCTGACTTTTTGGCTTTTCCCTTGGGCAGGACCTGGAGCAGAGCCCAACAGATAAGCTCGGCCACCCCTGGCAGCTCTCCCTCAGCTGTGTGTGAGGACACACTGTCATGCCCCTCGCTCGCTCGCTTGCCTAAAATAGGCTTTTGCTGCCTGCTCTGTCCGGCAAGGAGGGCACAAAAATAGACACGAAAATTTCACGTGGTCCCAACCTCCTCCTCGAGTTCCATTGTGCTTGTGATGTTCAGGTGTGAAATCTCAGATTACTGAGATTTTCAAGTTACTGCTCTTGGTAGTAAGACTCGGCTGAGGAGACTGATGGGGAGTTTCTTGCAGGGTGAATCCAGGGTTTTCTGTATCCATGTCATCTCCATGAAGGCCTTCTCTGTGGAAGTGCAAGGCTGAGGGTGTTGACTTTTTTTACCCCTTCCCTGGTTGGAGGAAGGCAGGGATGGTGCTGTGGAAGAGGAGAAAATGAGTGGCAGGCTTGGATGTGACATGGGCAACCTGCAGGGTCTGATCCCACATTGCCTGGCAGGAAATAAAAGGATCTTTAATGTGAGCGAGGCAGAAGAGCACTTGAGAAGTCTCTGATTATTTTTCCCTTTCCTTTGTCATGTTCCAGTGGATTTGCTGCTATCCCTGAGTGATGTTGTAGCACTCCAGTGAGCATTTAAGGTACCAGCCCAGAACTGGGATGGCCATACCCATCCATCTGCCTGCCTGGATTAAATCCGAGCCGTGTGTTGTTGGGATGAATGATGAATGAGGCTCTGGGTTTTCCAAAGTGCCACCTCCATACCCAAAACATCTTTTCTGAAAAGTTTGAAAGATCCTGCTCCAACAGATGTAATGAGATGTTTTTGCTTGTGTTGATAAAGCAACACTTGGTGCTCCTCCAGCTGGGTACGTGAGAGAGCTGTCAGCAAAGATTGATACACCTTGAGAATGATAAGAGGAGCCAAGAGTTGCTGCCTGATAAAAGCACAATGAGAATTTCTGTTCCATTTCCATGCATCCATGAGGACAGGCTGAAGCTCTCCCTTCAGCATGTGCCTGCTATTGTTCAGGATTTTGGGTGTTTTTTGTCTCTCCCGAACTATTTCTTGCAACAGCAGATAAACCAAAACATGTTTTCTCCTCAATGAATATTTATGGGCTTCCAAATCTCCCCACATACTTCTGCATGTGTAATTAGGCTGGAAGTTGGGCAAGTGAGCGTTGGAGAACTACAAATGTGAGAGCCTGGGGAAAATGCTTGATGTTTCTGGTTTATTTGGGTGCTTGCTTTTTAATAATAAATTGCACTTTTTAGATGAAACAGCTTGTGTTTTCCAAAAGGCGTGTCAAAAGCAGGAATAATTGGAGCTGTTGCAGCAGCAGACTTGTCTGGTTAAGTGATGCTTTTAATCACATGTGCAGCATCCAAGTGAAATCTGGGAGAAGTTGGCTGATGTAACCAAAGCTTCTGAACCACCTCATTTTGTTTAGGGGGGATGAAGTCAATCCTTTCCCTCATTTCTACAGCTCTGCTCCCACTTTGAGTGGGAGCCTTTGAACCCCCCATCGAGGACAAGACTCAGATTTCTGTTTGATCAGCTATGATTTTGTTTAAAGCAGTTTTCTGCATGAAAAAGATACTTGTTTTTTTTTTCTGGAGTTGAACGTGAGTTGCACCTTCAGCTTATTTTTTGGAGAGTAGCAGGGCTTGGCTTGAAGGAGTGTGGCCAAGTCATGGGATTGCAGCAGCTCTTACAGGTTAAGATTTGGAAGTAGAGATCTGGAAAGGAAGCAAACCCCTCATCTGAGTAACTGTAATTCCCTGTTACATCTCTGTAGTTTTCCACAGCTTGGCCTCTGGAAAAGTTTTGGTCTTCAGTGGGTTTTTTCCATGCTGCTGCTGTGATAGTTCAAATTAAAGTGTTCATGTGTTTCATTTTGGTAGCAGCTCAGGCTTGGGGGGTTTTTGGAGAACTTAAGGAGGATGACAGGCTGGAAGTGTTCAAGGCCAGATAGGATTCCAAACCATTCCACCATTCTCTGCACAAAAAGTACCTGTGGGACAAATAATGCCATGGAGAGGCTGCCTCAGCTGCAAGGAGTGGGATTTTGGCAAATGCAGCTTGGTTTGGTTTTGTTTTGTAGCTGATAACCAAAAAATGCTTCGTAGATACTCTAAGAAAATGTTATTGTTGGCACTTGGAAGTTTGAAGTGGGAATTTCCTGGGTTCCCCCATCCTGTGTACTCAATGACATTTACTAGTCCCTAAACAGCAGTTTTCTTTCCCAAGAGCTGTGTTGCTTTCTCCTCAGATTTATGGAGGCAGCGTGGTGAGTTGACAGAACATTAATGTGCTCATCTTGGAGTTGCTGCCTGCAATCCCTTGGAACTGCCTGGCTGTTATTGTTGACTCCTTAACGAGGACAAGGAGGGTTTCCAAAGGAGGGTGACTCATGAAATCGTAGCCTCAATCTATCAAACAACGATGCATTGGATTAAATGATTACTTCAAGGATTAGGAGTTAGATTTTTGGGGAGGTGGAGAGTGAGGGAGAGAAGGGAAGAGTAAAAATACCTCAGAGTTACAAAAACCTGGCCAAAAAAAGCAGCAAGACACAATCCCTTAGTGATCAGATAATGCCAATCCTGCGCTTGGTTCACGCTTCCAAAATGGGAGATGTTGTAAAAATTGAATCTCTGCTTTTCTCTAGAGATCATCCCCTGCCAAGAGAGTGATGCTTCACCTCTTCCTGAGCCTCCTGCTCGGCTCCTGCTGCCTGTCAGGTACCTCTGATAGTAGCACTCTTCTGATGTGGTTTTTCTTCTTTTTCCCTCTTTCCAGCTGAAAGTGAAGGTGCTGGCTGTGTGTTACTGCACACATCAAGGAAGGTAAGTAGAGGTGCTGTGTGACCAATTCGATTTTTCCATCATCCAGTACAGAAAAGGCTCATGAAACACACTGAGGGGCTGCTTGTCACTGCCCTGAGCAAAAGGCATTTAAATGCTTCTTCTCTTGAATTCCTCTCCCTTTGTTTAAACCTAAAAAGCTTCATGCTGCTCATTCTCCAAACAATTTCTCTGTAATTCTGATTGTTCCACTGCTTTTTGTCCCAGACAATTCCTTGACATGTTAATTCATCACTTTCTCTTCTGCAGCTGCCTCCACAGGGCTGTAGTGCTGTAGAGATCCTGGCTGCTGAGTTCCTCTGGAGCTGGAAGCAGAGACACCCAGCAGACATGGCTGGGATTTGGTTCCTTCTTTATTCCAGCTAATCAGTCGTCCTTCACGAGGTTCAGCAGGAGTGAAATTCCTGGAAACAAGCAGGCTAGGAGGAGATTTAGGAGCTCACACTTAGTTTACACTTGCTCCCGAGGCTGTAACTCACTAATGATAAGGTGAAAGTGCAAAATAACTTGTACAGGCTCTGTTATTCCAAACCTTCAGCTGTGGAAGGGCACAGAAAATACTCAGGGAGGAATTGGGTTGGTATTTTGATAACTTCCCTGTGAGGATGCTGAGGCCCTGGCACAACTTTCCCAGAGAAGCTGTGGCTGCCCCTGGACCCCTGGAAATGTCCAAGGCCAGGTTGGATGGGGCTTGGAGCAACCTGGGCTAATGGAAGGTGTCCCTGCCCATGGCAGGGGTGGCACTGGGTGATCTTTGATGTCCTTTCCAACCCGACCCATTCTTTAATTCTCTGATTCTGTATTTAGTACCATGTGAAGTTTTGTCTTTAGGGTTGTGAGGCTCGTGGTGAGGGCTGAAAGGAGTGGCTGTTGTCATGGGAGCTTGTAGCATCACTGATCCTGGTAAATCCCAGCATCATTTAGGATGGAAAAACCCTCTAAGGTCACCAAATCCAACCATTCCCCCAGCCCTGCCAAGGCCACCACTGACATGTCCCCAAGTGCCACATCCACAGAGCTTTTAAATCCCCCCAGGGATGGACACTCCACCACAGCCCTGGACAGCTGTGCCAGTGCCTGAGATCTTGGATTTCAGGCTTTGTTGCAGGTTGTAACTTGAGGTTTTAGTTTGTGTAGCCTTGTAAGCTCTGGGGGCTTTTTAGGGAATCCCAGAGAGCTCTTTAATTCTACTTTGCTTTAGGCCTCTAAGACAGCTCAAATCCTGAAAAGATATTTCAGAAGGCTGAATTAGTAGTGGGAGGAAAATGTGTGATAGCTTTAGAAACCTTTTCCCCAAGTTAACAAAAAATCCCCAAAGCAAAAAAATACCAAAGAAAACACTACCCAAAACAAAGCCACCACCACCAAAAAAAAATTAAACATTGGTTGGTATAGAATCATGGAAAGTTAAAATAAGCAATTCCATGCTCAGGAATGAAAATGTCTTTATCCCTAATTTGTCTTGTCTAATCCCAGTGCCAAGGTTCTCAGTCATACACACTTGACTGAAAGTAACCTGAGAACTTAATCACTTAAAAGTGCAAATTCTAAGCCCAAATGCAGGATCTGCCTCTGATAAGAAATAGTTGGAAACTGCTAACTCATAAGTGTCTGTTCTATTTTGTTTTTCCTTTTCAGGGCTGTAGGATTCTTGCTTTTTCTGGCCTACAGTTCATGCTTGAGCATTTTAGTGCTGTGGAGCCACAAATACCAGAAGGCTTTAGCAGAGCTTGAGAAAAAGTTTTTTTGCCAGTTTTTCCCTCCGGGGAGGATGAGTGGAAATTTTGTGCTTCAGATGCAAAGGAAATTGGGACCTGACTCATGGAGGAGATGGCTCCAAATGTCTGGGGAGGGGGAATCAGCAGCAGAGAAGTGAGAAGCTTGGTCTGGAGAGGTTTCCCTGTGGGTTGTCCCTGTCTCTGGTGCAGCCTGTGGTTCTGGAAGGGCAGTTTGTGTCTCAGGCTATGTAGCAGGCCACTTGGTGGGCAGGAATAAAAGTTTTCACACAGATTGAGCTTTTCAGAGTGGTTCTGAGGGAATTGGCCTGAAGGACCAGCAGCCCAGGCAGAGCTCTGCTCAGGAGAACAGGATTTTTTGGGGGATTTTTGGACACCACAAAAAATTTGCTTGGTGGCTTTAAGTGGAGCAGCCAGCCAGGAGAGAGCTTGCATTTTGAGCCTTATTGATGAGTTAAAATGTGTGATTTTGGCCTGCCTGAAGTCAGGGGAGGCTGTGTCAGTGTTTTCCCCCTTTTTTGGCACAACAGCCTCTGCTCCTGTCTCGGTGCAACGTGGAGCTTTGCAATCAAGGATGCCCAGAGCTGTTCCAATGGCTCTTGGGTAGCTGGCTTGGGTTTCTTCCTAAGCAGTTTCCAGCATCGAGTTTCCAGCATCAAGTTTCCTGGTGTGACTTGACTATCCAGCTAAAAATATTAGTGAGGCAGCATTCATTAATCTCCCCTGAACCCAACAGGGGTCCTGGCTGGAACAGTTGTGCCTGAGCTGTCGCTGAGGCTTTGCTGTGCCAGTGCTTCCAGTAATTTGATTTTGGTGCATCTCAGGGAGTGATGGATTTCTCTCCTTTCATGGTGGCTGCTTGCCTTGTGATGTTTAATGTGCATAAATCCTCCTTAAGCTCAGAGAGGAGATTTAGATTGGGTGTTTGAGATGCTCCCTTGTGAAGGTGAGGAGGCCCTGGCACAGGGTGCCCAGAGAAGCTGTGGCTGCCCCTGGATCCCTGGAAGTGTCCAAGGCCAGGCTGGACAGGGCTTGGAGCATCCTGGGCTAGTGGAAGGTGTGCCTGCCCATGGCAGGATGAGCTTTGAGTTCCCTTCCAGCCCAAACCATTCCATGACTCTAAAATGCCTTCCTTAATCTTGGGAAGTGATAATAATGATAAATGTATGAGAAATACGAATCTTTCCTCCTATTTCCTATAAAGGACTGGGGAAATGAAACAGCAGTGAGGCATGCAAAGTTATTTTCCCAAGGTATTGCTTGAAGCCTGTGGCTCAGCTGGAGCTGAATCCTCCTGCCTTGCAGGAGCTGCTGCTGGTGCTGTCAGGCTCAGCTCAGGATCAGCATTGATTGAGATGAACTGGGGCCTTCCAGTACCCAAAGGGAGCTACAGGAAAGATGGGGAGAGATTATTTACAATAGTCTGGAGTGACAGGACAAGGGGAAATGGCTTCAGACTGAAAGAGAGTAGGTTTAGACTGGATATTAGGAAAAAGTTCTCTATCATGAAGATGGTGAGGCCCTGCCCCACCCTGGAAGTGTCCAGGGCCAGGTTGGATGGTGCTCTGAGCAACCTGGGCTAGTGGAAGGTGTCACTGCCCATGGCAAGGGGTTGGAGCTGAATAACCTTTCAGGTCCCTTCAACCCAAACCATTCCATGATTCTGTGATCTGGGCTCATAACCCACATGAATGTCTTTGATTAATTTTTGACTAAACCTCAACTTTCTCCTTCTGCTCTTCTGCTTCTGGTTGTTTCTCTCGTGCAGAAGTTGGTGACACAAAGCCACCTTGGCTATTTTGAAAACTCTTGTTCCAGGTGTGTGTTGATCTGCTCTCAATTTGAGGCAGACTCAGTGCTTGCACTTCTGAGGTGGAGTTGTAGCTGTGTCACCGTCTCCTCTCCTACGAGCAGATGGTTCCAAAGCCTTGGGGGTGGGAGCTGAAACACTTCAGAGAATCCTCCCTCTCAAGGATGCTGTGGAAAGAGTGATTGATGCAAAGTAAAACAGTGCTAATTGCAATGGATGTGTACTGACAACTTGATAGTTGCTGTGATAATTACAGTAATTAGGGAGATGTTAGCATTTTTTTGCCTGTGTCTATAAATGGAAAAGGTAAGAGAGAGTGTGCATGGAAGGAGAGGACCCATGAGTCAGGCTCTGGGGTGGCCCTGTACCCTGGAGAAAAAGTGGCATGGTCCTGGCTGTGGAGGCAGTTGGGGATCAGATTTGTCAAAGCAATCCAGAGTTTGCTTCTTCCTGAGCTTGAGGGGAGCTGAGGGTTTCAGTGTCTCTTGATAATCTGGTTCTCAGCATCACAAATTCAGCCTGGCAGCTTTCCCATCAGAGGAAGAGCCACAGAACAGCACAGTTCCCCTTTCCTCACTCAGTTTTAGGATGTTGAGGAGAGGGCCAGGACTGCCAGCCCTCCTTATCCAGGGCTCTGTGTGGGATAGTTTCAGCCTCTGCTGTGTTTTATTCATGATTGCTTCAAAGCTAAATCCACAAAGGAAGAAAACTTCCATGGAAGTGGAAAGAACAGAAATCTAGCAAATGTTAGAAAATGTGATGGGCTGCATGGCATTCCCCACCTCCCTTCAGGCTCCCTAACTGGGAGCACTGGGGACACATGGTTCCCACTTTGAGGACAACTGGGGTAACTTGGCACTGAGATTCATACTGTAATTTTTTGTGCTGCTGAGCTCAGTGTCCAGTTCTCCCAAATAACTTTCCCACATTTTTTTCAATCTTTCTGAACTACTTGAACCTAAAGAATATTTTAAAATACTACCTTAAGTATTTTTACTTTTAGACCAACTTACCCTACTTTTTTCTAGGCTGAAAAAAAAGTCTTTTTAAAAATTTACTCTGCTTTCTATATCAGGGTATAAATGGTACCTGGGCATTCACCTGTGGGCACACTGTTAGGATAAGCCTTGAAAATGCAAACCTTCAATGCATTAATGCATAAAATGCCTTTTGTCCTGTGATCTGAATGATCAGTGGAATCTTTGGTTGGGTGGTAACCTCAGCAAAACAGCTTGTGAAGGACACGGATTCTCTTTGCTGGTATTGTGTACAACTGTCTCATGCTGTGACCTTTTCTCACCACAGTACCTGAAATTAAAGAATTTTGAGGAGGAGGTCAGAGCCCAGCGAGACCTGGACGGCTTCTTGGCCAGAGCCAGCATCATCCTGGATGAGACAGCCACGTCCTTGGACGATGTTCTGCGGGAGATGCTGAAACACTTCGCCGAGGATCCCGAGAACATGGAGCCCAGCTGCAACTTCGAAAAAATCATGAACACTTTATTCACAGATTCAGGGACGCCGCGGGAGGGGAATGGTAATCAGCTCTTGGCTTGCTCTGCTGGTGGGCTGCTGTTCATTTGCCATCCTTGCTGTGCTGGGGTGCTGGACACTCACTGTGTGGTCCCCAGCCTTGCATGTTGCATGTGACACCGTGGGTTGATTTTTTTTTTTTTCCTGTGTCACTCAGACTGAAGGGCTTCATTTCTCCAGGGTTTTTGTGTTTTGGTGGAGTCTTGCCCCTGTTTCATGAAAATCACCTGTTTGGTGCTTTGGGGTGAGGAGTCAGCAGCACTGGGGTGTCTTGTCTGCGTGGACCCTTTTGTTTTGCTTGTCCTCAGACAGTGCTGTAAAGCCAAGAGACTCTTGCTGGTCAATGGCTCCTTTGCCTTGTGATTCTGCACCTGAATTCACACAGGCTGGGTAATTTTGCCTGCTTTGGATGAATAATTGGGGAGGGTTAATTCTTTTTGTCACTCCCAACCCACTGGAGGAGATGGGGGAGACACTTGATTTTCCTCCAGAAGCTCAACCAGGGCAGCCCTAGCCAAGGTTGTTGGCTCTGGTGTCACCTTAAGCTATCAACAAATGTTGTAGTGTAGTCTAAAACCACTGCCTTGTAGCCCAAGATGTGAAGAGCTTAACTGAGCATTGTTTCTCTGTAGGCACCCATGATGTTTCAGAGTCAACAGGAATGAATGTACAAACAGGTCCATCGCACCTCAAATGTAACTGTCACAGCCTGAGTGAATTTGTTTTACAGATATGTCAAGTCCTGAGCATGTAGTAAGCATGTTCATGCTTTGGTTACTTCTTGCTACCTGTCTTAGAGCTTCGCATTTGTAATCCCTTTAATTTAGGCTTTCTGCCAATAAAGAACCAAAAGTAAGTAGTGCCATAAAATAGTGTGAGAGCAGTAGCTGGGAAGAGGGGGAGAGAGGGCAGGGATTGGGAAGGTGACAGCCCTCCCAGTCCTGTCTGTGTGTGTGTGGTGGATAATGCTAATCTAATAACCCAGTACTGCAGTAGGATGATGTTGGGAGGAGAAAGCAGCTGCCTTTCTAAGCTGTGAATAGTTTAAGGACACAGTTCAAAAGCAGCAGGACAAATGTTTCCATCTCTCTCTGTCAGCCCCCACCCCTGCATCAATCCACTGGGCAGATAGGAATGCTTGGGATTAGTAGTCAGCTTCCATTTAGAAGGAAATGTTATTTACAGCTGCAGAATAAATGAGGACAGCCTGTGATGTTTCCCTCTCTTCTCTTCCCAGTTCACCTCTTATCAGACACAATTCAAGGGGTCACAGCCACAGTCACAGGGGTGCAGTATCAGCAGTCCTGGCTCTGTATCATGTAAGTACCTGGGTTGGATGAGCAAAATCACTCACATCCCAACCTCTTCCTGCTGCTGGGAGGAGCAGAGGTTCAGAATGTGCCCTTTTGGGTTAAGATGGTGCTGCTTGTTCCTCCATCCTGTGGGATCTGTCTCTCTCTGGGCTGCTCCTCTTTGCAAACACATGCAGTAGGTGACCACAGCCACTCCAGGGCAGCCAGCTCTTGGATATTACAGAAATCTGCTGTTAACAAGCTAAGAATGCTGCAAAAATGAGCCAGAAAATGCTAATTACTGAGAAATGCTAATAAAGGAACTTCTCAAAGGGACAAGCAAACTGGTTCATGGACTGCTTTGGCTGCCAAAGTCTGGGAGCCTGGACCAGAAGATTTCTTAGGTCCTTTGATGGAACCATCCAAACTTTGTAGCTGAAAATTGAAGTCAGACATTCCACGCTATTTAGACACTGATTACTTTGTCTGACAATTAATTTGGACACTGATTAATTGTCAACACTGTTAAACATTGGAGGAGCAGGCCCTTAAGACACTAAGAGCTCTGTCACCTGGGATTTATGAGATGTGGTGGCTTCACCCCAGCTTGCACTTGACCAGAACTGGGGTTTGAAGTCATTGTCTCCAAGTCAGGCCTGTGGGGTGAGCCAGGCTGTCCCTTCACAGGGGACAGGCCAGAACCTGAGTCCCTGAGCCAGCCAAAGCAGTGCCTTTTTGACTCTGTTGCTTTATTTGCCTTTTTGACTCTGTTGCTTTATTCCTGTGCAGTCTCAAAGTCGAGTTGTCAAGAAATATGTTAATTCTCAGAGAAATGGCTGGGATTTGTGGGCTAGGTGCCTAAAGGCATGCACATATTTCAGCCTTCACAGCCAGTTTGCTGGGACAACTGTCACAATAGTTTTCCTTCTGCTTGCACTTCTGCTCCTGCCCTCTGCTTATGGCTGGGGAAAATGGAGAGAAATAGAGGACTTAAAAAAAAAATAATCAAAGATGATTCAACAACATCAACAAACAAGGAAAAATCTCCCACTTGTTTTTAATCTCTTTTGAAAGAGAAGGATGTGATCTCAATGTGAAAAAGAATTGATTGCATAGCAGGGCTGTGGCCTGAGAAAGAACAGAGCTGGATGGTATTTTGTGCTTTGTCTGCTGTGTTTTTACACCTGGCACATACAAAGCAGGACCACAAAGAAGAAAATGAGTTTATGAAGTAAAGTGGTGTCAACCAAGAGGAGTTTTGGGCAGTTTTCTCCACTTTGGATGCCACAGGAAGGGTAACAGCAGTAAGGATGTGTAGGTGATGCAGAGGATGGAAGTTTCTCCTGTGGGGTGAGGCAGCTCTGTGGAGGGTTTTGGGGATGTTGCCTTAACACCAAAGCATTTTAAAGGTCATGATACAAATGCTGTGATTACATACATGAGGCTGAAAAGGGTGGGTTCAGCCTGTTAGGAAAGTGAGCCAGAGCTTTAAATGCATCCATGTGAGTAATCCTGGCTTCCATGACAAAAGATGATTTGAAAAATAAGCTCACAGCCTGAAGGTGTCTTGTGCAAAACTTTCCTTGTTTCTTCCTTTTGTTGCTCTGAAGAGGGAGAAGAAAGTGGTGGGAAAGCAATGATGAGTTATTAACTATAATTATCTAATTGTTGCACTGTATTTCTGCTGGATTTATTGTGCAACAGATTGTGAACCATATTTTTAGATCTTACATTTTTCTTGAAGTCAGATTGCAAAACAGCTTCCAAACCTCTGAAGTAAAAGGAATTTGTTGATGAAAAAATTTTCCATATGAGTGGGAAGAATCTTTAAGATATCTGCTATTCTTTTTCCTTGCATTTGGTCTATACTCTTTGCTGAATTTTAAATTAGCAAAATTGCTGGGTTGATGCACCTTAACCAACTTTTAATTCCTGGTGGATGAGATAGAATTGAGTATCATGATAAGATTATATTAAGGAGGAAGAACAGCTCAGAGATGAGGTTTTGGTGGTGTTGTTTTTGCATAGATGATGAGGGGAAATATTAACAGCTGAAATTAGTTTGGGGTGAGAAAGGAAGGAATTTTGTAGGATATTCACAGAGTTGTGCAGAGCCTGGCTGCAGAACATTTCTAATGGAGACAAAAATGTGTTTCCCTCTCTTTTGTGCTGGAAGGAAGGCTCTGATTTCTTACCTGATTTATCTCAGTGAGTGGAGCAATGGGGAAAACCTGGGGGTGAAATAGATGTTCTGCTTCTGCTGGATGTGGTGCTCTCCTGATGGTTTCAGGTCTAGGGAAGCTCCAGCAAGGTCAGACATCCCATATGGATCTGGCCTTCAGCCACAGGGCAGAACAAACCCTTGAAGGATTGAAGATCTCAAGGTTTCAATGTTCCAGTGAAGTCCAGGAAAACAAACTGAATTCTGAGTCACTGCAGGCTTTGGGGCTGGTTTTGTCAGGAATGGCCAAAACCTGATCTTGCTGAGGCCATACCAGGATTCATCAGCTTATGGAAAACTTGGGATTCTTCTGTTAAAATGAGAGCTGACAGTATCAAAGCCTTTCATGCCCCAGTGACCAGCAGGGTCCAGCTCTGGAAGAATAAAAGCTTTTATTTACACAGTCATTTCCTAACTAGAAAGCAAATCTTGAGATTTACAGATGAGCTTCATCAGCCCAGGACAAGATTTCACACCTTTGAAACCATGGCCACAACTCTTTTTTCCTCCTGCAGGGAGATCCAGACTGGCTCAGAGATCTCCTGCTGCTTCCCTGGTTGTTTCCTTGGAGAAGCTGGGATGAGGGATGGTCCTGTCCCACAATGGGGAGTGCTGGACAGTTTTCCTCAGTTATTTAAGTTGGGAATATCAGCTGCTGGCAGGAGCTGAAGCAGAGGTGCTGCCAGGAGGGTGCTTGGAGCTCCCCTGAACCACCCAGACCTGCCATGATCCCAGCAGGGAGGGGTAAACTGGGTGCTTTCCATGTCTGGACTGGGAAAAATGGCCAAGAAGCTCCAGTGGGAGCTGCTGGTTTTGCTGTTGCAGTTTTGTGCCTCAAAAAGGCCAAGAAACTCCTCCTTATCCCATGAAGAAGTGACTTTATCACAAGTCTTATCACACTCAGTGCCTGACAGATGAAGATCAAAATGCCTGGTTTTTAATTTTTCCCTCTTGGAGTGAAGGATATATGATTTTAAAATGGCTTAACTGGGTGCTGGTGGAATTTTCTCCCTCATGTCCTGCTAGGAGAAACATCAGCTGGGTGGGTTGTGGAATAAATATCCCTGAGCTGATGGAGCTCCCCAGGCATCCCAGCTTCCAGGCTGTGTTCTCCTTGCCAGCAGATTGATACAAGTGCTGATTTCCAGAGCTGAATCCTTAGAAAAACATGAAATCAAGTCTGCATGGAGTAGTTTTTCTAAGCCATGTGGACTGGGCATTAAACTAATTCCCTTGAGCTGTTTTAACAGGCAGGGCAGAGGGGAAAAAATTCTCTCTGCAAGCAAAGAGTAATTCAGTGGTCTGTGTGCTCTGTGTTGCTGTAGAATTTCTGCCTTTGATGTAGCCTGTCATGGCAGTGACTCCTGTGCAGGAGTCTAACTCAGAAAAACCCAGGTGGCCTCTCAGAAATAGGTATTGTGAGATGATAGTGGATAACCAGCAAGGCTGCTGTTGAGATAATCCAAATTTGAGGAGGAAGATCCCAAATTTGATATATTACTGTGTGAAAGATGTGACTGGTGTCACTCTCAACAGAAGTGATCCAAGTCCATTTTGTGTGTCCAAGGACTTTTCCAGACCCAGAGGTCTGTGGGTTTCTAGAAAAGTCACATTGTCTCTGATTTAGCTGTTGAATAGATTGCAAATAGAGATGCTTCAGTTGCTGTCTCTTCCTCAGAGTAGGAAAATTAAAACACTTGGACTGCTTTAAACAAATATTTTCATTTAGCAGAATGATTACAAGATTTGGAGCCTTGTAAGCAAGAGCCTCTTCTCCAGAATTTACAACCATCATCTCTCAAGGGTTCTTTGGGCTCAGAGAACTATATCGTTTTTTAAGGGTCTCTCCATCCTTTTTGGGTTTTCTCAGATTATTCTGGAGAGCTGAAGCTTTTGCAGGTGCTGTTTTATGAAAAGAAAACCTCAGATTCAAACTCTGCATTAGGAATTTTTATCCTGAAGAAGAAAGATGGCTTATTTTGTCTGTACAGGGATGGGATGTCTCCTTACAGAATAATGAAGGTTGGGAAAGTCCAACCATTAAAGCAGCACCATTGTGTTCTCCCCTAAACCGTGTCCCAAGTGCCACAGCCGAAATCTGGCAAGTGTGCTGTGGATTCAGAGAACCAGTTAATTTTCTTTTAAGGGCCTCTCTGCTCCGTGCTGGCCATCCCAGGAGGTGCTGGAGAGCTCCTGTGTGATGGAAAGGAGTTCCCAACACACACTGGCCTGGAGGAAATCCTTCCCCTGGAGGGGATGAGTCTTCCTGGAGCCAGCAAGGTGCATTTCCCAAGCCAGAAGGATTTCCAGGCTGGAGTGGGGATGTTGTGGCTGAGACAAGTGCCAAGCTCTGGGTGAGCTGCCTGGCCTGGCCACAGCTTCATTCCTCACTTGCAGATCCTGCTTGCTCAAAGCTGCTGCCTGGAGCTGCTCAGCAAAGGAAGATTTATTGGCAGTGGTTGAGAACAAGAAGTGTCCTTGTTGTTCTCTGTGGGGACAGGAAAAGGCTGGCTGGCTGATTACCTCTGCTGGGCACTTTTTCATACTGCAAGGGATAATTTGTTTCTGAATTAACTTCCTTTCTTGCCCTTTCAAAAGAGGGTTTCTGTTTCTCTTAGGTCTCCATAATTTGACCCTTTTTATGATTTGGTTGAGCAATGTGTTATTACTCTGATAATATCTTGGGTGTGGGGCAGAGCTGGGGCACGTGGGATTTGGTGGATCTGGGATTTTGGTGGAGCACTGCCAGTTCTCACCATCCCAGTGGCACCCTCAGCACCACCAGAGGCAGAGAGGAGCACAGGGCAGCAGAATTTGTGCTGTGATTTAAATGCCTTTTTTACCAGCTCAATTATTAGGGGATCAAGATAAAACTGCTGAGAACACAACCTGGCATCCCATTAAATCATAGTCCAGCATTTCCTGGGGTGACTAATACTGGGTGAAAATAGATTTTTCAGCTTTCTAGCCAAACCAAGGGAGAATCAAATGTAGCTCAACTCAAACCAAAAAGGAACTTGGAGGCTTTGACCAAACCAGACTTGATTTAGAGTCAGCTGAAAATGTCTTGCTAGTTCTCAGTTTTTTAGGGCTTTGGCTATTTATCCTCCAGCTTTTTTGCTTTTTTTTTTTTTTTTTTTTTTTTTTTTTTTTCCCTTAGTGGGAATTTGTTTAAGTGCTACTTAAAAAAAAAATAAAAATAGTTGTTTCATTTTGAAAGTGCCTTTTTTCTTGGTCTGAGCCATGCTGACTTTTACCTGGGGTCTTGCTTGACTTGGGATTTCTCCATGTGAACCAAAGAATATTTTTTGCTATCTTTTACAAATATGCACAAGTCTAGTTGGGACTGCAGTTGTGGTTTGTATTGTATTTGTATCTGGATTCTGGAATTAAAACAAAAGTGGGAGCTGTAAGTGCTACACCAGGGAATAGGATTTGAGTCAGCTGAATAATGGCTTAAATTTGAAGAAAAGCTTGAGCTGCTGAATGATGCATGGGCAGGAGTGACTTGGCCTTGCACTGGAAGTATTGAAACATCGTTTTTTTCCCCAAATAAATGGATATAACAGAGGGAGAGCAGACTCAGATGAGGCTGCATTCTGCACTGTTCCTCTCCTGCATGCAGCCAGGCTCAGGTACATCCCATTCATCCTCTCTCTCTGGCACCTGTTTAAATCTGGTTTTAATCAGGTTTGTCCTCACTAAATCAACTCCAGCCTGATTTGTAAAAGTGTTATTGATCTAAATTATTTGTCCATTGACCTAATCTTAATTTTACTGGTGTGATATTGGGATTTAGATCCATGTGTCAGTATCCACAGAGCTCTTTACAGAGGAGCTAGAGGAGACTCTCAGAAGTGTGAGAAACCTCAGACTCCAGCACTCTGGATAAAACTATTTCAGATAAAAAGGGGTACAGTGAATTTCTTGGTGTCTTGTAAATGTGCTCCATGTGAAATCTTTCAGAATCTTTCAGGATCCTCTTCTTGCCCATTCCCTCAGCTTAAGGAAACAGAGAACTCCTGACTAAGAGAAACACAAATTTTTGGTGACTGCCAGAAAAATGATCTTGTATGTGAGAGAGACTCAATAGCAGAGCTCAGTTTTTACAGTCCAGTTTCCCCTCCAGAACTCTTGAGCTGAAGTGGGATTGTGGCACTGCTGGCAGGACTCCTGTCTCTGGAAAACACAGCCCTGGAGACAATTCATGGAGCTGAAACATAACCCTGTGGCTCCAGGGAGAAAGAAAACTCCAGAACATGTGGCTTGCTCCATGATTACACTTCATAATAGGCTTTTCCAAATTGCCCTGTAGTTCACTGGTTTCTTGCTTGGTCAGGTCCTGCCTGGTGCTCATGGTAGGGCAGGGATGATGTGTGGGAAGGGTTGGTACAGCTCTGTGAGCTGCAGGTAGCTGATACTCATGGTAGGGCAGGGATGATGTGTGGGAAGGGTTGGTACAGCTCTGTGAGCTGCAGGTAGCTGATACCTGCTTCTGGCCATGCCTGGGATAGAAATTATGTCCAAAATGCCCAACAAATTTTCCTTTTCAAAACAGATTAGTCTGTGAGCTCAGCAGCTGAGCCATGGAAGTGCTGAGAGCTGAGCTCAGGGTTAATGCTGATGGTGCAGTAATCACTCACTGCTGCTGAGCAGGTGGGTGAAGGTGAGAGAACTGAAGGTCTTGGGCCACTTGAAGGTTCTCCAGTTGGTCCAAGTCCCAGAGTTCATGGCCCCTCTGGCTTGTTGAGCTGTAACACAAGGAGACTTGTCTGCTGTCCAGCCACAGCTGGACTGCAAGCAGGAGCTTGGCTTTGGTTGTGAAAACAAGTGTAGCTTGCACTCTATTTTCAATTACTTCAAAAGATGTTTATTCCTCACCTCTGGACCTGCCTTGATCTTTCTCTCTTTCAAAGCTGATTCAAGTACAAAAAGAACAAGAGGCTGTGGTAAAGGAAGGTTAGAGAATGAATGAAGCAGTGTCATCTTTCTCATGCCCTGTATTGTTCTAATTAAGCTGTTTGGTTGCTCTCAGAGTGCCTCTTTGAGATTAATTTATAGAAGGAGAATGCTTTCAGTCTGAGATCAGGAAGTCAGACTCAGTAAGAAAATACTTCATGGTGTGATTTTTATTTTTTTTAAATGCAAATAGTGAAGAACTTGATAGAAAATACAACGTGGTGCTGGCTAGGACATCTCCAGCCAAAGATCTCGTTAATGGAGCAGCCCTCAGGGTGCATGGGGGTGAGAATACATCTTAAAAGGAAAGAAATAAAATGGGATTATGGAAGAGACATTAGAGAAATAAATTGGAGGACTCTGATAGGTGCTTGTTCAATGAACAAAAGGGAGCAAGCAGCTGAAATAACTTTAAACCAGATAAAAGGAGGGGAGAATCACTGTGAGGTACCATACCTCTTCCAGGTGTCTGGAGGCAAACCCCGTGTGCATTTTTCACCAGTGGTTTTACAGAAGGGCTGGGAAGTGGCTGGTGGCTCTAAAGGGAGCAGGAGAGCTGCATGCCAGGCTGGCACCTGCTGCCCCTGCACCAAGCCCCCAAATTTCCCAGCAGGAAAAGTGGCAGCTGAGCAGGACCCAGCTCTGCTTAAATATCCCAGGGTGGAGACAGAGCTGGTCTTCCACAGCCTCTGGAGATGATCCCTGTGCTTATTCCACACAACTTTTTTTTGCTAGTCTTGGTTCTGGGAGTCAAACATCCATCCCATTCCCTGGATCCCAGCCAAGGATTTCCCTCCAAGCACTAATCCTGTCTCTGCATCTTGAGGAGGGAGGTCAGCCTGGTTTCTGTAACACTTGTGAGCCTGAGAGGGGAAAACAACAGCTGGGAGCAAATGGGGAAAGATATTACAACAGAGAGGTCTGCCTGAGGCAGAAGTGGGAATATATTGGCTTGGCATTTTGCCTCTGTGTTTCCAGAAGCACTTTGGGAGATCAGGTGAAATGAAGTGTGATCTGCTTTCCAATAATGCAGGTGTTTTTTAATAAGATGGGGGTTTTTTTTGTGTGTAGAAGCTTCTGCAGCTCTGCAAGCACTCAGTGTGTTGTGCTCTCTGTCATTTGTTTTCTTGGCTGTTAAAAAGCAGCTGGAGGAAAAGGCAGAATACACCTTGAAATGTTGAAGGGTATTTCCCATAAAAACACAGGTGTCAGTTTGTACTGACAGAAATTGGGGTAATAGTAACTAAAAGTCATTGTTGAGTGTTATAAATGAGCGCAATGGGCCATAAAAGATCAAATAACAATTTAAAAGATTTATTGGTTACAGAAAGCAAAAGCAAATTCAGCGCGCTGGACAGCAGGGGAGTCTCCACTCCACCACCTGCTGCACCCACCCCCCCTTAGTCTGTTCCTTTTAAGCTGTTAGGTTTTTGGGTGACGTGCTCCTCCTTTAGTAATTCTGCGCATGCTCCTCCAGTTGCTAGGGGGTCTTTTTCTGCCTTCTGATGGTCGGGGGATGAGGGCGAGTAGTCTTCCTCAGCCACTGACTCCTTTCTTGGCACTTAAAACAATATGTAATTATGCAAGCAAAGCAAAACACATTCTGGCTTTTTACTGTAAGGCCTATCAAGCAGAGCAAAGCAATTAACAAGTTCTAGCGATATCTTTTTCAAGGTCTGTCTGTCAGAGGATCAAAGCAGAACAACCCCCATTCTGACCTCACAAATCTTGGTGATATTCCTCCAAGGTCTAAAGTCTGTCAGGCGAACAAAAGGCCTCTTATTTATTACAAGTCCCCCTTTTTCTATATTATTACTTTTGTTCGCTAAATCTTTGTAATTCCCTCTTACTTAACTCCAGGTAATCTTTTTCCTCTCCCCCATTTAAGGCTTCATATTTTGCTCGTATTAACATGAGGTGAGCGGCTTCTAACCTGTTTTTCACAATGCTAATTATTTTGTTGAAAATACAGGGGCCGAAAACAAGCCCTAAAATTATTAAAATCACTGGTGCAGCTATGCTTGACAAGAGGGTCGTTAGCCAGGGTGAATATTTAAACCAAGACCCATACTAATTTTGCTGGGCCTCCCTTTCTCTCTTGCGCTGCTCCAGTTGTTTTCGGAGCTCAGCCATGGTGTCAGTTACTATCCCAGTGTGGTCTGCATAGGTGCAACACTCTTCTCGCAAAGCCACACACAGTCCCCCTTGCTGTAAAAACAACAGGTCTAATCCCCGTCTGTTCTGCAATACAACTTCCGAAAGAGATCTTACTGATTTTACGAGACCGTCTATTGCCTTCTCTATTTTACTTAAATCTTCATCTACTGAAATTCTGAGATCCTTAAATCCTTGCTGTTGGTTCACTAAGGAAGCTACTCCTGTCCCCACCCCAGCACTTCCTATACTTAGTAATATAGCAACTGTGAGGGCTGTAAACGGTTCTCGTTTGTCTAAGTGGTGTTTTGGAGTGAATTGATGAGCATACACATAGTCTTTTGGGTGGTACACAATCCGGGGGACTACCATGACCTGAATGCAGTATTCGGATGTTTCATTGAAATTAGATATTGATATACACGGGGTTACCCCTAATGTGTTACAAACCCACTTGGTGTTTGCAGCAGGGATCAACCATTGGGCCGGTTTGCAGGAGTCGGTTACAGTCATTTTTACCCTGCAAAGGTGGTCTTTATTCCGAGGTATGTTGCCTATACACCTCCCCTTCCCAGTTACCTGAGCCATGGATACCCCTGGGGTGCTTTCTTTTCCCCTTTTCTAAAGGCACAAGGAAGGACTGGTCCCGTTTATTCTTTTAAACTTTGCTACAGAACCTAAGGCTTCATAAAAGGGTGGATTAATACTGTAGCACAACCAGCACTCTTTAGTTAAATTGGGGTATGTGCCATTTAACACCCTAAAGGTGGCTTGTAGGATTTTCCATAGGGTCCCTCTACTTGGTTGTGTCACGGCCGTGGTCTCCATTAACTGTGATTTATTATTAGCCTCCGTGAAATTTTCTGGGGTCATGCTGTCTAAATCACCTTGATTTATTATTGTGGCTTTTGAGTCTGTTATTGCAGGATTCGGTCCAACAGGTTGAGGATCGTGGGGTACAATTTCCTTCTTTATAACAATATGCCCCCCCCCCCGGTCTTTCCCGGGTTCCCATATTCTAACTCCCCAGAATTTTCCTACTACCCATCCTGGGTCTTGGGGTTGCGTGACGTTAAGATAGACCCATTTGCAAGTACCGATATAAGTCACCACCCCTGACAGATCTGTCCAGGGCTTTTTACATCCATGTGGACCTCTTTCAACCCTTAAGTATTTATCTTGGATTTGAACCGACCATCCCAGGGAAATTGTTTCACAGCTCCAATATCCACAGTAAAATTCTCTGGGGTAGTTACACCATGACCTCCCTGGGTTAGATGCTGGGCACATGTAGAATACACTATAGGGGCTAGAACCCGTCTTATCAAGTAGGTCATCCAGGGTTATGTTAAAGCTAAAACCTTTCGAAGTAATTTGTGTTTGAATTTCCTTCTGACCTTCCCATTGTATTAGTGACCATTTAAAGGGTTCATGGCTTGCAAGCACAGATCTCAAAAGCATTATATATAAGATTCCTAATTGGAGGTGGTAGCTTCCCCATTTTCTACAACTGCTTTTTTTTTTTTTTTATTTTCCTTCTAATTTACCTCAGACTTTTCTTTTCCCTTGGACTTTTGACGGCTCTGGGTACCTGTTCCTCGTTTTCCCCTTTTTCTCGGGCTCCCCCCTCCACTGCTCTCATCTCCTCTGCCTTGCCCATCAACTCGGTTGCTACGAGCTATGGGGAGTTCTATCTTCTCGGCAGCAGGAGTATTCTTCAGGAGGGGTGTTTGACCCATGCTTTTTGATACATTTTATGTATTTATACCACTTGTGGTTCTTAATTTGAGGGGTATAGCAACTGAGTTCAGGTACCCACCGTCTGCACAGGGCGGCTATTATCCTGGCCACAACTGGGGCAGGTTCGTTAGAGTGATAACAATAGAACTGGGGGTTTATCCCCTTTGTAAAAATTTTCCACCACTCTTCAGACCCTCTTAAAAGTTTTCTGGCAGCCACTTTGGTAGCCAGGACCTGAGAGGTGAGTAGCCTTTGGTCCGAATAACAATTTTTACACACTCCCCTTGGGGGGTAACTGTTGCTGCAATGGGTCCACCACTCCTCCTTACAGACTAAACAAATAAAGCATACAAAAGGGTTACAATTTTCCCAGCAATTTTCAGCATTACATCTTATTTTCACTGCTGCATTCAGCAGATCTTCCCCCCCCCACTGGTGCTCCTGTTGCTCGGAGCTCTGCCAGGAAGGAATAGTATGTTGGATCCCACAGTCTGTCTCTCATGTGGAAAAAGTCTTATACCTGTGGTGGGGTGGAAATAATGTAGCCTGTCTTTTTAATTAGAGCTTACTCGCTTCTTAAGTGTCAGTTTCAGGCTCCCAGGTGTGCCCTTCACTTCCCACCCGGGGTCGTTGGTGAATTTAGACGGATCTACTGGTCCCTTGATTCGGCTTGCGTGAGTCCACCCTTTTTCCACAGTGCGTACTGCTGTGTTTGTTGTAAGCAACACCTGGTAAGGTCCTTCCCACTTGGGTGTTATCGGATTTTTCTTCCAACTTCGGACCAGTACCCAGTTCTCGGGCTGAACTTGATGTAATACAAGATCTAATGGTGGTCTCTGAACCAACATTCCTTTTTCCCATAATTGTTTTTTTTTTAAATTTCATCAAAGCTATTAAATACTCGTTAATGTATTGTTTACTAACATTTGGGTTTGTCTGTGCCTTTTTTAAACTATAGGGCATGCCATATAACATCTTGAATGGGGAAATTCCCAAATCCGCCCGGGGTTGAGTCCGAATATTTAGCAAGGCTAGGGGAATGCATTTAACCCATGATAATTTTGTTTCTAGTACCAATTTAGTAAGTTGGTTTTTTTTTTATTTCTCCATTCATTTTTTCTACCCGGCCTGAACTTTGAGGGGGCCAAGGAGTATGTTGTTCCCATTTTATTCCTAATGCTGCTGCCAGGTCCTGAGTTACCTTTGATGTAAAGTGAGGCCCCTTATCAGAGTCAATTGTTTCTGGTACACCATACCTGGGGACTATCTCCTCCAGCAGGGCTTTTACTACTGTTCGTGCGGTTTCCCTTGATGTTGGGAAGGCTTCCACATAATGAGTAAGATGATCTACTACCACTAAAAGATATTTAATTCTCCCCACCTTTGGCAATTCGGTAAAATCCACTTGAATATTTGCAAAGGGTTGTTTTGCTAGAGGCTTTCCCCCATAGGGTAATTTTCTGAGGTTACTTCGATTTACCCGCAAACAGGTAGGACATCCCTTTGTGATATGTTTAGCTATATCATGGAGCCCGATGCTCATGTACCTAGCAGCAAAGTGATCCACCAGCCCCTGGGCTCCCCAATGAGTTTTCTGATGTAACTTATACAATACCCTCTGAGCTATTGCCTTTGGTAACACTTCCCAGCCGTCTGCTAATATCCACTTTTCTGCTTCCTCTGTAACCCCCATTCTTCTAAGTCTTTCTTTCTCCTCATTCGTAAAAATTGTGTCAGTGTTTTCACCGTCCTTGACTCCATCTTTTCCTCTTTGCCCCCCTTTTTCTTTTAGGACCATTTCCTTTAGGGCTGCCCGTTTTGCCTCCTGATCTGCAGCGTTATTCCCCCTGCTTTTTAAATCTATTCCTTGTTGGTGTCCCTTTAAATGAACCACTGCTAACCTTGTCGGCCCTCTCAGAGCTTTTAGTATCTCAACTATAAGTTTCTGGTGTATCAAATCCTTCCCCTGTGAGTTAATAAGGCCCCTTTCTTCCCATAGCTTTCCAAATGTATGGACTACTCCAAATCCATATCTAAAATTAGTATATATTGTCTCCTCCTTCCCCTCAAGAAGTTTCAAGGCCCTTAATATTGCATATAATTCACATGCCTGGGCAGACCATGATCTATCTAATGCACCCGACTCTACCACCTGTAAGTTCAGACCCTGCACTATTGCATACCCCGATTTTCTCTTCCCTTCTATTACCCTGGAGGATCCATCCACGAAAAGTCTTTCACTACTTTCTAATTCTTCTTCTTCTAAATCCGGTCTAATCTTCGTCTGCTCCTCTATTATAGCTATACAGTCATGGGTCAAAAACTCATGCTCCGGTCCCCCATATAAAAATGCGGCCGGGTTCTGTAGTGCAGTGGTTTCTAACGTCAAATTGGGTGCCTCTACCAGAATTCCTTCATACTTTAAAAGCCTAGCATCTGAAATCCATTTTTCTGCTTTTTGCTGTAATACGCTCTGGATGTTGTGAGGGGACATTACTTTGAGATTACCATTAAAATAATTTTTCTAGCTTCTTCCACCAATAGGGCACATCTGGCCACTATTTGTAAACAGGCTGGCCAGCCCCTACTCACAGAATCTAAAATTTTTGATAAATATGCAACAGGCTTTTTTTTTTTTTTTTTTTTTTTTTTTTCCCTGCCCAATCCTGGGTAAGTACCCCAAATGCAATACCCTCTTCTATGTTTACAAATAAAAAAAAAATGGTCTCCTCACATCCGGGAGGCTTAAGACCGGGACATAAACTAAATTTTCCTTTAATTCCTGAAGTTTCTCTGTGTCTTCTTGACTCCATTTTATTAACCCTTCCTGTGTTAATTTATGGTAAAAAAATCTAGCTTTACTGCTATAATTTTCAATTCACTGCCTGCAGTACCCAGTAAGTCCTAAAATTTAACGAATTTGTCTCTTGTTTTTTTTTTTTTTTTTTTTTTTAAATAGGTAGTGACATAATTGCTTGGATCTTTTCAGGGTCTATTTTTTTCTTTCCCTTCTTTAAATAGTGCCCCAAATATTTTACCTCCTCCTCTACAAACTGAAGTTTAGTCTTAGAAACTTTTAACCCCTTAAGTCCCAGAAAATTCAACAGCCTTATACTTTCTTTCCTTACATCTTCCTCATGTTCCCCTGCCAGAAGCAGATCATCTACATATTGTATCAGGGTTACTCCCGGTCCTGTTTGGTAATCTTGCAAAATTTGTTCCAATGCCTGTCTAAACAAATTTGGAGATTCTGTGAACCCCTGGGGTAACACTGTCCACCTCAGCTGTTGCCTCCTCCCTGTATCGGGGTCCTCCCATTCAAATGCAAAGTACTCCCGGCTTGCCTCATTGAGAGGGCAAGCCCAAAAGGCATCCTTTAAATCTATGACACTATACCATAAGTTATTAGGCCCCAATTTACTTAAGAGTGTATATGGATTTGCCACCACGGGAAACTGAGCCACTGTGTGTTTATTAATTTCCCTTAAGTCGTGCACTAACCGATAAGTGCCATCTGATTTGCGCACAGGGAGTATCGGAGTGTTGAAGGGTGACATGCATGGTTCTAGCAGCCCCTTGCTCAACATTCTATCTACCTCAGGTTTTAATCCCCATCGACCCTCAGGGGATATGGGATATTGCTTTATTTTTACCGGGACTTCCGGATTTCTAATAATCACCGAAAATGGGGCTATTTTTAGCTGCCCCACGTTTCCTGGATTATACCATACTTCAGGGTTTATCTTTTTTCCGTCCTCCACTCTGAGAGGACAGAGTTCAATTTGCAGTTTCTTTTCTACTACTTCTATCTTAATTTCTAGTTTTATAATCATGTCTCTCCTCAATAAATTATATTCAGATTCTGATACTAACAAAAAGTCTCCCAACCCGATTCTTGATTCTGATTCAACTGTCACCCTTTTAATAACCCCCACCTCAAAGGGTTCTCCCTTTGCTTCTACTACCGTGGCAGTCTCTTTAGATAGATTACATTCTTTTGGCAAGAACTGAATAGTTGATCTTTCAGCTCCTGTGTCAACTAGAAAAACTATTTCCTGGCCATGGGGACCCACCTTCAGTTTTATCAAGGGCTCCTTATGATGTTTCCGTGTCCCCAAGAGATAGAGCCCCTGACCCCTCTAATCTGTCTTGAACTCCTTTTCATCCCGAATCCCGACCCTACACTCTTTCTTGAAATGTCCTTTTTTCCCACAATAAAAACACACCTTAATGTCCTGTCTCTCCCTTGAATTCCTAGACTCCTTAAGCTCTCTTACTGGCCGCCTCTGTGTCTCTCTCTGACCCTGTTCCCTACTTTCTCGTACCATCATTCTAACTTGCCGTTTCTGACTTTCCTCTTCCCTTTTTCTTATTTTTGTTATTTCCTTTTTCGGTCAATTTAAAGATAAAAACCTCAGGACGGGCTATCCAGATTTTTGCATACTCACTTTCCTCCAAACAAACAGGTTTTTTTTTTTTTTTTTTTTTTTTTATTTACCCAAATATTTAATCTCTGTTTTATCCAATCCTCTGTTGACCCAAATATTGGCCAGAACACGTTTCCTGAAATTTCCTTCCCACCCCAAACTTCTACACAGTAATATATCATTTTTGCCTTATCCTTCCCTTCCATTCCAGGGAAATGGTCCCAATTTTCTAGTAAAAATCCTAAGGGACTATCTCTAGGTATGGGTGGGAGTTTAACACTTGCAGGAGGTTTACTCTTCCCCTGCCCCATTTCCTCCGGAGTACCTTCACTCCCACCAAAAATCACTTTCGCTTCCCCTGTTTCGTGGCCCACGCCCTCGCGGGTCGATGGGAACCGCACTACTAAGGGTCCGCACTCGCTTGGGGAATCTGGCTGCCAGTCCCCCTCTCACACACACACCACACGTTGTACTCCGGGATCCCGACCCCGCCCGAACGGATCCCTTATACTTACGCGTCCTGCGTCTTCGTCCGGACTTTGTGCACAAAATTTAAGGGGTCAATTGGGCCCTCCTACCTTTGCTTTTGCTTTCTTAATTTTAGGTTCGTCGGTCGAGGTTGGGATAGGACTCCCGTCCCCGGGGCCACCAAAATGGTGGGGCGCGCCTCCCCGCAGGCAGAGAGCCCCTCCAAAATCTCGATCCGAGTCACGGCACCAAATTTGTTATAAATGAGCGCAATGGGCCATAAAAGATCAAATAACAATTTAAAAGATTTATTGGTTACAGAAAGCAAAAGCAAATTCAGCGCGCTGGACAGCAGGGGAGTCTCCACTCCACCACCTGCTGCACCCACCCCCCCTTAGTCTGTTCCTTTTAAGCTGTTAGGTTTTTGGGTGACGTGCTCCTCCTTTAGTAATTCTGCGCATGCTCCTCCAGTTGCTAGGGGGTCTTTTTCTGCCTTCTGATGGTCGGGGGATGAGGGCGAGTAGTCTTCCTCAGCCACTGACTCCTTTCTTGGCACTTAAAACAATATGTAATTATGCAAGCAAAGCAAAACACATTCTGGCTTTTTACTGTAAGGCCTATCAAGCAGAGCAAAGCAATTAACAAGTTCTAGCGATATCTTTTTCAAGGTCTGTCTGTCAGAGGATCAAAGCAGAACAACCCCCATTCTGACCTCACAAATCTTGGTGATATTCCTCCAAGGTCTAAAGTCTGTCAGGCGAACAAAAGGCCTCTTATTTATTACATTGAGGACACTTCAGCAGTCTTAAATCACAAACTTAATGTGTTTCTCAAAGCTGAAATGGGGTTTTTTTGTGCACCAGGGGGATCATTCCTGGTGTTGTGGGGCTCAGTCTAACAATCCCCTTTTCCCTGGCAGTTGCACTATAAAGTCCCTCCAGCGACGTCACGTTTGCATCAGCCGCCTGGAGAGGCCCCAGAACTGGGGTGAGAACTCCTGTGAGGTCAGGTTTGTGATCCTGGTCCTGGCTCCTCCCAAGATGGTGAGTCTTGTCTTCTTGCTCCACGACTTTGGGGTCTTCTCCTGACTTTGCTTTTCCTTGGTTTCCTCCAAGGGTTAATAAATGTTGTTTTTAAAACACAAAGGGATGTGAAAAGGCCTGAGGTCTTCTCAGCAGCTGTCAAGATGATCTGTCCTGTTGGTTGGGGTGGGTTAGTGGGCTGTGTCCTTGTCTCATGGCCTGGATCCTGGTGGGCAGGAGAACACTGTGTAGCCTCCATACACACCTGGGATGCCCTTAACACTCCATGGATTTCCCTCTCCAGCTGTAGCTGCTATTTTTAGAAGTGAGAAATGCAGCTCCTTGCTAAAGCCAAGCTTTGAAAGGCCCTTGTGAGCCTACAGCTGGTGCTGCACTGCAAAGGTCTGGGTTGCTTCCCAACAAACTTCCCTGATGGGGCTGACATTCACCCTGCAGGTGTGGCTGCAGCAGCTGCAGGTGATGTAGCCAAGAGGAAGATGATTCTTTTTTGAGCTCTGGAGCAGTGAGGGTGAGACTCTGTGGGAGCTGTGGTGCTTCTAAGGTCAGCCTGTCCCTGCTGTGTTTTCAGAGCTTTTAGCACTTGAAACAGCAAGGTTAAAGCTTGCTCAAGTTGATTCCTCAGTGTAGACAAGAATGGCACAGTAGAACACATTTACTGCACTCAGAATATCCTGAGTTGGGAGGGAGCCACAAGGATCATCCAAGTTGGATATCGTGGGGTGCATCAAGGTTAATTGGGGATCACCATCCTGTCTTCCTAGAAAGCACTGGCCTGACCAAGGTGGTTCTTCAGCTGATGGCTGAGTGGTTCAAAGCTCAAGACCTTTTGACACTCCAGCTGGCTGTTTACACCTTGGAGCTTCTGGTCTGTGCTCCTGGGAGGTGCTGGAGAGGCTGGGGACCTTTTCTGGGACAGGATATGTCCTGATTCAATTTCCTGCTCTTCAATTCTATCTGTGTGACCTTGGCACCTGCTGGTCTGGCCTGAATCCTCCCTCCCTTCACCACCACCCTCACTGAAATGGGAATACTGGTGTTTCCTTCTTTCCCAGCATTTCTGGCAGGTCTTTCCCAACCCATGCTTTTGGCATCGACCTCGGAGCCAACAGGCTGAAAACATATTGATGTTGCTTGTGAAAAGCAGGAGGGAGAGCAGCTGGAGCCGTGTGCAGCTCCATGGATCTGTCTCTCCCTCATTGTTATCTCGGGCCAGCTCCGTGCTCGCCCCGCGAGCGGCTCCGCATCCGCTCCCATCCCAGAGTTTGTGTTCCAATGGTCAGCAGCAAGTGAAGGGAAGGGAGTGGAGGCCAGCAGAGCTCACACTTGCCAATCTGCTTTTTATATTTTCAATGGGTTGGTGGAGCCAGCCCCAAGTGCGCATTTCTGGTGCAGCAGTTAAAATAATTAACCTGCTGACAGCAACGCATTCAGCGGGCCCTGCTGGGGGGAGGGGGATGGAAAGTCCACAAAATGGGCATTTGTTGTGCTGGGAATCCAGATCCTTGGCCTTGCTAATATGGAGGAAGGAAAAAAATGGAGTTTTCCTGCATATATGTATCCTCTCTAAACTGTTCATCTCCTCAGTAAAGAGCACTGGGAATGTTGAAGCAATCCTTGCAGCATCCAGCCCAAGGGTTGCTGCTGCTTAGAGAAGAAAGGTGATGCCTCCTCTGTGATGGCAAATCCAGACTGGTTCACAAACTCTAAAAGCAAATCCCAGGGAAGATCCTTCACTTAAATCCAAACCTCTCCCTAGAAATTTGAACTGAGTGTGCCCTAGTGAGTGTTTGATTCCTGGTGATGGAATCCCAGAATGGTTTGGGCTGGGAGGGACATTCAAGACAATCTCATTCCAGCCCTCTGCCACGTGCAGGGACACCTTCCCCTATCCCAGATTGCTCCAAACCCCATCCAGCCTGGCCTTGAACACTTTAGGGATGGGGCAGCCACAATTTTTCTGAGCAAATGGAAGAGAGGAGGGTGATGTGAGTGGTGGAGGAAGGGCAGCGTTAGCAGTGACTCTGGGACAGCTCAGTGCCACCCACACCTGCCCCTCTGCGTCACCCACCCTGAATTATTTGGTTGTGTTCATGGAGAAATTGTTCATCTGTTCAGTTGTGAATCATGAGAAGCAATTGGGATCAATCACAGATGCTCACTCTTCTTTTCACAGCAGTGAGAGGAGCTTGGAGGTGCTCCAGGGCTGGGGAGTGTTTGGGTGTCTCTGGTAGTGCTGCATGATGAGTGTGGAGTGTAGAAGAGGTGGGTGGGTTAGAACTTGGCATCAGAAGGAGCTGTGATTTTAATGAGCTGTGATTCTGTGTGATTTGGCCCTGGAAAGTATTTTACCTGTCCTGGCCACAGCAGGAGCATGTGAGCAGGTCAGGATTGAGAGCTTGGATCTGCTGGGTTTGTGCAGGGATGGGGAGCCTGCTTTGCTCTTCCCTTTGCACTGAATTTCCTGCAGTAGGAAGGCAGCTTGGATCCTCTTGGAAGCTGGACCCCCAAAGATCAGGCCTGTGTCTCACAAAATTATTAAATCCTAAGAATAAACACTTTTTTCATGTCTGCAGGACTCCTGTCCCTTCTGAACATTTAGTGAAGACAGACAGAGGCTCCCTGTGTGTGCTCAGCTGTTTTTTCCATCCTTTCCTCTGTGCCAGTGGTTACTTGAGCTGAGAGCTCCCAATCTCCACTTGTGCTGCCAGAATTGCCCCAGAGTGGCCACATGAATTGAATGCCCAGAAAACAGGAATCAGATAAGCACAATAATCTCAGTCTTTCAGATAAGAGATCAGTAGAAACCTGTCAAGGTTTCTACCTTGTCCACCCCAGGAGCAGCAGTGCTGAGGTGCTGTGAGGTAGCAAAGATTTTTGTTTGTCTAGTCTTGAAAGGAAACCAGGGATAAAATGCATGCTCAGCATGATTCAGCTTTGGATTGGTTTCTGGGAAGTTGATCAAGTAAAGATCAATCAGGGCTTCAGACCAGGACCTGTGTTGTTGCCTCCACAGGATTCTGCTGTGGATGTTTCTTCATCTGCAGCAGCTTCCACATGTGCCCTCCTCCCTCAGGTCTCCCTGGGATCCTGGGAGCCGGGAAGTTCCTTTTGAGAGGGATAAATTATGGGGTCTACCTTTCAGAAATGAAATTAAATGGTTTTACAACCACTTTCTCTGTCTTTTTTTTTTTTTTTTTTTTTTTTTTTTTTAATTTGCCTGCTTAGAAAAGCACCAAAACAGCCACAGAAGTGGGCAGGACCTTTGCCACGATGTTTTCTGACATAACCTTCAGGCAGAAGCTCCTGGAAACCAAAACTGAGGAGGAGTTCAAGGAGGCCCTGGTGCACCAACGCCACTTGCTGACAGTGGCAAATCAGAGACCCTCAGGGATGAAGGATGGGCACAAGTCACATGGTAGCAAACAACTCAAGGTAAGGCTTGGCCAGCACCTCTGCCATGCCCCTGCTTCCCAAATCCATCAGTCCAAGGGGATTTAGGGTCAGGAGGTGAGCATTGAGCCAGTGGATGCAGCAGCATTCCCAGCAAGCTCCCAGCACTGAGGCTTCCCAAACTTTGCTGTGTGCACACCCACCTTGCTCAGACTCTGCTGTAAATCTCCACAAAGCCACTTGAAAGAGGCAGGTGCTGAAGGGATGCAGAGCTCCTGGGGCTTGTAATGGTTACAGGACTTGGATTCCAGATGCTTAGTGGAGGGTGGGATTAATGGCTCCCTGCTCCTTGTCAGGCCAAGGTACTTAATCCTCACAATCAGAAGGCTCTGAAGGAAGCTGCTGCTTGTCTCTCCTGCAGCCAAAAGGCTTCTTGGCCATCTCTGCACGGTAATTTCACTTAAAAGTTGCCTGTCAGTATTTGGCCTGAATTCTCCCTGTTTGATCTGTAGCTCTGTAAAACATTACTTGCTTTGTACTTTAAAGTTCGAGGGAAGTGCTGTAACTCAGCTTTCTTTTCTGGAATTTCCTGTGTGTTGGTCATTGCTTTGTTTTTCCGTTCAGAAATCCATTCTTTAAGCAGACAGCATACCTGAAAAACAAACTCTGCCATCCCCAGCATGCTGCTCCTGCCCCTACACTACAAATAACCCCAAAGATTTGGGTTGCTTAGAGTGCAGGAGCTGCTTCACTTAGCACTTTTGTTTTTTTTTTTCCCCCTGGAATAGATTTAAGGGGTTTAATCTGCACATCTGGAAATGAGCAAAGCTCATGTTTTTCCTGTGGAATCCCCTTGCTTATAGGTAGTGCTTTGAACTTTGCTAGACCCCATACCTGCTCTTAACTTTGCAGAACAAGTCCTGAAACCCTCTTTAAACCCAGCTCGTGCAAGGCAGGGATATTTGGAGTAGTAATTTACCTAAAGTAGGTTTAACCCTTTACAGCTGGCCTTTCAAAGGGGTTTTTGTTAGAGCATTGAAGTGTCTGGCTTCGTCTTTTGCTAAAATAGCCAAAAAATGTCTCCAGAGAGTTTTCAGCTCTGTCATTTGGTGAGGAGGGCTGGATAACACACTAAGCTTGTAGATTTTGGCCCTGAGACTGGTGATTCCTGCTGGCCTGCTTGGAAAAGCAGCCTTGGCCAGGCAGAATCCTGATTTCTCCAAACCAGTGCTGTAGAGAGTGACACTTCTTCCTTCAGCTCTTGCTTTTGGCATCCAGTTGTGGGCCTGGATTTGCTGAACTGTTGTTTTTTTAAAGCCATTTTATCCTTAAGCTCTTGGGAGATGCAGCCTCTGTATCCCCACCTCACCCTGCCAGCACAAAAACCTGGGAAAGGAGATTTCATGGCAACCCAAGGTTTGCCTGGAGGAGTGAGGTTGATTTGAGCCCCTGGGCTGGATTCCTCAGCTCCTGAGAGCCAGCTCCAGCATCTCCCCACCTTGTGGAGAGGAAATATTTAATACAGGCACGAAGCCACATAAGACCAGGAGTGGAATTTCAACCTGTCAGCCACCCCCAGAGAAATCAACACCCTCAGTGCAGCCCCTGGACTGTGACAAGTGAGCTCTCAGCAAGGTGTAGAATCTCTGGGTGACATGAAAATCTGCCCTCCTGGGTCCTGCAGTGATGGGAGAGGAAGCAGGCTTTAAATTCTGTGTGTGAGTGGGATTTTTGCAAGTGCTTGTTTCTGCCTGTGCTGCAGTACTGAGGGGGATGTGACAGTCACATTCCCTGCTGTGCCTACAGCACCGTCACTTTGCCTTGGCTCATCTCAGAGGATTATTTAGGCAAGGCTATGTACTCAATCATAATTAAGTCAGCCAGAAATCCTCTTGTTTACTGAGGCATCTAATTGTGAATTTGTTCATGGAGGAGCCCCTAACAGCTGTGATGTTTTTCTGGCTGTGATTTTGTGTCCTGTGTGGATTTGCTGAGGGGGCTGTGTGTGCTCAGCATCAGCAGGAGGGAGGATACAGAGGATGGAGGATTTTTGCACAGACTTGTGTCCCTGATCTCTGTAAAATACTCCTGCAGCCCCCCAGCATTTTTGGAGAAAGAGTCACAGTTGTTGGAGCAGATTTTTTCTGTTTGGCTTTGTAGCTTCTATGTGCTGGCTTAGCCTCTTCCTCTAACCCAAATAATGGCAAGAAGCTGGGAGAGATTTGTAGAATGGGAAATGAAAAAATTAATGAATTTCATCTGTTTGGATAGGTTGGGGGGATAAAAGTGAAACCAAAAAGGGCTGTAACTTTGGAGGCCAGTAAACTTAGTCTTGCACATTTTGCATTTTTTTATCTTTTTTAGCTCAGTCTTTTAGCAGCCTTCTACTGGAAGGATGTGTGGAGAGGGGCATGGAGTGACAGGAGAAGGGGGAATAGCATTGAGCTGAAAGGGGTAGATTTAGGTGGGATATTGGGAAGAAATCCTTCCCTCTGAAGGTGCTGAGGCCCTGGCACAAGTTTCCCAGATTTGCTGTGGCTGCCCCTGGATCCCTGGAAGTGTCCAAGGCCAGGCTGGACATGGGAACAGGCTGGGACAGTGGAGGTTTTCCTCCACTGGCAGGGGTGGAGCTGGGTGGGCTTTGAGTTCCCTTCCAGCCCAAGCCATTCTGTGATATCTCACAGGTATCTGTAATATCTCTGGTGCAGCCCAGGTTGAGTCTGAGGGTAGGAGAGCAGAGAGGAAAGCTCACATGAGGATCAACCCAACAGAAGGAACAGCACTGAAACCGTCCCCTCGTTTCACACTCACACAAGAAAAGAGTGCATGAAGGAATCAGGGAGGGCCTTAAACATAACCCTGGTGCCTTGTGGGATGAGTTAGGCACTGCTTCCCTCCTCTGCACACTCCCAGCTGCCTGGAACAGGCTTTGTGCTGCAGAGCCTCCTCCCTGCTGCCCCGGGCCAGGAGCAGCCACGCTCCTCCTTCCCTGCAAGATGAGACACCCCGAGCATCCTTTCCCCGTGCTCACTGCAGCATGAGAAGTAAACATCCCAGTCTGAGGCCGTTGTGACTCTCTGGCTGACTCATGCCTTCAGGAATCTCTTTCTGGGGGGGAAAATTAAATTGCTTTTCGAGTGCATCTGGCTTTGATGTCCAACTCTGCCACCAAATATGGTTGAAGTGCAGAGATTTTTCGGAAATGCTTAAAATGCAAATGTTTGGCTGGTGTCTGCTGGCAGCACATCTGTCTGCTCATCCTGATTGTTCAGGTTAGAGTTGAAACTGTCCTAAAGTTTGAAAAGTTCTACAGGTGTATTGGCAAATTGCAGCAGAATTAAATAGCTGAAATCTGAGATGATACAGTCACTGATAAAGGAGCTGGTCCTCTTTTGCACCCCAAACCCAGTGATTGCTGGGCCCAGTGTATTCCTTCCAAAGGAAAAGATTCCTTTGTTTTGTTTGTGCTTCTGATTTTCCAGGTGCTGCCAACAGGTGAGTCCCAGGAGAGAGAGCAAAGCTGTGTGTAGTCCATTAAATGAGTAGTGTCAAGTCCTTTCTAAAGCAGTCATTTTTATCAGTTTCCACATGAGCCAGCCAAAGGAAGAGCTCCCTGCTTTTTGAGATGATCTGTGGGTGTAAATTTGGTGTCTGTGATTTTTATTTCCCCCCTTACACTCCCTAGAAGAGGTTATAAGTCTTCTGTGCCTGGTTCTGCAACAAATCCATGAAATGTTTTAGCTGAGGCAGCTGGGGTTGTTATCCCTGCATAAAGGTGCATTTGATTTTCAGAGTGGTTTGTGTGCTCTGAGAATAACAGGAAAAAATCTGACAGGTGCTTCATTTGTAAGTGTTGCCTACCCTGACGCTTTCCATGTGCTTTCCATAAGGAAGGAGTTGTGAGGATTGGGAGGCTGAGAGTCAATAGCAGCTGTCACATATTCCTGACAAGTTCCTCATTGCCTGTGGTGAGCAGCAGATCCTATCAGCAATCCCTCTGCACCTTGCAGTTCCTCAAACCAGGAATGAAAGGGAACATGTTGGAGTTTTGGACTCCTTTCCCAGTGTTTTTGTTGTGTTTAATGAGCAGAAATGATGGCTTGGTTGTGTGGGTTTATTCAATCCCTGTTGATGGAGTTTGAGATGCAGACAGCCTGAATTCCCTCACATCTCGTTGAGGTCTCTCTTTGCCATGGCAATGCCAAGGAAGAAGCACTTGCTGGGGATCGTCTTCCAGAGGTTTCATGTGGATTCAGGGGAATTTTGGCATCTAAAGGAAAAGTTGTGTGGAGGGATGGGGAAGGCACGTCAGGGAACCCAAGGTCTGATCCTTCCAGTGGATCTTCAGCTCCCTCACCTGCAAAACAGAGATGCAGATAGGAATGGGAGGGGGAAAAAGGGAAGGAAGGGAGGAAAAGAAGGTGGTCTGGAGGATTTTCTCTTTTACAATGCTGTGAGGATATAGATTGAACCCTGACGAGTTTATTTTTATTACCATGACAAGATGGGATTTGAATGCCCTATTCAAAACGAGCCCTCTCACTCCTATCAGGGCTGAATAAGGAGCTTAATCTCTTTAACAATGCATGAGCCTTTACACTGACACAGCACTTCCTTCCTTTCTTCAGCTGCACGACTTTCTCAATATTGGCAAGGGGATTTCTGATGACATTGCACGAAGATTCCCAGTGTACGCGCTGGACTTCACCGACGGTACGTTGGCCAGTGTTTATGGAAGCGCTGCCCCGATTGGGGATTTTTTTTTGTGATGTGATGTCCTGTTTACAGTGTGCCTTCAGTGTGTGCTTTGATATGTGTAACAGCTCTCCTGGCCCTTGTTTAAAAAGGGAGTTTTGGCAAAAGCCTGTGAATGGGCAGCACTGGAGATGAGGCTCCTGCAGCGTTTCCTTAATGAAGGTGCTGCCTGCGCAGAGGATTTTAATTTTTATTAAGCGGTGATTAAATGGATCGATTATGGCCGTGTGTAGACTCAGATCAACTCCTTGCAATCTAATTACTCAGCACTGGCCTGGTAGGCCCTTTCTGCTGCCTCTGCAAGCCAGCTCCACACTAATTATAGTGATGCAGTGGGAGTTGAGAATGCTTAAACAAAATGTGGGCTGCTGTAACTTCGGGCCGGTGTTGTGAAAAACAGGATACGGCTCGTCCGCTGCCACCAGCTCACTGAGCAGCACTCAGTGCTTGCAGTGAGCCTGCAGCTCCCACAGAGGCCTTGGGGGTTTTGAGAGTTGTTTTCTCCCTTTTCACTCACAGACTTTCACTTTCTTGAAGGCTGGGGGGAATCTTCAGGGCAAAGCAGGGTTGCAGAGCCCCAGCCTGACAGCAGAATGTGTTTTGTTTGTTGGGGAGTTGGTTAATAGATTCAATATCATACCCAGAAAGTTCAGATAAAACAGAGGATTAAAGTGTAGGCCGGGAGAACCTTGAAGATTTTTCAGCTAAATCAAGAATTTATCCCTTCCTGCTGTTAAACCCACCTTAGCTCAAGCGTGTGTCCCTGCCTTGCTCAGTGCACAAGTGCTGTGAAAACTCATGAGACGAGGGTGGTCTTCCTTGAATTAGGCATAAAAAATCCAAGGTGCCCACCCAAACCCCCATTTCCAGAGTCTTCTCCTGCAAAGCCACCTTCCACAGGCAGCTGAAGCTTCAGAGAAGCCTGGCCAGGGCTGTGGGTGTGTGTCCTCACTCCCTTCCAGCCAGCAGAGGACCCTGGGTGAGATGTTGGCTTGGCTCAGGCCTTGAGTCCTGGCTGCTTTTTCCAGGTGCTTTGGCACTGCTGGATGAAAGTATTTTCAGGAGACTCAGTGTGATGGGAGGGCTAATGCTGATTTCCCTGGGGTTTGAGGGTGTTCTGAGGAGGATGGGGGATAGAAAATGATTTTGAGGGGAGCAGGAAGGATTTGGATAAAACAGAAACATTGATTTTTGGCGTGTGCATCACTGGCATCAGGCCAGGCAGGGGACTTCAGCTCCTAAGCTGGACACTTCATCCCTTTGGCTGTTGCTTTCTAGAGCTGTCCAAGGCTCATTTTTCATTACAAATGGATATTGAAGCACTTGAGAAAGGAACTGCTGCAGAAGCACCTTGTGGGGCCCATGTTCTCCTCAAGAGCAGTGTCTGCTGTGCCTGTCTGAGCACAGCAGGCACAAAAGCAGCAGATTTTGGTCCTGCAGCCAATTCTGGCTGTCAGCAGATTTGGAAACCCCCCTTCAGGGTCCATATTGGGGCTCTGACTGCATCCAGATGTCCCTGTGGGTGCTGCCTCAGCTCCAGGCTGTGGCTGTAAGCTCTGCAAGCTTTGCACACATTGATGTACAAAATGGGCATAAAATTGGGATGAAATGCAGCCACAGGTTTAAAAGTGTCAGTCTTTTGTTATTTAACTTCTGGAGAGTGGAAAAGAGCCCAGTGAAACTCCAGAACTGCTTTAGCTCAAATGGGAGGTTCTCACCCTAGGACCAGTTGTGCCCTTTCAATAGGAAGTGGGGAAAAGGAGGTTTTCTAAAACACTCTGGGTATTAGTATGGTCATTTCTTCCCAGAAACCAGAAATGAGGATGAATTCTTTAAGGAACTGCTTGAAATGAAAAGCAGATGGAGCATGAAGCATCTGCCATAAACCACTGAGACTGGAGGTGATCAGGAATGTGGAATTCCTGGAGCATCTCAAAGCAGTGGTGCATCAGAACATCAGGGATTTGAACTGTCCAAGTATCTGCACTTCAGACAGCCACATGTGCACCATCAAAGAGCTCTGAATTACAAAGATGCTGGTTTTGAGTGGTTGGAGTCTCTAAATCCTCAATCTCAGAAGCATCCTGGGATTTGGGGTTAGATAGATAAATCCATCAGGGGCAGGGTGATAAATAATGAGGTTTTTGTAAGACTAGCAAATCTTTGGCCAGTTGGAGTTTTGTGGGACTGGTCCTCTTCACACACTGCACAAATTATTCTTAAAGGAAAAGTCTTTCTTTTTTTTTTACCCCCCTTTTACTCCAGATTAGGAACTCATCAACTTTGTTTTGTGGCAAAGCCTTGTGCATTTTACTGAATGGGTCAAAGGATCAAGGAAGAGTTTTCTGAACTTTTGCTGCAGGATTTTGGTGATAAAGGTGGTTTGAAATAGATGTCTTCCAGCAGGAGCATCTGAAAATGAACAATTGGGTTAAGCTGAGCCTGAATCTGCTGTAGTTTTCCTTTAAACTGGAATTTACTCTATTTGGTATATGCCTGTAACCTTTGTGTGTAGGACTGTGTGTGACTGAACTTCATCCTGATCCTGGCAAATTGGCCCAAAGCACCTGTGTGTCAGTTTTATTACTCTTTAAGCCTCAAACTGTAGGAGATTCTAGAAATTTCTTTAGATTGAGGCTGGTTTGAGTGAAAGGGGATTCTGCCTGGACTTGGATACAAGAGTTCTGGAACTCCTGAAAGCTGCTGTCCTCATTCTTCAGTGTTATTTTCTGGTGCACCACAGAGGAACAAACACAACTGAAGTGCCCAGTGGGAAATTTGAGGTGCCTGAGATTTTTATGGTGAGCTTTGATGCTGTGTTCTTACAAATCCCTATCCCTTAAACTCCTGGGGAGGGAAAATGAAGGAAAAAGAGGAGAATTGAGGTTCATTCTCCTTCCCTGATTTTTCTGGGCCTGTGTCTTTGATATCTGGCTGTGGTGGGTGGAGAGTTCTGCTGGAAGTGTGGATTTCTCCCTGTCCTTGGTCCTGCAGAGGGTCCCTAACCAGCTCCTGAGGTGTGCTGGCTTCATCCTTGGGATTTGCTGTGGTGTTTTACAAGGGGAACTCTCCAAAGCTCCCTGAAATGTGAGCATGCTTAGATGAAAAGCTTGAAAACATTGAAGAAATGGGATTTGAAAGAGAATTTTTGTTTTGCTGCTGCCTGAAGTAGCTCAGAGCTTAAACCTTGAACCCAGAACTGAAATGTTGACCATGCACTGGCTTTGACATGTGCTAAATCCTCATCAACTTTCCTGCCTTGGCCACCTTGTCTGTCAGGATTCCATTCCTGAGGAAGGGGGGGGGAAATAAAAGGATTGCAGAGAGGTTTTTGTGCTCATCCATTCCTCTCCTGCCCTAGATCAGAGATGAGGGAGCTCCTGCATCACTCTGCAGCCCTTCGTCCCTAAACATCACCTGGGTACCAAAGTTTAACATCCTCAACTTGGCATCATTCCCCAAAACATCCACCCTGGGTTGCTCTGGAGTCTCTGTGTCAGTAGTGGATGGAAATGTTCTAAAGATGCATAAAATCATGTTTTGTCTATGGATGTTTCCTTCCAGGAGACTTCCTGGGAAATGGGCTGGAGGAAGTGAGCTGGAAAGGGAAATGTCTGAGCCTTGATCTGATTTTTCATGCCTCTCTGCTCTCAGCATATGCTTGGCTTCTGCTCCAAACTCCCTGAGTGGATTTCCTTTTCCAGTTGAGTTCTTAGTCCCACTTGTTCTGTGATTTACTCTTCACAGAATCTTCAGGGAAGATTCATCTTCACAACATTGGGCAGAGTCCAGCAGCCATCACATAAATGAAAGCCCAGCTTGAGGGCATTGGAAGAAGTTTGTAATTCTGAATTTTTACAGTATTTTTAATATTAAAAAGCTATTTTTTAAAAAAAAAAATTAGGGCTTTAATAAACACATCCTTACTGCTGTGCTGCAGATCAGTGTAATTAAACTTCCTTTGCATGGGATATTTCAGAGAATTGGGAAGAAACATTAACAGTTCAGAGAATGTCCATCAGTTGTAATTTTGATTTAGTAAATGTACAATTAATAGACTTCAGGAGCTGTGAAACCCAGTTTTTAGGGCTGCTGGTCACTTACTGCTGTGGAATCCCAAGCAAAGAGATGCCAGAATTGCTGCATTTCCCCTGAAATTGCAACCTTGTCTCTACAAAGTGTGACATTTCAGAAATCCAGGCAGGTAAAATGGAACTGTCACCTTGATGAACATAATTTCTCCCCATTGCAGTGTGCAGCTGTACCTTAATTTCAGGGGAATACTCCTGTAATAATCAGCTACTCAAATTCCACAGCTGGACCAGGAGTTGATTTTTCTGCTATAAATTTCTGTGGTGCAGGTGCAGTGACACGTTTTTCGGTGGCTTTATGAGCCTGTCACAGATGAAATTCCATCATAATGCAGCTCAGCTTCTTCTGAATGAAACCATGGCAGCCCATGGGCTGCAGAACATCCTGAAAATGTGTCACCAGATGTTGGTAAATTGTGGTTAATGCTGGATTTCAGTGCCTGTGGCAGCTGGATCTGTACAAGGAGAGGCAATGTGTGGTCGTGACTGCAATTAAAGAGTGAGCAATCAGTTTTGGGAAGGAGTTTGTTTAATCTGATGTAGTTATTGTCTCCATTACAAAGTGAATTTTGCTGCCCACCACAAGGATTCTTGATCCTAGAATCTTATCTGGCTGATTGTGAATTAAAGAAAGTGCTGGAGGTCTTGGATGGGTTCATCCAGCCAGGATGAATCACAGAAGTTGGAAAAAACTTCCAAGGTTGAGTCCAAGCTGTGCCAAATCCCCACCTTGGCAGCAGCCCAGAGCACTGGGTGCTGCCTCCATCCTTCCTTGGACAGCTCCAGGGATGGGCACTCAGTGCCTCCCTGCACAGCCCATTCCAGTTTAACCCTTTCCACGAGGAAATTCCTCCTGAATTCCTCCTGAACCTCCCTTGGTGCAGCTTGAGGCCCTGTCCTTGTGCATAAAGACCTCCATGACCAGCTCCTTTGCCAGGATTGAAACTGAAAATGAGCTTTTTCTTCAAAGTTTATTCTTTCTGCCCTATCATAGTGTGGTTTAACTATCTGAATCTTTTAAAAAAGATATTATTTGCGTTTCTGAACCTTCCAGAAATTATTTCAAAGCTTCCAGGCATCGTTGCCCCTGACCTTTTATATTGGAAAGACTCCCTTGTCCAAAAAGCAATATTTTGGAGTGACAGAGAATCCTCTGAACCAGGGTGTGACTGTGTCTACTCATGGAACTACCCCTCAGTCCTGTTTGTCTTGCCAAATCCTTCCTTTCCTCTGAAGATCTCGAGCAGTGTGAGGTGGGAGCCTGCAGCTGTTGGACTCAGGATCATGGGAAGTCTCCCTCTGTGAGAATTGAATTCCAGGCCCTTTGGGTTGCCAGGAGTGGTCAGGAATGTGACCTGTGGTTTCTGGATCTTCCCAATAAATGGAAAAGAATTTGCCTGGGAACAGCTGGTCTGATGACTCCCAAAAGGTCAAGCTCATATTAGCATGCTTGAGGTGTCTCTTGTCAGGTTTTAGCCTGGAATTTGGGGATGCTGAGCATCAGAAGTGCTGTTTGTGTCTGTTCCTCTCCTGCCTGCAAGCAGCACCTCACAAGGTGTCCTTTATTCCTGTGGCTGCCTGCTCATTACACCCCACATATGATTTTTGGGTTTTTACATCCTCCTCCCATCCTTATCTCTGCCCTGCAAATGGTGCAGAAAGCAGATGTTAGATAAGATCCCAGAGTCATTGAGAGATTTTTGTTCTTTTCATTCTGGTGATAAAGATTTTCAGAGTGGCACCAATAACCTCTAAAGCCAAGCTTCCTTTATCTGATCCAGCTAATTGGATTTTACCTCTCTCAGCAAGGGACTGATGCTGCAAAAGCTTAGGTGAGCGTTTGGGAGCTCAGGGCAGATTCCTGTGTGGGAATCCTCTGCTCTGGAGCTTTCCAGAAAGGGGAATTGGGCAGCTCCAAGCTCTTCCAGCTGTCTCAGAGGAGGAGCCCCATCAAGGATGGTGGCACAGGCACAGGCTGAGACTTTCTGCAGTGCATCCTCTCTGTTGTGTGGAAAATCTTGTGTTCTCCTGGAGCAATATCAGCTGCTGCCATCTCATCCTTTCTCCTGTGCATCCCCAGTGAGCTCATATCAACATCAGCCTGAAAACAGGAAGGGGAAGGGAAGCTACTTCAGAGGCTCTTAAATTCATATTCTGACACTTTAATTCTCTTTCTGGCTGCTTTGTGTTTTGGCCTGGTGTGTTTTTTCCGACGGAGATGAGAGGGATGAGTGGATGGAAAAGAGGGAGGCTGTTCTTTCAGCAGGGCCTGTTGAAGCAAATCTCATTGTAGCCATTCCTGACCTCTGGGGCTGTTTGGTTTTGTGTCCTGCTGTCACTTTTTTGGCTCAGGGTAGCATATTATTGATTCAAACCTACAGCCTTAGACTTCTGTCTAGGGAAAAGTGAAATGCTTCATGTTTTCCTGCCCAAGACAAGAGTAGGGAAATACAAGAGATCATCATGAAGCTCATTAGGGACACAGTCCAGAATGCCTGAAAAGTTGGTGTTAAAAATGTAGAGGGTGGGAGTTTATGAACCCTCAACTCAGAGTTTCTGCCTTGATCCTCTTCCAGGCTTTGGGGACTGGCAAAACTGAGCAAAAGGCTTCTTGTTTTTCCTGTTTTGATGATGTCAAAAATGTGCTGGCAATTTTGGTGCTACTTCTGGTCCCAGATGAACAGAAAAGTGTGGGTTGTGCAGAATCATATATCAACAATTTGGTTACATGTTTAAAGTGTGGACTGAATTTCTGCTTCTCAAGATGAATTAATGGTGCCTGTGGATGATGTGAGAAGATTTTCAGTGCTTTACCAACATGATTGTTGTGGTTTGCCCCAGGTATTATTGGAAACAACAAAGCTATTGGAAAATACATCACCACCATGATCTTTCTGTACTTTGCTTGCCTCCTTCCATCCATTGCTTTTGGGTCCCTCAATGATGAAAATACCCGAGGAGCTATTGGTGAGTTCATCAGTTTTGTATTTCTTAAATTAATCACTTTTGTGCATTTTTTTCTATGTACTCAAAATGTCATTCTGGTCACAGAATGTTCTGATAGTTTTTATTGACAGGAGAAAAACAAACTCAAAGCCACAACTGAAGGAATTTTTCTAATTAGGTTCATCACTTTTGTAGAAAACCAGAAAAAATTGAACACTGCCTTGGGTGTTACCATCTGACTTGGACTGATGCATGTGTGCTGCTATATTTTTGAATTATGCTGACTTAATGTAATTATTTGCACATTGTTCTTGGTACAAGCTCCTGTGCATTTAATTGCCAGTATTAAAATCCTTGGGACAGAGCTAAACATCATCTTTTATCCCAGCTGTAGAAGGAGTTCATGCTGCAGTCACAGTTCAAACAAGCACTGGTTACATCTTATAGGTGTTAAAATAAAATAATTATATTTAAAATGTATATGTAAAATATAACAATACACAGAAAAAAAATCCTAGAGTCCACCAATTAGATAAACATCTGGAAGCCTAAATTCTGGGTACAAATAAATTATGGGTACAAATAAAGGGTCACTTTTTAATTCATGAATGTGTGATCTCTGCACTCTAAACATTTCTTCTGCTGGTTAGTGGTTGGTTTCTCTGCCCTGTGAATGCTCCTGGATGAGGGAAGGTGTCCTGGTTTGAAGGACAGGTGTCTGCCAATAAAGGCAGGAGCTTCTCTTTGAAATGGAGAATGTAAACCCCCTCCCTCCAAATTATTATAATTTTGAAATTAAGGGGCTCTCAGGCAAAGATATGGGAATTAGGAAGAACAGTTCTTTACTAGGAAAATTAAAATAGAAATGCAGTATTACACAGAACAATCCCAACCCCTGCCAGAGTCAGAATCCAAGCTGACACCCGTCAGTCAGTCAGGGTGTTGGCACAGTCCCATTCAATGGTGGCTGCATCCTCCTGCAGGGGCAGATGTGGTTCAGCTGGAGCAGTGCTCCTGGAGAAGGTGCAGTTTCCTCTGAAGGTGCAGGGATGATGTGCAAAGGTCTGGCTTTCCTCTGGAATCCAGTGGCAAAGGCTGCTCTGGTGTTCCAAATGTCAGTTTTGATCTGGGTAGGAAAGGCTTGGCTCCTCCCCTGGCTGGAGCATCTCCCAGTGGGATGATGGAATTTTATCAGTCATGCCCTGGGACTCAGTGGCCATGAACAGGAGATATCTCCTGGAGGGAGGATGGGCTGTGGGAAGATAAAGATGATTGCCCAGCTGGTTTAAAGATGGCCCATGAGCAGATAATGTGTGCCAGGAGATCAGGGGCACTGCCCCACCCGGCTGCAGCAGATGGGGACAGAATTCACAGTGCTGGCCACATCAACCCAGCACAGAAGGATTGACCCAAATCCCTGTTTTTGTTTCCTTCCTCCCCAATTCCAGATGTGCGGAAGACAATTTTCGGGCAGTGCATTGGGGGGCTGCTCTACGCCCTCTTCTCGGGGCAGCCCCTGGTTGTGCTGCTGACCACAGCTCCCTTGGCTCTCTACATCAATGGTGAGTCTGCTCCAGGTCTGCACCAGGGGATTGAGGGGCTGGAAATTTGGGTGAGAGCTCTGCAGAGCTTGAGTTGTGTTTGTTTGATAAATTGATATTTAATGGCTGTTATCAGAGAAAGGGTCTCCCCAGAAGGTGGTGGGGCACAGGAACAAACTCTCTGGGAAGTTACAGGGCACAAAGTCAAGGAATGCTTGGACAAGGCTCTCAGGCACTTCATGGGATTGCTGGGGTGTCCTGTGTGGGGCCAGGAGTTGGATTGATGATCATGGATCAGCTCAGGATGTTCTGGGATTCCACAAAACCTGAATGAAATTGCTCCCCTTTCCATCACCATCAGAATTAGAATATCCTAAATTGGCAGGGACCCACAGGATCATTGAGAGCAGCTCCTGGTTTAGTTCAAAATGTTTTTCTCTTTATAGAAATAATTTTGCAAAGGAAAGAACTTCATTAAAATAAGCATTTCTTTAGCTTCAGTGAGGAAATCTGTTTCAGCAATGCTTTTCTCGTGTGGCTGCTTTTACCAGATTGAGACAGAGTTTTTTGGGTTTATTGGGTTTTTTTTTAATTGATGTTTTAAAGTATGATCAGGAGCTTTCCAGGTACTGCAAGCTGATCTCAATGAACCAGAGATCAACCAAAGGAAGAAGTTGAGTATCTGTGGGGATAATCAGAGGATGGGCTGTGACCAGCTGGGAAGAGCAGCTGTGAGACCCCTTGCTCAATAGCATTCCAAAATGTCAATGAGAGCAAATTTCAACTGCTTTTGTGGCCTCAATTCCTGGGAAAAATGCTTTGAGCAGTTGGGGAGGGGGAAATATTTTCCCAATATTTCCCCATTTCTCGTGATGGAAGGGGAGAACAGTTTGTGTGGGTGCAGTGTCCCTTTGGAAATGCAGGAATATGAATTTAATGGTGTCTGTAATAAATGCATTGGGGTGAAGTCTGAAATTGGTTCTTTTTTGGCCTAGAGCAGATGGGAATCACTGGGTGGCAGTGACAGGAGTTGGTTGTGACACAAGAATGCTTCACTTTTGCAGTCATCCGAGGAATCTGTGACGATTACCAGTTGGATTTCAGTGCTTTCTATGCCTGGATTGGACTCTGGAACAGCTTTTTCCTTGTGATCTACTCCCTCTTTAATGTCAGCCTCCTGATGAAGCTCTTTAAGAGGTAGCTATTTTCAAGAAGTCGTATTTTGATCAGATTATTCTTCAAATGGAAAAATTACACATTCCACAAGCTCCTTAATTATGAAGTCGCTGCAAAATGTATTTTGTGAGATGAGGAAAGTATCATTTTGGCTTATTGTTCCAGCTTGAAAGAAGTTCTCTGATTTACTGGGTTTTGTTTCTAAGCTGGAGCCTAACTCAAATTGGTATATTTTCATGTAAATTGATGAATATGCTGATTTTTCTTTGAACAGAGTTGAATGCAGTTCTATTAATTCCTGGGATTTTTCCACAGGTCAACAGAAGAAATAATTGCACTTTTTATATCCATCACATTCGTGCTTGATGCCATCAAAGGCATTGTTAAAGGTAAGTCTTGCAGCAGTGTTTTTCAGAGCAGATCTCTGCTTTGCTGCCTTGTCAAAGGCAAGCACAAGGCTGCAGAAACGTGTCATGTTTGCTTGTTCTGTGTTCATTCAAAGTCTTCAGGGAAAAAGAGAAAATCAGTGTGTGTGAGATGGAAGCAGCCTTTTGTCAGCAGTTTACCTGGGTGTGCAGAATTTTTAGCAGCTCTAATTTCAGTCAGATGAGACAGAATTGGTTTCTAAACTTTCACCAAATGGAGAAACTGTGATGTTATTGATGTGAGAGCCTTCTCCTGATTCCAGTTTGGTTTTGAATAGTTGAGGCCAAAATAAATTTAAATGCAGTGTATGGAGTCCTTATTTCTTGAAACACTATTCAGGCTCTGTGAAGGGGATTTGAAAGATGGGTTGAGATTTCCTGGTTTTCCCTGAGCTCTGAGACCCTTTTTTAATGGCAGCACAAGGACTGCAGTGCCTCCAGCACGTTCCTAAAGCTCCTCTGCCCTTCCCAGCCTCTTGCTTTTCCCATTTCTGGGTTAAATTCTGAGTCTCCATGGAGAGCCTTGGGGTTCAAGAGATTCCTCTCACACTCCTCTCCCTCCCCACGGGTATTTCAGAAGATGAATCACAGTTGCAGAAATCCCTTGTGAGTGGCAGCATTTCTGTTCATCCCAGTGAGGAGGAACATCCCTTGATTTTCATAACCTGTTGTCCAACATCCCACAGTTTGGGCTGTCCTTTGAAATCCTTCAGGATACACCCAAGCACACACTTGTTTTTAAGGCACCCAGGCTTGCAGTGCTTTCCAAGAGATTTGACACTGCAGAGCAATTTGAAGTGAGATACTTTCTCGCTTCACTGGGAATCCTTAATTTGCCTTGTGTGCTTTGATTGTGCAATCAGAGGGGGTTTTTTTTCTCTGCTGAACACCTGCATCTTTTAAATATCCTGCTTAGAGGTGGTGAGGGAGAAATTTTTCTGGGATAGTTGTTGACTCTGTGAGCTCTGCTGAGTGTGTGCTGTCTGTGCCCTGTCCTGGAGGCTTGGGACAGTCTCTAGGTGGTACTCAACAGAACATTCAGCTGCTCCGTAAAAATTAGCAAATATTCACAAAGTTTCTGTAGTCCAGAGCTGATCTCCCATAGCAGAGGTGTGGGGTGCAGGTTAAAAGTGCAGGAAGCATCACCTGGTCTTGTCTGCCAGACTTTCAGGAATATTCAAGTAAATCCTTGGAGTATTGCAGTAGGAGCAGGAGAAGATCCTGTAAGACAAGGGACAGTGGCCTTACTGACAGAAACCAGGTTTAGACTGGGTATTAGGGAGAAATCCTTCCCTGTGAGGATGCTGAGGCCCTGGCACAGGGTGCCCAGAGAAGCTGTGGCTGCCCCTGGATCCCTGGGAGTGTCCAAAATTGGACAGGGTTTGGAGCAGCAGCAGTGGGCCAGTGGAAGGTGGAACAAGATGATCTGAAAAGTCCTTTCCAACCCAACGCATTCTGTGATTTTATGTGTGGTTAGTGACCCTGTTGAATTCTCTTTGTGAAGGGATGAATTTATAGGAATGATGGTAATAAAGTCACACCAATCTTTGCCAGCTGTTGTTGGCTTCAGCTGCACCTGGGAGTGTTCAGGGCACCCACAAGTGGGAGCAGAGCTGTTTCCAGACACAGGAGGGCACCAGTGCTGGCAGGCACAGACTGTGTCCTTAACCCTCTTAAAGCCCAGAATAAAAAGCAGGATACCAGCAGGATACCAGTGCAGCTCATGGCTACAGGCTCATCTTTGTTCTTCCTCTCCTGTTTTCAAGGAGGTGATGGTTCACTGCTGCCACCTCCTCCTCCCACTCAGAATTTTGGTTGAGCATTTCAGTAGGAAGTGAAAGCTGGTGTTTTCCCCATGCTGTTTAAACATGTCCTGGTAATGCCTTACCAGCTGGCATCAACTCTAGGCTTCCTGAGTGCCAGGGGACAATGCCACCTCTTCCCAGATGTTTTCATAGCCTTGATATTTTGCAAGGTACACCTGCAGGAAAGGAGGGGAAGGGCCCTGCCCTGCAGAGGAACCGAAGCCCTGAGCGCTCACGCGGTCCCGGTGACACTTTGTTTTCGCTGCCTGGCCCAGCCACCGAGGCTGTGTTTGTTTGATCTTGACATCTGCACTGGGCAGGAAATGGTGGTGAGCAGGCAGAGGAAAACAAAGCCAGCTCGTGTTGTTGGAGGCTGGAGAAGGGCTCGGCTTCAGCCAGGGCACCGCTGCTCGTTCTGGGTGTTGGCAGCGAGGTTCACTGAGCTCTGGAAAACAAACTAAAAACGTTCAGGAATCAAATCCTTCCTAGCAAGGTGGTACAGGATGAAGGCCTCCACTCTCTGTCTTGGTGTGTTCCTGTTGCTTTAATTAAAATACAAGAGTAAAGAAAGGTTTTTTCCTCTACCCAGGAGGGACTGGAGCAATCCTGCCTGGGTCGGTGCATATAAATTGAATTGCAGTTTCAGAGATGGAGCATGGAGTGATGTAGTCAAGCTGAGCACAGGGCACCAAAGATTAGCCCCAAATATATTATTGAAGTGTAGCCATCTGTGGGAGCTTGAGAAAATCTACAGGACCCAAAACAGTCACTTGTTTGTTACTCATTCCAGTCCAAATCTTAATCCAGAGGAATGCAAATACATTTGGTGTAGTTCCTGGGTTGTTTGTGCTGCTGGTTTCTCTGATGCTCAGATGTGTCTCTTGGACTCAGGAGCACTTAGGATGAGCAGGCTTTTCTCCCTGCCAGCTGTGCATTCCCAGGAAATGCTGCCAGAATCATTTTTGTCAGGACAAGAGCGTCCATTGGTGTGAAAGTGCAAATCTTCTAACAGCCCATCCTGTGCCAGGCTGTGGGTCATGGCAGTGCCCTGGGCCCCAGTTTTACCTGTTTGCAGAGCAGGTGTGTGTGTCCTGCCAGGAGCACGGAGGGAGGAAGTAAAGGAGAGCAGATCTTCCGTAGCACGCGGTGGGAAATGCGCTGCACTGACCAGGGTCAGGATGGGACTGCTCCTCACTGGGGGAACCTTTCTGGAGCTTTAAGGTCATCTCCTCTCTCTTGGCTGCTCTTGGTGCAGTTTAAGAGGTTGAATTTTGAACTGTAAACCTTCTGTGATGTTTAAATTTATGTACAGATGTATTAAATGTGAAGCAGTCTTGTCTCTCATGGTCTGCGTGCTGCACTGACCTCATCCACTTGTGGAATACCAGACTTTTAAAACACCTTTAAATCCTGCTAAAGATGGTACAAGAAAGATCATTGCTGCATTTCAAATGGCTTCTTGGCTGAACTCAGGGCATTTTACAGTGGGGTGAACTCCAAACCAGCAGTAACACAACCTGGGCTTCAGCCAGATTCATGGTGGTTGCAAATATTGGTTGTGCTGCACAAGAATGTACCAAGTTTCTTTTCAGATATTCAGAATTAGTTTGTTTTTGCTGCTTTCCCTGTGGCTGCTGCAGATGGAAAAGCTGAAATGTTTGGGGCTTTCAGAACCTAGATTATCATTTGAGGGTGAAGGAAATGTTAGGAGGTGCATTTTAGCCTAAGCTTCAGGTGGTTGTGTTTTTGCCTAGAGAGGATGGTCTTGCCCTGAAGCTCTCTGGGCAGAGTTTGAAGGGGTGTTTGACTAGAATGAAGAAAGGTCTGCAAAGCTCTGGCACAGTGGTTTCTGTGCTCCTGTATTTCCTGTGGGCACAAGGAAGAATGGATGCTGCATGTTGCCATTTGAGCAGATATTGTGGGAACACTGAGGCTGCAAAGCTCAATTCCCATCTTCTGGTTTCACTTGCTCCTTCAGGCTCTTCTTCCCCAAAGAGGTTAAATGATCCCATATTTATACATTTGGAGCCAGCCAGTGACATAGAAATGGGAACACAGTGAATGTTTAAGAGTAAGAGGATCTTTACATCTGTCCATTCCTTATATAAATGCCTTTGAGTTGATCTAAAACATTTATGGACAGTTCCAGGGGCTTCACTGGGTGTTCTGTTTGTGCATATTTACTTCAGGTGCCCTCTAACTCTATTGTGTATTGTTAATTTAAATGTTCTGCCAGGTTTTGCATATCATCAGCCCTTATCTGGACTAGCATTGGAAGAAAAGTAATTACTGTACACTGTGTAATCCACTTTAGGATCTGTGCAGCCTGGCTGCTCTTGGTGTCTCCAGAGAATCCCAATGGGATTTGTTTGCCAGGCTGCTGAAAGCAGGTGTCTAGATAGAAATATTTATATGTATATCTAACAGCAGTGCTTCAGTATTGGGAACAAAACCACATAATTAGCACTGGAAGTCCTTACAGAGTTGCTTTATGGATTAATTTAACTCTTACCTGTTAAAAGAAGTGAAAAAATCAATTTGTGAAGTGCTGGCTTCCTAAGAGCAGCAGCTCTGATTTCTTTCTGCTTGAGAGAGGCAGAGCTGGTGAAGCAAAACGTTAATAGTTCATGATCAAGCAAGAAACTCACTTTATTTTACTTGCTTTGATTGTCACACTGCTCTCCTAATGCTTGCCTGTTGGTTGTTTGTGCAGTTTTTAAGAAATACTACCACCACGGGCACACAGGAGGTGTAAAATCACGGGCTGATGCCATCCCAGGCCTGGGCATCAACACCACCTTCTTGATGAACTCCTCAGTGAGTGAGAACCAGACCTGCACTCACGATGGGCACTACGGGCGTGAGACCGCCGTGCTCAGCCTCATGCTGATGCTGGGAACGCTTTGGCTCGGCCACACGCTCTATCAGTTCAAGAAAAGGTGAGTTATGAGAGCTCACGGTGCTGATTATTTCATGTTCTCTCTCAGAGAGTCATTTACAGCTTAGATCTTAATTCTGCAACCCAGGAAAATCAGGTGGAAGCCAAAGGCAGAGATGGACTTGGCAGGGCCACCTGGAAAATATTCCCAGCGGAACGAAATGTTCGCTCAGAGGACGATGTCCTTCTGTCTTTGGTTTGGCCTCACAAATTACTTTCTAAAAAAGCTTTGGGTTCCCAATATCTCCCTCCAAACAGGCACTGAAGCATTTTGCTGGGCAAAAATTCCTGATGGTGCAGGAAAGTCTAGTGGGAATGTACCTTCACTGTGCTCTTGGGAGTCAAACACCAGCTCTGATTTGGGGTTTGCTCCTATTGCTCTTAAAACTCTTCATTTGAAATGCAGGAAGCAATTAAAGTAAAGTGGAAATGAGACACAAATTGGTGCTTGAAGACCTTTTTCTTTCCTAGCTTGTATCTTATTTTGTTGATTCTTTGTGTTTTGCTTCTGCATTCATCAACCTTCAAAGGCTGTAGGTTCCAGAAGATTTAGGGCTGAGTGAAACACAAATTCGTCACTCCCAAGTATCTCTTCAGAATTGTAAGATGGGACTGAATTTTCACTTCTAAAGCATTAAATGTTGTCTGGATTGAGTGATTGTCCTGACAGTGGGGTGTTGATGGGAATTCTTTGTCTCTTTTGCAGCCCATATTTGCACGCGAGGGTACGTGAAATTCTGTCCGACTGTGCCTTACCCATTTCAGTCCTGACGTTCTCTGTTGTGGGTTCCTATATCTTCAAGGAAATTGAAAGTAAGTTCTGATTTTGATCTCTGGAATAGTGGGGCTTTATGAAAGAGAGAAGTGAAATCCTAAAAAAGTTTAGCTAAAGAATAAACTTCTTCCATTTCACAAATACTGTGTGTACCTCCCACCAAGAGCTCAGATTTCCTCACCATTAGATTTATGTCATTCAAAACCCTGATTAAATGAGGCTGGGGCAAGAAAAATTACCCAGATGTGTCTTTTCAATGAGTTTGAGGTGTTTGTCACAATAAGGGAGATGAACAATTCTGGCAAAGAACAAAGGGCAGAGTAATCAGCAGGCAGGAAGGGTTGTTGCCAGTCATATCAACATGGAGTTGGTCATCCCAGTTTGTCCTCTTTGTGTCCAGTTTGTTTTCCTAATTTAGGTGAAATGGTGCAGAGCATCTGGGCAGCTCTAAGTTACACAAGGAAATCTAAAAATGAGACACCATTCATTGGCCAGATAGATCAACTTTTCCATATCAGGAAGTGATAATGGGGACAGGAATTGCATTGTCCTGCAGTGACGTGAGCGGGTGATGTGAGGAAATGTATGGAAACAAATAAGAAATGGCTTTTTTTTTTTTTTTATTGTGATGGCCATTCCATCCAGTTGGATTGCAAAATGATGCGTGGCCATGTGTGATTTATCCCTAGCCATGGATTGCTTCCAATGGCAGCAGAGTTTTGATTTAGATTTTATACTAAAATGCCTTGCACAGCTTGTTGGAGATGAGGAAGTTTCCAAATGCCTCTGTGGGTTGATGAGCTGAGCATTATGGTGCTGGTTAGAAATAAGGCTTCCTCTTCTAAAAACACCTTGCATCAAAACAAGTTCCCCTCTTTTGTTTTGCTCCAATATCTGTAATGCCTGCTAGAACTAGCAGTAGTCTGTCCCATCAGGATGGCAGCCAAGTCCTGAGTGGATGGAGATAAAAAATAAACCAAACCAGCCAGATGGACTCATCTCCCATGGCCTCCAGGCTCCCACATGCCAGAGCATCATGCTTGCTTTCCTGCTTGCTTCCCAATGGTTCGTGGTGTGGGTAAAACACTGATGGCTGGACAAGAGGGTTCTTCCTAACATCCTTCCCCTCCTCTTTGCAGTGTCCAAGTTCAACTACAACGCCTCTGACAGCCTGTTTGTGCTGGCCCCCGTGCAGTCCCTGTCCATAGGGTCGGTGATGAGCGCCATGGGACTGGGATTTCTCCTCTCCATGCTCTTCTTCATCGAGCAGAACATCGTCGCGTCCCTCGCCAACGCCCCGGAGAACAGGTAACAGTTTTCCCTCTGTGGAGGGACTTCCCTGGCTCTGACACCACCACCAAGCCCAAAGCTTGTCTGAGCATCAGAAAATGTGTTCAGGATGTGAAGAATTCCTGTTGTCACAGGTGGAGGTAACTCTGCTGAACTTCTCACCATCCCCAGAGCCCAGTGTTGTGGCAGTGAGCCAAAACCACAAATCCTCAACGAGCCCATCACCTCAACCTGTTCTTCTTCTCTCTCTGCTCAACATCATTGTTTGACCTTTAAAACTCTCAAGGCATTTTTCAGGAAGAGTTTTGGGAACCAAGAGGTGGCATAGTGAATGTGAAGTAGATATTTTGTACAGTTTGAGGTCTTTGGATGCACCTCAAGATATTTAGGGAGTGTCTGGCACATGTGGACACTTGCACTGCTCTTGCAGTACAGAGAATTTGTTGAAAATGAGAAGTCAGTGACCTACATAAATGTTGTAGCACAGCATGCTGCAGCTAAGCATCAGGAGCATTTGGAGCTGGCAAATTCCAACTAAAGAAAGGTGAAAGTGCAATAAAACAATATGTCCAATGTCTGATAAGTCTCACTTACGTGCAAACTCGATATTTTGCACTATTAAAATATTCCCTCTGATGTTTTTGTGCCAACTGCAATCAGATATGATGTCAAGAATGAACATGGATAAATTTTTCCAGGGAAACTACCACGTCTCCGAGGATTTTTTGCTAATGTGATGCGTGGGAGGGTTCTCTCCTTGCATAATACCCATTAGCATTCTCCATGTTGTAGCTGGAGTGACACAGAATTAGGAGAGAGGAGACAAGCTCAAATTCAGCTCCACTAATTTAGTTTCCTTTGACCACCTCTTATCTTTATTATATCCCTTTAAGTGTTGCATAAATCTCTATGTAAGTGGGTCATCTCTTGGCTAATATGAATTTCTTCTAAACTTTTGGTATTTTCCACTAGAATATCTTTAAGGAATGTAAAATGTTCTTTGGAGTTTTTCAGAGTTTTTGGTACAGGGCTGAGCTGATGCTGATGAGGTGTTGGGGCAGGGATTTTTAAAGATGGAAAAACTAGGGCTTGACACCATCTGTTTGTGGTGCCATCACAGACACCTTACACTGTCCCAGCTTGCTCCAAGCCCTGTCCAGTGTGGCCTTGGGCACTTCCAGGGATCCAGGGGCAGCCTCAGCTGCTCTGGGCACCCTGTGCCAGGGCCTGCCCACCCATACAGGGAGGAATATTTTCTGATATCTCACTTAAACCTACTCTTTGTCCATGTGAGTCCAGTCCTCCTTGTCCTGTCACTCCAGGCCCCTGTAGAGTCTCTCCCCATCATTCTTGTAGCTCCCTTCAGGTCCTGGAAGGCTGGAATTACAGGACAGCAAACAATGACCCTGAGGGTGCTGAAGGTGCCTTTGCTCAGAGAAATCAGCACGTGAGCACGAGCTGTGTTTCCAAAGCGTGAGCCAACGCAGGAAACGCGTTTGCACTCCCACCCTTCCTGCCAGCACCTTCCAGAGGCTTTGCAGGGTAGACACCTACCTGACCCACTCACCCCACAGCCTCCTCAGTCAGTGGAAGGGGACACTCCCAGTGGGACCAGGCTTTTGTCCCAAAACTGAGCCACAGCCAAGATTTCTGCTGCCCAAACAATGGCTTTGATCTTCATCTGCTGGGTCAACTCCACCAGCTCCATGTGCCTCGTGTCCAGGAGTATCTTGGATGGTTCCAAGTCTGTGCTGAGGTGTTCAGTGGAGCCTGTTTGGGTGGCATTGACACATCTAAACGATGCTTCCCTTTCTGGTGATGCCCAGAGAGAATTCAGCTGATCCCTGCATTGTTTGAGGATGTCAAGTGCTCCAGTGGCAGCCCTGGACCTTTCAGTGATGGTTTAAAGTCTGAGAGCTGAATGCTTCCCCAGCCTTTTTTCTAAACTTTCCTTATAATAGCTCAGCAGTTGGTACAAGATGGGAATATTCAGGAAAGGGGCAGACCTGGGAAAAAATGGCAAGGTTAAAGTAGATAGAGGTGAGTTCTTGCTGGTTTCTGCACAGTCCTGGCAAAGTGAGTGTGCCCAGATTCCTCAGTGAAGGCTATCAGCTTCTCCATCCCCTAAAAATCAAAACAGGGAGACTCTGCAGCATTTGATGAACTTAGGAGCAAATCTCCTTGGCTGGCTACCAAGCTTTTGCAATGTGTTGCTCAGAGAAGCTGTGGCTGTCCCATCCCTGGAAGTGTCCAAGGGTAGGATGAGGTTTGGAGTGAAAGGTGTCCCTGCCCATGGCAGGGGGTTGGAACTGGATGATTTTTACAGTTCCTTCCAACCCAAACCATTCTGTGATCCATTCCATGATTCTGTGACTACCAAGGAGGAGCTGAAGTTTAATGAATTCCTGTCCCATTTTCTTATCATGCAGTAGCAATTACATAATTAGGGGATTACTGCAGCATACTGAGCACGTGTTCTGCTCGTGGGGAAGGAGAGAGATCAGGGTTACAAACAAGAAACTTCAGTGTCAGTGCTTTGACAGCAGATGCTCAGGATTTTATCTGCTCTCTGTGTAGACTCTGCAAGCAAACACACACATGGATTTTGTGTAGGCTCTGTGATAAATGTAGGTGAAAAACACTGATGAAATGTCACTTTAGTGGGCTGCCTTTCTGCTCAGAGTTGTTCTTTCCAGATGACAGCAGCTTTGGGAGCAAACCATCACATTTCCCAACCTTTAGTGTCCACACCGTGCCAACGATAAACCCAGAGGTGTGAACTCTGCGTGTGTGTACGAGACCACTTGAGTATTGAACAAAGGCAGCCTGCAGGGCTTGCACCAGCTGTAACTGCTGTCCCCAACCCTTTTGCAGGCTGGTGAAGGGCACAGCCTATCACTGGGACCTGCTGCTGGTGGCGCTCATCAACACGGGGCTGTCGGTGTTCGGGCTGCCCTGGATCCACGCCGCCTTCCCGCACTCCCCCATGCACGTCCGCGCCCTGGCCTACGTGGAGGAGAGGGTGGAGAGTGGACACATCTACGAGACGTGAGTAGATCCCTTTGCATTCATCTGTGGCTTCCCAGCCCTTTGGGAGCTGTGGGTTGTGTGGTTGGGGTGTTGGTTGCTGTATTGCAGATCTGAAAGCGGTGGAAAGATGCACCCAGTCAGCCTTGATTTGGCTTCATCCCCTGCACTCAAATTCATGCTCTGGCCAGTGGCAGCATCCTGCAGGGATCCCACCCACTCCACTGCAAATTCTCCTCTGGAAGAGTCAGCCAAGGCCATTTTCAGTTTCAGCCTTGTGGGAAGCTGAGGAGATGCTTTAGCCAGATCTCTCCGGATGCTTTCCCCAGAAAGAATCCAGAGCTGATTCACTGCCTGAAACCTGTCTGGTGGTTATTACAAAGGGCAGGAAAAATGCACCATTATTTCAGAGCTCCCATAACATCTCCCACCACATTTTGGGAAGGAGATGCTTAAATTCTCTGGGTTTTAAACAAAAACAAGTGTGAAGCCATGGCTGGGTCAGGGGTTTCTATTTAAGACCAACTCTGAGTTGAGCAACACATTCTTATCACAGATCTATTAAAAAAAAATTAAAATCCTTTTTCTCATGAAACAATATCTACTCTGGAGCAGATCTGGCCCGTTGGATCTCAGTCTGTTGCAGTTGAGTGCTTTTACCACAGAAGTGGCAATTTCCACTCACATGCCATTAGTTTTAATTATCCTGACTTGGTTTCCATTTTCTGAGTTGCCACTTACCAAAAGTGAGGCTAAGTGCTCATTGACTTTGGGGGATGGAGTGGGTCTGTCTTAATCTCAGTCTTGCCTTCAGGCTTGTTTTGGTGCCAGATGGCCCAGCCCAGCCAGGCACAGCTGATTTTTGGGTCAGGGATGGACAGATTTCACCTTCCCCATCTGGGAATTGCTGAGTTCTGCAGATCCTTTCCTGGGAGATCAGTCCCTTGGGTTTCTATTCCCATTAGGATATGTTGCCATCAGTTGTTTCCACAGCCATATCTCTCTTGATTAAACACTAAACCCTATGTGAAGAAAAAATCAGCTTTGAAATTTGAGTTCTGTAGGGTTTTAATCCATGCCCTTGCTCCTCGTGTCCATGGTGTGCTCTGGGGTACTCTCTGTTTCCTTGAGACATGAGCTCACACTTTGAAACCCACGTGCCAAACCTCCCTCCTGTGTCTCCTGTTGTCACTTCTAATATCCAAGTGCCTCTTGTTCCTGCTTTTCCACTGTCATGATTCTGGATTCTGGCTTTGCCTTGACAAAGTCAAGTCCCCTGCCTGAACTAAGGACTAATTCCTGCACTCGCCCTCTCCTCCTTCACCCAGCTGCCCAAAATAAAAAAAGCACCAGAGAGGTCTTTTTGGCCACTCTGACCAAGAGAGAGCTCCAGTGATCATCCTGGAAGGGCTGGGGGCTGCCCTGGTCTCCCTGAGTTTGTTCCCTCACAGCACAGCTCTGCTCTGCTGGAGGCAAATTGGTGCTGGGAACTGGATATTGAGAGTGAAAAAGGGAATGAGGGTTTTCTAGAGCTTTGAACTCCCTTTGAGACCAAAGCTTTTTGTTCTCTGCAAAGCACTGAGGCTAGAACAGGAGGCTCCAAGCAATAGTCATCCTTTTTTTTTTTTTTTTTTTTTCTTTTTCACCTCTTAGCCAGCTCTGCTGAAAAAGAAATGAAGCTCAATTAGAAAATCAGCTCTGTCTCCCTTGGCAGGCTCCTTCCCTGCACTCAAATCAAAGCTCCCACGGGATGATGATATAAACAAGGATAAAGATCTGTCACAGTGAAAGCAAAATTTTCTTCTCCCCTGTAGAGAAACAATTTAAGTTTCCTGTGGCAATCTGCAAACAGGCTCTTGTTGCTTACTTGGAGAAGTTCAGGAATGGCTAATCCCATGCTAGCCATATTTAGAGGATTTTGGGGAAATGAGCCTGGATTATGCTCTTTAATCTCCATTAATTACTTTATTTCCATCACAGCACAGACTGTTTCCTCAAGGGCCAAACCAGATTCTGAACACACTGAAATCAAGGATTCCTCTGTTGACTTACTGTGACTGTGATGTTCTTATTCTGGAAATGAGGTGCTAGAATTAGCAGAAGACCAATCTAAAGCTGGGAACATCAGTTTTAAAAATATAATGTTTGGCCAATTATGAATAATTTTAGCTATGTTCTGATAAAATATTCCAAACTAACAAGTGGCATTTGCAGGAGCTGGCAGCAGTTGCAGTACATCTTGTCTGTGATCAAACACAGTGCTGGGATTGCTGCATCCCTAGGAGATGGCTGTAGAAAGTTCCATGAACTTCAGAAATCTCTTTCCAAGGGGCTGCCACTCTTGAGCTTGTACTTGCAGCCTTGCATCTGACTGAAATGTGGTTATGAAAATTTGATTGAAAATTTGTGGGTTTTTCTCCTGAGCTCTTCCATTTGCATGACTTCCCTTGCAGACTTGTGTGTGCTTGCAGGGCAGGAGCCTCCCCAGCAGGAGGGGAGATTTCTGTCTGAAACAGCAGAAATTCTTCCTCTGTGCTGACCTGGTGCTGGAGGAGCTCTTGCTGTACCTGGGTGAGGTTAAATCATTAAACTCCTGCTTCTCTGAGCCACCACAGAGGCTCATGGTGTTTCTGGCAGCTCTGGAGTGGCCAGACTTTGGATTTATTCTTGCCCAGCACTTCCAGTTGCACTTGAAGCTGCAGGATTATTCCAGGATTATTTCTGTGGTGATCCAGACCTGGGCAAGATGCCAAACCCATTTAGATGTCCCAGTTCTAGCAGAGCTGGCAAGAGTGAAGAGTTCTGCCCTCCCTCAACTTCTCTAGGCACTGGCAGGGACCCCTTGGATGCAGGAGACTTGCAAGAGGATCCAACAAAATCTGTTTGGAAGGAGGAAAGCTGTGGGTTAAACTGTTGGAAGGTTACTTAGAGGTTAACACCTCTGTGCATCCTGTCCTGGTAATCCTGGATGATCTCAGGTGCTGTTTGTGGTACCTGTTATTCTCATGACTGCTGGTGTTAATTCTGCCTTGTTGTCCAAATTCCCAGAGCAAGTTTTGGGCTGGCACCTTTTCCCTCCCTCTCCAAATGCAGGTGTGGAAGGCTCCTTCATCCCCTCAGCTTCATTTTGCTCCTTGAGGGGATAAACAGATTTGAAGTTCATCCTGACCTTACTTCTAAGCAAAACACTCCAACTTAATATTGGAATAATCAGTCTTCTTTAGGGCAGAAGGAATTGGGGAATCCCAGCAGTGCATGTGCAAAGGAGGGAAGTGTGTTTTGATAGATCTTTGATGTTAATCCTTAGAGAAATTTGTGTACAGGGTTAATTCAGAATTTGAGGGGTCTTATCCAGGGAATGAGGTCACCAAATGACACCAAAACAGCCTATGGACAAAAATTTTCCCTCATAATAGAGGGATTTATTCACTTACCCACTCAATTGTTGGATTTATCTTGTAAAAAAAAATTAAAAAAATAAAAAAGAGTTAGGAATCCTCTTTTTTCTCTCTTTGTAAGTAGTCTTGACAGATGTGGGTTTTCTTTCCTCCTATTGTTTCTGGTGATTTTTTTCAGACTGGGAGGAGATGCTCACAGGTTTAGCTGCAGTGCAAAGAAAACACAGCAGCCTCCCCACAAGCAGGTTGCTAAAGCTGCTGCCTGCTTTCCTGTCAGTCTTCCCCTTAAAAAAGCTCAATTTGTGGCCTGTCAGCTCTGGAAAATTTGCATTAATTAATGACATGTTTTGCATGGTAATAGGCAATTGCCCACAGCAGGATTGAATCCCTGTGTGGTGCTCTCAGCATTCCCTTCCATGTAAACAGGGAGATCCTCACATCCATCAAAAATGCTGACTCGCTGTCAGACTGCTGACTTTCTGTTGTTTTTTGTTTTTTGTTTTTTTTTTTTTTTTCCCAAGAGGTTCCTTAGTTCCTGGAGAAGGCAATGAGTTTTTGGGACAGAAGCCAGTTGCATGTGCCCAGGGTAAATCAAGGGAAGGATTACTCTCCAGAAGGAGGATTCTTGGCTGGTTTGTTTTTTTTTGTTTGTTTTTTTCTGCATAGTGCTAAACAGAATCAGTTTTGAGGGCAATTTAGCTCAGGATAGGATCTGTAGAGTTTTGCAGAAGGGGAATTTGGCACTTTTCCAGCTGCTCTGTTGGAGCTGTGGATTCAGTGCCTGGCCTGGCTCCAGCCAGGCTCTGCCTCCTGAAGTCAGCAGTGGGGATGAGTTTCCCTTTCCCTGTGGCTCCTCCAGGAGCAGCCACTGGGATAAGTGCTGGCTTTGGGGCTGGTAGCTCATCTCCTCACCCTTCTTTTGCTGCTTGCAGGATTGTGAGTGTGAAGGAGACCCGGCTGACCAGCCTGGTGGCCAATTTCCTGGTGGGGCTGTCGCTGCTGCTGCTGCCCTTCCCCCTGCAGTGGATCCCCAAGCCTGTGCTCTTCGGCCTCTTCCTCTACATCGCCCTCACCTCCATCGATGGCAACCAGCTCTTTGAGAGGGTGGCTCTGCTGCTCAAGGAGCAGGTACTGCTCTTGTGTTGGCACCCAAAGCTCTTCAAACTTTCCCATTTTTTTGTGAGATTTTTTTTTTTTTTTTTGTGAGTTTTAACCCCCTCCCAGTTGTGGTATCATCTGCAGAGTGCATACATTTAAAAATAATCAGGAAGTGATGATCTTTGATTTCACCAACAAAGCTTCAGGCAGGTAATTTTATTTTTTTTTGGGTGGTGTTTTGCACTTTCATTTTGTGTCAAATACCACAAGATGGGATTTTAAACTCAAAATGAAATTACATGTGTTATTGAAACCTCTGTGATGTGGGCTGAAAATAAACTTGGGAGATGTTTTTTGAATCTGTTTTTCTTAGAGGTGCTAAAAAGGTGTTGTTTGGCAGTGTAGGTGGTACCTGGAGCAATCTCCAGCTCACCTTCCCTTATGTAACAAGGGTTTAATAAGCCCAACATTTGGCTCTGCATCTCTGCTAATCTGTTTTGATCTCCAGTATTACATCCCAGAGGTTAAAACTGAAATTTGGGTAAAGATTACATTTGTCATGTCAATTTTTGAATGAGGGTTGAACAGCTACTGATCTATGTGGCTTATTACTTCTGGTTTTAGTAGGAATTATGTGTGGAATTTTCCAGGTTTTGGTGTGGAAAATTAAAAAGTATTCTCAAATATGGAAAACTCCCTTTTGTGGAAACCTTTTAATGAGTCATGGCACAATCTGAAAGCCACTGAGGCTGTGCTGGTGCCAGCAGACAGTCGCTCATCCTCTTCATTGATGTATAGACAGTGAGTCAAAGCCTGTGCTCAGACATGAGCAAGGAACTGTCAAAAGAAACCACCATATTTAGCCTATTAATGTCATTTTTTTCCACCTTATTTCTCAAAAATGGGTGGCTGATAGGAGCTGAGAAAATCCCTGCAGTCTGAGCACAGCCTCTTCCCACACTTCCCTCATCTCCTGGTCTTCCCCTAATGGGGTTCAGCCAGGAGATGGGAGCACCAGGGCAAGCCTGGAGCCTTGGAAGGCTCTGAAGTAACGAGGAGCTGGGTGTCAGGTGGAGAAACCATCGACAGGAGCAACATCTGGATGCATCTGCTGCCCTTCCCCCTGCACAGCCCCACAGGCACCTCTGGCTGGGAGCCCTGACAGTCCCAGTCCTCCTCAGGGAGTCTCATTACTGCACTTCCCAAGATACTCCATTGCTCTGCAGATGTTCCCAGAGGCACTCCTGGCCCTCAGGGCTGTCCTGTCTTCTCCCCAGGCTCCCAGTGCCCCCTCACCCTCTGGGCCTCTGCCAGTGCTTGGTTTCAGGCACTGGAATTAACCCTACAAACCCCATGTTCAGCTGCTGAACCTTTTAAGGACCCTGATGTTGGTGCATGGCTTGTCCAAATGGATGACTTCCCCCAAACCCTGGTGCCCCACAGCCCCGTTGTGCTGTCACAAGTCCCTGCCTGTCTAACTGTGCTTCTTCTCTTCCCAGACTGCTTATCCTCCGACCCATTACATCCGCAGAGTTCCCCAGAGGAAGATCCACTATTTCACTGGCCTGCAGGTCCTGCAGCTCCTCATCCTCTGTGGCTTTGGGATGTCACCCCTGCCTTACATGAAGATGATCTTCCCCCTCATCATGATAGGGATGATCCCCATCAGGTAGGAAGCTTGGCTGTCTTTTTTTTGGCTTGTTTCCCATGCCTTGTTTTTTTATTTTTTCATCCAGTCCATCAGGCTTGGATTACTGCAAGTCAGAGGAGAGGAGAAACTGGGAGCTGGGCTTGTTTAGTCTGGAAAAAAAAGGAGAAAAAGGAGAGGGAGAGGGAGAGGAGATCTCACCAATCCATATAAACATCTCCAGGATGGTGCCAGACTCTTCCCAGTGGTGCCCAACAACAGGACAAGGACTAATGCCCACAAACTAAAATACAAGAAGTTTCATTTCAGCCTGAGGAAGAACTTATTTCACTGCTGCTGGGAGTTGTGCAGAGGGTTCTGGGCTGGCAAGTGCTCTTCTTCCAGCTTCCCAGGAGGCAAAAATTCTGCTCTTTAGTGCCTGTGAGATGCCTGATCTTCCTTCCTTGACAGTCCAAACCTCTAGGTGGTATTTGATAATGTTCCTTATCACTTTACAGTTTGATTTCCTCAGGCCAGTGCTCACAGCAGAGCTGGAAACTTTTCCTAAGAGGAATCCTTATCTCTTACCCTGTGCTGTGGTGACCTCACAGACCTCCTGCACTGCTGGGTGCCCCTGTCAATGATCACTTGGGTGAAACTGGCCACATTTACACTTAAAATACATGTTTAAAGCTGGGAGGACCTCACAAAATCCTACAGTCTTGAGAGAGAATCATTAAGAAATTTAACTAATTTCTTCCTTGGGGTTCATTAGCAGCCACTGCCCATCATTCTCCAGTTAAATCATTCATGCTCTGAGTCCTTGGGATATAATGAGAGGCCATAATAAGATCTTGGAAGGAGCAAATCAAATTTCCAGTCCACTTGGTTATTTTTAGGCCAGCATGGTACCAGTGATATCTGCTTGACTTTGAGCTTGCAGTCCCAGAGCTTTTCCCTCTGATGCCAAAATTCAGGACTGCCAATTTGCTAATCTGCATCACCTGCTCTGGTGATGATGATAATGAACCTGCTCTGGTGTTTTCCTTGGCTGATAAAGATGGGTCCAGTCCTTCCTGAAACAAAAGCAAATGTCAGAGCTACTGTGGCTTTCAACAGGATCATGTCAGAGCCATTTGGGCTGGATTTTACAAGATAAACAGGTTTGGAAGACACAGAAATTATTGTTCCTGTGGCAGTAATGCCTCACCTGCCCTTCACACTGGTGGCACTTGGGGTGCCTGGATGAGTGGCTGGTAAATATTCCAGCTCTGAGCTGTGCTGCATGAGTGGCTCTTGCAGGGATCAGAGCTTTGCACACAGGGCAGCTCAGTGCACTCAGCCAAATTCAGGTGTTGGGCATGGTACAAAAACTCAATTAGTGTGGAGAGAATGCAGACAAAAATCCTGATCTTGAACTAAGAGCTAGATATGCAAATATATCTTCTTTTCAGTAAATAAGGTGCTGTCACTTTATACCTCCTGTGTTGCTCACTCATTTCTCTTTCCAGAGCAGTTTTTTCCCAGCAGCTGGAGAATCAGCCCTGCTGCCAAGGGGAAGATGCTGCTGCCTGGCACAGCATGGAAATTTGCCCTTGGCTTTCCTTCCTCTGATTTCTTTTGCCTTCATGTAATTTCTGTGGCCTCCAGCCAAGAAGGCAGCGCCATGATCCATGAGCCCTGTAGTTAATGACTTTTTCCCAAAGATTTGGCACTCTAAATAGATGAGGCAGTTGAAGAAATTTAATATATTTTCTCCCTATTTTTTTTTTTAAGAAGTGAAGGGAGACAGAGGAGATAGGATAGTAGCCAGGGGGCAAATTCAAGAATGAAACACAGATGAGTGAGGCATGGCTTGGTGTCCCATCCAGAACACCAGCCAGGTCCCAAAACCACATTTCCATCCATCCAACAGCTTTAGAAACATGATTTGTGTTGTCATTAGTGAGGGATCACTGCTGTGGTCTTAGACAGATACTGAGAAGCCACTGAAATCCATTACTGCAGTGGAAAGCAGCCTGCTGGAAGAAAACTTGATCTCTTTGGGTATTCCCAGCTCCTGGCTTAGATTCAGAACTTTGGGATGATGAGTTTTTGGTTGAAGAAGGATCTCTCCAAGTTGTCTCTTATCTGGCTTCTGTGGCTCTCAAGCATTTTCTTCTGTGCTGGGTCTATTTAAGAAAATCCTGGTATTTCTCATTAATAAGTGATGTTTGGGCTCTCTTGCACAGCTGTTGAAACCTGAAACTGATTTTTTGGTGCTTTATGAGTTATTTAACAACTGAAGAGTCTCTCCCTTGTTAAACAAGGAAAAGTGCCACGTAAGTGTTCACTGGGATTTACAAGAGTGACTTCACAGCCCCTTTCTAACCCAAATACATGAATTTGTGAGGATGTTCTTGCAGAAGATCAAATTATTTTTTTTTAAGTAAGGGAATCTCTGTCTCCACGTGAAAAAGCCAGACACCAGGTTGGGATGGTCTTGTTTGGAGTCATGGCTGGTGACAGAGTCACTGGTGGTGACAGAGCTTTAGGAAGGTGATGTTCCTCTGTGAGGATGAAGATGTTCTTTCTCTTTTCCAGCTTCCAGAGGGAGCCTGGCACTGCTGTTCCTTTAAACCCTGTGTTTGCCTGCAGGATTGGTTGGTTTTGCTGTCCAACCTCAGCTTGGCCAAACTCACCTGGCAGCTTTGGGGCAGAGAGAAAAACGCTGCAGAAGCCAGGACTGGTTCATGGTTTAAACCAGGACTGGTCTATGATTTAAACCAGGACTGGTTTGTGATTTAAACCAGGACTGGTCTGTGATTTAAACCAGGACTGGTTTGTGATTTAAACCGGGACTGGTTTGTGATTTAAACTGGGACTGGTTTGTGATTTAAACTGGGACTGGTTTGTGATTTAAACTGGGACTGGTTCAAGGTTTAAAGCAGGACTGGTTCAAGGTTTAAAGCAAGACTGGTTCAAGGTTTAAAGCAAGACTGGTTCAAGGTTTAAAGAAGGACTGGTTCAAGGTTTAAAGCGGGACTGATTCAAGGTTTAAAGCAGGGCTGGTTCAAGGTTTAAAGCAGGGCTGGTTCAAGGTTTAAAGCAGGACTGGTTCAAGGTTTAAAGCAGGACTGATTCAAGGTTTAAAGCAGGACTGGTTCAAGGTTTAAAGCAGGACTGACTCCCCTCTCTGCTCTGCCTTAGGTACAACCTGCTCCCCAGGATCATCGAGGCCAAGTACCTGGATGCCATGGATGCAGAGTACTACTGAGGGCAGCAGGGCCAGCTCCTCTGGGCCACAAGGGGCGTGGGACCATCTCCCTCAATTCCTTTCACCACTTTCTTCGTGCTCTGACGTTGGCAATGCACTCCTGGCACAGCTCCAGGGGGCCTGTGCCAGACCAAGGGAGCCTTGGACTGGAGAGGACGATGCTCTCTGGAGCTGTGAGGCGAACAAGCTTTATGGAAAATGCTCCTTTCCACATCCCCACCCACACAAACCCCAGAGACCAGCCTGGCTGCACGGTTGGAGCATCCAGAGTTGTCCTGTGTTCCCTTCTTTGAGGGAGGGGGGAGCTTTTGTAATGCACCACATCCTTCTCTTCCCCAACACTAAGAACAGCAACTGACCCTTGTTTTATAGAGTGACAGCCCTGTCCTGGCCTCCAACCCAATTCCCTGTGCACTCAGTATTCCCAAATTGGTGTTCTGGGTGGGATGGCCTCGTTCTAAACCACTGGTGTCAGGAGAGGTGGTGGCTGTTGTCTCACATTAATGGGTTTGGAAACACTTGCAGTGTGTACTGCTACAACCCACAGCTTTGGATGAATTTTGAATTCCTGCAGATGAGCTGGGAACATTCAGAGGCTGGGATCACACAGCCCTGTGGGTGAAACCCCTTCTGGGTTTGAGCTGTTTGGGCATTAGTTTGGATCTTTCTCCCATTTCTCCTGGGTAATCAAACACAGAATTGTAGGTTTTGCACAACTGCAGCATTTTTTGCTTGCACCCAGAGGGCAGTTGTGTGGAGGTTGCATATACATATGTACAGTAGTGCCTATGTGTACATATATACATATGGAGTTGTGTATATATTTTGCATAGATATACAAATAGGCCTGGTTCTTTCCAAATTCACAAGTGTTCTGTGCAGTCAGTGTTACCCACCATGTCCTGACCATATACTTGTTCTCTGCTTCAGTGCTGCTTTTTCTCTTTTGAGATATGGTCACTTTTATTCCTTTGGAAGCTGCTCAGTTACTGGTTTTGTTCATGTGTTGCTTTATTCAAGGTGTTTTCTTTGCTTTCTCCTTCCTGTGGCTTGAGACCTTCATCATTCTGTCTCGAGGCTCCAACATGTGAATTTTCCATTTAATTTTGATGTACAGAATGCAATGAAAATTTTCCTCTTTTCTCCTAATCAATACTTGTTGGTCATTTCATTGTTTCTGTTGTGTAGCTGATTTCCAGTTTCCCCCCGCCACAACTCCCAGATGTTATATTATATTTCTGGATGAATCTTAACTTCTGCTGTCTTTTATATTTCAGTTTATTTAATTTTGCTTGTACTATGGTCAGTTTTCTGATTTGGAGTACTGTGAAACAAGCTGCCCTTTAGTTCAGTGCTTGGCACATCACAGGTCACAGCTAAAAAATGTTCAGAAAAATTGTGAACCTCGGTGATGAACTTTCAAAAGAGTAGAAATGAGGGAAGAAGAGGAATGTAAAAGATGAATTTATCAGCACAGAGAAGTGTTCCTTACCAGTTGCTTGCCCAGTAAATGGTGCAGAGTTTTTTCCTCCCACCCCAGCCAGGAGGGAGGAAGGCTTTGGGTGCAAAGCTCCTGTGCTGATGCTAAGCCAGGCTCAAGCCACTGCAGATTTGGTGTAATTGCACTAAAGATCAGAGGGTATTTAATCCTTGTGGAGCTGCCCATGGCTCTCAAACGTGTGCAGAACTAATTTTTTCATTTTCTTACCAAACCCTTTGTATTGAGACTCGAGGGAGGAGAGCAGCCAGAGTTCCTATACCCATGGTTTTATATCCCTGAGGGAACTGTAGGGGAAACCCCTAACTCAGCCTAGCAGGCAAAACAGTGTCCCAGATAGCAAAACAATGTCCCAGACAGCAGAACAATGTCCCAGGCAGCAAAACCACGACCTTCACGTGGCACCAAGCTGGTCTGAGGAGCCTCAGGGTCAGGGTGACCACCCCAGTGCACCAGGGCAGGGAATTTGGCTTTCAGCAGCCTCAGGGGCAGCAGGGCCACGTCTGACAGGAGCAGCTCCAAGCTGAGCCTGGTTTCTGAGCACTTCTCCCTGGCTTTGGAGTGGTTTCAGGGCCAGGATCACTCAGAGCTCTTAGCAAGGAGCAGGGGCAGGCAGGATTTCAGAGGTGGCCCAGCTCTGTCTGATCTTCAGTCAACAGCAAAAGGGCAGGTGACAGGCAGCAGTTCAGGACCTGCTGGAAGCCAAGAGTGCAGAGGGCTGCTGAGGCTGAAATAACATGTTTTTCCCACAGATGTCAAAAGATTGAAGCAAAGCTGCAATCAGAGGTGTCATGCTCTGGCTGAGTGAAGCTGTAACACACACGTGTCCTGTGGGTGAATTCCTGGTGTCTCCACAGGAAAAAGTCACCTTGTGGGGTGGTTTAAGTGACATTCTGGGTGCTGTGGCTGGAGGAAGGACAGGATGGGGCCAAGGGAACGTGGCTTTGGTCCTCTGAGGCTCTGGGTGGGATTTCCTGGGGCACAGAGCTGTAGTGGGGTGGACTGGCCTGCAGGTCTTGCCAGACAAAAAAGTTTTGAGATGCACCCTCCATCCCCCACTTAGAAGGGCCAAAAATGTCCCCATTTAAAGCCTTTTTTAAAGATCAGTCTTCAGATAGTGTCAGATGTTGCAGAGAGAATTTAAAATCCAGGCAGCAGGGAGGGTTAAATATCCACCACATCTCTTGTTTGTATCTTTTATTTTCTTTCACCGGTGTGACTTCAGTGTTTGTATTTTCTTTGTAGCATCAGTAGGATTCTGTTCTGCAGGGTTTTTGTTCTTACAGGGGCCAGAGAATAAACTGATGGGAAATCAGCACAGCTTGGTGGGGGGGAAAAAAGGCTGTGCTGGCTTGGACTGGTTGAACATTTGGACAATGTCTCAATATTTGGGTAGGAGGGAGATGTGAGACTCGAGGCCTCTTGTCTCAAAAAGGGTTTTCATGATCCTGCAGAGGATTTATTTTATTTTATTTTATTTTTCCATGCCTTTTCTCTTCTTGTTTGCTTCTGGTTTTGCTGACTTAAGTGCAGGCGTTTCCAGGAAGTAGCTGACTAGGGAAGGAGAGTTTGTTCAGAGTTGATTGAGCACTTTAATACTTCTGTGAAGGTTTAAGACAATTAGAATGTAAAAGAAGTTTTATTATAAGCTCTATATACGCACAATGCTCTGTATAACTGTTGCCAAAGAACTGAGTCTGAAAGGTGTCAAGAGCTGTTGGGAGAGTCCCTGGGGTTCACCTGGCATTGCAAGGTAGGGAGAAGCTTCTGAAACGAGTGGATTTTGGAAGTTCCTGTTTGACAGCTGCCACAACGATCAGAAACTGGGGATAGAATAAAATTCTACTCTCGAGCTGGTGGTTTTTGATCCTTGTGTTGAATGTAGGAGCTGGAAGTGAGCTTGACAATTAAAATTGGATTTGTACCTGACTGGTTTTGTTGGTCTGAGATTTTATTTTGTTGCTTTTGAAGATGTCCTTGATGTGCTGTGGGTGGGATTGGATGTGTTTGTCCATGCAAAGGAAGGGAAGTTGGTGGAAAGGTGGAACTTGCTGAGCAAGCAGTGCAGCACTTTTGGGATGGCTTAGGAAGTGCAGCTGAGAACTGCACAACATCTGAAGTTATTTAGTGAATGTCAAGCTCTGCCTGGACGTGCTGTGCAAGGATGGGGATGGAGCAAAGGGGCTCAGCTGGTTTGCTCAGAGCTGCTGCTGGTGAGTGGTCCAAGATGAGCCCCAGGACTGTGGGACACAGCAGGAGCTGCCTGGTGACCCAGGGAGCTGGGATGCCCTGGAAGGAAACAGGGTGGGTAGTCACACTTAGTGCAGTTCTGGGTTCTTCCCCAAAATTCCACATCCCCAGCTGCACCCAGACACTGAGACTTTGCAAACTCCTGCTTGTGGATTTTGGCTGCTTCAGGAGCTGCTGGACTGTGCTCTGTGCACACTCCTGGCAGGAACAGAGCTGGATAGAGCTGGGCAATGTTTGCAGGTGGGAGGGAAGGGGTTGGTTTGGGGTTTTTTTTGTGGAGTTCTCAGCAACAAGAAAGGGACCTGAGATGTCACATCACCAAAAGCAGCTCCTGTTTCCCAGTGTGTCCCCCCAGGCACTGACACCATCGTTGTCACACCTTCATTTTACTCCTTTCCAACCTTTTTTATTGTTTCTTGCATTCTGGATCTGCCCTTTGCAGGTTTTTACCTGCCTAGAACGCTGATGGGCAGAGCCGGGGGTGGCTCAGGCATTTCTGTTGTGTCAGTTCCCCCAGAACTCAGTGCAAGCTGTTTGCTGGCATCCCCTGACCCAGCTCTCTGCTTCCCCAGCCCGTTCTGGAAGCTGCCTCTGGAATTTCCACTGTGGAAATGCTGCCCAGGGGCTGAGAGGGAATTCTTCCTGGAGAACCTGTGCCTGTCTGGCAGTGGCTGCTCCCTGGGTCTCCTTTCCCACATAAGCAGTGATGAAGGATTTGTAACTGTCCAGCAGCTGCACCTCCCATCCCTTCAGAAATCTCCTTTTCTACCCCTGCTCCAGTCGGGGTGTCCTTCCATCTGCCAAGCTTCCAAAACAACCTAAATAGACAGAATAGGATGGAGCTGGTTGTTTTCTGTGTTGAGGCCTGTGAATGTTCTGAGAATCATCTCTAATTGTTTTCCTGTCTGGTTAAAGCATGGAAGGACCAAACCCTGACCATCCCAGTGGCTGCAGCTCTGCTTGCAAAGAGCAAACCATCAACAGGGAGTTGTTGCACTACAAGCTTTAAAATCACAAATTAGCACTTTCCTCTTTGGCTTTTGGGTGTTTTCCTTTCACACTTCCCTGGCTGTGTCTGTCACTGCACGAGCTGGGATTGCTTGGCTCTGCTCTAATGTCACATTAAATATTGAAGAGCCTGTCCTGGGGGAGCTGCTGCCTTCTGCTCCCCATCTGCCTCTCCTGCAAAGAGCTGCTCACTTGGAGAGTCATGAGACAAATCCTGCTGCTGCACCAGCAGTGCCCCTTCCTCAGCCACAGAAGGGGAGCAAAATGCAAAGAGTTGGGGAAAACTGCTTGAAAATAAAGTCTCTCCCTCCTGGTCTGAGTGATGCATGTGGGGAGAACAGGAGCTGTGCTGCAGTGAGGTGTCTGTGATGTGATCAGGGAATCCTCCTATCAAATTCAACATTGAGGGGTTGATTTCAGTGCTGGGGAGGCTTTTGGGAGGGCTGGGAGCAGTTATCTGCCCAGCAGCAGTGATTGTTTCAGGTGAGTTCTCCATGAGTGGGTGAGCTGGGTGGTTCTGAGTCTGTGGGAGGGAGCAGAGGTGGCTGGAGCAGAAGGGGCAGCCCTGGTGCCCTGAGCATCCCCAGAGCTGGGCTGAGGTTTGGTGGCAGTGACAGAGCTCAGGCTGGAGCTGCTTCCCCTGGGAGCTCTGCTGGCACCTCTGGTGTCCAAAGCTTCTCATTTCTCACATGTGGGACGGTGCCACTGATTCCAAGCTGCACCTCCAGGGGAGTGCCAGCTGCTTGAGCAGGATTTTATGGGATTCAGGAACGGGCTGGGTTGGAAGGGACCCTAAAGCTCATTTCATTCCATCCCTTCAGGGCAGGGACACCTTCCACCATCCCAGGCTGCTCCAACCCCCATCCAGCCTGGCCTTGGACACTTCCAGGGATCCAGGGGCAGCCACAGCTTCTCTGGGCACCCTGTGCCAGGGCTCAGCCCCCTCCCAGGGAATAATTCCTTCCCAATTTCCCATCCAGCCCTGCCCTCTGGCAGTGGGAGCCATTCCCTGTGTCCTGCCCCTCCAGCCCCTTCCCTGCAGAGCTTCCCTTGCCTGCCAGGTGTTGGCAGCTCCCTCCCATCTCCACCAGTCCTGATATTAATGAGTAATTATGATTCTGGCATTTAGTGGCTGGGTCTGGAAGCTGCAGCCCTGGGCTGTGCTCTGAGGTGCCAGCAGGTCCCAGAGGGGCTGTGCCCATGGCAGAGGGAATGATCCAGCTGCAGAGCACAGCAGCCCCTGGGGAGGGAGGGAGGGTTTAGCCTGGGGTCACACTGAGGGCTCTGGATTTTGGGGCTGTCCATCCCCTCCTTCCCCTGTTCTCTCTGTTGGTGTTTGCACCTGACCCAGTGATCCTCGTGGGTCCCAAGTCAGGACATTCCATGATCTATTCCATGATCTGTTCCATGATTCCATGATCTATTTTCCCCAGAAAACAGAAATTCTCTCACTAAAATCTGCAGCAACTCAGCTGCTAAAACCCCCCAAACTTTATCCAAAGTACACCCTCAAATTAATGCAACCCTTCCCCATGATCCCACCTGAGAAAGGCATACCCTAAACACATAAATATCTTAAATATCCCTCATTTTCCCCTCCTGCTTTCCTTGGAGGGAGTGTAATGCAGGACAAGCCCTGTTGAAGAGGAGGAACCTTCCAGGGGCAGATCCAGCTCATTCCTTTCCCTTTCCAGTGATGTGGAGCAGCTCTGGGTTTGTTTCCCCCCATAATGTGTTAAATCCTTCTCCACTGGGAGACCAGGAGGTTTGTCCCAGGGTTCTGAGGAAGGATTTTAAGTGAGGGAGATCCCTGCTCAGGGATTTCTGCCCCACAAACATTGCACTTGCTCTCCCTGATCTGCTGTTGATTTTCCAGTGAAGGATTTCTTTTGATAAGAGTTACTAGAGAGGGGAGGGAGAGGGAATTCCTTGGTTGTATAAGGAAGCTCTGTATTTAAAATGGAAGTAAAAAAGGAAATATGCTGTTTATATATTTCTTTTTGCCCAATCCCTGTTTTTTATTTAATCTGAAGTTCCTGGCACAGTCTGGGTTTCTCTCCCAGTGCTGAGGGTGTTTCTCTGGGGATATTTGTGCAATCCCCAGCACTTGGAGGATTGGAGCATCTCAGCTGTGACTGTGAACACTTGTCTGACACATGAGAGCAAAAAATTGGATTTTTTTCACTATTTAATGGGGAATAACTGCACCTTTTACTTGGTTTGGTGCACTGGGAGCATCTGGAGGTGGCTCTGACTTCCTTGGCATCACCCAAAACAGAGATGAACCCAAATCCTGAGGAACATTCTCACTGAGGAACCTGGGAATGAGCCACTTCTCCAGGGAGTGAATTTGTTACCTGCCACAGGACCCAGGCTTGGATCAGCATCCTCCAACCTCCTTTAACTCAAGGATCCTGGAGCAGCTACAAGGACAGGAGACTGAGGTGAGGCTGGGAGTGGCTCTGTGGGGCTCAGAGCAGGATCTGGGGCAATCCAGATAAATTATAAATATAAATATAAATATAAATATAAATATAAATATAAATATAAATATAAATATAAATATAAATATAAATATAAATATAAATATATAAATATAAATATAAATTATATATAACATATAAATATATATAAAAATAAAAATAAAAATATATAAATATATATCAATATGTATAAATATATATATTTATGCAAATCCCAATTCATAAATGGACACAATCCCAGGAAAAGGGGGAGCAGTTTGGATGGTGTTAATTTAGGATGCCTTTGGTTTTTGGGGCTGTTGGGATGTGCCAGGAGCAGAGCACTGAGCCTGTCCCAACCCAGGGCTGCTCCCTCCTTCCTGCACAGCCCCAAAACAGGACAGGAAATTGGTGAGGAGTGGTTGAGCCCCTGTTCAGAGCAGATTTTATCATTATATTGGTTTAAATGTTGATGGTTTGGTGCAGAGCTGGGCATGGTGAGGGTCAGTGGGGATGTGTTTCCCTCACTTTGCCCTTCCTTGCCCACCTGCTGCTCTGCCTGCAGCTTTGCAGGAGGCTTGGAATGTGAGATGACAAAAATTCCATGGATAAAGTGTCCAAGGAAGAGCCAGGCCCCAGGGATGTGATGTGTGGGATTGCCCTGTGCCTGCAGGGCATTGAAAAAGGGATTATTGAGGGTGGCTGCATCTTCAAATCCATGATTTTGTCAGTAATTTTCCCTCCTCAATCTCCTGCTTTGCTTTAAACTGAAAAGGGAGTTGGAATATTCCTCCCTGCACTTCCCAGCCCTGTCCAGAACTGAAATCTCCTCCTGGAGTGATCCCGGTGGGGCAGGGTCAGATATCCACGAGATGGGGAGAGGGACCCAGTTCTCCCCTGTCCCCTGAATTTTGGGGGGATGCAGAACCCAGAGATGAACCAGAAGAGAGAGCAGCAGCCACCCAAGGGTCAGAAATCTCATTTTTTCAGTGTATGAGCCAACAAAGCAATTAATTGTAGCTCTTTTTTTTTTTTTTTTTTTCCTTTTAAACGTTGGGGTGGATTTTGTGATTATTTCTGAGCCTTCCCGGGCACCACAACCCGCCGGGTTTCGTGGGGATTTGATGTGCTGAGAGCCGGTGCCATCTAGGGGACAGAGAGGAGAACAGAGCTCCCGAACCTCCAAAATCTGCTCCAGCCTCTGCAGAGCCTCGGAACGGGAACCTGGTGCGTGCAGGGCTGGACTCAAACCCAACCAGCCCCAAATCCTGCGTGGAAAGCAGAAATCGTGGAATGGTTTTGGTTTGGAGGGACCTTGAACTCTCTGATGCCGTGGGCAGGGACATTTTCCACCAGCCCAGGTTGCTCCTGGCCTTGGGCACCTCCAGGGTGTTCCCTTCAAGCAGAACCTTCTGCCCAAAGCCAGGGATCCCCAAAAAAGTTGGCAGAGAAGGTTTTAGGGAGTGTTTGCTCCAAGGGGGACAGAGCCCTGTGAATTCCCTCCCTCCCCCTGTGCTCTCCACAGGGTCCTGTCCTGCAGGAAAGGTTTGCCCAGAGTTTGGGGAGGGTCCAGACAGGATCACTGAATTATTTAGGGTGGACAAAACCCTCGAAGATCATCCAGTCCAACCATTCCCCAGCACTGCCCCGTGTCCCCGGGTGCCACATCCACACAGCTCTTAAATCCTTCCAGGGATGGGACTCACCCTGGGCAGCTGTGCCAGGGCTGGAAAACCCTTTCCATGAAGAAATTTTCCCAATTTAACCCTCCCCAGCCCAGCCTGAGGCTGTTCCCTCTCCTCCTGTCCCTGTTCCCTGTTCCCAAATCCCCCCAGTGTCCCCTCCTGTCAGGGAGTTGTGCAGAGCCACAAGGGCCCCCCTGATCCCCCTTTTCTCCAGGTTTTTCCCCTGGCACCAAGGGGGGCTCTCTCTCCTGGATAACTCTGAGCCCCCAAAATAAATCTTTCTTTTTACTGCACACACCTAAAACCTTTGGAAAAGGTGGATGGGAGAGCAGTAGGTGGAAAAACTGAACTCCCATCACTCTGAATAAATCATCAGCACTAAGGAGAATAAATAAAATCACCAAGAAGAATCTGGCAAATGGGTGATTTCAGCCTCGAGCCAGAGCTGCAGGGCTGAGGGGTTTGTGTTGGAATCTTCACCTAAATCACTTTTTTTTTTTTTTTTTTCTTTTTCCTATTTCAGGCTCTTGGAGTTTTCCCTGACTTCCCCAACCCCCCTGGAAATCCTTTTGGATCCATGAGCAGCTTCAGGGCGGACAGGAGGGGCTGCAGCCAAAGATTTGCAGTCAGGGGCTTCTCTTCCACCACTCATCCCCAAATGTCCCTCCCAGCTCATCCCATCCCCCAGGGCAGCCCAGCTGGGCAGGACACCTGGTGGAGAACGGGAACAGCTCCTGGAGCCCTCCAGGTAACCAAAATCTGAAAATTCGGTGACTGGGAGCTGCCTGTTGTCTGGGCAGGCTCCAGCAGAGGGAGTGTGGCTGCACGAACAGGATTAAAACTCTCTTCAGCAAATCCACCTTTTGGAGATGAATTATTAGGATGTCTCCTTTGGATGGCGTTTTCCTGTGACATTTCCATTTGTTCCCCACCTCCTCAAACAGCAGAAATGCATTGGAAGCCTTTAAAAACAACTGAAAAGTTTCAAGTTTCTTTTTATTTTTTTTTTTCATTTTAGGCAGGATTGATAAGAAAAAAAACCACCCCAAAATCCTATCTTGGAGTTTTAAATCACAGGTAAATTGTTAAATTGCATCCCAATTTCTGGGAGATCCAACCCTCACTTGGGTCCCACATTCCCACCACTTTTTGGAATTTTTTTTTTTTTTTTTTGCTGGGTGATTCTGGGGGATGTTCCTTGATGCTCATCAGGGGCTGTTTTTGGAGGCTCAGAGGGAAAGCAGGAGATGCCCATGGAGAGAAGGGGATGGGATCTGAGTCACTAAAACCTCAATTTTTGTTATTCTGGATCACAGCCATGGCAGCAGCACCGTGGCAGCTGCAGAGGAAGTTTGGATAGCCCAAACCAGCTCATCCCGAATTTCCCTGGAGGTAAAATCCACCCTTAGAGATGCTCCTTAAAAACTGAGAGTCCCAAGGGATGGATTTTATCCATCTGGGCAGGCTCTGCCTGCTGGGAGGGAGAAATGTCAACATCTGTGCTGCGGGGAAGATTTCCTCGGGATGCTGGTCCAGGTTGAGGACCTTGGAGTTAATGAGATTTCCCCAAATTTGCATATTAATAACTCTGCCTGTTACCTCGCCGTTGGATTAATAGGGTGTAATAGTCACCATTAATTGTTAATAAAACAGCCCTTTCATGGCCATTTGTACGTGAAAATGGAATAATGGATCTGGGCAGTGCCTTCCTGAAGTGCTGGGAGGGTTTTGGTCACCAGAGAAACTTTTTTTTATTTTGTGTTTTCTGCTTCCTGGCTTTTTAATCTTTCTTGGGGTTCATCCCACCTGGCTCCAGCACCTTCCCTGCTCCTCCAAACCTGAGCTGAACTCTCAGCTGAAGGCAGAATCTCCAGTGAGGGCTGAGCTGAGGCGCGCTGGCCATTTCCTCCCCTAATTGCCATTAAATGCAATTAGCGCTTCCCAGCTCGCCCCAGCGGCCGTGTCTCAGCAAGGTCACCGTGGCCTGGGGCTGGAGAAAAGCTGCACCGAGAGTTCCAGCCAGAAGAAGAATTATTTTAATTATTTCTTCACATGAAAATCGGCATCTTCCCTCCTGCCCTCCCCAAAGTCAAGCCAAGCAAAGAATGTCCCCTCTGGCTGCTGGGAGTGACTTTCTGGCTCTGTTTTTACAGGAATTTCTTGCTCCCCAAGTTATGAGAGCAGCTCATTTCCCTGGAAAAACTAGAGGAAAACTCCCCTGTGGAGTTCCCAGACCTGCAGGAGGTCTGAAAGGGAAAAGCTGCAGGTTGTATCCTACAGGAGTGGGGCTGGGATGAGACAGAGTGGGGTAAATTCTGCTCCCTGGAGCTCTTGAAGCATTTTGAGGCTCTGCCAAAAGTCCTGGAAGACCAGAGCAAAGGGAAGCTCCTCACTTCTAAAATCTCCTTTTTTTTTATTTCCTTCCTCTCTGCCAGGACATGAACTCGACCTCTGTGAATGAACCAGCAGGAGGAAAAAATCCTTCCCTGTCTCTCCTTAGTGCACAGGAGCTCTTGGCCATGGTGTTCTCCCAAAGGCAGCCTCCAGGGAAGCTGGAAAAAACCCTCAGGGAAGCTGGAAAAAACCCTCCAAGCTGGAAAAAACCCTCAGGGAAACTGGAAAATCCACTTCAGGCTGGAAAAACCCCTCCAGCCTGTCCCCCACCCCTTATCCCTCCTCTCACCCCTCTCCCAGGGCAGCAGATTGTTTCCCTGAAATTCTCCAAGCATCTGGCCACAGTCTGCCTGAGCTGGTCCTCAGGGGGTGTTTTCATCCTTGGCTGAATTTGTCTGGGTTTGGAGACTGCAGAACAGAATCTGGGAGTTCTGCAGATCCCCTTTTCCTCCTCGGAAATTCCTGGGGGATTTGGCAAATCTCAGTGAGCTCCCACTCCCCAGGCCGTGCAGGGTTTGTGCATCAGCCCCATCCCACCCTGGCTCATCACTGCTCTGGGAAAAAAAACCCACCTGTCATGGGGAAAAAAAAGAAAAAAAAAAGAAAAAATCCCGGAGCTCCTCCAGCACGTCCTGGCCTGCCGAGGAAGCTATTTTCACCATCCTCCCACACACGCTGCGATGCTCGAGCAGCAAAGGAGGAACCCCAGCGTTAAGTGCAGCTTTAACAGCCCCGCGTTAGATCACCGGCGCTTTCCTTGCAGAGGCGCTTTTCCTTTTTTTTTTTTTTTTTTTTTTTTTTTTTTTTTTTTTTCCAGGGAACATCTGCCCCAAAAAAATCCCTGGGGCTCGGTGTGCCGGCTCTGCCCGGAGGAAATGCAGTGCTCGGCATCTCTGAGATCGCAAGGTGTTTTTCCCAGATTCTGTCCCCTGAATGTCCTGGGGTGAAGCGCTGAGCTCGGGGCAGGGTCGGGAAAACTCCCCAGTCACATCCCCGCGCTCTGAGCTCCCCATCCCGAGGGATGCAGGACTGTCCATCCCCCGGAAAAGCAGCAGAGGCGCTGAATTCCCGAGGAATGACCTTGGGAACAGCCCGTGTTGGAGATGCCTCTGCCCCGCATCTTCCACCCCAGCAAACTGTGACTGACGTCTGGGTTTGAAATACCACAGTGATCCCAGCTCCAAAGTCCCCATGGGATATTTGGTGGGGAGGGAAGTGGATGTGGATCTCTCCATGTTCTTTCCCGGTGTTTTTTATGGTCTCTGTTTCGGTTTTCCCAGGATTAGGAAAGGCTCGTCTTTAGGGATCTGCCTCTCCCTGGCTATTTGCTGCTCCTCAGCGCGGAGCTGAAGGAACACGGGACACGCTACAAGCCAGGAGGGCTGGGAAAAAATGCACGGACCGAGAAAAGAAACCCTGTCCTGTAAAAAAATCCTTTAAAAAAATCAAGGGTGAGGGCGCCTTTCCCTGTGCCTGCCCTGCTTGCCGCGTTTCTCAGCGCTCCAAGGCATCTCCTCAACTTCCAGCCCTTCCCTCCAGAGCCTCCCATCGCTGCAGGATCCAGCCTGGCCCCGCTGTCTGCCCCTCCCTGGGGCTCCGAGGGACCCTCTGGGTCCGTGCCCGGCAGAGGCGAGGGGCGGGCGGTAGGAGGGACCGGCCGGGCGGGGAGGGGACAAGGATGCTCCGGGGGTGGCTCTTTGCTTCCCCGCCCGCCCGGAGCTCGCAGGGGCTCGCCTGGAGGATGTCTCACCCCCTCGGCACAGGTAACCCCGGGACCCCCATGGCCGCAGGAAGGGAGCAAGGGGCCGCGATCCGGCTTGGATCGCAACAAAACTTCAAGGGGAAAATGGGGGTTTGAAACAAAACGGCAGCAACAAAAAATAGAGAGGTTTGTGCGGGATGCTGGGAGCATCCAGGGGATGCAGCCCTGCCCTGATGTTGCCTTTGTGGATTGAATTCTCGCAGGGGTGGAATCCCGCGGGTTGGAGCATCTCTGCTGGGGATGCTCAGGCTCCGGAACCAGCTGGGATGCCCGGGCTGTGCGTGGTACCCTGGGCTGCTGCATGCCAGGGATCCGCACCCCGTGGCTACCGACGGCCCGTGGGTGGCCACTGCGAGCCAGGAGCCGGGATTTGCGGTCCCGGCTTTGAAGTTTGCGTGCGCCACGGGCAGGGATGCGGGCGGCGGGGGCCGTGCCCGCGCTGGTGCTGTGGCTCGTGTTGTCGCATCCTCTCCCACATCCACAGAGGAGGCTCTGCAAGGGATTAAATGTATGGATGCAGAGGAGAAGTGCAACAGCAGCAGGCACAGCTCGGCAGGGAAACGCGACCCACAGCCCGTTCTGTCTCCTGGAAAAGCACATGGACGGGCAGGGAGATGTTGCAGGCAGCCAGTGCTCCTTCCCAAGTGGAGAGCGGCTCCCTCCGAGCATCCCCCGGCAAAACGCGTGTCCTTAAGGAGACTTGGGAAGAGCACGTGAGATGCAGCCGCAGTTTTGGGGAGGCAAGAGCTGAGAGGGGTGGAGGGGGAGTGGTGACGGTGGGGGAGAGGATGAGAGGATATTGGATTTTCCTCGCCCTGTTTGTGACAAGATGCTCTGGTTTGTCGCTGGAGGTGTCGCTGCTGGGGGAGCGCTGGTGCCGAGCTCGGAGCATGCTGCTGAAACCCAGGCGGCTTCTGGAGCAGCACCTTCTGCTGGTGGACAGCACAGAGCAGCAGCGGCCGGCTCGGGAAGCAGCGCTCCCCAACCCATTCATGACTGAGGAACCCCCCGCCCCAGCCGAGCCCGAGCTGCCGCCCTCCAACCTGACCAACGCCACGGACTGCGGCGAGGAGATCCTGCTCTATGGGGACACCGAGAAGGTCGTCATCGGGGCCGTGCTCTCCATCATCATCCTCACCACCATCGCCGGCAACGGGCTGGTCATCATCTCCGTGTGCATCGTCAAGAAGCTCCGGCAGCCCTCCAACTACCTGGTGGTGTCCCTGGCCGCCGCTGACCTGTCGGTGGCCTTTGCTGTCATGCCCTTTGTCACCATCACGGACCTGGTGGGGGGCGAGTGGCTCTTTGGGAAGGTGTTCTGCAACGTGTTCATCGCCATGGATGTGATGTGCTGCACCGCCTCCATCATGACCTTGTGCATCATCAGCGTGGACAGGTAAGGCAGGGCTGGGCTGCTGCCCCGAGCTCGGGTGGGCTCTGATATTTGGGGGTTCTGGGAGGCTGGGGGCAGCTAGGGCTGTGTGTGCTCCTGGAGGTGGTTTTTTCCAGCTGATGAAGGTTTTCTGTGGGAATTCAGTGCCTCACTCCCTTTGGAAGAGCTGGGGGCTCAGGGTGTTTTCTCAAGTAACTTCCCTAAGTCACTTCCTTAGTCTTCCCCCTTTTGGCAGCTGCTTCAGGTTGTTCCTGAAGAACAGCACCTGACTTCTCCATGGAAGGATGAAACCACTCAAGAAAGCAAAAAAATCCCCCAGATGCACTTTGGAAATCCAGGTTCCAGGGCTTCTGGAGCCTATCCTGTGGGATTCTCTGCTGTTCCCTGGCTAGGGACCCCATCCCAAGATCCCAACCCCACTGGTTTAGCTCAGTGAACACATCTGTGAGGATTTGCTGGCTTCACCTCCCACACCTGGGGCTGGCAGGGAAGGGCTAAGCCTGCCTGGCAAAGTGTCCAGGCTTGGACAAGTCAGCACCTTGTGGCTCTAATTTTAGCAGCTGCGTCATCGGGGCCGGTGGTGGCCGGGGCTGACGTGTGCTGGCATCTCGGGGGGTCACTTTGGGCTGGGCTGGGAGCAGCAGCTCAGGGAAGGGACACAAAACACATCTGAGACGTGCCCTGTCAGCTGTGCCACCTCCCCGGTCACCTCTGCAGGTGTGACAGCAGGTGACAAGGCAGGAAGGACTGAGAAAATCCTGCTGTGTGCTTGGCATCCTCCTCAGGGCACGCCAGCAGCGAGTCCTGCTCTGAAACCTTCACCCCCAGCAGCCACTGCTCCCCTGGGAGCTGCAGATCCACAGCCCTGGACAGCTCAGAGCTGCTGAGAGAGAGAAAACCCTGCCAGGCACAGGCAAGGTTCAGCTCTTCTGCTGAACTTGCTTTATTTTAATAATTTTCCCGCTTGGGAAAAAAGAAACAGGTGTGTTCAGAGCTGGCAGGAGCCTGACTCTGTGAGAGGGAAGGGATGAAATGCAGGAATGAAAAGTGTCAGTGCTTCCTCCCATGGGTGAGGAGCAGAGAAGTGGCTGCACACTAACCAGAGAGGCTTTGCTTGAAAATTTCCTTTTCCTTTTCATTTTCCTTTTTTCTTCTTCTCCTTTTCCTTTTTTATCCTTCTCCTCCTCCTTTCTTCTTGTTTTTTTTTCCCCTTTCCTTTCCTTTCCTTTCCTTTCCTTTCCTTTCCTTTCCTTTCCTTTCCTTTCCTTTCCTTTCCTTTCCTTTCCTTTCCTTTCCTTTCCTTTCCTTTCCTTTCCTTTCCTTTCCTTTCCTTTCCTTTCCTTTCCTTTCCTTTCCTTTCCTTTCCTTTCCTTTCCTTTCCTTTCCTTTCCTTTCCTTTCCTTTTTCCTTTCCTTTTTCCTTTCCTTTCCTTTCCTTTCCTTTCCTTTCCTTTCCTTTCCTTTCCTTTCCTTTCCTTTCCTTTCCTTTCCTTTCCTTTCCTTTCCTTTCCTTTCCTTTCCTTTCCTTTCCTTTCCTTTCCTTTCCTTTCCTTTCCTTTCCTTTCCTTTCCTTCCTCTTCCCCTTCTCTTCCCCTTCTCTTCCTATTTCCTTCCCCTCCTTTCCCAACCAACCAATCCCACCCCATTTCATCCCACCCCTTGGAGCAGGACTTTTCCAAACACACACACACAAATATGAGAGATCTTTCCCAAAAAATCCTTGCCATGGATTCCACTCCTCTATCACATCCCTCCCATCCCAGCTCTGGGGAGCAGATCCACATCCAAGGACACTGTGCAGGCAGATCCTGAGTTTGTCATTCCTGGGAAGGAGAGAAGGAAAAGCTGTGTCCCAGGAGGTTGTCAAAGAGCCTGAATTTTTTGGCATGGGCTGGTCCCTCATGTGTTGGCACAGGAACTGCACTGTGATCAGTTTGCTCCCAGAACTTTGTCCTCCCCTCACCACAGGCCTGATGGGGAAGTTGGGTGGTTGCAGGGAAGTTGCCTGGAATGTATTTCCAGCTGGGAAAGGAGAAAAAACAGCAAGGACTGAGCAGAGGGAAGAACTTGGACAGTCCCTCCAGTGGTGCCCACCCAGCTCTGGGTGGGAGGAAGGACAACCTGCAAGTGCAGGGGTTTGTGGGGTCAGGCTGTGCTGGAGCTTAGGAGGGATGGGAATTATTGGGATGTCTTCTGGTGCACATCAGAGGAGGAGGTGACTGGGGTGCTGTCCTGCCTCTTTCCCCCTCAAGGATGCCCAGGAATGGGCTGGGAGTTGTGTGAATCATCCAGGGCAGCATCTCAAGCATCCTGTGCAGCATCACTGCTCCACATCCACCCAGCGCCCCCAGGCAGTGAGAGGAGGTGGACTGAGGATCCAGGATCATGCCTGGATCTCCACTTCCCCCCTGAGCCTGGGATGGGCAGGATTTTTGGTTTGACTCTTGATGGAAACATCTCCAAAAGCACAATTCTCAATTTCTCAATTTTTTTTTATACAACCAAAAAACAGAAGCACAAGGAGAGCTGAGCTTGCAGAGTCCCTGAAAAACCTGTTTCAAAAGAGATGAAATTGTTATCTCAGTGATGCACCAACCCAAACCTCCCCCAGTGATGGGGACCAGCTCTTCCTCCTGCCCTGTGAGGAAGAAGAGGAAAAGCCCTGGTGCTTCTTGGAAATAGAAATACTTCCTCTGCTTCTGTCCTGCATCCAACTTGGTCAGCACTGTCAGACCTGTTCCTGCCAAGGAGGAGGCCCTGTTGTTATTGATGGCTGAAGTGTCCTCAATATTTTGCTTAGCTTAGATGGAAAAGCTGCTTGGTTTGCCCAGGATGTTGAGGACTATTAAAATGTAGGCTGCTGTTATTGATTATTAATGCTGAGCGCTTCCTAAAAGCCTCTCGATTGAGGCTGGTAGAACTAATCTTGTCTGAAGCGAGATTTGATTGATTTCCTTTGAAATCAGAAAAGAAAAATGCTAGAAACATCCATCTTCCTCTTATATTTTCCTTATGTAAAAGCCTGCCAATGTTGCAGATTTTTTAATGTCACAAACTAAAAACAACCCCCCCCAAAAAAAATATCCCTGCCTTTGGCTGCTCAGCTTTGATGAAACTCTCCATAAAAATGCCAAGGAGCTGACAAAAGGAGCTCCCCAAAGCCCACACATCACTTCTGCCATTCCTGGTGGAGAAAAAACTCTCCATCCATTTCCCAGGCAGCTCTGCTGGGGCTCTCCCCTTTCCCTGATAAGTATTTTCCACCCAAAATCAGAATATATGCTCCAAATTGGGGTCACCTTCAGTAAAAGGATGCCTCCCAAAAGTCAGTGGGATGAAAGCTGCACAGCATTTTGCTGGATTGCCTTTCCCATGTCCTTCATCCAAATGTTTCCAGGCTGGGTAGGTCCCTGATCTGTATCTGGGATGGATCCCTGGCATGCTCTGACTTAGCAGAGGTGCAGCAGCCTCCAGCTGCATTTTGTTCCCTCCTCTGCTTCAGCAGGATGAGGCAGGAATGGCATCAGCTTGGAAATCAAGGGAAGAGCTTATTTTGGCTGCAGATGGAATTGTGGGGTCAAGGAAACCAAAATTCTGGGCTCATTTGTCCTCCTGTGTGAGTGGGGATTCACCTTTGGAGCTGCAGGATGGAGAAAGGGACACCTCAGAGGAGTTTGGGTTGTTTTTATTATTTAATCCCTGGCATAATGATCCAACGATTGAAGGGGGCCTGCAGGGAAGCCAGAGAGGGACTTTTCATCAGGAAATGTAAAGACAGGACAAGGGCAGGGTTGGATGGGATATTGGGAAGGAATTCTTCCATGTGAGGGTGGTAAGTCCTGGCACAGGGTGCTCAGAGAAGTTGTGGCTGCCCCTGGATCCCTGGGAGTGTCCAAGGCCAGGCTGGAGCAGCCTGGGACAGTGGAAGCTGTCCCTGCCCCAGGGGTGGAACTGGATGGGATTTAAATCCCTTCCAACTTAACCCAGCCCAACCCAAACCAACTCAATCCAACCCAACCCAACCCAACTCAACCCAAACCAAACCAACCCAACCCAACCCAGCCCAACACAACCTAATCCAGCCCAACCCAACTCAACTCAACCCAACCCAACCCAACCCAACCCAATTCAACCCAGCCCAACCCAACCCAACCCAACCCAACCCAACCCAACCCAACCCAACCCAATTCAACCCAGCCCAACCCAACCCAACCCAACCCAACCCAACCCAACCCAACTCAACCCAAACCAAACCAAACCAAACCAACCCAACCCAACTCAACTCAACCCAACCCAATTCAACCCAGCCCAACCCAACCCAACCCAACTCAATTCAACCCAACCCAACCCAACCCAACCCAACTCAACCCAAACCAACCCAACCCAACCCAACTCAACCCAACCCAACTCAACCCAATTCAACCCAACCCAACCCAATTCAACCCAGCCCAACCCAACCTAACCCAGCCCAACCCAACTCAACTCAACCCAACCCAACTCAACTCAACTCAACCCAACCCAACTCAACCCAACTCAATTCAACCCAGCCCAACCCAGCCCAACTCAACCCAACCCAACCCAACTCAACTCAACCCAGCCCAACCCAGCCCAACCCAACCCAACCCAACCCAACTCAACCCAACCCAACCCAACCCAACCCAACCCAACCTATTCCATGATTCCCATTGAGTGTAGAATAAATACTCTGAATTTGCCCATCCATGGGCTTTGCTGGTGCAAATCTCCCCTGGGCAGATCTCCCAGGATCTGCAGGATCAGGGATGTGGCAGGAATTTATTGGGATGAGTGGCTTCACCATCAGTCCCTGCAAATCCACACCAAGTGCCCATAAATCCTGGGAATTGTCTTTGTTACCTGATTACCCCTAAACTTGATTAGCAGCACTGACACACACACACACACACACACACAGAGAAAAACTGAAAAAATAATTCAAAGGGAGAGAATTGCCCTGGAATTGCACTGCCTGTCAGTGGCACCTCGCCTCCTGTAAACGCTGCCCTATTTTGAGGGTTTCCTGCTCCCTTCAAAATTATTACAAAAACCTCAAAACGGCCCCATTTCCTCCAGCAGCTGCACTATGAAATGTGTCAGCTCTGCCTGCTTGTTAAACCTTGTCACCGAGTGTTTTCCTTGGTTAGCACTTAAATTCCTTGAGGTTTCAGCAAATCCTGGGTGGATCAGCTTCCAAAGAAACCTGAGAGTGAGAGAGTAAGAGAAAAGAGCACAAAACACAGCAAAGATTTGTTGGCAAAGTTCTTGGTTTGGATATAGAGGGGTGATATTTGGGGTGTTAATTTGGGAATTACAACAGGTTGCATGGGCTTGGAGCCACCTGGGATACTGGAAGCTGTCCCTGCACGTGGCAGGGGGCTGGAAATGGATAATCTTGAGGATTCCAACCCAAACCATCCTGGAATTCTCTGAACATAGATGGCCACACAAAGTTTTGGTTGGTTCTTGTGATGAAGGCCAGCTCAAAGAAAAGAATACAGGGGAAAATGAGGAAAGAATAACTCAGTGAATGAATTCAAACCCATTTTATCAGGGAGGCAGGGGAGGAAACTTTAGTGCCTCAATTGATTTAGCAGTCAGGAGGGGAGGAGAAATTAAATTTTTTTCATATTTTATTTCCATCTTCTAATCTTGAGGGACGATCTGGAAAAGCGAAATAATCAGGGAAGAGAAAATCTCCTAACACACTAAACTGTCAGAAAAAAAAAATACAGCAGAGGTAAAAATCTCCACAGATATTTTCTTTTTTTTGTTCAGCTTTCAGCAGAAAGTACTCATGCTGTTTTCACTGCCCCTCTGGAGTGACACTGCTTATCCAAGAACAATTAAGAGGTGATGTGTTCCTGCCTAAAAATTCTTGGCAGCAGGAGACTGGAATCAAAAAATCTGTAACAGAACAGAAATCCATATGAGCGGCTCGAGGTTTTTGCTGGATTGATTGGATCTGAGTAGCAGGCAGATGTTTTCCAGGGGGAATGTTGGCTGACAGCAGCCAACTCCCCCCCTGATTTATTGCTTTACAATTCTGATTTACCAACAGCTGACACGATTTCTTTATCACACAAACCCCTCAATAAAAGACAGGATGGTTCACGTTTACACCCTGTGGCACAATGAGGAGCCTCCAGCTCCTTTCAGGCCAAATAACAAGGTAACTAACCCCAGGGGTCAGGACTGGGGAATCTGTGGGTCACCAAGTGTTTTGGGATCTCTTAATCCAAACTCCACTCATTTTCCTCTTGAGGGAGAGCTGGACTGCATCACTTCAGCAGCTACTGGGTGTGCAAGTGAACAGATGGCTCCTGCTGCTTGGGTCATTCCTGTTTGAGTTTCCAGAGGTCAACAGCTTTCAGGGAGTTCTGCAGAGCCAGAAGGTCTCCCCTGCTTCCCCTTTTCTCCAGGCTGAGCCCCTGTCCCAGCTCCCTCAGCCATTCCTTCTGCTCCAGACCCTTCCCCAGCTCTGTTCCCTTCCCTGGACTCTCTCCAGCCCCTCAATGGCTTTCTTGCCATGAGGGGCTCAAAAACTGCCCCCAAACAGCATCATCCACTCTCCAGCTTTGCTTGCAGGGCTCATCCAGACACATCTTGAAGTCTTCCCAAAGGCAAGATTATTTCTTGGTCTCCCAGGGCCATCTTAGCTGCAGGTAGTATTTCTTCACCAACAAATAAGAGTAGGCTGTTGTGCTTCCCAATTCCCATTAAACACTGCTGGGAGTTATTCCCTTCATCTGGAACCAGTCCTGTGGCACATGGGTGAGCACCACCCACCCCACTCCTGGGTGTCTCCTTGGGAAGGGCCACACTCTGGAGTGAGTTATGTGCCATGGCAGGAAGCTGTTATTCTCTGTACAGAATAGTTCTGGTGGAAAAATGAAATTCTTAAAGCATTTTTTATTGCAAAGTTTTTTAAAGCATTTTTATTCCCCAGGAGACCATGCAGAGTTTGGACTGCACTCAGCATGTCAATGGAGTTCTGGACTCCCCATCCCTGGAATGTCCAAGGCCAGGCTGGTCGGGGCTTGGAGCAGCCTGGGATGGTGGAAGGTGTCCCTGCCCATGGCAGGGGTGGAATGGGATGGGATTAAAGGTCTTTCCAACACAAACCATTCTGTGATTGCAAGAAAGCGGGGAATAAATTGGGGTGTTCACTCAAGAGATCACACGCCTGGGGAGACTTTGATTTGGCGAATTAATTTCTTGCCCCCTCTGAGGGCCCAAATCCTCCCACAGGTGATGAGGGATGAAAACCACCCGACTCCTAACCCTGCCAACTCCAACCCGCAGGTACCTGGGCATCACGCGGCCGCTCACCTACCCGGTGAGGCAGAACGGGAAGCTGATGGCCAAGATGGTTTTCATCGTGTGGCTGCTGTCGGCCTCCATCACGCTGCCGCCGCTCTTCGGCTGGGCCCAGAACGTGACGGTGCAGCGCGTGTGCCTCATCAGCCAGGATTTCGGCTACACCGTCTACTCCACGGGCGTGGCCTTCTACATCCCCATGGCCGTCATGCTGGTGATGTACAGCCGCATCTACAAGGCGGCCAAGGTGAGCGCCGAGAAGCACCGCTTCATGAACCTGCCCAAGCACTACGAGGAGGAGGAGGGCGTCTACTGCCTGGAGGCCTCGGGCCGCGCCCACAGCGCCCGGCGCGCCAAGGCCGCCGAGGAGTGCGCCACGCTCTCCAAGCTGCTCCGCCAGGACCGCAAGAACATTTCCATCTTCAAGCGGGAGCAGAAAGCAGCCAGGACCCTCGGCATCATCGTGGGGGCCTTCACGTTCTGCTGGCTGCCCTTCTTCCTGATGTCCACGGCGCGGCCGTTCATCTGCGGCATCCGCTGCAGCTGCATGCCGCTGAGGCTGGAGAGGACTCTGCTCTGGCTGGGCTACACCAATTCCCTCATCAACCCCCTCATCTACGCCTTCTTCAACAGGGATTTGAGGACTACTTTCTGGAACCTGCTGCGCTGCAGGTACAGGAACATCAACAGGAGGCTGTCGGCCGCCAGCATGCACGAGGCGCTGAAAGCCACGGAGAGGCACGAGTGCATCCTGTAGTGCCTGATCCCGGCTCCTGCCTCTCTTCCTCCTTCCCTGGCCTCCCAGGAGCCGTCCAGACATTGTCACTGGGAGTGACACCCCGTGGGGAGCCGCTGTTTTCCTCACCCTGGGAACAAGCGGAGGGAACTTGGGGAGCAGCCCTTCCTTCTCGCTCTGCTCCAGGTGGGAGCAAGACCTGGGGGGTACCGATGACTGTGGGCAAGTCACACCACCTTTCTGTGCCTCAGTTTACCCATCTCTTATTAAAGTTTAAAAATTTAAAAAATATTTAAAAAAAAGGAAAAGAAACTCACCCAGCCAACCGACCAAACGAAAAGAAAAAACCCTAAAAACTTGGTAAAACTGTGGCTCTCCACCTTCACAAAGGGCTCTAAGGTCTGTGGAGGGCACACAAAATCCTGTGTAAAGATGACATTGGCTGCACTTCTCTGTGGAATCCGACAGCAGCTCCGTTGTACATCCAAGCCCCCCCAGCTTATCCGAACCCTTTTCAGTGTAATTGCATTTCACACCCTGAGCTCATGTCCAGGTTTGCACGTCAGAGCAGAAATACCAATGACCCCGTTTCCCCCCACACTGTAGCACTGCAGCACTTGAAGGAGAGGAATTTGCAGGATGAAACACAAACCCACACGGAGTTTCCTTCATGGTTGGATAGGGGAGTTGGGTGCCCCCTCCTCGTCAGGGCAATGATCAGAGAGTGGAGCCAGTTGTGTTTATTGGGTTGTGCTGTAATTCATTCCCAGACAAGTGACGTGTGTTCATCATTTGTGGCTAATTGACTCCATAAAAGCACGCTTTGGTTGACAACAGGAAAAAGCATATAATTTCCCTGACAGCTTTACGGTGTTTCGGTATGATGTCCAACAAGCTTGAAAAAATACTCTGAATGATGTTATCTTTTTCTAAAAAAAAAAAACGAAAAAACAAAAAAAAAAGGTTTGGTTTCCTTATTTTGGTGTAGAATCTTTGATCTCTCTGACCTCAAAGCGTCTCTTAACTCTTTTTGTGGTGGTGGGATTTGTTTTCCTGTGGTTGTCTTTTCTCAAGATCAGCATTGTAGTATCAAACTTGTAGCATCACAAACCTTTGCCCGTTTGATCACAGAATCATAAAGACCCAGCATGGTTTGGGTTGGAAGGAACCTTAAAAAATCATCTTAAAAACCATGGGCAGTGACACCTTGCTCTATCCCAGGTTGCTCCAGCCCCATCCAACCAGGCTAGGACACTTCCAGAGTAGCTGATGTCTTCTCCAGTTCTTGTTGAACATCTCTGGGTTTTTTTCTCAAAGCCAGACTGCTCAGAGGCTCAGGGAAAGTTGTTTGTAGTGCTGTTTTTACTCCAGATTCGCTTTATCTGGTGTGAGTGGTGTAGTTCCAGCTCTGGCACCACCAGGAACTCCGAGTCCTTCATCCATATCCGAGCTGGGTGTTGGATGTCCTGGCAGGGTTTGGCTTAGCCATCAGTATTTCTCCTGTGATGTGTTCTGTGCTCTCATTTGGCCTCTTCTCAGCAGCCATTTCTATCCTGCCTCATTTCCTGCCCTTTTATTAGAGAAATGTGATTTCCAGTTTGGACTGGTGGGTCACAGCTGGGGAAGCAGCTCGAGCCCTCTGGGAATGTCCCCAGGAATTGTGAGGTTGGACACTGCAATGTGCCCAGATGTTCTCCAAGATCATATTCCCCACAGATGGAGTCAGAATTGCACAGAGGAGCAGGGGAGGTTGTAGCTGCTGTCTCCAGAGGGAGATGTTTTAAAGCAGAGCAGAGATTTGAAGGAGAACCTAATCAGGAATGATCCTGAAGGATTTAACTGGAGTCCCACACACCATGTCTGCAGGGCACGCTCTGACTGCCCATCTCAGGACCTGCTTCACAAAACCAGCCCCTTTTTCCCCCAGAAAACACTCCAGGCCAGCATCTCCTCTGCCACCACATCTCAGCAGCAGCTGTCACTGCTTCTGTCCTGCCAGGGGACACGAACTCCTGCAGGCTCCCATTCCCTCCCTCGCTGCTCCAGCTCCCTGCCTGCCCCTCTGACAGGGCTGTCAGCATCCAAACTGACCAGCTGCTCACTCAGGCAGCCTGGGGAGCCCCAAGACAGCCCAGCTCACATCCAGCACTAACACAAGCTGCTCGTGCTGCTGCAGTGTATTTATTGCTGTGCCTAAGGTCACAGTTTTACTCATTTCTGTGTTTAAACAGCCTTAAAAAATCATAATTTTGTTTAATTCCTCCTAACACCCTTATTCTGATAGCATTTCTGTCACTCTTTGAAAGCATTCTGCAACAGAGCTATGAGTGTTTCACCTTTTAAATGAAATCATACATATAACTGGTTTTTTCCTGGTTTGAGGGCTCTTCCAGAATTAAAAGTGCAAAGGGAAGAATAGGATTCTGGATAGGATAGGATAGGATAGGATAGGATAGGATAGGATAGGATAGGATAGGATAGGATAGGATAGGATAGGATAGGATAGGATAGGATAGGATTCTAAGCAAGGGATCAAGCAAAACAGTTTATTTGTCTCAAAAAAAACACCAAAAATCAGTGTTTGCCTTCACTTGGAATTGAATGTTTTGTTGATAAATGCTTCTACAGCTTAAAATGAAAATATGAAGGAAAAAATTTTAAAGGAAAGCTTTTTTTCCCAGAAACAATTCCGGAAGTTTGCATCCAAAAATATTTAAAAATGACAGCTCCACTAAAACAAAGCATTTTGCTTCAAAAAAAATAATGAGATAGGTTGTTTTTTCCCAGTAGTGATTGACTCAAGCTTTGAGATGTCAGGCTAAACTCTGGCTTTTTAACTCCCCAAGATTAAATTGTGTTTGGGTTAAATAAAATAATGTGCATCCAAAACCACCAGGGCCTTTTCCACACCCGAGTGAGCACCAAGCATTTAGTTAAGCCAGTCAAGATCCTTGCAGATGAGCCACTAAATCATGCTGAAAATACTCCGTGGGTTTTGTTGTTTTTTTTTTTTTTTATAATCAGACAGGAATCAATGCTTTTGGCATCTGTATAAAAAACCTGGCTTAAAAATAAATCTGAGCCATTTTTAAACCAATTTTAGCACACGCACACGTGTGCCTAAGCAAACTATGAAGAGAAATTAGCTCTGAAAGAATCCATATTTAGGCAAAAATGTGAGCTCAGGGAGAAAATCACCGATTTAGGAGGATGAGAGAAACTTTTGTGGACAATGAGAGATTCCCAGCAGGCCAACAGCAAGACAGTGGAAAAGAATGAGGAGCCTCAGGCAGAGAAAATTGAACTAATTCAGGCATTAAATGAGAAGGTCTCCAGTCAGCTTTTCATTCCATTCCTGTGCAGGGGAAATACAGGAAAGCAGCCAGGGAGATCTGGGGAGAAAAGGCATTTTTGAGAAACCCTCCAGGGGGTTTGCAGGGTTTTGAGCAAAGCCAGGCAAGGGATGTAAAACCCAAGTAGTAAAATCCAGTGTTTCTCCCCAAAAATCCTGAATCTCCCCACTCTGAGCTCAGCTCCTTGGACTGACAGGCAGAGCTGGAGGTTGTAAGGGGGGGCTGTTTTGTACCACTTGATTAGTGGTTTGATTGGAGGTTTTTTTGTATTTATTTAGAGTTAGGATTAAAAAACACATGAAGGAAATTAATTTTCTCATGTTCTGGCTTGGTTGTTTATTAAATCTTATTTAATGTATAGAAAGTTCAGTAGCACTCCTAGCTACCAGCTAGGAAAAAGTGAGCAAAATGGAGATGAGTCCAGCTGCTACAAGGTCTCTTAAAGCTAAACAGTCCAACAGACAATTAACACCTATATTATTTATACTTTTGACCCAATAACCAAATTCCTGTGACCCTCAGTGCAGCAATAACTGTCCAACCACAAACTACTGCCTGAAATGAAGAAGAAAAGAAAAAGACACTGAGAAGAGACATCACCCAAAATCCTCCATCTTGTCCCATACCTGTCACTATATTATAAAAATCTTAAATTTAAAACTCTTCACATGTGGAATCACACACTTTTATTTAACTGCACACCCATGATTTTAACTCCATCAGTCAAATTTGGAATCCTTCTGCAATGCCTCAGGTCAAAAATTTATTATTATTATTATTTTATTTTGAAATAAAAATCTATTCAACCCACAGCTCCTTTTCCAACAGTAGGAGACACTTAGGGAAAAAATATTATGGCAAGGACAGCCTGGATCACGTGCCTTCCTTATGTTCAAGGCATCAAACCATATTTAGGTCAGGAAATTCCCTCTTTATCCATGATTTCTGTGCAAGGCTCAGTGTAACCCCCTGTTTTTCCACAGAGAATGTCCAGTCTTTCATCTGGGATTGGATAAATCAGAGCCCTGGATGAGCAGGACCTGGTGCCCAGGGCACTGCTGAGCTTGGCAAGCAGGAGGCTGATGGTGGCAACTGAGGGGGATTTTGGCCAAATTCAAACCTCAGCTTCAGGAACCTGACCTGCTTCTGAACCTGACTTTGAGCATGGCACAGATCCAGCAGCCTCCAGGCTGCCCTTCCAACTCCAGTATTTTAGGATCTGGATGATTTGTCTGATTTCCCACTCGATTTATCATCCAGATTGTTTTGGCAAGATGATTTACAGATCTCTGACCTGCCATGTGAAAAAGCTTCTGCTGTTTTGAGTCTCCTGTCAATAAAACTGAAAGGCAGACACAAGATACTTCCCACCTGTGTCCTTAGGTAAGAAATGGGTCTTATTCTTTATTTTATTGCCATTTTAATCTGGAAATCTTTCATGTTTACTATGCCAGATCTTTAGCAGTCTGGCTATTCCTTTCCCCTATTTAGTCTGAGATGGTTTAAGCAAAACCTCAACAGCACCAGATGAAAGGGCAGGTCACCACTTTAAATCATTATATTAAGGCCAAAAGTGGATATTTTATAAAATTAGAGAATGATTTAGGTTGGAAGGACCTTAAAGATCACCCAGTTCCACTCCCTGCCACAGGCAGGGACACCTTCCATTAGAGCAGGTTATTCCAACCTGGCCTTGAGCACTTCCAAGGAATTTTTCCAGCCCTGGCACCCAGGGAAGGAAGCAGACAGCTCTGCTCTGGAAATTCCACTTTTTTTTTTTAAATGACAAAATCTTCCATGTAGAACACACAATTTCAGAAGAAAGCAGGAGTTGGAAGATGATATTATAGAAATGCTTTAATCTGTGAAAAACCTCACAAACAAGTCTGGAACTTTAAGTCCCTTCCCACCCAAACCATTCTGGGATGGGAGCATAAGGGAGGATGACACAAATACAGGTGAGCCCCACATCCTGTGAATGCTGGACAAAAACATCACCTGGGGCTGGATTTTTTCTAGGATGGGGCTGCAGGTATGGTGGTCTTAGAGCTTTTATTTCAGGAAATCAGCCTCATTACAGGGTGAGACACGGGAGATGGTGAAAGCTCTCACCATAACAACACCACCCAAAATTCTCTTTGTTACAAGGTCCTTTTAAAAAGATTTTTACCCAATAGGATACTATTGAAAGCTTACAGGCATTTGCTTAAGCCAATTACTAAAGTTACATGAACACCCTGCTTTTAACAATGCTTGCTTGTTGTTAAAAATAATTGATAAAGGTTCATTATCAAACTTGCATCTTTCTGTTATCTTGTTTAACATATTTTCTAAGGCCTGTCTCTACACAGCTTAAAAACACAGCCTTACTGTTCCTGGTCCTTGCATATCTGTATTCTTGCATTCTTCTATTCTAAGTTTTGCTTTCACACAGCTTCTGGGAGTTTTCTGCCTTTTCTATTTCCCACACCCTGGGTGGGCAGGAAAACCCATCCTGGTCCCTGTCAGAATCAGATGTTCACACCACCACACCTGGAGAAGCTCCCAGGATTTCTGTGCTGACTCTGCTGTGTTCCAGCATCTTTTGGATTCGCTGAATCCAAACCCTGAGCCTGCCCCTCCAAGTAGGGCAGATTATTTATTTATTATTTTTAGATTTTTTTTTATGGTTGCCCAAGCTCCATGCTAATTGCTCTGAATTTAAATGACATATTTTATTCTGTCTTTATGCTGACAAGGTCTTGAAGTCTCAAAGGGTCTTTTCACCCTTCTCCCAACATTTTTCCACCACTAATCCCAGACGATTTCCAGGCTTGGTGTTTTCCTGCTCCTCCCAGCAAGCTCAGGGACCTTGGACAGCAGCAGCAGGACTCTGCTGCTGCACCACTTGGCAAAGAGCTGCTCTAGCAATTAATAAAAGCAGAATCTTTACAGGCTGCAGCGTGTGCTGGGCTAGGGGGCAGCTGGAAACTCCCAGCACTCGCTCAAGACAATGAAAATTAACTCCTTCAGGGTGATGAGAAAATTTGAGAGCCTAATTTGGAACAACTTTTCCAGCTTTTTTCCTTCACATTTCTGACTCTTTGAGCATGACCAGAGGTCTGTTGACACAGCAATCAGAAGAGGGAGGCAGAGAGTGGCCAAGTGCCAGACATTGGTGACAGTGTGTGACAACTCGTAAATCCTGAGCGTGGCTGGGGCTCTGCTCAGAGCCCGGGGTTTGTCTGCTCAGGGCAGACAATCTGAATGTCTTTGTGCACTCCCAGGCTCTGGAATGCCTCGGTCATCCTGCTCCCAGGCCACAGCTTTGGGCAGCAGCTGCTGCCGTGTGCTGGGGTGAGCGTGGCCAGAAAAACCGCAGCCGCCTCTTGGGAGCTGGTGCCACACCAAAGGGAGGATGAAAAGTATGAGAGTGTCCAAAGGAGGGCTGGGAAATGGGGAAAGGTTTAAAGGGGAGGCCCCAGGTGAGGTCTCTTGGTTGGAGAAGAGAAGACAGGGGGCACTCATTGGGGTCTGCAGCTCCTCCCCAGGGGCAGCCCCAGTCTCTGCTCTGGGACAGGGACAGCACCCAGGGAATGGCTGGAGCTGGGTCAGGGGAGGTTTATTTTGGAAATCAGGGAAAGGTTCCTCATCCAGAGGTGCTGGCACTGCCCAGGCTCCCCAGGGAATGGGCACAGCCCCGAGGCTGCCAGAGCTCCAGGAGGGTTTGGACTCCAGGGATGCTCAGGGTGGGATTGTTGGGGTGTCTGTGCAGGGACAGGAGCTGGATCAGTGATCCTGGTGGGTCCCTTCCAGCTCAGGACATTCTGTGGTTAATTAGAAGCAATAAGAGGTCATGAGTGTGGTCCTAGGATCACCTGTGGTTTCCACCACTCTTTTAACTTCACATTTCCGTGCTCCTTCCCATCCCGGCTCTCCTAAATGAGAATTTAAATCCTCAGGTAGGGGCAGCATGGGAGAATGTTGGCCCTGTTAATTAGGGAATTAACATTCCAGGATATTTTATAGAGAGCTTTGGGAGGGTTTTTTCATCTCTCCTTAAAGGCTGGAGGGGAAATATTCCCAATTACAAGCCATGCTGTTTCCAAGCATCACATTTCTATAGCATTGTCAGGCAAAGTCTGGGCTACATATGGAAATGGAGGCAGCTCAAAGGAAACTGTTCTGGTTGACTCTCCTTGGAGACATTAATCAGAGTTTTGTGCTGTCACTTCTCAAGAGCCACTTCTCTGCTGCATCTTCAAGAGACATCAAAATGCCAACAGCCCCGAGCAAGAACAGATCCTGCGTGGAAGCAGAGGGAGGTTTCTCAGAAATCTTGTTCCTGGGATGCAGCCCGAAGGCTCAGCACCCTGGGGACCACCAGCTCACCCAGCCCTGACCTGGGCATGGCCTCCCATGGGGAAACACCTCAAACAGCTCTTGGGATAAAATCTGGAGCAGTCTTGGCTCTCAGACCAGCTCAGGACACAGAGTCCTCCTGGTGTGGTGGAAAAGTGTTGGGAGAAGGGTGGAAAGAGCCTTTGAGACTTCAAGGCCTTGCCAGCACAAAGCCAGGGCTCTAGAATCTGCACAGCAGAAATGGAAATATGTAATTTAATAATAAAAAAGCATTTTTCTCTTGGGCACCCAATACAGTTCTGAAAACTGGTCCTAATCAGAAAATCTCTGGCACCATCAGATTTTAGCCCCCAAACCCTTCAACAGTTATTTCTCACTAGTTCACAATGCAAGGTTGTTTTCTAACAGGCAAACACCCCACGATACATTTCTGAGAAAGGATCTAGGGCTGTGTCTGTGGTTAGAAAAATGATGGCAGGAGTAATGGAGATGTAACAGAGAAAGCAAAAATATCCCTGTGAGAAAAAGCTGCCAGAACCAAAGATCAGGGGAAGAAAAATCCAGCAATTCCAGATGTATTTTTGAAATCAGTTTCCAGCTCTGCTTTTTTTTTTAATACAGCATATCCTTCTTATCAAAATTACTGATATATATTTTTTTAAAACCTTAAGGAAAATACATCAGCAAAGATGAACTACCAGAGCCTAGAAAAGAATAAATCCCTTCAACCACCAGCAAATCAATACATCAGCACCATCCCATTTTTAGGTTTAAATTCTATTATCCAGTGTCCTAAATCCTCAAAAAGAGCTGCAATTTGAGCAGAAACTCCAATAATATTTTGCAATGAGTGAAAAGGTCAGACCTAGAGGTGAGCAAATCTTGGGCACAGCCACTGCTGTACGTGGTAGCCACCCAAGACAGGGAAAATTTATATATTTGGGAATAAATATTCCCAAAACAGGGGATATTTGGACATGTCAGGTCTGGAGAAATCTTGTTCTGGCAGCCTCCCCACACAGGAATTGGCGTTAATTGTTGAAAATTAACTTTTCTCCTGCCACAGCTCACACAGAGATCAGCCCCTGGAATGAGGAATTTGGGAAAGGGGTTCAGTCCATCCCAATGGGCTCTGTCACCCAGCAGCAGGGATTTGGGGAGTGAAAAGGAGCTGAAACACTGAGGTGCTGTGCTGTGGAGGGGCCACAGTCCTTTTCTTCCCCTGGGTCACATCACAGCACGGCAGAGCTGTCACCTCCACAGCCCATGGCCAGGGGAGAGCTTTGGCATCTGAACCCTGTCAGGGATGGTGTCTGCACATCTGTCTTGGGTTGCACTACAGGATGTGGCCAGAAATGTGAATTCTGTCCCCACCTGGGTGGGGCAGTGACCCTGATCTCCTGGCACACATTATCTGCTCATGGGCCATCTTTAAACCAGCTGGGCAATCATCTTTATCTTCCCACAGCCCATCCTCCCTCCAGGAGATATCTCCTGTTCATGGCCACTGAGTCCCAGGGCATGACTGATAAAATTCCATCATCCCACTGGGAGATGCTCCAGCCAGGGGAGGAGCCAAGCCTTTCCTACCCAGATCAAAACTGACATTTGGAACACCAGAGCAGCCTTTGCCACTGGATTCCAGAGGAAAGCCAGACCTTTGCACATCATCCCTGCACCTTCAGAGGAAACTGCACCTTCTCCAGGAGCACTGCTCCAGCTGAACCACATCTGCCCCTGCAGGAGGATGCAGCCACCATTGAATGGGACTGTGCCAACACCCTGACTGACTGACGGGTGTCAGCTTGGATTCTGACTCTGGCAGGGTTTGGGATTGTTCTGTGTAATACTGCATTTCTATTTTAATTTTCCTAGTAAAGAACTGTTCTTCCTAATTCCCATCTCTTTGCCTGAGAGCCCATTAATTTCAAAATTATAATAATTTGGAGGGAGAGGGTTTACATTCTCCATTTCAAATAGGAGCTCCTGCCTTTATTGGCAGACACCTGTCCTCCAAACCAGGACAACATCAAAGGCCAGATGTTTCCTTGAATTTCTTTCAGGCAACACCTCAAAAGGATTTGGACCTGACTGGTTAGAAAATGAGCTTCTTTTGCCTTTCACAGCCCCTGCCAGCAATGCATTCCCAAATTCTTGCAGTATTTGGACACACAGCTTATCTCCACTCACTTCATTTCCAATGTCAAAAAAACTTCACCAGAATTCACAATTCTCCATGGAGCACAGGAACAGGTGGAAATGTTTAATTTTAGATTTCTGCTGATGCTGAGGGAAACGGCACAATGCTCCCGTTGCAGTTGCTGGGGAGAAATAATTTTGTGAAAATATTTCCTTGACCAAACAGAGATGTCTGATAGGCATGAGATTAATTTCACCCTAAACAAGCTGTTTCTTTCCAGGCACAATAAAGGGAGCCCTGAAGGGATTTGCTTAGGGGAGATGGCAGTGCTGGAGATACTTGAATTTGATCTGAATCCTCTCCTGTGCAAATCCCTGCCACAGCTGGAGCTGTAAGTGTGTCTTGGAAAGCTGAATCCAAACATCTGGCATGATTGCCAAGGGCTTTAACCCAAAAATCCCACACTGATAAGGATTGCTGTGACCTGAGTGACACCATTAAAATCAGACCCCAACATGGGTTAGAAACCTTGCAATTCCTGGCACTGAAAAGTCTGGCCATGGCAGTCTGCCCTCCTCCTTGGGCTGAAGTGGCCTTTAGAGCATCCTGCTGGTACTGAGTGTGACAAGAGCACAAGTGGGGACGTGGAAAATTCCCCAGAGGGGCTGGGGGAGCCTCAGCCTTCCTTCAACTGCCCCAAATGAAACATCTCCTCATCTTTTCAGGCTCATTACTGACAAATTTAGCTTGCTCAGCCTCACTAAGTGACAAATCAAGGTCAAGGCTGACCTGGGAGGGTCCAAGAACCTCAAGCAAGGTCATGAGGAGAGATCTTTGTTTTAATTCAGGGATTCAAATAAAAATAAACACTCGCAAGATCTCGCACGCCACCAGGACTGAGCCAGTGACACTTCAAAAATATCACAGCTTTTGGAAAGCTGAGAAGACATTATTTGGGATTTAACCAGAAAACATCTCTCTGACTGACACAATGCCACCAGCTGATGGGAAGTTCAGTTCTCTCCCCACCCCCCAGCGTCCTATAAAAATAAGCGATGGAGAAAAAACAGAAAAAAAAAAAAAAGAAGGGAGCATAGTGAGAAATCTCTTGGCTGTCAAAACATCCATCAGCAAAATGAAACACAATGTGGACACCTCACACTTAGCACTTCTGTTCTTTACTGCCAGAGCAAGGCAGAAATGTTCCAGCTTAGGATCTGGACAATAAATCAAACAGCCTTGGAAAACTTCTTCTGAGCCCTGACAAAAGTTACCTTGATACCTACAGAGATGAGACCCACTTACATCCCTCCAAAGCTTTTATTAAGGCTTTTCTTTGCACTTGTGCTATTTTTTTCCCACCTCACAATATCTCACGGCAGGTGGGAAGGAGAAAAAAATACTCTGGAGCCTGGTAATTAATGAGGTTTGGTTTGAACTCCACAAATTAGAGCGGGATGTGAGTGTCTCAGGTGCTGCTGATGCTCCAGTCACTGTCCCAGCTCGCTGGTGTGCCCAGTCCCTTTCCCCCTGCCAGGAAATCTGCATTATCAGTGCCATTATCTGCATTCCAGGGGAAGGAGAAGGAGGGGAGGGCTGGGGGGACCCCACAGACACCCTGTTACACAGCACACCAAGAACCAGCTCCCTCTGTGCTTTTTTTCCCCTTCCAGGAGCTTTTCAGCCCCTTCTCCATCCCAGCCTGGGTTGTCTCATCACGAGGTGAAGGGCTGGGCAGTTTCCAGCTTGGCAGCCAGACCTTTCCATGAGGTGGCTTTTTGTTTCCAGCACTGATTTCCTTCACTCCCTGCTCAGGATATTTATAGAGAGCAATCATACAGTCTTGGATTTCACTGACAAGGCAGGATGAGGCAAAAAATCTTTTTGTCTCCACTTGCAAGGAAAAAATTCTTTGCTCCTCTGCTGTTCAGCTGCTCCAGCCTGGATCCATTGGCTGGACACAGGTGACAGGAGAGCAGGGACACAAGTGGATGCTGCCATCCCATGAGGTCAGAGGTGGCTGGAAGAGGACTCCAGCTGGGATTTCTTTAGGAAAAACCCTCAGGAATTTGGGGAGCTGAGCACCACACTGGTATCTGATCAGCAACAGGGGGATTATCAACTTGTCCTGAAATTGGTGACCAATAGAGCAGGAAAAAAATCTCCTTTCTGGAAAGCACCTCCTGTCCCACATTAAGTCACATTTGTAATTCTGCAAAATCTTTTGTGTGATAATCCACTACAAGGGTATGCAGTGATGGAATGGGGGGAATGGCTTTAAACTTCCAGAGGGCAGGGTTGGATGGGATATTGGGAAGGAATTTTTCCCTTGAGGGTGGTGAGGCCCTGGAATGGATTTCCCAGATTTGCTGTGTCCAAAGCCAGGTTGGATATTGGGGTTTGGAGCAGCCTGGGATGGTGAGAGGTGTCTCTGCTCCAGGGTTGGAACTGGATGATTTTTGGTCACTTTAAACCCAAACCATGCTGTGAGACACATTAATGTGGGCAGCTGGTGTCCATGGCAAATACCATCAATGGATATTCCAGGAATTCCACCCAGAGTGGGAGGAAAAAACACTTTAAAAGCCAATAAAATAAATGCATGTTGCATGAAGTGACAGGCAGAATAATCTAATTGCTCGAGTTTTAAAACAAAAGGAGAATCCATCATCTGCAGGAAAGTCAGTCCCAGAATTCTGCTGTTTGTTGGTTTAAATGTCTCTTGGATGAGCTCTCTTGTTTGTTTGCTGTGTATCCCACTCGAGTCTCTCCATCTCCAGCTCAAACTAAATCTGTGTTTCTACTTGAGCAGAAACACGAGTCACCTTGGAGGGAGCAGAGCAGAAAATAATCTGTGTATATAAAAAAAAACAACCACTGGCAAATGTCTGAACAGTAACTGAGGAGCTGCTATTTCCCTAAAACCAACTTCAAGTTTTTCTGCTCTCTCACCAGGCCAAAAAAATTGTTCTTTTCCTGGGATTAAAGCAGCTCTCCTAAATGAGGCTGCCTATGATTGACACTTTAATTGACTGGCACAATTTCATGCTTTAATGACTTTGGACTCCTCAGTTTAGCCATGAATAAATTTAACTGTTAAGCCCTTGCCTATAAATCCTCCTGCCTGGAAGTTCCTATTTTCCCTTTAAAATGGAAACTTGGATTAAGGAGACTCACCCACATGTCAGGAGCTGGCTCTGCCCTCTGCACATCCCCTGCTCACCAATTGCCCCTGGACCACCAAAAGTGACTGGAAGAGGATTCCAGGTGGGATTTCCTTAGGAAAAACCCTCAGGAATTTGGGGAGCTCAGCACCATCCTGGTATCTGATCAGCAATTAGTGGGATCATCAACTTATCCTGAATTTGGTGACCAATAGAGCAGGAAAAAATCTCTTTTCTGGGAAGCACCTCTGTCCCAGAGGTGACTAAGTCACATTTGTAATTCTGCAAAATCTTTTGTGTGATAATTAAGGGGAGAGTTTTGGGCTGATTTATCTCCTCCTGTCCTGTTTCTCCTGTAGGCTTTAACCCTGTGGGTGTGCTCTGTCCCCTTTTTCCCTGGTTTGTAGGATCTGGTAGTACAGCAGGGTGAAATGCAGCTCCACATTTCAGGCTGTATTTTTAACTTCTCAGTCATTTTGCTTTTTAAATTCTTTTTCCCCTTGTGTCTAAATCTCCTGATTCAGCAATCACAGCTGGTTTCTGGACTGAACACTTTTTTTTTTTTTTCTTGAAGTGTCCTCTTCCTTCAGCACCTTAAGTCAGGGATGCTCAGATTCATAACAGGTTGCAGAGAAAAAAAAGCTGCAGCTGAAAATTCAAGAGAGGTTCAGCATTAAGTGAAAATTCTGTGAATCCATCACTCCCCAGTGGTTTCTCCTTTCCCACCCTTGTGTCACTGCATGGAACAGGATCAGTCAGGCACCTTCTAACATGGGAAAGCTCATCTTTTCCAAATAAATCTTTGATTGTGTGAGAAGCATCCCCATTTCAAGGATCTCTCCAACTCCTCTGTGCTGCCCCTTTTTCCCCAGGGAATTTCTGGGATTCCTGAAAATTCCAGGAGTTCATGCCCATGGAAGGAGGATGCCCTGGAGATGCTCATGGAGGTTTCTGGATGTCAGTGACTGACCCCAGGGGATTATTGGTTTCTCCCAGATGAGCTGGAGGAAAACAGATAAAAACCATGAATGGGCCACTTCTGCAGCTTTGAGCTGGGACTTTGCCTTACAGGGAATGGTGTCAGCTCCAAAAACCCTGCCAGGAACAGAACTCCCTGACCAGCAGCTCTGCCTCATTCAAGGATCTTGTGGATCACAATTCCTTGCTCTTTGTGCCAAATAAAAGACCCAGCAGAGATGGATAATTCATTATTCCACCCTACCCAGCACTTGGCTGACCACACCTGCAGTATTCCAGGTTTGGTCCCTGCTATTCCAAGGAGATGTGGGCAGGCTGGAGAAAGACAATCAAAGAATTGGGAAGCTGCCACATGAGGAAAAGCTGAGAACTGGGTTTGGGGAGCCTCAACCCCAAGTTCCAGTGCTTAAAGAGTGGCTGCAAAGGAGATGAAGACTTTCCTTTCATGAGGAATCACATGGGAAAGGACAAATAATGGAAAAGCCACACCTGGGAAAGTTCTGATTGGATAAAACAGGAAAAAATTCCACAAGCAGAACAATCAGCCCCTGGAATAATCTTCCCAGGGAAGTGGGGGATTTTCCCACTTAAAATATTCAGCAGGACATGGTGCTGGACCATCTTGTCTGGACTGGGCTTTTGCCAAGAAAGGTTGGAGCAGATGTTCCTTGAGGTCCCTTCCAACCTGGAATTCTGTGATTCCATCAAAATCTGGGTATGATTCAGCTCAGCTGGTGTTGATTTACTGCCATGAAACCTCTGCAAGGTTCTCCCTGGGGGGCATCAAAGTGGATGTTGAAAAAAACAGATTATCAGTTCTCATAAAAATAAATTAAATATGATTGCTTGCTAATATAAGGGGGTTTCATGTTCTCCAGAACTCTCCTTCTGTTCTAGGAAAAGGTGTGGTGAAAATCCATCTCAAAGCTAAGCCTTAACCATGCCAGTCCTAAATTTAGACCTTGTCCCTTTTCTTATTGAAAAGCAAAGCATGAAGGTGCCATAAATAGGAAAATTTCTTGTTATTTCTGCAGCAGTGCCTGGTAGCTTTTAATAATTAGCACAACTTTCCATTTCATGTTGGCCTCTGATGAATCAGAATATCTCTGGTATGAAAAAATGCTCTCCTGCAGCAGATGGAGCAGTTCTGTGGGATGCCAGGGGCAGGGAGGGAACCAAGAGGGATGGATAAAATTGGATCAGCCCTGGGAGGATCCATCATCCAGCCAATGTAAATCTCAGAATCCCAGGGTGGGTGTCCTGGTTTGGAGGACAGGTGTCTGCCAATAAAGGCAGGAGCTCCTATTTGAAATGGAGAATGTAAACCCCCTCCTCCAAATTATTATGATTCTGAAATTAAGGGGCTCTCAGGCAAAGATATGGGAATTAGGAATAACAGTTCTTTACTAGGAAAATTAAAATAGAAATGCAGTATTACACAGAACAATCCCAGCCCTGCCAGAGTCAGAATCCAAGCTGACACCCGTCAGTCAGTCAGGGTGTTGGCACAGTCCCATTCAATGGTGGCTGCATCCTCCTGCAGGGGCAGATGTGGTTCAGCTGGAGCAGTGCTCCTGGAGAAGGTGCAGTTTCCTCTGAAGGTGCAGGGATGATGTGCAAAGGTCTGGCTTTCCTCTGGAATCCAGTGGCAAAGGCTGCTCTGGTGTTCCAAATGTCAGTTTTGATCTGGGTAGGAAAGGCTTGGCTCCTCCCCTGGCTGGAGCATCTCCCAGTGGGATGATGGAATTTTATCAGTCATGGCCTGGGACTCAGTGGCCATGAACAGGAGATATCTCCTGGAGGGAGGATGGGCTGTGGGAAGATAAAGATGATTGCCCAGCTGGTTTAAAGATGGCCCATGAGCAGATAATGTGTGCCAGGAGATCAGGGTCACTGCCCCACCCAGGTGGGGACAGAATTCACATTTCTGGCCACATCAACCCAACACAGTGGGTCAGGGGGTAAGGGACCACAGTGGGGTCACCTGGTGCCACCTCCCTGCTCCACATGGCTCAGGATTGTGTCCAGAGGGTTCATCCCATTGAGTTCCTGGGTGTTTCATTCCATGGGAACTCCTCAAGTGTGCAAAGGATTCCTGCCCTGCTCAGATAAAGACAGGTTTGCTCAAAAGGGGCCCTGAGACCCCCCCAACCCTCCTTGGAAATCCCATCCCAGGGAGAGTCTGATGAGGGGGGAATTAGTGGGGATTATCCTGAGTGAATTGCATTGGAGAAATGCTGACAAGCCCCAGAAAAACTCCTGGGCTGAGCAGAAAATATGTGAAAGAGGTTGTGGTGGTGTGGCAGGAGGGGTGGGGCTGCCAAGCACCTTCTCCTGAGGATTTTCTGGGTCACTTTTCTCTGTTGGTGGCCTCTCCCCTTCTCCTTGGAGCCACAGGAATCAGAAATCACCACCCACACCGGGCAGGGCCAGCTGTGCCTCCTCCTCCTCAGGGATGGAGCTCATCCTGCTCATCCTCAACTCCAAACCTCCTCCCAAAGGAAAATGCTCCTTCCACTCCAGCCTAGTGAAAACCCTGGCAGTGAACAAAGATGCCAAAGTGGAGTTGGGAAAAATTAGGGAAAGCAAACATGGCCTGGGTTGCTCTTGGTTGCTCCTGCAGGGAAGCAATGGGACAAAACTGAACTGGGAGAGGCTTCAGCAGCATCTGAGGGATAAACAGCATTTCAGAAGCTCTTGTTGTGAAGAGAAACTGGCAACAGAAACAGACTCTTTTTGTCGGGAATGGTGGGAGGAAGGTAAAAAATAACGGTGGTGGAAAACTTCACCAGCTCTTTTCTACGCCTCATCTGCTGCTTTATTAGTACTCCTAAATCTGTTCTGCTAAGTATAAACATCACCAAATTTACATAAACTTCATTAAAAGCCTGAGTGTCTCAACTCTGCTGCTCCTGTGGCACACCCAGGAAATGGAGAACTTCAAACTCCTCTGCAGCAAAACAAGAGAAACAAAACAACATTTTAAGGATGTTTTTGATTTTTTTTCCCCCCTGTTTGTTTCTTTATTTCAGCCTTTTTTTTACCCCCTGGTTCACAAGGCTTGTGGGCAACTTCTCTTTCCCTTTGTGGTCTTTTCTTCCCATCTCCTCAGAGCACATTAAAAAAGAGAAGTGGGATGATGAGGGAGAGGCTGGGATGCTGCAGCTCCTTCCCCGTGCAGGGCACCACCCCAGGCAGCCCTGAGCCTCCTGGGCAACCCCCAGGGCTGCTCTGTGGCCACAAACCCTCTCCAGAGCTTCCCCAGAAACTCCCACATGAGCAAACTCTCCCAGAATAAACCAGAGTTTGCTCTTGGACCCTGTCCGTGAGCTACAACCATGGTGAGGAGAGCCCTGAGCAGCCCTTGCCTCCCTTCAGCTCTCAGGGGATTTAATGAGATGGATTTATTCAATGAGATGGGTTTATTCAATGAGATGGATTTATTCAATGAGATGGGTTTATTTAATGAGATGAGTTTATTACATAGGTTTAAGAGGTGATGGAAATTACGTTTCCTGCAATGTTCAGCCAACAAGGACCAGGATGCAGCTCCTGTGAATGGTTTGAGAGGGGGGCATAGTGCAAATATACAGCTTTTGGGAAAACAAATCCTCATTTAGGGCATGAACACCATGACTGTCTGCTGCCTGGAGAGCTGGAACAGGAGGAAGCAGCAACCCAGTGAAGGAATTCTTCAGTGACCAAGTCAGACTCTGCTGAAGGAAGGACAGAAGAAACCCCAAGTGAGAGACAGGCAATTATTTACTAAGGGTGCAATTTCCTCCTTTCTTCCCCAAGGGCTGGGTTAAACTCTTTGGGGAAAAAAAAATGTCAGCAAAACACCCTCACCCCTGCACTGAGGAAATCTGGACACAACCCTCAAAGATTTGTCATCCCCAAGCACAGACCTGTCCCTGAGATAACAGAGAGGAAACAAAACCCAGCAAAGAGCCCTCTGGATTCCAAGTGTTTCCTTTCAGCAGAGTAAATGATGCTTTATGCCTATAATTAACTGGGAGCCAGTACACACTGCGCTGGTTTTAAGCTGACTCAATGCTGTCTGCAAGGCACAGTGTGATAAAACAATATTCAAATCAACTTCTTAGCTGAGCTGGCGAGTGACACAATCTGGAGCAGGATGCCAGGAGAAAGGGGAGGTTTGCAGAGCACAGGGAGGGATTTCAAGGAGTATTTTCTTTAAAGAGTTAGTTTCCAATCCACAGGCTGTGAGTTCTGGAGGGGTCTGGTTTCTGAAGCAGCTGAGTTCCTATAGATTCACTGTAATGTTATTTTTCTAGGGAAAAAGGTATCCAAAAATGCTGGAGACAATTGAGGTTGGAAGGCACAGCTGCTGGGAGGTTTAGGTTGGATATTAGGGATAATTTCATATTAGGGATAATTTCTTCATGGAAAGGGTGATGAACCACTGGCACAGCTGCCCAGGGTGAGTCCCCATCCCTGGAGGGGTTTAAAAGCTGTGTGGATGTGGCACTTGGGGACACGGGGCAGTGGTGGCCTTGGCAGAGCTGGGGGATGCTGGATTTTATTATCTTAGAGGGTTTTTCCAACCTAAATCAGAATCCCTGGAAACATTCAAGGCCAGAATGAATGAATGAACAACCTGAGCCTGCCAAAGATGTCCCTGCTCACTGCAGGTAGGTTCAACAGAAACACCTTTAAAGGTCCCTTCCAACATAAACTATTTATGGTTCTCAGGTTTGGATGAGTGGGAGATACCTCAAGCTGAAAAACCCTTCATTTAGGGGGTCTCCCTATTGTCACCTGCTTGTCACTCACCTGCTGAGGGGTCCCTGATGATCCCTGGAGGTCGTGTCTGTGATTCCACCTGAAGCATTTGCAGCTGCTGGAAGTTTGACTGATGAGGAGAACTCCCAAATTCTGGTGGATGGATCAGGAACCTGAAGGTCACCCTGGGAGTGCTGGTGGCTGCCCCAGCCCCTCCTCCTCTTCCCCCTGCAGGACATGGCTGTGTTGGGCTGCAATACAGGATGTGGCCAGAAATGTGAATTCTGTCCCCAGCTGGGTGGGGCAGTGCCCCTGATCTCCTGGCACACATTATCTGCTCATGGGCCATCTTTAAACCAGCTGGGCAATCATCTTTATCTTCCCACAGCCCATCCTCCCTCCAGGAGATATCTCCTGTTCATGGCCAGTGAGTCCCAGGGCATGACTGATAAAATTCCATCATCCCACTGGGAGATGCTCCAGCCAGGGGAGGAGCCAAGCCTTTCCTACCCAGATCAAAACTGACATTTGGAACAGCAGAGCAGCCTTTGCCACTGGATTCCAGAGGAAAGCCAGACCTTTGCACATCATCCCTGCACCTTCAGAGGAAACTGCACCTTCTCCAGGAGCACTGCTCCAGCTGAACCACATCTGCCCCTGCAGGAGGATGCAGCCACCATTGAATGGGACTGTGCCAACACCCTGACTGACTGACGGGTGTCAGCTTGGATTCTGACTCTGGCAGGGTTGGGATTGTTCTGTGTAATACTGCATTTCTATTTTAATTTTCCTAGTAAAGAACTGTTATTCTTAATTCCCTTCTCTGTGCCTGAGAGCCCCTTAATTTCAAAATTATAATAATAATTTGTAGGGAGGGGGTTTACATTCTCCATTTCAAAGAGAAGCTCCTGCCTTTATTGGCAGACACCTGTCCTTCACACCAGGACACGTGGATAAAATGTTCTGAATGGAACAGATTTTCCTGTATGCTTCAGGCAGATTTCAGCCACAAGGTCCTTAGATGCAGCAAGGCCTAACATTTAGGCTATCAGCTCTTTTCTGATTTCATTTTGCTTGCAGGACCTTCTTAGCCAGCAGAGAAATAGAGATCTGGGAAAGCTGCACAGAGGTTCCACAGGCAACTTTATTTCTACAAAGGGGTCCAGCAGCAAATCCAAGTACACAGAACATCAAAGGGGTTTGGGTGGCTTGGGAGATTGACCAATAATGTTACAAGTTGAAAACCATCTAATTACTTTGAGGTTTTAAGTAATGAGGTGACCAATTACTCACAAGAAAAAGGGACCAATTACAGCACTAAGAGATAACATGTTAGAGTCTGAGTTAGGAGTCTCTGAATTCTTCAGAGAAAAATCAGAATGCAGAAATCAAATTAGAGCTTGTGGATGCATTGAAGTATATTAATCCACTCATAAGGTAGAGGTGTAAGTTTAAGATAAGTGAGTCAGTAAGTAAGTTTTAATATGAGCTCTAGTGCTTTTAGTAAGTGAAAAGTTCAAATGCCAGAGTGGAAGTGCAAGTTCCAGTGAAGGTTGAAAACATACTGATGTTTTCAGTGGAGGCTCCAGGACTGTAGTTTTAGACAGTGCTTAGACATAATAGAGCTATAGTAAGAATATTCCTCACATTCTTCAGATAGAACAAGATAGAGTGTATGCATAGTCTGTACATAACCTGGTGTGCTAAGAAACTAGAATTCTAATAGGTGAAGGAGTGGTGGTCTGAGTTTGTGTCCCAGCTTGTTGGGAAAATCCTATATAAGAGTTTGAACTGGGGAGAGTTGGTGCTTTTGGCCATCTGCCTTTTTGCTTTGCCAGGGCTCTTGCCATTTGCTTGTTGCTTCTGCCATTGCTTCTCACAGAATCACAGAATAATGAGGTTGGGAGAGAGGTTCTGCCATCACTTTTCTCTGTGTGCTTTTTGAGACTGATGTGCTTTGTAATAAACAACCTTTTAGCAACTATTAGCTGCTTTGCTCATTTAAGCCAGCCTGATGAAGCTGGTGCCCAGAGCACCAGTGTAACCTCACATTCTGGTGCCCCTGTCTGGCACCTCACTCCTAACCTCACTCAGGGGTGAACATTTCTCCAGCATGAGCCACCCTAGGGAAGGATTTCTTACCTAAGGGATAATTTTCCAGGGAGGCTGGGAAAGGGTATCTGAATCATCCACAACCAAGCATCCCTTTCTCAGCTTTGGAGCTGTCCAGGTGTTTGCAGATAGCAGAGGAGCAGTAATGGATCGCTTTGTGTCGCCAATCAGAATTTATTTCCCTTCTTCCCTAAACTGTGACTTCTTGAAAATGTTGTCATGGCTACTGAGGAGTGAACTTGACTCACTTGGGCAGCCTTTCTTCCCTCCAAGTAAGCTGAAATTTGTCAAGACTCTCTTGTCACCAGCTGCAAAAATACTGTATGTGCTTCTCGAGAGGAGCTTCCTCTGCCAGCTGAATATAAAGGGCACAGCCAGAGTCCAGGCCTGCTCTAATGCAGGGGTTTTAGTGCCCCTGGGTGCCCTCAGCAAATAACTCTTTAATTGTTCCCTTCCTTCCAGCAAGCTCCCTGCCACACAGCAAAAGGTCAGTCTGCTCTGAGGTCCTCTGCAATAATATTTTCTGATCAATGGTGAAAACTGGCATCTCTTTATTCTAATGGAACCTCCTCCACTGGAGAATGAATTCCAAGAGGGTTTCCAGGAGCGCTGGAATATATTTTGTGGTTCTGGCTCAAATGAATGCATGACATAATTCCACTAAAATCAATGAAATTGTGCTCGGGGATGCTGCTCCACTGCTGATATTAAAGCTGCATGGATGTGGTTTTATTGCTACTTATTGCTTGCCCTTAATCTGTGTTAATATGATCCCAGTCCCACATCCATCAGGGGGAATTCCCAAGGGTTTTGAGCAGCCCATGTGGAAATCAGTGGATGGAAGTGGAGTGGGGAGTTACCTCGTGTGAGTACTGAAGTTCCTGATCACAGTGTGGGAAACAAGCAGGAGTGTACAGTCAAAACAGATGATGCAGATCCATGGCAGACACTGGTTTCTGTAGCTATCAGCATCAACAAAAATAATCTGGTTTATTAGGAAAGCTGCTCAGACAACAGATTTGTCACCATCCAATAAACAGTCCCTTACCAGTCCTTTAAAAAAAAAAAAAAAAAACAAAACCTATTGAATTCAAACATGCAGAAAGGAAAAGAGATGTGTAAATACAGGCTTGGGGAGGAAAAGGTGAGATTGGGGTCAGAGCAGCTGGTGAGGCTGAATCACTCTCTGTCACAAGGATGCTTAGAGCCCCACTCTCCAAGAAAATTCCTCCTGCAAAAAGGCTTTGGGAGATGTTCTAACTTGAAATGGGGGCTGAGAGCTCTGCAGAATAGATTAAACCCCCTTGGCAAAGTCTCTTGGATGTAAAGGGAATAACACAAGTTAAATCCCATTTTATTAAAAGATAAGGAAAAAGAGAAGAAAGGAGAATGGACCTTTACTCCTTTGTTTTCTTGTAGTGTTTCATCTGCCTGGACTTCTGTATCATCACCTCCTTTAGTTTAATGTACCCAAAGATCCTTTCTCCTTGGAATTTCCTTCAGTTTACTCTGCCCAAAGATCCATTCTCCTCTGAACTTTCTTTATTCTGCCCAAAGATCCATTCCCCTCTGAACTCTCTTTACTGTGCCCAAAGATCCCTTCTCCTCTGAACTCTCTTTATTGTGCCCAAGGATCCATTCTCCTTTGAATTTCCTCCATTTTACTGTGCCCAAGGATCCATTCTCCTTGGAATTTCCTTCAGTTTACTGTGTCCAAAGATCCATTCTCCTCTGAACTCCCCAGCTTTCAGACATGTGTTAGTATCAGTGCCTCTCACCCAGCTATTCACTGAGGTGTTTTTGCAGATGAAAACATTTCCTCCATATCTCTCCTTCCCACAGCTGCTTGTTCATTCTGTCACTGCCACTATTTTCTTCCCTCAACATCTTTCCACTGGAGCATGTCTGGTCCTTCCAAAACTCTCCAGCCACACGTGGGGCTCATAAAGCTGCTGTGTTCAGAGAGCACCTGGCCTCACTGAAGGGCTTGAGCCTTTTTCCAGTGCATTAATCCTGTCAGGACCTGAGCTTGGTGATCTATTCCAGCCAAGCAAGCATCACTCAGAGTTAACTGCAGAAAGATTGGAAATGGCAGTTTGGGAACACCCTTGAACGGCCTTGGGGGTTGGTGCTTCTGTACCTTAATAGAGGAAAAACTTTGCTTGGCTGCTCAGTTGAAAGACAGTTTGGAAACATTCTCAAATACACCAAATATTGCAGCAGGTGCAGCAGAGGAGCTGCAAATTCTCCTGGCTTCTCCCTGACCCACCCTGCAAGCTGCAGTGATCTATTGCTCATTGTCCTGGTTTGGAGGACAGGTGTCTGCCAATAAAGGCAGGAGCTTCTCTTTGAAATGGAGAATGTAAACCCCCTTCCCCCAAATTATTATAATTCTGAAATTAAGGGGCTCTCAGGCAAAGATATGGGAATTAGGAAGAACAGTTCTTCACTAGGAAAATTAAAATAGAAATGCAGTATTACACAGAACAATCCCAACCCCTGCCAGAGTCAGAATCCAAGCTGACACCCGTCAGTCAGTCAGGGTGTTGGCACAGTCCCATTCAATGGTGGCTGCATCCTCCTGCAGGGGCAGATGTGGTTCAGCTGGAGCAGTGCTCCTGGAGAAGGTGCAGTTTCCTCTGAAGGTGCAGGGATGATGTGGAAAGGTCTGGCTTTCCTCTGGAATCCAGTGGCAAAGGCTGCTCTGGTGTTCCAAATGTCAGTTTTGATCTGGGTAGGAAAGGCTTGGCTCCTCCCCTGGCTGGAGCATCTCCCAGTGGGATGATGGAATTTCATCAGTCATGCCCTGGGACTCACTGGCCATGAACAGGAGATATCTCCTGGCAGAAGTCAGATTTCAAAGAAATATTCTCCATTTTTCTGAAGGCAAAATGGATTCCCTGATGTTTGGTGAAAGTTCTCATCTCTCCCAGGTGATGCAGGAGCTGGAGGAATTGGGGGATGTGGTTGTGGAACCTGAGAGTGAGGTCTCCACTCTGCTTCCAAGCTTTGCTCCTCTTTCTTGCCTCCACAGGAAACCCCAGGCTGTTATCCTGTAACAGGGCTGGTGTTTGCACCACTTAATCAGTGGCTTGTCTGAAGTTTCTTCTGTCTTCACTCAGAGCCAGGATTAAAAAACATGAAGGAAATTAATTTTCTTGTGTTCGGGCTTGATTGTTTATTAACTCTTATCGAAAGTACAGAGAGTTCTGTAACACTCCTAGCTAGCAGCAGAAAGTGAGCAAAATGGAGATGAGTCCAGCTGCTACAAGGTCTCTTAAAGCTAAACAGTCCAACAGAGAATTAACACCCATATTATTTATACTTTTAACCCAATAACCAAACTCCTGTGACCCTCAGTGCAGCACTAACCATCCAACCAGAACTACCTGAAATCATGAAGAAGAAGAAGGGAGAAGAAGAAAGAGACAACACCCAAAACCCTCCATCTTGTCCCAGACCTATCACTGTATTATAAAACCCTCAAATTTAAAACCCTTCACCATGTGGAATCACACATTTCTATTTAACTACACACCTGTGATTTTAACTCCATCACTCAAATTTGGAATCCTTCTGCAAGGCCTCAGGTGAAAAGCAGTGTTCTCCAGGGGTCAGTGCCAGAAAGCACAGAAAGCTGGAAAATCCCAGATTTCTGGGATCCAACATTATCCCTGGAGCCCATCTGGAGCTTCCAAGGAGGAATCCTTCTGGAAGGGGGTGAAGGGCTCTGTCCCACTGTCCATCAGCACAACTTCTTTACAGCCCTTGGGCTCCTGCAAAGCCTGCAGCCTGCAATGCTTCCTCTTTTTTGCCCTAAAATCCTCCAAAAATGTGACTTTTGGTGGGGACTGGAATGGCTGGGAGGAGATTTCTGCTCTCAGCACTGAGCTCTTGGTTAAAACTGTGGGAGAGTTTCCCTCTTGCTTCCCTTCTCTGCTCTCCTCTCGTTAAACAGAGGCAATTTGGAGTTGAAATATTTATAAATGATTTAGCCTTGTGCTGGGCTGAGCCACTGAAATAATCATTGGCTTTCCCCACACCAGGACTGCACACCAGTGGGGATTTGGACACGGGGAGAGCAGATCTTTTGAAGTCCCCCTTGTAGGTTTTATCCTCCTCCCACTCCTTCCATCTGCAGGAAAATGCAGTAATTCACCTGTCCCCATCTCTGGATGTATTTTCAGGCACTGAAGAGCTTGACCACTCACTGTTAATCAATAGAGTTGGAGTGTAGCCATCAGTCTATTACTGTTTCAAGCTTCTTCAAAGCAGAACATGTCTGGAAAAATGAAAGGCAGAGATGAAATACACACATTTCCCTGGTAATATTTCAGAGGCAAGGGCACAGCAGTAGCTTTCTTTTTTAAGCCTGTACCCTATATATAAAATATATTTGAGGGATTTGGAGAATGAAGAAAAATTAAAATAATTAAGGAGCTGACAGAACTGATTTAGAGTCAGGGGAAGGAGGCAAAGAATGAAACGTGTGCAGTGTGGAGGAGCAGGGCTGGCAGGGATGGAGGGGACCTGAGGGAAGAACCTGCTTCTGTTCAGGGATGTGCTGGGCCAGCACATTTCCACTTCATCCAGGGATGCTCTGACCCTGTGGGAAAGCAGGAGCAGCCTCCTGTGCTGTCACCCTGAGCTTTCCAAATTCAAAGCCCACCCTGGGCTGAAACTGTGGCTGTGACATTTTCAGGTGTCACACTGTGAGGTCTCTTGGAGCAGCCAAAGCAAAAGATGTAAAATTCCCAACAGAGGGAACAGTTTCCTTTGGCATTTTTGGCATTTTTGGCATTTGGGCATTGGGGCTGGGCTGGCCACACCTGCACCTCTCTGCTCCCTCCAGGTGACATCCAACCTTCACCAGCACAGGAGAAAGGCTGAGAGAGCCCAAACCAGGCAAGTCCTGGGTTATTTTGGGAAGGCAGCAGCTCTGTGCTCGAGGCAGCAGATGGAGGATGTAGAATTTCAAATAGGAGTGACCAGAGGAAGGTTTTTCCATCTGCTCTCCAAGCACTTGGACAAATCCTCTCCCATCCAGTGGGGCTCCCCCAGGAGCTGCACTGCCAGTGGAACAGGCTCTACAAACCCAAACTTCACAGGCCCTTCTGCTCTCTGATGGAGGAAAATCCTCCTTGTCCATTCCAAGAACCTCTTGGGAGCAGGAATCCTAAATTGGCATGTTAGCCCTGTCCTTGTCTGGATTAGGAACACAGGAAAAAAAAAACAAAACCAATATTTGATGTTGCCCAGGGAGCAACTTTATCTGCACCCTCACTCTGGCAGTCAAGAGTCCTTAAAAACAAACAAACAAACAAACAAACAAACAAACAAACAAACAAAAAATAAAACCAAAACAAAACAAAAAATAAAACCAAACCAAAACAAAACAAAAAAACTCAAACAAACAAACAAAAACCAAACCAAACCTAAAAAGCAAAACAAAACAAAACAAAACAAACAAACAAACAAATAAACAAAAAACAAAACCAAAAAACCCCACTTTAATTTCAGTGTAGCAACCAGTTCTTTCTGTCCTGCAGAAGTGAATTCAGGTATTTTATATTTATATTCTGGAGCTGAGCATATGAACCTTTCAGAGATTTGACACAGGAGATGGCTGCTGGACATCTTTCACTGAAATGTCTGGATTTTCCCATGGAAAATCATGGAATGGTTTGGGTTGGAAAGGACCTTAAGATCCTCTGGTTCCAAACCACCTGTCCCAGGCAGGGACACTTTCCACTAGACTTGAAATTATTTTGGAATGAGAAATATTTTGTGGGGAAGACATTTCAACACACAACTTTGGAGATCCTGAAGTGCTGCTTTGAGCACCTTAGAATCAAGATTTCCAGACATCCAATTCATCTTCTCTTTGAGTGCCTCCAGACCCACTTTTACTCCATTTGGACACCAAGGGTGCCATTCCTGCAGTGATGAGCTTCACAAATCTCTCTTCTGGTGGAGTTTTGCCTCACCTCCCTCACAGAGATCAGCCCACATCCTTTATTTCCAGTGCCTGCCTCCATCCCAAGGAAGTGCTTTCCTCTAACATGATTAGGTGCTCACTGGCAAGCTGCCTGGAAAGCAAAAAATTGGGGTGGAAAAGTGGATTTCCAGTGGTGAGAGCAAACTGCACACTGGCCTCGCGGCAAAATGTTTGTGCAGGCAAAATATCCGTGATGTGAGAGATGCAGAGAGAGAGATTCCTCATCCTCATCTTCATCCTCATCCTCTCCTCATCCTCATCCTCTCCTCATCCTCATCCTCATCCTCTCCTCATCCTCATCCTCATCTTCTCCTCATCCTCATCCTCATCCTCATCCTCATCCTCATCCTCATCCTCATCCTCATCCTCATCCTCATCCTCATCCTCTCCTCATCCTCTCCTCATCCTCATCCTCATCCCCATCCTCATCCTCATCCTCATCCTCATCCTCATCCTCATCTTCATCCTCATCCTCATCCTCATCCTCATCCTCATCCTCATCCTCATCCTCATCCTCTCCTCATCCTCATCCTCATCCTCATCCTCATCCTCATCTTCTCCTCATCCTCATCTTCATCCTCATCCTCATCCTCATCCTCATCCTCATCCTCTCCTCATCCTCATCCTCATCCTCATCCTCATCCTCATCCTCTCCTCATCCTCATCCTCATCCTCATCCTCATCCTCATCCTCATCCTCTCCTCATCCTCCTCCTCCTCCTCCTCATCCTCTCCTCACCCCATCCTCCTCCCCTCCCCTCCTCCTGCAGCTGCTGCAAGGACACGTTTTCCCTCGAGGAGGTTGGTGAGGTCACTGCTCACTCCAGCTCTGTTTGGCCACTGGAAAGCTGCCGTGGGCTCTCATCCTCCTCACGCCTTTCCCAGCCTGGACCATCTGGGCAGCTCACAAGAGGCATCTGCTCCTTCTGGTTCCTTGCTGGGATGGAGGCAGGAGCTGCTGGAGTTTATTCTGCAGCTCTGATCCCACAGCACACCCAGAGCTGCTTTGGCTGTGAACAGGATGGGCAGAGACCTCAGAGAATCGATGCTCTCACAGGTCTGCTCCAACCTAAATGATTCCAGGGAGGGTTGAGGAGATCCTGAGGGCAGCACCACTGTCACAGGTCTAAAATGGACAAGGTTGGGCTTGGATCAACCTGGCCCAGTGGGAAGTGTCTCTGCCCAGGGCAGGGGTTGGAATGAGATCTTTAAGGTCCCTTCCCACCCAAACCATTCCATGATTCTGATATGATCCCATGGGCTTCAAAGAGCTGCATGTGGCTGGAAATGGATTGGGGCAGTGACAGCAGCTGACCCTGTGAAAACCTCAGAAGAGCCTGTGCCCACCGTGAGAGCAGCCAGAGAGTCCTGCAGCAGCTCCTCAGAGGCAGGGCCCAACCTCAGACCTTCCTCTGGGGCTTTTTCCAAACCTCTTTCTGATCCCTGCTCCCAGAGAGAGCCTGAAATGCTCAGGCAAGTTCCAGGCATTTTCCCAGCCTTTAGTGCTTCCTGACTACCAATCTAAATTCTTAATCCTTGGTGGGTAGTGAGTTCATCCAGTCAGTCCAACAGTCACCAGAAATGCTTTAATTGTGGGAAGCTGATCTTTTCCTTTCCTCCCTTATCCCACTTTTACCATTCCTCATGCTTTGTGCTGTCTAAATGTTAAGTCTTTTTCCCACCTGGATGCACTGTCCCCTCCTCAAGGTCCTTTTTGGTGGAAAGGACCTGAGTGTGGACACCAAACCACATCCAAGAGAAGAAACCAACCAGAAGAAACCAAAGGATCCAACCAGAAGAAACCAAACCACCCAATTCTCCACCACCTGGCCTGGAGATTGGGAAGGAGGATTCTGTCACAGTCCTCCTGGCTTTTTTAACCAGCTGGTGTCCAGATAACCCCAGTGCCCATCAGCACTGCTGGAAACTTCAGAGAGACCCTGCAGAAGGGCTGGTCCTACCAACTGCCTCATCCAGGGATTGTTTCCACTTTTTTTTTTTTTTTTCCTCTTTTTTTTTTTTTTTTTTCTTTTCCTGGACCGTGGATCAAGTAGGTGCAGCTTCACGTATAAAATAACAGCTCATCTCCTTTCAGCTCCCTGGAAAATAATCCAGCAAACCCTTCCTGCCTCCAGGCCATAATGCTGGGAAGCAGAAAGGTGGAAAAAACAACAAGGAAAGGGAATTTTACCATAATAAATGCCAGTGCATTTAAGGAGCACATGTTTGCTTTCACTGGGCTCAGCTCCAGCGTGTGTTCTCTTAATTACCCAGAGCTGGGACCTCTCCTGGGGTGGATTCACTGCCAGGGGCTGCATCAGATGGAGCTGAGTTGGGTCATTTTTTTTGGCTACAGCTGCTTGGAAGTGTATTTCCTGAAGTGGCTTCCCTTTGGGAGTGGGTTGTGCCCATCACTTTCAGGGGAGATGTTTGTAGGGAGGAGGGAAATGGAAAAGGATGGCTTTGCCTGGAAATGTCTGTGCCTGTAAAACAAAACGAGGGAGACAGCCCCTGCTTGGAAGTTACTTGTTTCTGGGGCTTGTCACACTCACTTGACACCAGTGTTATCACATCAGGGTCTCTGTTAGTGGCACTTGGAAGCTATCAGAATAAAACAGCTCAAAGGCATTTCCAAGCTGGATGTTCCTTCCACAGGGAAATTCTTACTTTTCACCTTTCCACAGCAAAACCTTGCTCTGAACTTCGCAGGAAAAATTCCAATCCCCACCTTGTGCTGCTGCTGACCCTCAAAAGAAGGGGAGGGGATGCTCAGTGATTCCCAAAAATGATGTGTAGCCCCCTCTCCTCTGCACATCCCCTCCAGCAGCACCCAGCTCTTCCCATGGATTTCCTGCCCTGCAGCACCTCGCTGCCCTGCAACGGGAGAGTTTGTCCTACAGAAGGACAATTTTCCTTTCCCTGGGAATATTTATAGAAGGGAGAATGAGCTGGATGCAGCAGAGGCCTGGGGAGAATTGGGCAATGGTGGTGAGAATTCTTCCTGCCCTTCTTTGTGCCCTGGGGGATCGCTGGGAGCCTGGGGCCACCCTGGAAAAGTAAAACAGAGCTTAGGGAGCTCATTTAACAAAATGAATCTTTTACATCTCCTCAGGAGCATTGCCCCCTCTGGCAGCCTTAGGCAGGGTCTGAAGTGTCCTGATCTGTGCCTTTAACATCTCTAAAACCTACACATAAATATATATAACACCATATAGATATATAAAAAATACATATATTCATATATATATAGATATTGATGATATAGATATAGATATAGATATAGATATAGATATAGATGATATAGATAGATATAGATAGATATAGATATAGATGATATAGATATAGATATAGATATAGATATAGATATAGATATAGATATAGATGATATAGATAGATATAGATAGATATAGATATAGATGATATAGATATAGATATAGATATAGATATAGATATAGATATAGATAGATATATGATATATTGGGCCTGAATCTCTTCAAAGTATTCATCCACAAACTCATGGACTACCAACCAAATTGTCATGTCCAAATTCCTCTTTTCACAAACCTGAACAAAATCACAGTCACAGAACAAAGTCAAAAAATCACGGAATTGTTTAGGTTGGAAAAGGCCTCCAAGATCTTTGAGTCCAAACTGTGATCAATCACCTCCTTGTCACCCAGCCCTGAGCACTGAGTGCCACATCCTTGGGCACCTCCAGGGACCCCTGCACAGCCCTGTCCATTGCCTGGCCACCCTTTCCATGAAGGAATTCCTGCTGATGTCTGTCCTGGAGCTCCTCTGGCACAGCTTGAGGCATTCTGTGCCTGAGCACAGCAGTGGTGGCTCCTTTCCCTCCAGGAGCTGCTGGCATCAGCTCCCCATCCCATAGTGGTGGCTGCAGCTGCCCCTTGCCTTGTACCTCTCCAATTCTGCTTTTCCTTTGCACCCAAACCCCCTCCAGTAAATCCTCCTTAACACACAGAGCCAGCTGTGCTAAATGATTCCTGCAGGAGTCCTGGGACTGGTTGATGGTGACACCTGCATTTCATGGCACACTGAAAACCCAGCACTGGATCCTGTGTGCAGCTGGATGGGGCAGGACTTGCCAGACTCCACATTAGAGAGCCCCAGGAGTTGAGGAGTTTGAAGAAAGAAGCTGCTTTTGCTCACTTTTGGGTCTGGGGTTGTGGCTTCCCACCGTGGGTAAGCTGTTTAAGCATCCAAAAAAATTCAGTGCAGGGTAACTCACCCTGTCTTCATTTTAAAAAGCCAATAACGCTTTAGTGAGATTTAGTCCACAGGAGTGTTCTACATTTTTTTTTCCCTCTCTTTTGGCACATTCCCTCTTGGACAGACTCCCCAGGGAATGGGCACAGCCCTGAGGCTGCCAGAACTCCAGGAAGGTTTGGACAGCACTGCCAGGGATGCCCAGGGTGGGAATCTTGGGGTGTCTGTGCAGGGACAGGGCTTGGACTGGATGATTCTTGCTCAGAATATTCCATGATTCCATGAGGTTAAGTAGCTCATCATCCAGCTTAAAAAAACCCCAATCCTTCTGCTTTTCTCCCTGGATTCCAAGCCTCCAGAGGAAGGGCATTGTTGATATGTGGCCAATTAAAAAAGCCTTTCAACAAGACCAGGAGTGTCCCAGTCACACCACAGCAGCTCTGCTGGACTTCTTGGTCTCTCCAGGTGTCCCCAGGGAATGTTCAACATTTGTTTTATTCAAGGATTTCCATATTTGCCTTGCCCATGATTTGCAAAATGCTGGACTAGAAGACACTTTGAGTAGGACTCATGAGATTTCACTCAAAATGTAAATTTGAAAGCTGGTCTGGACTCAAAATGTGGTTTAACATCAAATTATGGTTGAGCTCTTGGTAAGAAAGGTCCTCTCCGAGCCAAAGCCATTTATGTGGAGTTATAAAACTCAAATTTTGGAACCCAAAGCAAAGCCAGCTGTGGGTTCAGAGGCCCTGGCTGGTTACAGGATCACAATACTCCAGCTGTGTGTGCTCAAACCACCCCAAAACTGCACAAACATCAACCATTCTGTGCTTCCTCCCAGAAAGAAATGACCACCCAACATTTGGGTGAAATCTCTATTTGTCAATCCTGGGACTTTGGAATGTGGTGGGCCACCAAGTTTTCCACAGAACATCCCAGGGAAGGTGAAGAACCCTCAAGTTCTGGATCTTGGTGGGCACTGGTGGAGGAGAGAACCCACTTAATCCCCCAGCTCCTGTCCCTCTGACAGGATTAACCACTGACAAAATTTGGTTCTGGCTCTTTGGAGTTCGTTCTAAGCAGCAATTGCTGCAGGGAGGGATGGAACACTGGGGAAGTGGCATCTTGAGGAACGTGCAGAGATTTGATTTTAAATTCCTCTGCATGCTCTGAGTGACAAAGGCTGAATTAATTTGAGGCTTTTTTGTTTCTTGGTTGGTTGTTTTTTTTTTTTTTTTTGCTTTTAAGGGGGAAAGGGTGTGTGGCTCTCCTATGGCAGGAGGGGTCTGAGGAGAGAGAGGAAGGGCCAAATCCCTGAGAATTCAACTCCTTCTGCAAAAAAAATTCCAAGTTTTCTCTGAATCCAGCAGGACCACAGGAGATAATTCAGACCACTACAAATTCTCCTCAGAAGCCCTTTCTGCAAAGCTGCTTTCATTCCAAGCTACTTTGGAGATAGGAGGGTACCAGGAGGATATTTTCAGCCTAACATGAAAGCACCATTTTTTCAGGAGAAGAAAAAGTATTTGAGAATTTTTTCCCCCCCTTTTTTTTTGTGCACTGCCCAAGAAATGTGTTGTCAGCTTGTCCCTGTGCCAAACCTTCCTTATTTACATGTATTCCCAGGAGGGGATTGACTAAGCTTTCCATTACTCCACAGCATTTTGGCTCCTGCACAAAACCACTACAAGGCATGGAGGACTAAAATATATAAAGTTGTATGAAGGAGGGATAGAGAAGTTGCTGTGAACTGAAGGTGACTTTGTTTTCCATCCTAATCTTGCTAAATAAATTAATTAATATCAATTTTGTAATTTTGAATGGATCCCAGGAAGGATTCTTCCTAAATCTTGGAAGTTATGACTTGATCCATCACTGCTGCAAATAAATGACCTGGGCTTCTAAAATCTATTGATTTTTCTCATCACTTGACCCTTTCACTGCCTGGAAATCGTCCCACCAGGTCCTGAACTCTGCTACCTCCTGGCAGAAAAATCTTCCATCTGAGTTGCAATAAACACAATTATTTTTGGCTTCATTGTATTTCCAGGAGAGCCACAAAGGACATAAATCCAGTTACAAAACCCCAGGATATCCGAGAGAGGCGAAACAGAAAAGCGCCACATGTGGCAAATACGGCCTGACAGCTGCAAAATGAATAATTCCTGACTATCAAGGAATCAGAGCAGAAATCAGCCCCAGCCACAATCCAGGGCTTGGAAATGAGAGGATTTCAGGGGGTTGGGAATTGAGTTTGTCACCACATTGCACATTTTCCATCCTTGCTGTTGGATAAAACCAACCCTGCCCGTTCTCCATTCCAAGGTGTCCCAGGCTGGGATAACTTGGCTGCAGTTTCCCTGCCATGGCAGTGGCAGCTGCTCTGCTGCTAATCCAGCTGACACCACGAGTGCCTTTAATTAACAAGGAGGGAACAGGATGAATTAAACCTCGAGGTCTGAGTCATTAACAACTGAGAGCATTTAGACGAGGCGTTTTCCCTGCAGGGTGGTGTTATTATTAATTATAATGATCCAGCAGGCTGATACTCCTCAGGATCCATAGCAAGGTATTAAATATTGCAGGGGAGTAATTTGTGCAATTCAATCCACAAGGAAGGTTTAGAATGATGCTGGTCCCTTTAGGACCTGGCACTAACCATCCATGTGGATGTTCCCAAATTTTGCCAGTTCCTCTGGATGCTGGGGAGGAAATATCCAGCTCCCCATGATCTCATGGTTGATCAAACATGTTGTGCTTCATGATTAAAATATAGATATTCTGCTGAATTAATCAGCATGACAATGATGGGAAATCCCTAATTTCAGGTATATATGTATATTGTTTTTTCTGGGTTTTATAGATGAATGGTGAGCACGGGTGAGGTGTCAGAGGGACGAGTTGGGAAGAAAGGGATCATCCTTTCCTCATCCTCCCAGATGTCTTGGTTTGAAAGACAAATGTCTGCTAAGAAAGGTAGGATCCTCTCTTTGAAATTGAGAATGTAAACTCTCTCCCTCCAAATTATTATTATAATTTTGAAATTAAGGGGCTCTCAGGCAAAGATATGGGAATTAGGAAGAACAGTTCTTTACTAGGAAAATTAAAATAGAAATGCAGTATTACACAGAACAATCCCAACCCTGCCAGAGTCAGAATCCAAGCTGACACCCGTCAGTCAGTCAGGGTGTTGGCACAGTCCCATTCAATGGTGGCTGCATCCTCCTGCAGGGGCAGATGTGGTTCAGCTGGAGCAGTGCTCCTGGAGAAGGTGCAGTTTCCTCTGAAGGTGCAGGGATGATTTGTGGAAAGGTCTGGCTTTCCTCTGGAATCCAGTGGCAAAGGCTGCTCTGGTGTTCCAAATGTCAGTTTTGATCTGGGTAGGAAAGGCTTGGCTCCTCCCCTGGCTGGAGCATCTCCCAGTGGGATGATGGAATTTTATCAGTCATGCCCTGGGACTCACTGGCCATGAACAGGAGATATCTCCTGGAGGGAGGATGGGCTGTGGGAAGATAAAGATGATTGCCCAGCTGGTTTAAAGATGGCCCATTAGCAGAGGATATCTCCCACTGAGACAAAGATTACTGGTTTCAGCAGATGGTGATAGAATACAGACTTTTGGTCACATCCTGTATTGCAGCCCAAGGCACCAGGACACTGGGAAATTCCTCCCTCAGCACTTCTCAAACATCCTTGTCCTGGAGTCCCACACTGATGGAACCAGGAGCTAAAACCTTTGTGGGTTGGAGATTCTGTGTTTAATTTGTGGATTCCACCAGCAGAGATTGAAAGGGAGCCTGATCCCATCTTTTGGATTGCAATTGTTCCATAGGATCTGCATTAATTCTTCCCTAAATCACTTGGCTGCAGGAAAAACTGCTTTTATTTATTTATTCTTGTGACCTTTCAGTGCTTACAGGGGGCCTTTAAGAAAGATGGGAACAAACCTTCCAGCAGGGCCTGCTGTAACAGGATAAGGGGTGACAGTTTTAAACTAAAAGAGAGTCAATTTAGATTAAAAACAAGAAAGAAGTTGTTTATTATGAGGCTGATAAACCCTGGCACAGGTTGCCCAGAGAAGCTGTGGCTGCCCCATCCCTGGGAACATTGAAGGTCAGTTTGGATGGGGCTCTGAAGATGTCCTTTAAAGGTCACCTGTCAGCCAGGTACCCATTTTCAGAGATTTTACAGCATTCACTAAAGCATTTTGAAAACCTTCACTGACTTGAATTTCTCAGTGCTGCTCCTTAAGGAATTTCTCCATTCAGGGTCCTGCTTTGCCCCCATCACCCAGCTTGATCTGAATTGACATAAACTGCAGTGTCTCAAACCTTCTCTTTTCTTCCCAAAATAAAATCTGAAATACCTTCACCTCCATGACTCCCTGCAGGGCTGTGTCCTGCCTCACTGCACGTTACACCAGCAAAATCTTTTTTCTCAGCTGCAAACACCACCATCAATGATTTTGTATCATCAGCTGGGTCATTGGCAGAAATGTGATGGCCACAAGCTCCCTGTGTTACTTCAGCACCAGCTCTGCACTGATTTTGGCCAGGAAGCCAAGGTGCAAAGCTGTGATCCATCCCTTTCCATGCTGGGGTTGGGAGTGACCCACGAATTTTGGGCAGGCAGCACCACCTGAAATTCCTGCTCCAAGCTCAGCTGCCATTCCTGCCATCCCTCCTCCTCTCACCCACACACCCACTCACACTCCATTTATTTAAGCCTCCAGAGAATCAACCAAGAGAGAGAAACAAAAAAAAAATATTTTCTCTGAGACAAGTGGAAGAAGGAAAGTGGCCAGAGTTTGCAAGGGGTGGTTGAGGATGTGGTTGTGACCAACCAGGGGGTGCAAACAGCTTCTCAACCATTTATCTCACCGAGGCAGAGCCATCACGACTCTCCCACACACCAGCCCAGCAGGGCCTGAAACACCAAACAGCTCAGGCTTAAAAGGGAATTATTTATTTGCCCTGCTGTGAGATGTTTTTAATTCAGGTTGCAGCCAGAACTCCGCCTGGCGCTCGGCAGCGACGTGGAGACGCCTCGTTATGGAGTCAAAAATCCTCTGAAATCTGGATGGGCTGTTCAGCAAAGTGATGCTGTTTGTTGTAATTGGATTGGGAAGGATTAAATTTCTGGAGAGATTTCCTGGCTCGAAAGGTCTCACTGACCCACTGACCCTCCAGCTGACCCTTGAATTTCCTACAGAGAGCAGGAAGGTCTTGGAGATTTTAAACCTCTGAAATCCTGGAAACCTTCAGCACCACAAAAATAACAACAGCTGGCTGCTCTTGACCACAGGTTCAATGCTACCTCCACGTTTAATGTACACAAAAAAAAAAAAAAAAAGGGGGGAAAAACCAAATTATTCCACACCTTTGGGACCAGTCTGAGCCACTTGGTGAATGGTTTGAACCTCCATAATTAGTGCTACCAAACACCACAATAATATACTCAGTTCAAAATATACTCAGTTCAAAAAATCTCACAAAACCTATTCCTGGCTGGAATATGGAGGGAGGAATATAATCCCAGCCCACTCCAAAGCACTTTTCATCAGGCGAGGTTTTCTTTCTCCCACAAGCCTCTGTTTCTGTTTTGATATGATTTTAAAATAAAAAACATATAATCTAAACTGTTACAGCAATTTTTCATGTGTTTGAAAACCACAATGAGCAAATATTTTAGGAACAGTTGCTCTAAGGGGAAAAAAAAAAAAAAAAAAAAAAAAAAAAAAGAAGCTGTGGGGGAAAAAAAATAAAAAGCAAGGATTTTCTTCAGGGGAAAAAAAATGCCTCTTCACCCAAAGCCCATGTTTGGCCTTTTTCTTGAGAAAGGGGTGAAAAACTCAAGGTTCAGTAAAAGCTGAACATTCCAAAGGGTGTGAAATGAGCTGGTGTGAACATTAGCCTTGTTCTGACTCTTTCAGAGTCTCAAGCCACCTCATGGCTCTGTTTCTTTTCAGCTCTGGAGACAGAGGAAACAATTTGTACAAATGATTGCCTGGAGAAAGGCCACAGCCATTTGTATATGCTAATCAGGTTGTACCTGCCAATCATGCCTTATTTTCAGTAGTATCTGTGGTTTGAGAATGCACAGAGTCAGAGCAGGGGATCTATTCATAGACACAAGCCAAAATAGATGTATTTTCTCTGGTCAGAGGCATCACAAAAGCATCCTCCTTAAAATTATGCAAGAGTTTGCTATTAGCAGTGATTCACGGATGGCAGCAGGAATAAATTTATAAATAGATAAAGCTGATCTCTGGGATGTTCCTGAGTCATCTGGAAGCCAACCTTTGCTTTTAGGGGACAGGATGACCCAGCTCTTCCCTTTGCCAGTTGGACTGCTGTGAAAATTAGATGTGTGTGTGTGTCTGTGCCTGGCTGTGAAACAGCATTTGCAGCCTTGCAAGGAGATGCTTGGAAAGAATCGATACCGAGACAAGAAATAATATCAAGGCAAGTATTAATACCAAGGCAAGAATTAATATCCAGGCAAGTATAAATACCAAGGCAAGAATTGATACCAAGGCAGAACAGCTGAAATCCTCCAACTCATCCCTTCTTTTCAGGCTGATTTGGTATTTCAGTTGAGTCACGTTGAAGGGGCCCCGTTTATGACAGCAGCTCCTGCTGGTGCTCAAAGCCCTGGGAAGAGCTCAGTGCTTGGGAGGTGCTGGAACTTTGGAAATTCAGAATTTTGGGCTTTTTGTGCTGACAGGCACTGACCCACAGGAAAACACTGCTTTGGACCTGAGGCTGTGGAAAAGGCTCCCAAAACTGAATGACAGAACTGAGATCACTGGTGTGTAGTTTGAAGAGAAGTGTGGAATATCACATGGTGGAAAATTCAGAATTTAAGGTTTTAGAATACAGCAATATATATGGAGCAAGGTGGAGGTTTTAGGGCAGAGGTTTCTTTCTTCTTCACCTTCTTCCTCATGGGTCTAGGTGGTACTTTTGTAATTAGATAAAAAATTCCGCATTGCGGGACACGGGTATTCACTTATTAAGTTAAAAGTAAAAATAATTTAGTTGTCCATTCTTAATTGGGCAGTTTAGGCTTAAAAGGGTTTGTAGAGAGAAAGATATGGCTCCATTTTTAACTTGTTAGCTAGAAGTGCTGTATAATCCATTGTAACATATAAGAATTAAAAAACATCTGAGTCCAAACATGAAATTCTGTCTCTTGAGCTTTTAATCCCAGCTCTGGCAGAAGAAAAAAAAAGAAGATAAAATGCAATACTTTGGAAATCTGGTCAGAAAGTCACTGCATGTGGCAGCAAGGGTGACAATGAGGGGACAGCAACAGGCTGCCCAGGGAAGTGCTGGGAACACATCCCTGGGAATGCTGTGTTATAAATACACATTATGGCATTGGCTTTTGGAAAATATTAGTGTGGATACCACATGTGTGGTGTTGAAATGGTTTTTAAGATGTCATTTTCTTTAGGAGTAAGAATATCAGCAGTACAGGCTGATGAAGTGTCTGTAATAAGTGAACTGCTTGTTGGATAACACCCAGTGAAGGCACTGATACACCAGCTACCAGCACTCATCATCTGTAGAAACTGAAGACCACAGCCCAAATTAAGACTAATAAGAAAAATCAATTAAAAACACATGCTCTAAACAGGTGGGCTCAAGGAGAGGCCATGTAAAACAGTCCCTGGAATATGGAAAATAGTTTATAGAAAAGTTTGAAAATGCATGATAGGTCTATGAATGTGCAATGGGTTGATGAATTTAAGGGGTGCCAAGCACCAGCTGTTAGGACCTTTTGCTTTATTATTTGTCACTCATTGTCTTTTATTAAACCTTTTAAAATCTCCCAGGAAAGTTGTTTTTCCCAGTTGGAACGTGGATGTGGCACTTGGGGACTCTGGTCTCAGATCTTCCCCACCCTGAAGGAATCCCTGATTGTACAAAACTGTTCCAGCAGGGCTGCTTTGGGAAAGCTGCCAGCCAAGTCCTTCCCTGGAGCACTTTCACTCCAGCAGAAATGCCAAGGAAAACAGCAGCAGCATGGGAAGCCTGGCCAAAATCCTGGGGAGACCCTCCCTCCCTCCTGCTACTGGGGCTGCTTGTCTGTGTCACCACCCACCCCAGGGGCTCTGGGAGAGGTGAAAAGTCAATTTACTCACCCATAGAAATTGCTGATTTTCCTGTGACCTGAAGGAGCAAGGGGCCAGGGATTTTTGGAGCTGCTGGAGCAAGGAATCAGCTGCTTCTGTGTGTCTGTGAGCAGCTATTTATGACATTTTTAAGCAAAAAAACTTTAAGTTTTTGCTGCTTTACAGACCATGGCCTCAAGCTGTGGCTGGAAGTGAGTTTGGTTTTTTTTTTTTTCTCTTTATTGGACTGCAAAGAGCTGAGCTTTGGGATGTAAATCTCAGCTAATGCAGCAGCAAGAGTTGAGTTCATGCTCCCTCTCCCAGCATGACAAATAGCAGGGATCTCAAAGCAGATTGCAAATAAAAGTCTTGGAAGATTCCTGGAGAGCTGGGCATGGCTGGAACCCCTCTTGATCTGGAGTGGGATAAATCTGCTGTTAGAAGAGTCTTTCAGAAAGGTGCACACAACCAAAACAGGGATGAAAAAAACTCCCTGGTTGTGAAGGAGCTGACACAAAGCCAGATTTTTCTATCAGTGCCTCTGTTTTCTCCTCATTTTTCTCCCTGCTCTCCCCTCCAGGTCCTACTGAAGCTGCTCTTCTCTGCTCCTGGGTCATTATTCCTTCAGATTCCTGACCCAAATGACATCTCCTTTCTCTGAGAGATGAGTTTCCACACCACATCCATCCCAGCCTTACTTCTGCCCCAGTCTTGCCACGCTTGGAGTTCCTCACCCAACTTAAACCAGAGCCCAAGAAATGTCCCTGCTGCTTGTGGAAATCTAAACAGGTGAGGTTTGCATCAAAACTGCTGGGGGAAGTCTGTAAACTCAGAGTTTGTGGGAAGACAAGTGTGGTTTAGGGTGGGAAATACATTTGTGATGGATAGAAATCTTCATCAGGGGCCATGCAATTGCTAAAGGATTATTGTACCAACTCAGCATTCATATTTCACCCAGGATCTCAAACATTTTAAATTATCTGCAAGGAGAAGAGGAAGGGGGATGAAATTCAGCATCCAGCTTAATCCTTAACTGGAAAAACCGACAGAAATCCAGGTGGCTGAGACCAGACACAAAGCCTGGACACAAAGCACTCCACTCTTGACCAAAGAGACTTTCACCAACTTTTCCCAAGCCACAGCTTTGCCCCTCTCTGGGCTTCTGAAGCCAAATGAGATTTTCCCAGACTTTGTCTCCTCCCATTCCATCACCAATCACCAGTCCCAGAAAAATTTCTTCCCCCTACCAGAATTTTCGTGGAATTGGAGATGACAAAACTCACCTCTGAGACAACCAATGTCACAGGGAGGGAGACAAAAATAAGGGGAGGGGACACCTTTTTTTTTTTTTTTTTTTGCTTGTCTAGGAAGTGGCAGGAAGACTTTTTGCCTTCCAAATTATGAGTCAGGATGACCCAGCTCTCCTCTCCAGGCCTGTCTTCACCTGTCAGCTGGATTTTGCTTGTTACAGTGCAGAGTTGGCCTCTGAGGGTTTGAGTATTCAAACAAGAATACAACAAGGGAAACAACAAAAAAACAGAGCCAGCCATGTCTCAGACAAGTAATGCTACAGGGAGAAAATGAAGGGAGGGGAGGGAACCTCTTTTTGCTTGTCTGGAAAGATTTATTTATAGCTCTGCCATGGCTGTGTGAGAGCAGGGCTTTGAGTCAAGCCATCCAAAAATGTTAAAACCAGATTTTCCTTCCAGTTTTGGGCTAACCACACCAGCTTTGCCAAATTTGCAAAGAATCTTTAGAGCCCTGAGTGCTCAAGGACAGAGCCTGGCTCTGTGTGCTCACCCCAGTGTTTGGGCACCTCCAGGGCACTGAGCACCAGCCTGAATCCAGCAAGGGGAGGATCCTTGGGACAGCTTCACACCTGTGCTGGGAAATGTGAATTCTGTCCCCAGCTGGGTGGGGCAGTGACCCTGATCTCCTGGCACACATTATCTGCTCATGGGCCATCTTTAAACCAGCTGGGCAATCATCTTTATCTTCCCACAGCCCATCCTCCCTCCAGGAGATATCTCCTGTTCATGGCCACTGAGTCCCAGGGCATGACTGATAAAATTCCATCATCCCACTGGGAGATGCTCCAGCCAGGGGAGGAGCCAAGCCTTTCCTACCCAGATCAAAACTGACATTTGGAACACCAGAGCAGCCTTTGCCACTGGATTCCAGAGGAAAGCCAGACCTTTGCACATCATCCCTGCACCTTCAGAGGAAACTGCACCTTCTCCAGGAGCACTGCTCCAGCTGAACCACATCTGCCCCTGCAGGAGGATGCAGCCACCATTGAATGGGACTGTGCCAACACCCTGACTGACTGACGGGTGTCAGCTTGGATTCTGACTCTGGCAGGGTTTGGGATTGTTCTGTGTAATACTGCATTGCTATTTTAATTTTCCTAGTAAAGAACTGTTATTCCTAATTCCCATCTCTGTGCCTGAGAGCCCCTTAATTTCAAAATTATAATAATAATTTGGAGGGAGGGGGTTTACATTCTCCATTTGAAAGAGATGCTCCTGCCTTTATTGGCAGACACCTGTCCTGCAAACCAGGGCACCACCCTTGGAAGAGCCTCTGGAGAGGTTTGTGCTGATGAATTTGGTTCCATTTCTTGGGTCTTGCCCAGGGACAGGAGTGGGCACTGCCAGGGGCTGTTCACACCAAGGGGACACAAACCCTGAGGAAAAAAGCAGAGCCACTCTCCAGAGAGGTTTCTCTCCTCTGACCTGGGTGTTCTTCACCACCAACACCCATCACAGACTCAGGGATGGTTTGGGATGGAAGGGATCTTAAATTCCAGCTCATTTCCACCCCTGCCATGGGCAGGGACACCTCACACTGTCCCAGAGTGTTCCATGTCCCATCCAGCCTGGCCTTGGGCACTGCCAGGGATCCAGGGGCAGCCACAGCTGCTCTGGGCACCCTGTGCCAGGGCTCAGCACCCTCCCAGGGAACAATTCCTTCCCAATATCCCACCTAACTGCAGCCTTAGGCCATTCCCCCAACTTAGTCCATTCCCCATTTCAGTCTCTTTTCAAAAGGTGCCCAGTGTGGCTCTTTCTGCTCCAGGACCTTGTTTCCCCAGCTCAGAATCCACATTTCAATCACAATTCCTGGTCCCTGGGTGCTGTTTTCCCACAGCATGTAGCAAGTGATTTGCTCCAGTCCTCAAGGGGCTCACCCAGAGATGCTGGGATATATAACATTTATTGGGATGGAAGGAAGGAAAAAAATCCCCTTTTGAGCAATTATGTCTAGGCACAGATTTATGGATTCAAGTTTCCCACGCCCTGCCAATCACACTGTGCTATCTCCAGTTCCTCCAGAGCCTTACACTCCCTGATCACAAAAATAAGCATGAAAGTTAACTCCAATAATGAGCAGTCACAGAGAGTGGGTTCAGCTCCCTAAACACAGCCCTAGGAAAGGTTCTGGGTTCTCCCAGCTGACCTCCAGCACTGGCTCCATCCAAGGGAGAGCTTTCAACAAATCTTCTTTTGCAGCTCAGATGGCTCAGGGATGCCAGGTCTTCTGCAACGGCATGATATTTTATTATTATAAAATTATTATTATTATTATTATTATTATTATTATTATTATTATTATTATTATTATTGTTGTTTTGTTGTTGTTGTTGTTGTTGTTGTTGTTATTGTTGTTATTGTTATTATTGTTATTGTTATTATTATTATTATTTTTACACCTCTCTTCAGAGAAACAAATACCACTGAGGGGGTTTTGTGGGTTTTTTAACTTCTCAGGCATAGACTTGTTGGAATTACTCCAGAGGAGTCCAGGAGATGCTCCAGGGCTGGAGCCAGGCTGGGAGAGCTGGGGGTGCTCACCTGGAGAGGAGAAGCTCCAGGGAGAGCTCAGAGCCCCTTCCAGAGCCTCAAGGGGCTCCAGGAGAGCTGGAGAGGGACTGGGGACAAGGGATGGAGGGACAGGGCACAGGGAATGGCTCCCACTGCCAGGGTAGGGATGGATGGGATATTGGGAAGGAATTGTTCATGTGAGGGTGCTGAGCCCTGGCACAGGGTGCCAGAGAAGCTGTGGCTGCCCCTGGATCCCTGGAAGTGTCCAAAACCAGGCTGGACAGGGCTTGGAACAACCTGGGACAGTGGAAGGTGTCCCTGCTCAGAGTTTGGAACAAGATGATCTCTGAAGTCCCTTCCAACCCAAACCATTTTTAATAAGATCACACCAGGAGGGCTCCTCAGCAATGATGAACTACAGCAGCAAACACATAATTGGTTTGAGAGTGAAAATGCATCATTTTGTGCACAATGCAAAAAATTAAAAAAACCTCTTTTCCTCTGGATTCCTCTTTGAGATCACTCCCCTTCCATCAAATGTGGGGCTCAAGAGCTGTTTGGGGCAGAGGCAGAGAAGCTGCTGCTGTTCTGGGACAGGATCTCTATTTCACCATGGATGTCTCCACTGCTGCCTCGCTCCACTGCCAACAAAAACAAACCCACATTTCCTGGGCACAGTAAGGCACACATCAAAAGTTCAATATTTTATCCTTTCAGTGCTTTTTTCACTCCATGGGCCACAGCAGGAGCTCAGGGTCAGAAGCTCATTTTCCATCCAGGCATTTCTTGATAAGCAAAGTGAATCCTCCAAACACCCAGAGGTGCCCAGGGAGCCTGAGGTGATACCATGGATATTTCTCAGTGCTGTTTGCAGGATTCACCATCTCACTGTGTTATTCCTGGCCTCCTTCACACCTTGAAATGGACTTGGGACAAAGTTTGGATCAAATCCTTAATTGTTCCTGCTCCCCCCAGGGATCTGGGATGCCCTGACCTCCCAAACCTCACAGACACTCTGTGCTGAAGGATTTCACCTCAGTGATCCCAGATTTCAAACTCACAGACCTGTGGGGACAGCAGATTTGATATTGGCCTGTTCAGTGTGATTTTAACTGGTGAGTGCAGCCAGGAAGGCAGGAGGAGGAGAAATCAGAGCAAAGAGCAGAGCAGCCTTGGCTGGGTGTGATGGATGCTGTGTTTGCACAGATCAATGATCCATGGCACTGGAGAACTAATTCATTACAAGCAGTGCATGATTTTAACAGTCAACCTTCACTCCTTTGGGTCTTCATTTCTTCATGAATATTCTTGGCAAAATACACATTTTAGGTTTCCCCCTCCCTGGCTTGGCCACCCTTATCACGCCAGGTCTGTGAAAACAACTCACCAGCTCATTTTTGGGCAGGACAAAAAGCCCAGCCCAGTGCTTTGGACAGTATTTCATGAGGAAAAGTTAATCATCTTAACTGCTCCTGCCTTCCTGAATAAAAGATCTCAGAGCTCTTGCTTTCATCTCTGTACAACTGGAGAGGGAGAACCCTCCAGCTCATCCTGTGAATCCCCTTATTCCTTTTTACATTTCAAAAGGCAGCTATTGTGCAAAAATACATCTTAAAAACCCCAGAGCTCTGAGAGTTTTTTGCTCTATTTTCCCTTCCCAGCACCTCAGTGGATTTCATCTAACAAACTGTCACCTTCAGCTGGAGTTTGGGCATAATGGGTTTTGCTGCTTGGGTTTGTTGTTTTTCCTGGCAGCCCAAATCTTTGGGGTTTTTTTTGTGTGTTTGGGATTCATCTCCTGGGCTTTCCTTAGGGGTCCCTGGCACCAGAATTTCCTCTGTTGCAGATGGAGTCCTGAGATGCAGACTCTGGTGTTTTGCCCACCCAAACCCAGACTTTCTGTGTCCCTGGCTCAGAGGACTGAGCCACATTCTCACCATTTTAACCTCATGATCACATTCAATCCCATCTTATGAGCATCTTTCCCTTTGCATTTTCATCCTCCCAGCTTCTGTATTTTAGTTCCAGCCTGGCCATGGGCAGCCTCCTCCCAGTCTGTATTTCCTTCTCTGGGGAAATGCTGGACCCCTCTTCCTTATTCTCCATCACCACCTGAGTGCATTTTGTGCTGCTTAATCTCCTTTTTAAACCCCAGCCTTCATCCCAGTCCTCAAGCTCTGCTCCATCCCAAACTGGTCTTGGGAACAGCTATTAGATAACAATAAAATATTAGATAACAATAAAAGCTGGAAGCTGAAGCTGCAGAAAGGGTTTGCCCTTGGAGGAGATTTCTGCAGCCACAGGAGGCAAAACTTAGCAGAGGTCCCATGGGAGATCCATCATTGCAGCAAAGACAGCAGTGGTTCCTCTGTGCATCACCAAACTCCTCAGTGCTCCTGGGGGACCTGCACACTCCCAGAAAACCAAGACAAAGGGGCACAGGAAGCTCTGAGTGGCTCTAAAAGCCCCAGGCTCTCGCAGAGAGCTGAATTTTTAATATCCAGCACTAGTCCTGGGGCTGCCCTTGCCCACGTTCAGTGCAGGGGTGGTGCAGAGCAAATGTCTTTCCAGAAAAATAAAATTTCTTCACATGCCCCCAGGCCAAGGTGGGGAATGAGCTCTTGGGGTGCCCATCTCCCAGCTCTGTTAAAAATAAAGATTTTTATGAGTGCAGCCAAGTACCTACAAGGGTTTCCATGAGGTTTAGGGATGGAAATAAATAAGAGGCTGTGAATTTATTGTGTTGTGTCAGTTTTGTTGTGTCCCTCAGGAGCACCAGGAATAAACTGGGGTGGCTCCATCCATGGCTGACACCTGCCAAGGTCCAGCTCTGCCCTTAGCAATAACAATCTGCTCACAACCATGAAATCATGGGATTATTTTGGTTGGAAAAGCTCTCCAAGATCACCAGATTCAACCTGTTACCAATCCCCACCTTGTCACCAGCCCAGAGATCTGAGTGCCACATCCAGGAATTGCTTGGACACCTCCAGGGATGGGGACTCCAAACTTCCCTGGGCACTTCCAAGCTGACCAACTTTTCTATGAAGAAATTTGTCCTGATGTCCAAAATTCTTCCTGATACCCAAATGTATTTATTTATTTAGAGCTGTCCCTATAACCACACTTGGGAAAAAAAAAAATTGATCATTTGTGACACTGAGAATCACCTTGAATCCAAAGATGTTATTCTATTCTATTCTATTCTATTCTATTCTATTCTATTCTATTCTATTCTATTCTATTCTATTCTATTCTATTCTATTCATCCCATCCCATCCCATCCCATCCCATCCCATCCCATCCCATCCCATCCCATCCCATCCCATCCCATCCCATTCTACTTTATTATATTTTTTATTTTCCAGAGGGTGTTTTGAGAATCTTTTAAAACAAAGTAAGCTGGAGAAAAAAAAATTTAAATGGAACTTTTAAATGAGAAAATTGAAGCGTTTTCATGCAAGACTGCTAAAATGTTTCAGTTGTCAAAATGTTTCAGCTTGTGCATCTTTCCAGCTGAATTGATGGGTGTATTAACAGGAATTCAGGGAACGTTTCTGACAACCAGATGAGCTCTTTTGCTTGTGTTTCCCATTGCCCTGGCTCCAGAGGGAGCAGGTCAGGTTCTGCTCCACCACAGATCTGAGCTGCTGCTCTGACAAATGCAGTGACTTTTTGGGTGAGATGAGACAAAAACCTGGCTGCCATCACTCCAGTGTGGGACTTGTGCCCTTTTGTGCATTTATTTGTCAGTGCTGAGAGGGAGTCTGCCAGCAGCAAAGCTCAGTGCAGGGAATGTGGCATCCCAGAGGAGCTGGGGCTGTGTGTGTGTGATGGGTGGAAAGGATGGATGGAAAATATCCAAACCAGCATGGTGAGAACTGAGAACAGCAGAGCCTGAGCTCAGCCAGAGCTGCTGGAGCTCCAGAGATGCTGTACTCCAACCCCAGAGGCTCAGCCTGGGGAAGAGAAGGGTTAGGGAGAGATTCCAGTGCCTAAAGGGGCTCCAGGAGAGCTGGAGAGGGATTTGGGATGAGGGTTGGAGGGACAGGACACAGGGAATGGCTCCCACTGCCAGAGGGCAGGGCTGGATGGGATATTGGGAAGGAATTGTTCCTGGGGGGTGGTGAGACTGGCACAGGGTGCCCAGAGAAGCTGTGGCTGCTCCTGGATCCCTGGAAGTGTCTAAAACCAGGCTGGACAGGGCTTGGAGCACCTGGGATAGTGGGAGGTGTCCCTGCCCATGGTAGGGATGGAGCAGGATGTTCTTTAAGGTCCTTTCCCACCCAAACCATTCTGTGATTCTCTGTCTTCCCTTTATGGCTTTTATAGAGAAATATTTTTCCCACTCTGTGCTCAGTGCAAAGGAACTCAGGAACTAAAATTCACAACTTCTGGAAACCAAAAGCTGCAAACTCTTCTGTTTGTCCTTCATTATAATCCCCCTTCTGTTATCCTTTTTATATATTGTCCTTTTTCTTTTCTCTCTTATTCTTGTTTTTCCCCTCCATGCTCTCTCCATTGACCCCCTTACCTGCTCCTCCAGAGGCACAAACCTACCCCCAGACAAACAGTCTCAGTTTGGCTCTATTTCAAACAAACATTAACCCTAAAACCAGTTTGATTTCTTTCCCAGGTGCTTTAACAGAAGGTCCTACCTCTCCTACAAACCTTGACCAGCAGAGAGAGATCTGAAGATGGGAAAAATCAGGGATTCTCCACACTGCTGTCAAAGTTGAGGGATTCAAGATGAAAACACTGAAATCCCCATCCTCCTCCACTCCCACACCTCACCATAAAGCTTAAAGGGACATTTCAGGCCTGGAGGTGCCTCTGTGTGACCAGACAGCAGCTGAAAAACCAGGGGAAGGTGCCAGGATCTCCTGCCCCTGGTGGTTTCATTTGCACCATCATTCCCAGCTGCCATCCCACAGCAAAACTCTCCAGGGCTGAACGAGCCCAGCGCTGGACTTGTGCACACCCAGGCCAAAACATCATTTTGCTGTTGACTGCATTAAAAGAGCCTTTGAGGAAGGAGGGAGGCAGAATTCCCAGGCTCCTCCCTCATCCCTGAGTGCTAAATCGAGGTTCTCCAGCCTCTTGCAGGAATTTGTAGGCGAGGCACCGGAAAGGCTCCTCGGAATTCTGCTGCTGCTCATCCATTATGGATGAAGAGCTTTTATGTAAGAGTCTTTCCCTGGCGTTCATCTGAGGCCAGGCTGTCCCAGGCTGCAATGGCAACTCACAGAGGGACAGGGGACACAGAGCTGGGATCGTTCTGCTCTCCTGACAACTGGGAGCACTCAGCTGCCCAGGAACAAAAAACAGCCTCCAGCACTAAATCAAACCTTGTCCTCCCTGCAAGGCACATCTTTCTGTGTGAAATATGCATAAAGGCTCTGTTTGGACATGGAGCATCCTGTGTTTTTTGGATGCAAGAACACCTCTCCCTGTCAGCTTTGCACCTGGTGGGTAGAGGGACTTTGCAGGGAAGAATTTCCCTCCCATCCTCTTGGATAATGCTCTGACCACATTTCCCCTGTGGCTGGTGAGCCAGCCAAGCCTTGCTTGCTCTGCTCTCTTTAAACAGGAGGATTAATTAAGCTGGAGAATTTGCTAATGCACTGTTAGATGTGTCCACAGACAAGGAGGGGAAACGAACCACAGTTAATTAGCAAAGGTATTATCAACAAAACACCCGGATCAGAACCTGCCTGGATGGATAATCTCTGACTGCCCCTCAGCTCAGCCCTAAAAAGCTGGTTAGAATGACTTTAGACATCTCTTTTATTTCCTCAGCCCTAAAAAGCTGCTTGGAGTGGTTTTGGACATCTCTTTTATTTTCTCCTCCTGGCTCTGCCATCCAGCACGGAGGGTTTCCACATATTTGCTCATTCTCCTGCAGGGGCATCAGACAGACAAGGGAATGTTGACCATGTCCTGTGTTTGCAGAGCCCACAGGGCCTGGCTGCTGGACAGGCTGGAGCATTTCCATGTCCCCATTCCTTTGGGAAGGGCATGGGAAGTGCTCAAAGCCCTGGAAGGCTCCTCTTGCTGTCCACAACTCCCTGACAGGAGGTGGAGACAGGGAGATCGGGCTCTGCTCCAGAGAACTGGGACAGGAGGAAAGGGAACGACCTCAAGTTGTGCCAGGGCAGGTTTGGGTTGGATATTTGGGAAAATTTCTTCATGTAAAGGGTGTCCAGCCCTGGCACAGCTGCCCAAGGTGAGTCCCCATCCCTGCAGGGTTTAAAAGCCACATGGATGTGGCACTTGGGGACATGGGGCAGTGCTGGGGGAATGGTTGGACTGGATGATTTTGGAGCTCTTTCCCAAACCAAGGAATTCTCTGACTCTACAGCAGCCACAGGGAGAGGGGCCACCACTTTTTTAGCAGATCTGCCCACAGACAAAGCCCTTCACAGTCAAAGAGCCTCAAAGCCAACAGGACATCTCATCACCTTTAAAAAAACCCAAGACTGGTACAAACACAGGACAGGGGAGTCCCTGCAAGGGATGCCCTGAGGAGCCCCTCACAGCTGGGGCAAACCATAGAGATTTTACCCTCCAACACCCACACAGGAACAAGCCCTTTCCTGTCCCTCTAAGTCCCATTTCCATGGCAGTGGCATTAACTGTTCCAGCTGAAGCTCATCCTCAGTGAGCACAGGACTTTGTGCTGCCCCTCCTGTGCTCTGTGTCTGCTCCCAAACATCTCCACAGTGCTCAGCAGCAGCTGCCTCTGCCCTCCCCTCTCCCCTCAGAGCTTTCAGTGCTTTTACAAGTTCTCCACAGATACAGGAGTGTCAATTTGCATCACCTGCCACCCAGCTGGAGGCTCCCAGCACATCCAGCAGAGTGGGTATTCCCCAAATTCGTGGCACTCGCTGAAGCAGGAGCAAAGCTGGGGCATGGCAGGGCAGCTCCTCTGCTTTCCAGGATTTTCTCATCTTCTTCACAAATTTCCCCAAGTGACCTTGAAATGCCACAAGTAAAAGAATGGAGGATAAAACCTCAGCCTAGGGAGAAAGTGGCTGCTCATTTTTTCCTCCTCATTTGCTCCTCCCATGGCTTGTTTTGTCTTTGCTCTGGGATTTCCTGCACTTTCCTGTATACAGGAATTTCCTGTACAAACCTATAGGTTTGTCTTCTTCAGATTCCAGGACAGCCTGTTTATATCCACTGGGACATCCAAAAATTCAGCTGGAGTTTTAGCCCCCTCAGCTGAGCTGAGTTTGTGTCTCAACATCCCCCTGATACCTCTGGACAGGTAAACCTGATTTTTGCTGTCTGAAAACTATCTTGAAAACACACACAATTCATCCCAAGGGAATCCAAATGGAATTTGAGGTAGCCAGAGTCAAATAATGAAACTGCCAAAGGGAAGGGACTGAGCCCCCTGCATCAGGCACAGGAAAACAGGCAGCAGGAGTGTCTGCAATTCAAAAAATCAAATTTAAAAAATTTCAAGTGGACTTTCAAAATGAACATGAAATTAAAATTAACATTAAAAAAATTAAAATAGACAATAAGGTTTCAAGCATGAAAGACCAGGGACACAAATGACCATGATCCAGGTGGAATTAAGCCACTGATGAGTATTTTTGGGTTGGGGGAGGCTCAGGCTCCCCAGCACGACATGGAGCATTGTTAGAAGGAGGCAGCTGGCAAGACAGGCAGGTATTTTTTCTCCTTGTCACGAAGCCAGCAAGTCTCCTCTTCCACAGCAATTATTTGCCTCAGATGCCTAAAAATACAATGCTCTGGGATTTGGAAAACTTTTATTTTTTAAAGCAAAGTGAGTGCTTTGAACTCTTTTGTCGTGAAGCAAGTCAGCACTTGTGTGGATTTTGTCACAGCTCCATCCCCCAGCCAGCCCAAAACCCTGTTCCAGCTCCTGTAGAGGATTGTTTTAGGCAATCCCATCACTTTGAGGGTGTTAAATCCGAATTTTTGTTAAGCTTGGCTTTGCTGCCAGTGCATCCTGGGCAGGTGTGAGGAGGGAAGGGGAGGCAGAGCTCAGAACAGCTCAGGGCACTCAGAGTCAGCCCCTGCCTGGCACCCAAAATATCCCAGTGGCAGAGCTCCAGCTTTAGCTCCAGCTGTGCACTGGGTGCTGATCACTAATCTCTGCTTTGTTATCATTTAATGTTTTTTTCCAGGCTCCTCTGTGTCACTCCCCTCCTGCTCACCCCACCCCTCTGCTTTGATCTCTGACCAGTTTGCAATGGGATGAAGTTATCCTGCAAAGGGATGATTTTAAGGAGGTCAGAGCCCTTCCAGGCATCACCACTCACAGGTGACAACCACCATGAGCCAGGCTCTAGCTTGTGAAGAGCATTCATGTTTTTTCTCAGGAGAAGATTTACATTTTTCTCCTCAAAAGCCTCCCCAGCAGTCACAGAATCATAAAAATCATAGAGTCATGGAATGGTTTGGGCTGGAAGAGACTTTAAAGCTCATCTTGTTCCACCCCCATCCATGGGCAGGGGCACCTCCCACTACCCCAGGTTACTCCAATCCTCACCCAACCCAGCCTTGAACGTTCCCAGAGATGGAAACTTCTCTGGCCAGCTTCCACCAATGTTTGAACATCCTCATTGTAAAAAAATTCATCCCAATACCTCATCTAAACCTCTCCTCTTTTCAGTTTAAAACCACCAACCCTCATCCTGTTGCTCCAGACTCAGTTAAAAGTCTGTGCCCATCTCTCCCTTTACATGCTGGGAGGCCACAGCAAGGTGTCCCTGGAGCCACTTTTCCTCTGCACCCTTGGCTACCACCAGGGAGGGAGGGGTGGCCCCAGGCTTGTTTCCCAGTGCTGTTTGGAGATCCCAAAGCTTGGGCTGTGTGAGTCATCCCCTACCAAACCCACCCGTGCCATTTCTGAAGCTCTTCCCTGTGAGTTTGCTCAGCTTCCAGCTCCCAGGCATGTGCTCTGCAATCTGTGGGAGGAAAGGCTCTCTCAGATCCTCCTGGGTTTGCCCTGAGCTCCTCAAGAAGCTGGGAAAGGGATGAAACAGAGAGTTTGCTGCCAGCAGAGGGGATTTGACCTGGCACTAAACCCATTGCCTGGAGAGGAAAGAAAGGACAGAGAGGAAATGCACAAGTCCTTCAGCTTTCTGTGCTCCCAGGGAGGAAATCCAGTGCCAATGAATTATACAAATGCTTATGCAATTAGAAGGAGCTTCAGTCAGTCCTCCTGCAGCCAAAAATAGCTGTGTGCACCAGCAAAGGGCCTGCCTGCCTTCACATCTCGTCAGGAGCAGAAAACACTCCGGGCTGCTGAGTGGGAGAAGATTCAGACAGAACAAAATATCCCAGGCTGGGAATGCTGGAGGGCAACGAGACACAGGGGTGGGACACACAGCTGGCCCCACGATTCCTCCTCCCCAAAGGGTGTCCTGGAATCATGGAATGGTTTGGGACCATGAGAGACCACCCAGCTCCCCCCCTGCCATGGCAGGGACACCTTCACTAGCCCAGGTTGTTCCCAGCCCTGTCCAGCCTGGCCTTGGACACTTCCAGGGATCCAGGAGCAGCCACAGCTTCTCTGGGCACCCTGGGCCAGGGCTCAGCATCCTTAAATTCAGGTCACTGGGTGATCTTTAAGTCCATTCCATCCCAAACCACTCTGGGATTCTGAGAGATGGCCCTGAAATTCTCCCCTGACCATCTACACTCACAGGTGGGAGAGGGTTTCCCCTGGCAATCAGACATGGGGCAAATGTCCAGAGTGATGGGAAAGGGACAGGAGTGCCATGGGACAGGACTGAGCCCAGCCCAACCCCTGCTGGCCTTTGGGCAGAAAGATGTGAGGTTTATCCTGAATCCACAGTAACCCTCAAGCTGGGACCTGGAGACACCCACCCTGAGCACTGGCTAGAGGAGCCTGGAGGAGAAGGGAAGCAGAAATGCCATCTGGGCTTGGCAGAGACACTCCTGACATCCCTGCTCCTGGCAAATCCCAGCACTTCCAGGATAAAGTGGCAATGGACCAAAGATGTCAACTCAGCTGCACTTGGCCCAAGGTGCAGGAGGGGTGGAAAGGGGCCAGGAGAGCTGGGGAAGTCACAGGAGATGTTAAATCCTTCCTGGCACAGGGGAGGCAGATGGCTGAGAGTCCCAGAAATGCCACCATGGCAGAAGATAATGAGGGGGGAAGATGCTGAGGTGCTACACACTGTTCCTGAGTGATTTTGTGGAAAATAAAGGTGGAAAGGTCAGTGATCAGCAAGCTGGTGGCCCATGCCAGGGTGGGAAGTGTCCCAGACACACACCTGCAGCAGAGGTTGAAAATCACTCATTAAAAAGTGGCCAGCAGCAAGGCTTGAAGATGGACACTGAGCCTGGATGTGCCACCAGAGCAAGATTTCACATCCCAGTTTGTCTGGGAATAGCACAGAGGCTCCAAGCCCTGTGTCTGGGACTGTGGTTACTATTTGGGAGCAGGAGGTGTTGCACACATCAGGATCTCTCCAGCCTGCCAGGGAATTGATGTCAAAGTTTTGCTCCTGGAGAAAACATATTGGGGTAGATAATGTTCCTGCTGACAAGCCAGATGTCAAAACACAGCAGGATAATGTTACTGAAAGCCTCAGCTGCTCTAAAAGGGAGGTGAAGAGAGATGATTGTTCCTTCATTAGACATCAAAATTTCATGGCATATCACTATGACTGAGAGGCTCATGAATGTATAAAGCAAACAGGGCTGGAAGTTGCCTGGGGTGTCAGGCAGGGAGTTTCCTGGGAGAGGCTGGCACCTTTGGTCTCCTGTGTGCATGCTCAGGGCTGGAGATGGGCAGGGCTGCTGGGGGCTCTGCACACCTCTGGCCACAGCTGACCCACCCCAGGCCAGCCCAGGCAGCAGAATCAGAGGATCACCCAGGCTGGGAAGGCTCTCTAAGGTCACCCAGTCCAACCAGCACTGCCAAGGCACCATTCATCCATGTCCCACATCCACACATCTCTTAAATCCCTCTAGGGATGGGGATCCAGCACTGCACCTTTCCAGTGAAGGAATTCTTCCTAATATCCAACCTAAACCTCCCCAGTGTGAGCCAAGGTCTGTCTGAGCCCTGCTGACAGCAGCTCACAGTGGGTGGGTTCAGGACCAGCAGCCTTTCCCAGGACACAGCACTGTGCTCTCTCCCTGCCACAGCAGAGCTCTCTCCCCATTTCTCTCCTGTCCTTTGGGCTCCTGGATGTCCCCAGGGAAGGCTGGTGAGGAGCTTTGCTCATAGCAGGTGCCAGGGTGACCCAAAAAGGTGAATTAGACACCAAGGTTTTTATTTCTTCCCAATATCTAATCTAAATCTTCCCTCTGTCAATGTGGAAATTCCCTTATCCTGTCCCTCCATGTCCTTGCCCAAAGTCCCTCTCCAGCCTCTTGCAGTTCCTTTAGGTACTGGAAGGAGCAACAGCAGCTCAGTCAGAGGAGTCACTGATTTTGTGACACCTCTGTGACCCTGGGCCTGTGACAGAGCTGCTGTGCTGGGAGCACCACAGAGCTGTGAATCATCAGCTGGATCATATCTTGCTGCCCTGCCAAGGTTGTAAGGAAGTGAGAATCCTGAAAAACATAAAAATGAGAAGGTTTGGGCTGGTTGTTGGCTTTTTTTCCTGAGCAAACATTGTACTATTTAACTTTAATTTTACACATGTAGAATCATGGAATGGTTTGGGTTGGAAGGGACATTAAACACCACCCAGTGCCACCCCCTGCCACCATCCCAGGTGCTCCAAGCCCTGTCCTGCCTGGCCTTGGACACTTCCAGGGACACTTAGCAAGGATTCCACAGGGGAAGGTCTCCCACATCTTTGGCTGACAAACCAAAATACAAACCCTGCAAGTTGATGGGAATTTACTGGGAATGGAGGGAGTTGCCTGCCTGGTTTGGCAGGGAGAATCCTTTGCTCTGTGCAGATTGAGAGGCCTGGAAAGCCCCAAGTCTGCTGCACAAGGTCTGTTCCCTTCTTGTGCCACACTGCTCCTGGACCGGGGTCTGAGCATGCTGGATGGATCATGCCAGGATAACACTGGACAGATGGACATAAACCTGCTGAATCTTGCCCAGAACAAGAGGCAGAAATATCCCCTGTGATTTACAGGCAGAGCCCTGTCATTCCTGCCCACAGAGGGGCCCAGGTTAGATCAGCACAGGGCACAGCTGCCCAATTCCCCATCATTTCCTGCCAGACCTCACCAGCCTGAGCTCTGCCATGACAAACACCACTCAGGGGTGCCATCAGAGCAATCACCATCCTCTCTACCAGCCACAGGACAAGCAGCAACTGTGGAAGCTGCTTTTGAACCTTGCTGCTATCATTTATCTACATTCAGTGCTCCAAGTCCCATCTGTCTCACAGAGATTTCCTCTTGACATCAGCTCCTCGTGGAATTTCTTTATCAACTTCACTGTGTCTTTCAGCACAAAGGCAACCTGCCACAGCTCTTCCAGGAGGCTTTGTAGCAAAATAAAATGGAAATGATCCTGTTCTTAATGCTTTCCCTCCCTCAGGAGTGATTTATGGGTGTTGCTGAATGCACACAGAGATAAATCTCAGTTGGTTACGCCTGGCTCATCTCCTGAACATCTTTGAAGTAAAGAAGGAGAAAAAGAATCCAAACATAAAATTAGAGCAGAGACCAGCTCAGAAAAAGGGGGGATCCTTGGGGTAACCCATCCTCTGCAGGATCTCGAGAGGGAACCTGTAGGTGCCATCTCCCCAGTTTAGAGATGAGCAAACAGAGAGAGATAGGAAATGCTGCTCCCACTTGCTTATGAAAGGGTTAATGGACTTGAATAAATGAGGAAATAAACAAATAAACAGTTAGAAGTACCAGATAATAATGCTTGCTGCTACATTTCCCCAGTATTAGAAATTCCTTCACTCTGCAAAACAAAAAGCAACAGGACTCCTCACTGGGTGAAAGTTTCAGCTCAAGCTCCCACATCTTCCCAATCCCAAGCAATTTCCTTTCACTTAAAAGGGGGGAAAAAAGTTACCAGATCACACATTTACAGCATTGCAATTCTGACCTTCCCCAGCACTGGCTGCCCTGTGCACACCAGAAATGTGCCCACAGTGACAAGCAGCTCTTTTGTGCTCCCAGCACTGGTGCAGCCTCACATATCCTGATCATTCCCTTTATTTGGGGTTGTCCCACACAAACACAAATCTGGAAGCCCAGAGCCACAGCAGATCTGAGCATGCTGAGCACATCTGGCCAGAAAATACAGAGCAGAGCAGCCAGAGCGTGCACACAGTTAATGGTTAAATAGAATTAGTTAAACATGAAAAAGGAGGTCCTAACACAGCCCAGAGTGCCTTCAAATCCCTCACATCCCTAATTTCATGTCAAGGAGCATTTTAGGGCTGATCAGAAAACAAAGCAGGGAGTGGAGCTGGTGCACAAAGAAGCATTCAGGGGGTTTGCTGCTGAAATGCTCTCCTGTTTTTGAGCACCTCACAGAGACTCAGCCCCCACAACTTTCTCCCAAATGCTTTTATGTGGAAGCCCTAAAACAGCAGGCAGAGCATTTTCTCCATTTCCCAGAGATGAGGAGCAGTTTATTCATCAGCTGTTGCTTTTCACCACTTCCCTTTAGGGTGTTCCAGACACTTCCTCAGGAAAATAAATCTGGGAATGCTCTTAATCACCTGCATGCTTCATTAGAGGTTTTTACACTGAGCTGGGAAAGTCACACCCTGTTGCATCCCTGCTGTGTCTGGGGACCAAGAGGAGAAGGGATTGATGCAAGGACACCAGGCTGGCTCTGGAGGGAGCAGGATGCAAGGCCAGAGCTTTGGAAACTCTGAGGATGATTTAATTACAGACTCTACCACACCACGAACTTGGCAGCCTGGGCCATGGCTGGACAACCATTTCTATAAAGAATTTTTTTTGCAATATCCAACTTAAACCTGCCCTGGCAAAATTTGAGGCTGTTTCTTCTCATCCTGAATGCAATTCACTTTCACATGATCTCCATTGTCCTGGTTTGGAGGACAGGTGTCTGCCAATAAAGGCAGAAGCTTCTCTTTGAAATGGAGAATGTAAAAACCCTCCCTCCAAATTATTATAATTCTGAAATTAAGGGGCTCTCAGACAAAGATATGGGAATTAGGAAGAACAGTTCTTTACTAGGAAAATTAAAATAGAAATGCAGTATTACACAGAACAATCCCAAACCCTGCCAGAGTCAGAATCCAAGCTGACACCCGTCAGTCAGTCAGGGTGTTGGCACAGTCCCATTCAATGGTGGCTGCATCCTCCTGCAGGGGCAGATGTGGTTCAGCTGGAGCAGTGCTCCTGGAGAAGGTGCAGTTTCCTCTGAAGGTGCAGGGATGATGTGCAAAGGTCTGGCTTTCCTCTGGAATCCAGTGGCAAAGGCTGCTCTGGTGTTCCAAATGTCAGTTTTGATCTGGGTAGGAAAGGCTTGGCTCCTCCCCTGGCTGGAGCATCTCCCAGTGGGATGATGGAATTTTATCAGTCATGCCCTGGGACTCACTGGCCATGAACAGGAGATATCTCCTGGAGGGAGGATGGGCTGTGGGAAGATAAAGATGATTGCCCAGCTGGTTTAAAGATGGCCCATGAGCAGATAATGTGTGCCAGGAGATCAGGGTCACTGCCCCACCCAGATGGGGACAGAATTCACATTTCTGGCCACATCCTGTAGTGCAACCCAAGACATCCATCCTGGATTGCATCAGGGAAAGTGACCCAAACCCTCCCTGCTACAAGAACACCCCTTTTCCCAGGAGATGTTTGATGGCAGCCTTCCCCACATCCCTCTTACATCTCTCAGCACCCTCTCAATATCTCTTTCTCCTCTGCTCCCCTCTACTGGGAACCCTCCAGAATTCATTTCCCATGTGGGTCAGGCAGCATTAATTTGCCAAAAATCCAGTTGAAGCTTCCTGAGGGCACCTGGGGACATGTTATCCCCACTCAGCTCAACCATCCTGGATAAATACCATCCTGGATAAATATTTATCCTGTATTTATAGGATAAATACCTATATAAATACTCTGGTATTTATATAGGCTGGCTGAGAGAGGAGTGGATGGAGGTCCAGGAGGGGTAGGGAGTGAGAAACACTGATTCCCACCCAGTCCTGATTTTTGGATGGTGTTCTTCATCACACCTCTCTCCACACCCACACAGCCCAGAAGAGAAAAAGCAAATCAGCCACATCACACCAAAAAAACCCATTCCTCTGCTTTCAGCCCTGAAAAATGAAAAGCTCCTCAGCCTCTGAGTGAAAGGAGGTTTTCCCACACAATAGCTCAGATCCCATTAAAGCATTGACAAGCAACCACTTTGTGCTTCACTTAAAATTTAGCCAGGAGGGAAAATATTACTTTGGATGGCAAGAAGAGATTGCTTTTAATTGGAACACTTTCTGCACTGAACTGCTGTTGACACTCAGTTTTCAATTAACAGTTCCACGGGTTTTAGTTCGGTTCAAGTCAAGGCTGTAAAGTGAGAAAAAAGGAAGTAAAATCAAATCAAGTCAGAGCTTCTGGCTGATCTTGGAGAAGTTCAAATGGATTTAAATGCAAGATTGTGTGAGGGTTTTTTTTTCCTTCATACCTGTGTCTGGGGTTGCAATACAGGATGTGGCCAGAAATGTGAATTCTGTCCCCATCTGGGTGGGGCAGTGCCCCTGATCTCCTGGCACACATTATCTGCTCATGGGCCATCTTTAAACCAGCTGGGCAATCATCTTTATCTTCCCACAGCCCATCCTCCCTCCAGGAGATATCTCCTGTTCATGGCCACTGAGTCCCAGGGCATGACTGATAAAATTCCATCATCCCACTGGGAGATGCTCCAGCCAGGGGAGGAGCCAAGCCTTTCCTACCCAGATCAAAACTGACATTTGGAACACCAGAGCAGCCTTTGCCACTGGATTCCAGAGGAAAGCCAGACCTTTGCACATCATCCCTGCACCTTCAGAGGAAACTGCACCTTCTCCAGGAGCACTGCTCCAGCTGAACCACATCTGCCCCTGCAGGAGGATGCAGCCACCATTGAATGGGACTGTGCCAACACCCTGACTGACTGACGGGTGTCAGCTTGGATTCTGACTCTGGCAGGGTTGGGATTGTTCTGTGTAATACTGCATTTCTATTTTAATTTTCCTAGTAAAGAACTGTTATTCCTAATTCCCATATCTTTGCCTGAGAGTCCCTTAATTTCAAGATTATAATAATAATTTGGAGGGAGAGGGTTTACATTCTCCATTTCAAAGAGAAGCTCCTGCCTTTATTGGCAGACACCTGTCCTGCAAACCAGGACAGGGAGATTTGGGACATCCACGTTTGGGTTGTGTCCTGCCTTGGAGTGGGAGCCAGGGTCACACATCCACCTGGCACAACAGCCTGGGACACGGTGGGAAAATGACATTTCTGACAATGGAGAAAGGTAAAAAACAGGTGAAACCACTGCAGACACATTTAATGGAATTGCACTGAAAATACTTGATATGGGCAAAGTGGAAACACCTTTTATTTTTATATCTTGTGATGCATTTAAATGGTGGCCTTGGCAGTGCTGTGTTAATGGTTGGACTCAATAATCTTGGAGGATTTTTCCAACCTAAATTTTCCATTCTGTACATAAAGTCAAGGATTTACTGTTGGTATAACTGGAATCAGAAGTCTGCATTCACAAAAATTATAAAAATAATTTTTAAAAGGAAAAAAATTTAAAATTAAAAAAAAAAAAATCGAAATTCTTTTCTGGCAGTTTCCTCCAGCATTCTTCTGCATGAAAAAAAATCTCTTGTCACCCAGGCCAGGGAGATTATTTCAAGTGGAATTGCTCCAACCAAGAGCAGGAGGATGCTGGAAGATGTTTGCTCCCAGCAAAGCCTCTCCATGGGAAAACCATCTGGAGAGGAACAGCTCCAGCAAATCCCAGCCCTCAAACCCAGCTCCTGGCAGAGTGGTGCAAGCTGCAGTCAGCACTTCTTCCCAAAAACATCAATCTTCTCATTACTGCCTGATTCAAGCACGGGAGCTTTCATTGTTTTCAGTCCCCAGAGGTCAATAGCAGGCACGTCCTGATTGTTGGGCAATTTATTTAATGGCACTGCAATGGGCCATGAGACAAAACAAGATGCTCCGTGCTTGAGTCTATCCAGAGGCTGTTTGTCCCGTTTCCCTTCCATCCCTGGTGATAAAGTGTAACTCTCCAGGTCCTCCAAGCTGTTTGCTCCCATGGATTACCCCCAAAACCAGAGATGAGCACAGCTTCATCTCTGAAATTCTGTGCGGGTTGTTCGCTGTCAGTTTTTGTCAGTTTATTTGGGAGGGGTGAAAAAGGGAAAAGTTGATTTTACTTGTGGATTTTTGCTTCCCTTTAGTAAAAAAAGGATGATTTAAAAATTGTGCCACAGAGATTTATGTACTACAGGCAGTTCTGAGGTTCTAGAAGTGGCCTTGCTCTTGATGTGAATTGTCTATCCTGCAGCACATCCAGGGGAATTTCAGCCCTCTGGAATTCAGTTGCCTGGATTCTGTGGCCAGCCCTGCCAGAAACTCACCCCATGCCCCTGAGAAGGTCACCCAGGCTTAGATTTGGGTGGGAAACTCACCGTGGAGGCACAGAATGGCAGAATCCTTCCAGCTGCTAAAGATCTCTAGGATCACCAAGTTACCCCAGCACCACCACACTCACCTCTAATCCACATCCTCCAGTGCCATATCCACGAGTTTTTGGAACATTTCCAGGGATGGTAACTCCACCACTGCCTAGGGCAGCCTGGACAACCCTTTCCCTCTTTCCTTTACAAACAATTTGATGTGAATAATTTCACCTGCCTTCATCTGTTCTATGTATCAATATTGCAGAATAATTGAGGTGGGAGGAGGGTTTTTGAGGCCTCCAGTTCAACTTTTGGATCAAAGATGAGTCCTCTTCTAACACCAATTTATTGTTCTTGGTTATGTCCAGCAGAATTTTGAATATCTCCAAGGATGGAGAATCCACAGCCTCTTTGATCCCCCTTTTCCCATGTTTGACCACTCTCACAGTGGGAAGGTTTCTCTTGCCTCTCACTGGATTTGTCACCTCCTGTCTTTCCCTGTGCACTCCCAAGAGTCCCTCTCCTCTAGAACCCTCCTTTAGGGGTTGTACACACAATTTGGATCCACCTCAGACCTTCACCTTTCCTCTACCAGTTTGTCACCTCTCCTGCATCCACAGAGGGGACATTGCTTTGGGACACAGCTGCACTTCCCACGGGCACTCAGATGACCTCAGATCCCAAAGGATTGGGTCCAGGCTGATCTGCATGAGCTGCAGGAACATTTGGGCTCTTCTGGCCTGAATATTTTGGGAACTGCCAAAAAAAATATTGCAGCAAATGGTGAGGTTATTAAAAGCTGGTATTTCACACTGAGAGAAGGTAGATTTAATTTGGATACTGGGAGGGAATTCTTCCCTGTGAGGATGCTGAGGCCCTGGCACAGGGTGCCCAGAGAAGCTGTGGCTGCCCCTGGATCCCTGGAATTGTCCAAGGCCAGGCTGCACAGGGCTTGGAGCAACCTGGGATAGTGGAAGGTGTCCCTGCCCATGGCAGGAGGTTGGAATTGGATGATCTTTAAGGTCCCTTCCAACCCAAACTATTCCAGGATTCTGTGATCCTGTGGTCTGGGAAGTGGTGGCTTCCCAAGAAATGAAATTCAGTCTATCTGATTTATTCTCTGGATCAGGATGTGCAACAAGAGGAAAAAAAGGCAGAGAGGGAGGAGAAAAAGGGGAGATGTGAATCCAGCACAGAAAGCTGATGTAGGATGGCAAAATGTGTCTGCTCAGCTCTTCACTGGATTTCTTCCACTTGAATTTGAATGGAGAAGGATGAGGATGTAATTCACTGTGATATCGTCGTTCTGCTGTCCAGCGTGGGTGGAAGGAGATGTGCATGATAAGAGAACTCCAAAGATAACAGCAAATTTTGGAAAGAATTTTTAAAAATGCCATTAGAAGGTGGAGGTGGCCATGCAAGCCCTGGAGCCAGGTGAGTATCCAAGGTGAGGCATGGCCAGAAATTCTTCCTGTCAATCTTCCACAGCTTCCCATCCTTGGCAGGACCAGATCATTGCTGCTCTCCAAGAGTGTGCCTGCCCTGACACAGCTCCTATTTTTATTAAAAGAAAAAAAAAGGTAAAAAACTTTTTTTTTGCTGATTTTGTTGTTTTTTTTTTAACACAGCCTAACAAAACTCCAGATAATGACAAACAAGTGAGCAAGACTCTGGCACAAGCAAACGAGATTGAATCTGTCAGCCCGTGGGTGGCTGGAGCAGGGTAGTGCTGGCTGTATTTTCTTAAGGTGGCTCTTTCCATCCCTGGGGCTGCTTAAAATAAAGCAGATGGGAATACAGAATTATCCTGAAATATGGTGCTGCATGCAGGAAATGTTGCTTTTTGTGGAGTCTCTGCTCTGACACACTAAATCCACAGCAGCAACTCAAGCACTGACTGGAAAATGATGGCCCAGACACTTCAGTGGCAGTGCTGGAGCCAGGGAATCAGATCCCTCAGGATGTTTCAGCCCGATTTTGGGGTTCAGGGTGTTGAAATAGATGAGGAAGGATTACCTGGACTCGATGAACAGAACAAGCCCTGGATAGTTCACTGATAAAACCCAGAAATCCCTCACCAGGCTGTTGGGTGTGAGAGCTCCTGGTCCATGCTGGGATTCATTTAAGGGACCTGGACCAAAATCCTGGAGCTGTTTAAGTCACCCCATGAGCCAGGAGGTGGCAGTGGCTGCTCTCCTCCAGTCCTGTTGCATTTTTTGCTTCCCTCTGATCCAGACTTTGCTGGGGAGATAAAGGTTCAGCTTGGTTCATACCAAAGACCTGATGCACTAAAGCAATGAGTGGGCAGAACACTGAACACAGAATCCCAGAACCACAGAATCCAGAACTGCTAAGGTCAGAAAAACCCTCTAAGATCAGCAAATCCAACCATTCCCCCAGCACTGCCAAGGCCACCACTAAACCACCCCCAAGTGTCACATTGACAGGTTTTTTGAACACTTTCAGGGATGGTCACTCCACCACCTCCCTGGGCAGCTGTGCCAGGGCTGGACACCCTTTTCCAGGAAGAAACTTTCCCAAATATCCACTCTAACCCTCCCCTGGCCCAGTCTGTCCTCCTCCTGTTCCTGTTCCCTGGAGCAGATCCCAAATCCCCCCCAGTGTCCCCTCCTGTCAGGGAGTTGTGCAGAGCCACAGGGTCCCCCCTGATCCCCCTTTTCTCCAGGCTGAGCCCCTTTCCAGCTCCCCCAGCTGCTCCTGGAGCTGCAGACCCTTCCCCAGCTCTGTTCCCTTCCCTGGACTCTCTCCAGCTCCCCAAAGTCTTTCTTGTTGGGCAGGGCTAAAACTAAGCCCAGGATGCTTCTCCCCTCTCTGCAGACAAAGGAAAAGTCAGGAAAGGTTGAGTGACTCAGAAGTGCCATGGGAGAAATGGATGAGCCCAATTCCATCACTGGCAGGACCCTGAAAGGACAATTCTCTCAGGGATGCACAGGGTGGGATCATGGGGTGCCCTGTGCAGGGCCAGGAGTTGCACTCGATGATGCCTCTGGGTCCCTTCAATCTCAGGAGATTCCATGGGTCTGTAATTCCTTAAAAAATTTTGGATACAAGCAATAGAAATAGGATCCCAAGGGCATTCTTATGCTTAAAGGGGATTAAGCTCCTTTTCAGCCCCTGCCCCTCATGACCTGTCCTTGTGTTTCAGCAGGAGATGGGAGGAGAAATCCCTGCCCCCTTCTCTTGGCTTCCAGCTCTCCCTGCCGGCTCCGGGCGAGTTTTGGGGAGGGTCACTGCCAGAGACCAGTCCAGTGGCTCCAAAGGATGGTGACCACGGGATGGCAGCAAAATCCATCACTGGGGAAGTCCCCAAACCCAGTTTTCCCAGTCCTTTCTGGCACTGGGACACAGCAGGGCTGGGGCTGGCGGTGCAGAGGCTGAAAAGGAACAGGGATGAGGTGAGATCTTTTTTCTCAGGGCTAGTTTTGATTTTCTGTTGCAAAGCAGCCCCCTAAAAAAAACCCCAAAAACAAACCAAAGGAGAACACACACCATTCTTTTTGGATGAATCCTCCTGAGCTGGGTGCTTTCTGTAGATGAAGAAGGTGGATGAGAGCGGTGAAAAATTAAAAATTTTGCAACAAAATGAGCTTTTTTTTTTTTTTTTTCCCCACATCCAAGCTGTCCCTCTCCAAGCAGCAACCTCTGTGGATGCTGGGAGAGCAGAAGGCACTCAGGGCAGGCAGAACAGGCTGTTCTGCTCAGGGATGAGGAGATCTCTGCCTAATGAATTGGCCCCGTTTCCAGAATGACTGCCAGGATGAAATGGGGTCTCTCCTCCACTTATTCATGGGAATTGGCTGCTTCCAACCTCTCTGCCTGTGTCATTTCTGGGATGGAAAAAAAAAAAGTGAAATGGGAAGGAAAGGAATGAGTTCACATTTATGTTCTGGTAGGAATTTTGGCTGAACCCCATTAAAACCAAGGTAAATCAGAGCTTTTTATCAGGGTTTTCTAAAGTAACACCTACCTGGCATCCTTTTCCTTTTTTCAGAGCAGATAAAAATTGCAGGAGGGAGGAAAAGAAAACTAAAGCTCTAAGGTTTGTTGGATTTTTATTTTTTTTAAATGACATCTTGGGATTTTTTTTTTTTCTTTTATTAAAGCAAACATGCCTTGATTGACTTTCCCCACCCTCCGTTTTAAACTTTATCATGGAATAATTTAGGTTGGAAGGGACCTTAAAGACCATCTTGTTCCACCCCTGCCGTGGCAGGGACACCTTCCACTGGCCCAGGTTGCTCCCAGCCCCATCCAGCCTGGCCTTGGACACTGCCAGGGATCCAGGAGCAGCCACAGCTGCTCTGGGCACCTGTGCCAGGGCCTCACCATCCTCACAGGGAAGAATTTCTTCTCAATATCCAGTCTAAACCTACTCTTTTTCCATTTGAAGCCATTCCCTGTGTCCTGCCACTCCATCCCTTGTCCAAAGTCCTTCTCCACCTCACTTGGGCCCCCTTCACTCCAAGGCTGTAATTAGGTCACCCCAAAGCTTCCTTCTCTCCAGTTTGAACAACCCCAATTCTCCCAGCCTTTCCTCATGGCCAGATGCCTCATCTCTCCTTTCCCTCCAGCTCAGAACAGGAGCAAAGCAGCTCCTCCTCCTTTTTCCATCCTCAGCAATTATCCATCCCCTCAGACCTGAGAGCACTGACAGAGGGAACCTCCCCACCCATCCCACTTCCAGACAAGGATGGGGTCATGTAATCATCTTTCCCAGCAGATTTAATTGGGAATCTGCCCCACTGACAGAGGCTGGATTCACTCTATCTCTTCAAGGTCAGCACACATACAAATCAAACTCCAGTGCCTCCAGTTAAAGAGATCTCTTAAGGCTGTAGGGTTAGGATTGAAGAGTCTAATAAGGGGAGAGAATTAAGCCTGCAATCACTTGGACTGATTTAAATTAGGGTTGTTTTTTTCCCTCTTGCTTTGATTAAAATAAGCCGATTTTCCTTCCACCTGTGTTTCTTATGCGGGCAGAATTTCCATTAACTTCAGTCAAAGCTTTTTTTAACTTCTCGAAGCTCAAACTTCATGGCATCCCTTCCTCCTGGTTGCCAGGATTTTCCTGAGCACATTCCCTCCCTTGTGATATTAATTATATAATATCTCCCTGCTTTATGTACCAGTCACCTCTGTTATTAAATGGACCTCCTGTGTGCCTTTCTTCTCTCTTATTAAAGAACACTGACCTTCGTTATGCTACAGAAAATGATGAATATTCATTATGGGATGGGGATGATCTTGGGCTTATATTGTCTGCAGGAAGATTTAGGTCAGGAATAAAGGAAACCCTTGCTGTGACAGGGACAGTGATGGACTGGAAGGGTTGGAGGTGGGACAGGGCACGTGGCTTTCAAGCACACAGACAGATATTAGGGATGCAGCAGCAGAGGTGATGCTGATTTGGGGTGAATAGGTGGGATCCTAGGCAGCCCTTGTTCTTTTGCACACTCCCTATGGAAACAGGAGGATTGGAAATCTTCCAGTGAGTTCTCCCAGTAGCCATCCATTAAAAAGAACAGCACAATGTTTAATAGCATAATTTTCAAGCTCTGGACTAATTGTACAGTGCTTAAATCAAAGAGAAGACAAAGTAACCTAGACAGTCATCTCTGGCCATCTATTAATCCTCCAGCCCTGCACTAATGGCACTAAAGACAGTACCTGTCCCCATCCCCCTGATGTATTCATCAACATCCAGGAAATCCTCCAGCAGCCACACTGAGCTCATCTCCCTGCCTTTCACCCAGCCTAGAGCTGGGATACTGCCCAGCAGAGGGATGGGAAGTGCCTGAGGAGCACAGAGAAGGCTACAGCAGCCCCAGATACTCACAAGGTATTCACACCCCTTTCTTGAATTACAGGAGGCATTCCTTTAAATTCCTTGGATGAGGGCAATCCTGAGCACAAACACAGGCTGCGTGGAGAATGGATTTAGATTTATTAGGATTATTTAATTATTGATTGTAAAGTAGTGAGGCCGTGGCACAGGGTGCCCAGAGAAGCTGTGGCTGCCCCTGGATCCCTGGGAGTGCCCAAGACCAGGTTGGACAGGGCTTGGAGCACCCTGGGCCAGTGGAAGGTGTCCCTGCATGGCAGGGGGGTCAATGGGATGATCTTTAAGGTGTCTTCCAACCCAAACCATTCCATAATTGTATGATTTGGTTGCCAGTGGCAGATGAAATCCAGTGAATCTTGTCCATGAGGTTACTGGTTTTGTATCTCTCTCCTAGGGATCCAGTTTAGCTGCTTTAAGATCTGCAACACAGAGCAAAGATAATTCCTGAGCATTATGACCTCTGTTGGAGACAGACCCCTGCAGAAAGAGGCCCTGCAGACACTTTCCTGGCTGCTTTTGAGGGACATTTATTGTCTGGGTTTCCATGTCCTTCACTTCAGAACACCATGGAATATCTTGAGTTGGAAGGGACCCACAAGGATCATCCAAGTCCAACACTTAAAAGTCCCAGGCTTCCATGATTCAAAATACACAGAGGCAGCAAAAGACTCCTGGTACCTCTGGCGCAGTCCATGTGTCAGCTCTGACCTTTTCCCACTTCCCTGGGGGATCCCAGCTGCCTTCCCCAGATTGTTTCCACAGCCCAGGCTGCTGTGACAACCTCAATTACTTGTCCCTACAACTTGCTGTGGGTCTAACCACCACCAACAACTCACAGCCTTCCAGAGACTCTTGGAAATCTTCCTGATTTTTTAAAGCTGACCTTGCAAGGATGGCAGTCAGGGCAATATTTTGGGGAAAAGTGGAACAAAATAAACTATTTTTCTTCTGAAATGTTCTGTACAGCTTTTTTAATGATTCCTGGAAACCTGCTGTGCTGGTCATCAAAGAAAGCAAGGAACTGGATATCGTGTGTCTCGAGCCTAATCCAGCCTGACAGTCCTCACAATTCTGTGTTCCCTCTGTTATCCACAGAGCAGGGACAGGACAGGCAGCTCTGCTCCCTTTTCCCCACTGCCCAACCAACACCAGGCAGGAGCAGCTCCGTTTGTGGGCAGACAAGGCAATTCAGTCCAGACATTTAACACAGGCAATAACTCAGCACCAGCAAGGACTGCTGCCTCCTGATCCTGCTGAGCCCCTGCTAAGTGCTTTGATTTTAAGGATTTCTTTAATTTATTTTTGAATAAAGATACTCTGTCTTCTGCTCTCCCCTGACTTTGCCCAGCAATGTGATCCATTTGGATTAGCTCTGGGAAGATGAAAGCAGCCTTGCTGCTCCCAGAGTTATCTGTGCACTCCACGCAGTGCGAGGAGAAAAGCGAATATTCCTGGTTGCTGATGCAGCTCTTGGCCTGCTGTCAGCAGAACACAGCAGTGGTATTTCAGAGACAGATAAGGAGACTCTGCAGGCTGCATCCACACTCATCTCTGCCTGGACATGCAATTCCTTCTGTTCTGGTTCATGGGCATTTGTAGAATTGCATCAAAACTCAGGCTGGGTGGTGCCTTGTCCAGCTGATTGTGGGACACCTGCAAGGGAAGCAAAGCCCCCAACCCCTCTGGGCTTGTGGTCCAGCATTTCACCATCCAAACATTGCTCCTTGCCTTATGGAACTGCCCTTGCTGCAGCCTAGGCCTGCTGCTTCTCATCCTTTTATCACACACCTCTGAGGGGAGTCAGCCTCTCTCTTCTCTATAATCTGAATTACAAAGCTGAAAAGAGAAATTAGATCTCACAAGGCGAGACCACAACTGGCTGAGACAGAAATATGGGCAGATCTGCTAAGTGAATTCCAGCACCACCAGGGCAGGGAGAAGAGGACCTGGGTTTATCCAGCCTCACTGAAGAAGTCTGGAATGGAGATGAGTGCAGGCAGGTGAACACCCACTCTTGGGTTACACCAGTAATGCTGTTGTGCCACAGACACATCTTTTGCTGATAAAAAGGTTATCAGAAGCCAGGATCCATTCCCTGGTCCGTTCCACCATGTGCTCATGAGCACAGAGGCAAGGCAGGGGTAAAGAGATGCTGAGAACAGTGGGAAAAAGCCTTTAGAGGAAGGGATGCTTTGCCCCAAAGACAACAGGCACCCCACAGCTCAGTCTTCTGCCAAGCCAAAATAAAAGTGATTTCTTCTGTGCTGCAAAGAGAAATGCAGCCCTTGACTCCAGCTGCTCATGCCAAAAGCAGGATGTGAAATGGTGAGCATCGTTCCCATTAAGTGGAGTCTTATCTAACCGCTCTGGATTTATGGAGTTGGCTGGAAAGGTGGATTTTGGCAGCTGAAACCTCCCCTCAGGCAGCAAAGCCATTACAGCTGCAAGTCCCCGTGGTCCCTGGGGACAACCTGAGGGAGGAACTGCTGGCTCACAACTGCTCCCCTTTTCTTCACCGGCAGCAAAGAAACCAAATTCCATTTTGGCATCTCTGGTTTTCTTTCCCCTTCGTGCTGATGGAATTTTGGAGCTGGGAGAAGAGCTCTTTGTTAATTTGTACTGGAAGTTCTGTTCATCCAGGTCTTGGTCACTGCTCGTGTGTTGTCAGCTGAGTCACAGACTTTGAGGAACATTTATTACAAACGCAGCTGACGCCCCGAGAATGAGATAGCATTTGTAATTAAATGGGGTTTAATGGAACACGGGAAGGCACAGGTGAAATTAAAGCGAGGCTGCAGTGACCGACTTCTTAACTAATGACTTGTAAATTGGTTACAATTTACATTTTGAAAAGATACATGAAACTCATTAAAGCTCTAGACAAACAGCTCGATGGGCATGAGAAGAGAGAGCTCTGCAGCGAGAACAACTCTGAATGACAGTCACACCCAGAACAGCAGCAAACTCTGAACGTTCCCTCTGAACGTTTCCTCTACGCTGTTTCTGTTTTTCTTGTCCTTCCAGGACTGACTTTGGCAAGAAAAGCAGTATTTTTATCTTTGATTTTTAGCTACCAAATTCCAGAGGACAAGCTTGTCCGGTGCTGGGACCACAATAATGGAGCTGGAGCTAAGTCTTGGAAAAGCCCTCCAAGATCAAGTCCAACTTTTGACCCATCACCACCCTGTCAAACAGCTCAGGGCACTCAGTGTCACCTCCAGTCATTCCCTGGACACCTCCAGGGATGGGGATTACAAAAGGTATTTTCTAAAAACGTGTCCATCCCCAAGAAACACTGGTCAAGAGTCATCTGGAATAGTTTCTAGCCAAAAGAGATTAATAAAAGATTGTAGATGAATTGAAAAGACAGCCACAGATGCAGTTGCAGCCACACAGGCTGAACGCTGTGGTCAGGGCATTAACCAGGGAAATCCAGATCCGCCACCTCCATGGCTTCACTGCACCAAAGAGCCTTTGAAAGGTTTAGTGGCCCCAGGAGGGAAAGCATCTGAATTTCACTTGTAGGGATTTCACTTCATCATTATTTTTTTCTTTTATCCTCTGTCAGCACAACAGTCTTGATCTCCAAATATTTTTGAAGACCTGCTCAAAGAAATCCTTAATCTGGCTGAATTTCTTTTAGATTTATATCTTTACTGGCATTATTTGCTTCAAATTCCCCCAGCTTTTAAGGCAAAAGAGGCCTTTATCTGATCAAGTCTCACTCCCTGCATCACTCAGACATCCTGGCCCAGAAGCAGCTGTGGCTGAACTAGACCAGATACTCAAATCTTCAGAGCAGAAATGAGCTGTTATGAAACACAACACAGAGGGAATCACCTCACAATGATTTCAAGCCTTCACATTTTTTAATTTTGTAACGTTGTTTTCAAGAACTAAGACTCTATTTTGATGATGACCATTGCTTGTGTTTAAATTTCGCTGTTTAAGGTAGATTTGGAAGCTATCTCAACAACAATAAACCATTTTATTTCACCTAAAACAAGTGACACAAGTAGAGAAGGAAGCAGCAGAGCCAGAAGACACCAAGACAATTCTCAGAAGCTTCGTCAGAGGCTTTGGAAGGTGCTGAGCTCCACATGGTGCAGGGGGGTCCTGGGTGGAGCTCACCCCATATTTAGGGGCATCAGCAATTATGAAAAAAATCTGCAGCTCTTTGGCACTCTTATCCAGATCCTTCCCAGAGTGAGCTCCTGCAATCCAGAGCGCTTCCTGGAAGGTGCTGTGTCCCACTGGCACAAGGAAGTGATGCAGAAACGCTCCCCTTCATCAGCACATTTCGAGAGGATTTGGAAGAATAGCCGAGGTCCATCTCCAAGTGGGCGGGAGCTGGAAAGCAGCACTTGCAGCATTTCTGCCTGTAAATAAATCCTGCTGCACGAAGGTTGCATCCCTGCTGGAAAATAAGGCGTGGCCAGGCATTGGAAGTACATCCACGGGAAAAAATGGTTAGAAAGTTCCTCTGCACAAACTTGGGTGCCAAGCTGCGTTTTCCTAGATAATTCCCGGCTCAAAGCAGTCCAGGAACGGCTCCCAGCAGGCAGCTCGCATCCAGCCACCCTCTCCTGGAAGGCGAGGCAAGCTGACAAGTGTGAAGAGGGCGTTTTGTGCCAGTTGGCCCCGGAGCCCGGGATACACGGAGTTCCTGGATGCACTTTAGTTTATTAGCACGGAACTGCCTCTCCTTAGAGCCTCGGCCATCCATACCTGACCACCGAGCGTCACTGGATCGAAGCCCCGGGGCTGCTCTGCCAGCTGGGCGAGCTCTCCCGGCTGCTCCAAAAAAATGACGAGCACTCACACGTGGATGTGCCTCCAGCCCCACAAGGATTTAAGTTTAAAAGGATTTTAAGTGTAGAGGTGGAACTTCGGGGTGGCTTAGTGGTGGTTTTGACAGTGGGGGAAATTGTTGGATTTGATGCAAGGCTTTTCTAACCTTAATGATTCTTTGATTCTATGCAATTCCTGTATACAATGAGGTGTTTGAGGGGGAATGTGCTATTTGATGTTTTGTCACAATAAATCGAAAAAAGACCAGTTTTCCCTTAAAAGAGCCTATACTGGGATCAGGCGCTGCCCCCACACTGGGTGAGAAAATAGGTCTGCAAATATTGGATTATTGTGATTAAGGATTTACAACTGCTGGCACAAGGGGAAACATTTTTAAACTAAAAGAGGGCAGAATTAGATTAAACATTAGGGAGGGAATTGTTCCCTGTGAGGGTGCCCAGAGAAGCTGTGGCTGCTCCTGGATCCCTGGCTGTGACCAAGGCCAGGCTGGACAGGGTTTGGCAACCTGGGACAGTGGGAAGTGTCCCTGCCCATGGATGGGATGGAATGAGATGGTGTTTGATGTCCCTTCCAACCCAAATCATTCCATGATTCCATGATATTCTTGCAGCATTTGCATGACTGAGTGGAACAAGTCACGCTCCAGCAGCAGTCACCAAACTCAGTCACCACCCACAGCTCATCACAGCCTTCACACATTCTCCCAGTGTCCTGGTAGAAAGCCAGCCAAAAAATCCTCTGGAATTTACATGGTTATTGAAGAAACCAGAGGGATTTTTCCAGACTTAAATTAGGAAAATACAAAAAGGCTTCTGTGAAACACCACCCAGAGGATCTCAAATATTTCAGAAGACTCTGGTGTTGTATCAAACCGACCTGAGCATCCCACGCTCGGTCTTTCTTCGGGAGTTTAAGCCGTTTCTACACGGGATATTGGTGACACCTACAGGAAAAACTCCTCTGCTCCTCTGCAGCCCAGAGAGGAGCAGGTGACATCCCATCATTAGCACCATCTCCTTATTAAAGGCTGTAGGGACCGTGCAGGGAAATACAACACTCAGTGCACTGAGCGTGCGCTGCCTGCAGGGCTGGGTGACAAACAGGGGCTGGGAATCTCCAGCTTCCCCACGTGTTCTTCAGCCAAAGCTGAACGTGAGGGGGTGTTGGGGGGATGAGAAGCTCCACGTGGCCCAGCCAGACCCCCCCGTGCTGGGCTGGTCCAGGGTGGGCAGCAGGGAGGGGGATTCTGCCCCTGTGCCCTGCTCAGGTCAGACCTCACCTGCAGAGCTGGGGCCAACAGCAGGAGCATGTGGAGGGGCTGGAGAGAGTCCAGAGAGTCCAGGAGATGCTCCAAGGACTTGAAATACTAATCTTAGAAAATTAGGATTTTAGTTACCTTGCTGAAAATAATTAAAAGTTAGAAGGGAGTAATTATCTGAAACTTAAATAATTGATTGTCTGTCATTTTATGTTTGCTCAGCTGTGCTGAGACAAAAATAGTGAGCTGATCCAAAGGAAAATAGACAATGCAACTAGAAACCCATTCTTTGGAAAACTGGATTATCCCCAGAAATCATTTGCATTGTCATTGACAGAAAAGGTCACGAGTTTAAGGTGAGGAAGACTCACCTTACTTCCTCCTTTTAAGACCCCTCCCCAGGAAAACGACCCCAGACTTAATTTAAGAAGTCAATCATGAATGCTTAATAGCTATTCAGCTAATTACCATAGGAAGGATGGCAGGGGCTGTTATTATGAATATGTATTTGTTTGAATCCTTTGCCAATAAATAGACTCTGTGATCACCTGTGATTTTGCAGTGTGTATTAGAGGATTACCTCACGCTGCTGCCCAGCGCTGAATAAACACACACTTTGTAACTTTAAATTGTTACAGAGTCTTTTGTTGGTTACAGTTGAGTTTCAGTATTAGACCAAAACTTTTATTTTGGTAAATCACGCTGGAGCCAGGCTGGGAGAGCTGGGGGTGCTCACCTGGAGAGGAGAAGCTCCAGGGAGAGCTCAGAGCCCCTTCCAGAGCCTAAAGGGGCTTCAGGAGAGCTGGAGAGGGACTGGGGACAAGGGATGGAGGGACAGGACACAGGGAATGGCTCCCACTGCCAGAGGGCAGGGCTGGATGGGATATTGGGAAGGAATTGTTCCCTGGGAGGGTGCTGAGCCCTGGCACAGGGTGCTCAGAGAAGCTGTGGCTGCTCCTGCATCTCTGAAAACGTCCAAGGACGCTGGACAGGGCTTGGAACAACCTGGAATCGTGGAATGTGTCCCTGCCCATGGCAAGGAGTGGAACCAGATCGACTTAAAAGTCCCTTCCAATCCAAACCATTCTGTGATTCTATGAATGATTCCCAAAATAAGGTTTTTTGAAAGGCTATTACTAAAATAAAACTTTGCCATAAAACGTTCAGCCTGTGGTTCAGTTCTTTTTTGGGAACTTCCCACTGTGTTGCTGGTTCTACGTTGCTAAAATTCAGCAAATCCCTTGGCAGAAGTTGCTTTTCATGTGCTGACAGATCTGAACTCATCTCGAGCTTGTGACAGGGAACAGGCAGCTGTAGAGTCCACAACAATGACTAATTAGCTAAAACAGTGCTTTTGATAACCTTTAGATGTCCCACAGCCTCTGATTTGCATTTTCAATTTATTAAAACACTTCTCTTCACAAGAGTGCTTTAAACTCACACTGAAAGTATTTCTGCAGCAAGAAAGGGCTCGATCAGCCAGAGCTTCACAAGCACAAAGTGAAAATAAGTACAGCTTAAAACACTTCTCACTCATAGGGCAGAGCCTTACTAACAACTTCAGATCTAACAGTGGGTGACCATGAAGAGGGGAAATTTCTTCTCCATCTCCAGTGCAGGTTTGGTTCAGGCCAGGTCAGAACATCACTCCTGACACGCTGCAGAGCCAGGCAGCTCCAACTTCACCCCGTTCCCAAATTCGACACCTAAAGGCAGAAGACAGAAATTCCTCGGAGATGTAAATTAAGTTTCACCATTGCCTGGGACACCCTGACAGCTGTCAGGGCATGCCTGGGATAAACCCGGTGCGGGGTCACACCTGAGGATCTCCCCAGCCGTCTGTGGAGGACGGACGCGTCACCAGCCGCCCTTAGCAGCCAGATCAGCCGATTTTGCCTCAGAGTTTTTAATTTCTCCTTTAACTGCTGCTTTAATTCCGCCTCTAATTCCTTTTTCCGCGCCCTCCCTCAGCGCCCGCCTCAGGCACGGGTCAGGACCCCTCCCGCGGGCTGCCCGCGCCGCGCCTGCCCGATCGCAGCGCGCCCGCCGCGCCGCGCCGCCACAGGCACCCCGCGGGGCAGCCCGCGCGCGGGGGGCCTTGCGGCAGTGGAAGGGGACGGGGCGTACCAAGGGTGCCGTGGGCGGGGCCGGCGCTGCGGGATGGACGCGGTTCTGCTCGCCGCCGCTGCCGTGCTGCTCGCCGTCCTTCTCTTCTTCGCCACCCGCCTCCGCGGCCAAGCCAGGGCAGGTGGGTCGCGGCGCCGAGCGGACGGGCCGGGCCTGACTCGCCCCCCCGGGGCCCGTTCCGGTGGGCGCGGCCCTGCTCTCAGCCGGGTCCGCACGCGCGGAGCGGGGCGGGTTTGTCGGGAGCCGCCAGGGGGCGCTGCGCCGCGGGCCCATGAGGGGAGCCCGCCATGTTGGGGGAGCGGGGATTTCGGGGGGTCCCCAGGGGTTTTGGGGTGTCCCAGGGAGGGTTCCGGGGCTGTCCCGGCGTCTTCACCCCGCTCTCCGTCCGGGCTGCGGGTCTGCTGCTGCTGCTGGGGGTTCCCGGCCTGAGCGGCCTCAGAGTGAGGGGCGCCGCGTTCGAAGTTGTTATAAATGAGGAACAAAAGTCTCGATATTCAGCAAAATTTAGATTGCTTTATTTTATATAGACAGAGCAATCAGCGCGCTGGGGAGAACGTGAGGGGTCACCGCTCACTCCACGCTTCCACCCAGCTTGGTTTGCAGCTCCCTTTTTATAATATGGTTTTCCTTGTAGTGATAATTGTTATGGTTTTGTTGTAATAATTCTGCAAGGTAAGCAGTGGTGGTCAAAGAAACTTCCAAACTTCCGTGGGACAGCTCTTGGTACAATCGGTCATGTAACCATCTGGTCTTGGTAGATAAAAAAACAGAAGAAGTGGGAATTCTGATCTTTAGCAGTTAGTTTGTGATTGATCACACAAAGGCAGGAAATCTGATTCTGCAAAAAAACCTTTCAGACTATGGAAGGCACTTTTCTTCTACAAACTGGAATACACAATATTCATAACAGGTGGATTTAAACAGAGTGGGTTTAATCATATATTTCCCTTTATCTAGGTTCATGTTCTTTTCCTGTTTTAATTATTCTGGTTTATACAAACTCTAAAACTTGTAGGATTAACACGAATAATTTACCAATTATCACAATAGGAAAAGAGGAACAGCTGTTGTCTCAGAGAGTTGTGCCACCCTTGGGACTTGGACAGGCAGAGAAAAACCTTCTAAAATTCAGCACAGTGCAGTTCAGGGTCGTGCACTGGAGAGGAACAGCCCTGAGCCCTGGCAGACACTGGGGTCTGACTTCATGGCAAGGACCTGGGTGTCAGCTCGCTGTCCCTGAGCCAGCAGTGTTCCCTTGTGCCAGGAAAGCCAAGGGGATCCTGGGATAAGAGCATGTCCAGCAGGTCAGGGAGTGATCCTGAGGGGATCCTGGGATAAGAGCATGTCCAGCAGGTCAGGCAGTGATCCTGCCCCTTTGCTCAGCCCTGGGAGGCACATCTGGGCTGTGTGTCCAGCTCTGGGCTCCTCAGACAGGAGGGAGCTGCAGTGGCTCCAGTAGAGGCTGTGAGGATGATGAGGGAGCTGGAGAAAACTGAGAGGGGACTTCATCCATGTCCTGGTTTGCAGGACAGGTATCTGCCAATAAAGGCAGAAAATTCTCATTCAAATGGAGAATGTAAACACCCTCTCTCCAAATTATTATAATTTTGAAATTAAGGGGCTCTCAGGCAAAGATATGGGAATTAGGAATAACAGTTCTTTACTAGGAAAATTAAAATAGAAATGCAGTATTACACAGAACAATCCCAACCCTGCCAGAGTCAGAATCCAAGCTGACACCCGTCAGTCAGTCAGGGTGTTGGCACAGTCCCATTCAATGGTGGCTGCATCCTCCTGCAGGGGCAGATGTGGTTCAGCTGGAGCAGTGCTCCTGGAGAAGGTGCAGTTTCCTCTGAAGGTGCAGGGATGATGTGGAAAGGTCTGGCTTTCCTCTGGAATCCAGTGGCAAAGGCTGCTCTGGTGTTCCAAATGTCAGTTTTGATCTGGGTAGGAAAGGCTTGGCTCCTCCCCTGGCTGGAGCATCTCCCAGTGGGATGATGGAATTTTATCAGTCATGCCCTGGGACTCACTGGCCATGAACAGGAGATATCTCCTGGAGGGAGGATGGGCTGTGGGAAGATAAAGATGATTGCCCAGCTGGTTTAAAGATGGCCCATGAGCAGATAATGTGTGCCAGGAGATCAGGGGCACTGCCCCACCCGGCTGCAGCAGATGGGGACAGAATTCACAGTGCTGGTCACATCAATCCATCAGTGCCTGCAGGGAGGGTTCTGCTCTGGAGGCCCAGCAATGGCACAACAGGAACAGGAAGGAACTGAAGCTTCACCTGAACATGAGCAAGAATTTCTTCACTGAGAGAGATCTGGAAGGGTGGCCCAGAGAGGGAGGGTGCAGAGTCTCCCTCACTGGAAATATGCCAGAGCCATCTAGACTCAATCCTGTGCCATGTCCCACTTCTGCTCCTTTTCCACCTCACCCAGTGCAGTTGTGGGAAGCAGGTGGATGATGCAGCACTTCCAACCCAGTGTTAGATCAGAGAATCATCTGGGCTGGAAAAAACCTGCAAAATCACCAAGTCCAACCATAACCAGCACTGCCAGTGCCACTGTGGTGGAAGTGACCTCGTGTGGGTGGGAATGAGTGTTGTGGGAAGGAGTCAGGTGTGGCTGTGAACTCACTGACCTCAGTGTGTTCTCACACTGCAAGGAGTGAGGTTGTGTGGCTGCCAGATGTCAAATGAAGATGTTTTAGTCAGGACAAACTTAAATTCTTGGTCTATACCTACACAAATTTTTGGAATACGGGGTGTTTTGGGGTTGGAATGTGTATTATTTATCTTCTTGCTTTGATAATTTTTAATTAGGAGGAAAAACCAGCACACCTTTAGTATAAACACAGTCACTCAGTGCAATACTGTGCAGGTAAGGGATGTGTGTTAAAAGCAGATTTTTCTGATAATAATGAAATTTTCCAACACATTTCTCACATGCCTCTGCTTCCACAGACCTGGTCTAAATCTTTCTCTTGGAAATGTTTGGAAACTGATGTAATTTCACTAGATTCCTATGAATGAGGTAAAATGAACTGTTGGTAAAAGTGAGGGATGCATGTCCTGGAGAAACACATCATTTCCTGAGCTTGACTCCTGTCGTGATTTGGATAAATCAGAGGCTGTGGTGTTTGGGAGGATTTATTTTCTCTTTAAGCATTCAAAGTTCTAAATTGAAGCCCAAGCATTAGTTTTAAATAGTATGAATTATTTTTAAAAAACCTTTAATATTGATTTTGAGCATGTTGGTTGAAGTTAATTTACATTCACGACAATTTAATCATGTTGAAGCCTTTTTTAATGGTAACTTTTTGACACTTCCAAATTGGTCATGTTTTTTTTAGTGTAGTTTTAAGATTTTTTTTTACTTTAATATATTGGTTTCTGTCATGATGAAGCCCTTCACAAAATTTTAGCTTCTGGAGATGACTTTGTTCACTGTACACAACAGAAATTATTTTTCAGAGCCACTGGTACTGTGGTGTCTTTAATAGCCACAAAATTTAATTTTAAGCATGAATTTGCTTTCCTATTCCATTTTCTTAGGTGGAAAATGGAAGCTGCCACAATTCTGCCAATTAATCTGTGTTGCCACCTGCAAAGGACTTGAAACCAGGGACATTGGACCTGAAGAAGTGGTGGGAGCTCTCACCTTTTCAGGGATTGGGGCAGCAGCTTCCTTTTGTGTTATCTCATGGAAATTGGCTTTATAAAATGCTCATGACTTGCCTGCTTTAGGGAGTTAAGGATCAGGAGAGGTAAATCCTGTACCTTTGTATTTGCTTTGAAAGGTCACTTGGAGCAGCACGCTGTTTTCAGCAGGATCATGCCTGGACTTGTTCTGCTGAAAAAAAAAAAAAAATGAAGTGTCAATTCTTGATTTTACACGTGGTTGCCACCTCTCTTTCTGATAAGCTCCACTGGGCCAAAGCCCCTCCACCTGTTGAATTTTGAATCACTTTCTGAATTTCAGAGGTTTTGCACAGGGGCAGAAGGTGCTGGGTGGTGCCAGCACGTGTGAGGGTGCAGCAGGTGGGGGGACTCTGTCCCTGGGGCAGCCCTGAGCTGCCACCAGTTCCTCCAGTTCCAGAGCTCCTCCTGCCAGCCAGGTGTCACCTGCTCGTCTGGGGAACCGAGAGGAAGCTGCTGTCATAGGCAAGGGGTTGCTTCTCTAGAAAAGCATCTCTGCTGGAAGCACAAGTTTGCACAATTTCGTGAAGGGACAGATTTCTACCTGGAGAGTGTAAAATGAGATCCTGATCTGGGCTCTGAATGATTCCATGGTGTTTTTTGCAGTGGTGCAGTTCAGGAATGATTGATTTCTCCTTGCAGAACTCAGTGCTGTTCTCTCTCCCTTCAGGAAGGAGACACCAGAGTCTCAGAGCTGCTGCTGTGCCCTGGGTGACAAGTCAGCTGAAATAATCTCTGCACTGATGCTTCCTGAGCACCGAGGCAGAGCTGCTGTGCCCAGCACAAAAATATTCTTATGTTTTGAGGGCTGAGTCAGACCCTGGACACCGCAGCTTCAAATACAAGCTGAGCCCGTGTCCATTTCCCAGACAGCTGTTGAGTGTTTTGTTTGTGTTACCTGTTAATTTGAGGGGTTTATTTCATTAATTCAGTCTGGCCTGCCATTCTGCAAAGCTTGTGCATGGCTTGTCTCACCTCTTTAATGCTGGCCATTAGTTTTCACTCAGATGGCTCTGGATCAAGGCTAATTAGTGCTTGTGTGACTAATCTCTGCATGATCTGACTAGCCTGGGGTGCCACTGCTGAGACCTCTGCAGCTCCAGGAAAATGAAGAGATGTGTTCAGATAAGTGCAGCAGCCAAACCCCGCCCTGTGCTGCAGGAGGAGGTGAAAAAAAACCACCCAGCAGGGCCAGACCCCAGAGCAAGTCATTCTTGAGCTCAGATCTGATGGTCAGTCCAGTCCCAAGGAAAAGGAAATGTGATTTTTGAGTGTGTCCTCTCTTCTGTGAAGCCTCCCCTCTGTGTGCCATCAGTGTGTGACACAGCAGAGCTGAACTTTCAGCATTCTGTAACAAATGCTGTGTCTGGAGTCTGGTAGGCAAAGCCCTGACCCCTGAGGGAGCAGGTCCAGGTGTGTGACAGCAGAGCAAATGAGGATTTTCTCCTGCGAAGGAAGAAATGCAATGAGTAACTTTCATGTTTTCCAAATCCCTGCCCAGCCGAGTGCCTGGCAAACAGAAGCTGTAGGATGCTGGATTCAAAAAGATTGGAAAAGTCCTTTAAAATCATCCAGTCCAACCATTCCCCCAGCACTGTCCCATGTCCCCAAGTGCCACATGCACACAGCTTTTAAATCTCTCCAGGGATGGGGACTCCAGCACTGCCCTGGGCAGCTGTGCCAGGGCTGGAGAGCCCTTTCCATGAAGAAATGTTCCCAAATATCCAATCTAAACCTCCCCTGGCCCAGCCTGAGGCCGTTCCCTCTCCTCTTGTCCCTGTTTCCAGAGCCCAACCCCCCCGCTGTCCCCTCCTGTCAGGGAGTTGTGCAGAGCCACAAGGTCCCCCTGATCCCCCTTTTCTCCAGGCTGAGCCCCTTTCCCAGCTCCCTCAGCTGCTCCTGGTGCTCCAGACCCTTCCCCTGGACTCTCTCCAGCCCCTCCAGGTCTTTCTTATTGGGAGGGGCTCAAAAAGTGCCCCCAGCACTGGAGGTGTCCCAGCAGTGCCAGCACAAGGGACAGGCACTGCCCTGGCCCTGCTGCCACCTCAGGTGCCCCTGGCTCATGTTCAGCCAGCTGTGTGCTGCTGGAAAAGAATCTGCAGTCAGGAGAAATATTTTAGGGACAGGAAGGAAGGAAGGAAGGAAGGAAGGAAGGAAGGAAGGAAAAAAGCTTCATTAAAACATTTCTTTTTCTACTAAATGCGATTCCATAGTGGCTTGGTGTCTTCTGTTAATGTGCACAGTTTGGTGATGTGACAAATACTGTCCAGCAGCTGCCCTGTGTGTTTGACCATGATATGGGGCAGGTTTGGTGGGGTTTAGTATATTCTGAGTGAGCCCAGTCCACTTTGAGGAATTACTGAGTCTCCTGTAGAGAATTAAATGGAGAAAAGCAGAGAGCTTGGTTCACATGTTTTTCTCTGTGAGGGTTGAGCTCTTCCGTTTGAAATAAATTTATGGCTTATAAATAGATTCCTCTTTCATAAAATGCAAAGCAGTCTCTGTTTCACAGGACAACAGGAACCAAAACCAGCATGAATGAGTGCTGGAACTGCACAGCTGAGCTGCTGGGCAGGACCATCTTGGGAATTACTGAAGCTTGCAGGTGAAAGGATGCTGAGGTTTCAATTGCAGCATATCTCAAGAACTTAGGAAGTGAAATACTGCGTTTGTATAAAAAGCTTTTTGCAGAGCATTTTTGGCATTTATTATTGTCCAAGAAGTGATGATGAAAATGTTTCCTATAGCATTCCAAATGAGCTGTGAACAGGACTGGGCAAGCCTTGAAGCAGCATCTCTGCACTCACAGAGATGGTTTCTCACAGCCCTGTGTTGTCTGCAGAGGTGGATGGGACCAGCAGGGTGACAGCAGCGTGGCAGGGCACTGACTCAGTTCCAAATGTCACAGAGTTTGTGGGGGCTGCTGACACCCCAGTGACATCTTTGCTGCAGCAGCCTGAGCTGGCCAAAGCTGCCCCAGGAGGCTCTGCTGTGCAGCCCTGCTGAGCTGGGGCTGCAGCCCTGTCCTTATCAGCCCCAAAGGCAGCACTTTGAAGGCTGAGATAACTGAGGTGAGCTGCAGGCACACCCAGATTCAGTCATAATGAATCTCATTTTCTGATGGGAGATATGCTAATAGGAGTTTTTTTAGGAAGGCATTGTTTGGATCAGGAGATGCTGGAGACTTGGCACAGTGTGCTCCTGGTGGGACACAACATAATCCAGCAGATCACAAAATAATTGTGTCCTGAGCTGAGTGAGTAGTTCTGCAGTTTTCCATGAGGCCATTTAAATATTTGCTTAAATTAAGGCTTAAAAGTTAATACTTTGCAGGATTGAGCAGGTAACAAATATCAGTTAGGCTTATCAACAGAATATGCAAAGCAGTTATCAAGAATGATGATATTTCACCATTATCTGTTGGGGGTTTTTTGCATTACTGCCATAGTTAAAATCAACAGGAAGCCTCAAAAAAAAAAAAAAAAAAAAATCTGAGAGTTTCCTATGGAAGACTTGTAAAATGAACCCACTGGTCAGTTCCACCCTCCCAGCTGCTCCTGTTAGGATATTCTTCATTTGCCAGATCTTAATTAGTAACTGCAGCATATGCAGTGAGATCTGCAGTGACTCTTAGTTTGTACCTAGCTCTGTTTTGGGGAGTTTAAATCAGCGGGGTAGAATGAAGTTACTCGTAACTGTGTTTATTTCAGCTGTAATTTGTGATCCTTGTTTGCTCTTGTAATGATTTACATATTCCTCTCTGAAACATTCACCTCTGAGGTTTCAATCAGCTGAACCTACATTACACAAGCACAAATTAAAATTAAAAAACCAGAATACTTTAAAATGAAAACCACACTTTTGTGTCCTTGCTGTAGAAGCAGAGGCAGAAGTGAAAGCTTTAACAGGAATATTTGGTTTCCCTCTTGCAGCTGACGAGGAGCACCAGCAGAATGTGGCAGCAGCAGCAGCAGGGGGGGCCCGGCCCCGGCCCCAGGGCGAGGAGCGAGCGGAGGGGATGCCCCGGCGCCGCAGGAACATGGGCAGCAGGCTGATGGCCCAGAGGAGAGCCCAGCAGGCAGAGGAGTGGCTGGAAGGTAACACCTTGCACACAGTCAAACAGCCCTTCACAGCAAGGGAAGGGGTGCAGCTGCCTCCTGGAGGAAGTGGTGGTTTGCTGGTGGATTATTCACAGTTTCGTCCCTTTTCTCTATATACCCCTTACACTTAACCTCTGCCTCCTCCTGAGGTGAATCCTGAATATTTGTGTGTCAGACTCCTCACATCCCTCCTAAAAACTTTTGTATTTTCTGCTTAGCCATGCAGGGAATTAAATTAAATTAGGGAAAACAGAATCTACACCTTCCACTGAATAACGAGCTGTAGGATGTGGAGTTTTCTCTCCAATGAGCTATCCAGGTGATGCTCAGGATCAAGTGGATGAACTGGAGATCACCACAGACTGCAGCATTTTGCCAGCAGGTTGTTGACAATGTGTTGTGTAAATCCTGTGCTGGATTTACAGTTCACAGCTATATTTCTGTGGTGTGGTCATAGACAAAAATATAGTGAAAACATCATCTTTCTGCACCCTGTAAGTTTAATTCCCTTTTCTGGCAAAGCTTGACACATTATTCTCTTTATTGCTGGAGAGATGAGATCACCATGATTCACCCCCCTGGATTCTTTCTGCTTTCAGATCGTGGGTGAAGTGTTCAGGCTTTCTGCTCAAGTGGGATTTGCTGCACTGAAGTTTGCGGTGGAGAGCAGGGTGTCTCTGTGGTGTGCAGGAGGTGAAAGCACTGAGCACACACCTCTGTGATGCCTTGATAGGGACTATGTGCACTTTGTTCAGCTTTCCTTGCCCTGCAGTTCATAGAAAGCCTCATGTTGGCAGGTAAATGTGCTTTTCCAGCTAATTATGTTCAGCAGTTTCACAGATGGAGATTGGACAGGTGTGAACTTTTCAACTTTGGTTATTTCTTTTCCAGTGATAACATCCTGGAAAGAAAATGGAATCTAAAAATACTTGGTTTTCAACTCCAGACATCAAAAGTTTGAATGCTGAAGGCCGACAGTGAAGCTGTCAAAGCAAACGGCTCATCTTATCTTACTTTGTCACTCTGGCAATAGAAGAATCTGTGTCATTGGGCTTTATAAATAATTCTTTTGCAGCTTTCTGTACATCAGATGCAAGTGCTGCTGCTTTTGCATGAAGTTCCCTTTGAAATGACATGCCTTCTTTTATTTGTTTTCCCTAATTTCATACCCAAATTAAAACAGCTTCTTGCTCTTTGCTTCTGTTTTGTGCTGCCTCTGTGGGCGGTTCTGTTCATATTTTGGGATGGTTTTTCCAAGTGGCTGAGCACAGGTGCACAGCAGGAGCAGTGAAGCCTTTGGAGAGTGAGCACAGACTTGAGCTGTGGAGAGGAGCAGCTGTCCCTGATTCCCCAGCACTGAGGTCCTCAGTGACCAGTGGCCATTATTAATTTGGATTAGCCACACTCTGCTGTAAATCCTTCAGTCTGGCCTTGAGCTACCTGCCTTAGTGTGGGGTTTGGGTTTTCCCCTTACAAAAGGATGTGTTGAATGTTTTAAGGACCTCTCTGTGGACATGTGGCACAAGCCTGGAATCACTCTGGGATTTATCCCTTTTTTTTGCATTTTCTCTGTGTCACTACAGTAAAGAGCAGTTTTGCCTAATTGCTGCTTGCATTTGAACCAGCTGGAGTAGCAAGTTCTCTCCACAGCAGAGTTTTGTGCTACAGAATTCATTGACTCCTTGGAACGAGAGCCCAGTGCAACACCGGGGCTGAAGAGCAAAATTATTTGGCAATTTAGACAGAAACACCAAACCCAAGCCAGTCTGGTTTCCCTACTCTTGCCTTGTAAATGCTCTGAAAACTTCTGAACATCTGCAACCAAAGTAGACTTTTTTTTCATTTGTTACCATGTTGTACTGGTAAGTTTCTGTTCTCTGTGTGGAATTTCCACTCTGGGCCTGTGCTGAACTTTGGGCAAAGCTGCCTGATCCTTCTCTGTGTCACTGACTTCTTCCAAGAAGAGATTTCTTCACCAGCCCATCGCTGCAAGAAGCTGAGCACTGACCTCAGGGAGGGTGTGAGGATGCCCTTGACCATCCCTGTGTCCCTGTAAGAGTCACAGAGGAGTCAGGTGGGAAGTGCTGTTGGCACCAAAGAGTTCTGCCTGCTGGGAGCCAGTTCTGCTGACTCTAGGAAATGCCCCCAAAGCAGCACTTGCAGACTTTGGAGTTGTGGTTAGCATGAGGGTTTTCTGTTTTCCATCTAACAATCAGATTTCAATTCCAGAATGAGAAAGAAGCTTTGAGGGTAAAGCTGTAGCCCACGGTTTCTGCTGCCTGTGCTGAGCTGCTGTGCTTGTGCCAGGACTCAAATCTCTCACAGAGGAATGGGGGAGGAAAAACAACCCCAAACTCTGGGCACTAACATCAAAACCTTGAAAACTTAATTGTCCCTTCAGTAGTCATTTAATACAGACAGATATAGTAAATGATTCTTTTCAATATTCAAATCTACACCCATTGCCAGTGGAGCTAAACCAGGTTGCAATTCTTCAGCTTGCTGGAGGATTTAGCTAATTAAATTTGTTATAGATTGTCCAGACAGACAACAGTGCAGCAGCAAATATCTTGACTTTGCTCCCAGAAGGAAAACCCAACAGGTGCTGGGTTCCTGAGTGCCAGGGTCCATGTGGGCTGTGCCATGGGACAGCAGCAGCCAGGTGCCCACCCTGCCTCAGTCTCTCAGCAGTGTTTCTCAGTAGGGACCAAGTGCTCCAAGGTCACCTGTCAGGAGAACATCAGCACCTGCAAATACCCTCTGATCACCAAAGATTGCTGGGACATGCTTCTCCTTGGTGACAAAGTAATTCTCAAAATGACTGAGACCCCTGAGCTGTTCTAGAAAAATGGTTTTGATTGCCTTAAATTGCCCAATTTAATTCCAGCCACAACACTCCTGCCTTTCCTGCAGCCCTCTGCAATCTGGCACTGCTGTTAAAAGCCTCTGTGCTCTGCACATTGGAGCAGGGTGCCTGCCCCTTTCCCTGTGCAAAAGGAGTCTGGAAGGAGAGTTGTGTATTCATGTGATTGGGTTGAGATCCCTGCTAGCAGACTTAATTAACTCTGTGTGTCTTAATTTAAATTGAACCCAGACAGAGGTGGCTTTGTGGACTGGCTACAGCCAAACTGAAAATGCTGCAAGGCATAAATGGGTGAGGATTTCAGGCATTAATCATTTAGGGCAAGAGAGGCCAAGCTAAGCAGTGGGAAAAGGGGAGAAATTGGAGTTGGACTGAGGGTTGTGGTAGTGTAAATAAATAGCATTACCCATTTCCAATTTCCAATTCCTTCTATTCACCATCCAAGGAGGGTGTGCTTGGCTCTTGCTTTTGCCTGACTGATGCTCTGAGTGCATCCACTTGGATTCTGCTCACCTCTGGGTGGATATAGGGGTGTTTTGTTGAGAGCTTTTTTACTTGATCATGTGCAGAAAAAACACTTGTCCAGCTCTCAGGTTGAGCTTGACCCTCCAAACCTGCTCCTTGTCCTTGAACACTGCAAACAGCTCATTGCAGAAGGTGCTTCTCTTGAGACTGCATTTTGGAGCAGAAAGTGACCCATTCTGATATTTGCATTAAAAACTTCATTTCCTCTCAAGTGACAAGAAACTCATGAAGATGAAATAATGACATGTACAGTTGGGTTGTCTTGATCCAGCTGTGGTAAAAATAATGAGGGTGAGGAGTTTCTGTCACTTGGAGTTGTGTCTTGGGCCAAAACTTTGCTGCTGTTGATGTGAGGGAGAGAGAAACTGGTGATTATAACTGCCCTAAATCATGGTATGGTGAGCAAGAAACAGCCTTGTCTGAGAAATGCCAGCACTTTCCAAAGTGTCCCCCAGAACAGGGAGCACTGGGCACACTCAGGGTCTGCTGGGGGTGTGGATGGAAAAAAAGGAAAAGGGAAGGATGTGCCAGAAGAGCCTCAGCACCCCAGTCCATTTCCAGGGAGTATTTTTCAAGGGTTTGATTTTGAAAGACACTCATTCTCACATCTTCAAAATGACCTCTCTGACTTGTGGCAAAATGTCTTGCTGAAAAATGGGACTTTGTTTGGTTTTTTAACAAAGAGAAAGTAAGGACTCCCTCAAAGATAAAATTTGATTTTGTCAGGTTGCTTTTATTATTTACCCCAATCTGTGACCTCTCTATTTCTGGCAGCAACATAAAACCTCCAAAAGGTTAAATATCCCAACATCTACATGGTGTTTCTCTGAGCTTTTAGCATTGAGCATCTGAGCACAGGTGTTGGAATCTCCAGTACAGTGAACATTTGGTTAAATTATTTTACTTGCACAGCATCAGTAATGATAAATCCAACAACTTTTGACAGTCTTGAGTGCTCAAGCTTGTAAAATGAAACATAATAAAGAAAAGTTAATGAGTGCAACATAAGTGAAATCATAAGTTCCTCTCTTCTTTTGCATGGCAAGGATTGGAGATCAGAATCTCACATTTTTCTTTGTGTTAATCACTATTGGGAAAGAAAGTAAAAAACAAGAAAGGTTTTAAAAGTTTTTAAAATTATAATAATTGGGTATTTTAAAATGCTCTGTATGGCTTTGTGTGGCATCTGAGCTCAGCATTCAAATCTTGCAGCTAAAATAATCTTGCATGAGTGTTTCCTGCTACTTTTTGGGGGAAAATAATACAAAAATAATTCTTCATCCCCATTGAGTGATGGATATTGTGCATAAGTTCCAGAAGAACGTGTTTGTGCTGAAATCTCTTAAAATAAGCACATTTTCTGAGCACTGAAAGATCTGGAAAATGTGTAAATTTAGAACCAGTGATGATCCCACGCTGTTCTTGTGAAATGGAGCTGTGTTAATTGGCCTAGTAGTTGAAATTATTTTAATGCTTAATCAGTAGGAAAACCTTTCTAGTACAGTTAAACTTTGACTAATATCCCAACTAGTGAATCAAAAGTATATTTTGCCTTGCTGCTACTCATCCAGTGAGTTTGGTGTTGTCAGAGTGCCCCCAGTGAGTGTCTGATCCCTCTCAGGCACAGACAGGCTGTGCAGGGGGGTCTGTGGTTTCTCATTTCTGCCAGATGGTTTTAGCTGAGAATAAACTTCACATTCTGCTCTAAAGCTCTGGCCTCCTTTGTGTCTGCTGCAATTTCTGCCCTGAGTGTTGCCTGCTTTTGTGGCTTCAGATGAATAAACAGTTTTCTTGTTCAGTTTCTAAAGTGGATAGCTACCAAATTAAATTAAAAATTTAAAAAACATAGAAATTAAGATTATAAATAATCTCACCACAGGATTGTGTTACTGAGGAATGGCCACACCTTTCCAGTGGCTGGAGTCACACATCTGTTGGGTATTAATTACCTGCTGTTAATAACATCTTCTGCTTTTGCCTGGCATCTTTCCCCCCCTCTCCTTTCTCTTACTGCTTTTGTTAGGTGTTGCATAAATAGTAAATAAGGCAGCTGGCTGTGCCCAAAAGATTTTTATGAGTAGCCACCTGTGCAACTCATTCTTTTTCATGGATGGGAATCCATTTGCTTCACCCAAAATTTAAAAGGAAGCAAGACAAGGACAACTAGGCCAGGTTGGATGGGATTTGGAGAATGAGAGGATCTTTCCAATCCAAACCATTCTGTGGTTCTGGGATAACTGAAATACATAATGCTGATGGTTTATTTTGGAAGTTTTTGTCTCTTCTGTACACAGTACAGAATTCTGCTAAATTTCTGTCCTGATAGGGAACACCAGCACATTTTCTAAAGGAACTGGGAAGCATTTTTAAAAATAAGTCTGTGTATTCCCAGGAATTCAGACATCTGTGTGACTGATTACTTTCCTGTTGTGCTGCCTCTCAATATGTTCAAAATATCAAGGAGAAGCAAAGATTCCCTTTAGCCACCTCTGAGCTGAGAGCCCCACGTTTGTGTAAAGCAGAATATGTGACACTGGTTGTGCTTCCTGACTCTTGAGATGGGAACTGGTGGGACTGTTGAAATCACAGAATGGTTTGGGTTGGGATTAATGTTAAAGATCATCAGTTCCACCTCCCCTGGGCAGGGTCACCTTCCACTAGCCCAGGTGGCTCCAGTGTCCAACCTGGCCTTGGACCCTTCCAGGGATGGGGCAGCCACAGTTTCTCTGGGAATTCCATCCAGGGCTTCCCCACCCTCACAGGGAAAGCATCATTCCAGTATCCCATGTAGTCCTGCTTTCTTTGAGTTTTAATGGTGTCTGTGTGGGGTTTCCCAGCTGGGCACACACCCAGCACTTGGGGGATGCTGAACTGCTTTCACCAGCACTCTGAACCCCCTGCATCACCCCCCAGGCTCAGGGACAGATGGAGTGCCAGTTCCTATGGACTCACCCCCCATGGGGTCTCCCAGTGTTGTCCCAGCCAGGAGTGTGTGAAAAGTGACTGTTAAAAGCTGCTGAAACAATCACTGCTTTATTAAAAAGAAATAAAGAATTTCTGTCTGTGTGCAGCAGCCTCCCTGCTTTTGGTGGAGCTGTTCTGCTGTAACAACAAATTGATTCAGCAAATGCTTTGCCTGTGTGTTTATGTTGCTGTCAGCATGTTCAGCTTTATTTAGTCCATATTAATTGCACTAATATCAGGTTTAGTGCCCTGGTGACCTCCCCAGCTCTACTGAATCATGTGCTGTGTCTGCATCCCCATCCCTGGCTTCTGTTGGGTGTAACTCCACACACTGGAGGAAGTGGTGCTTAAAGGGTCACATCAGATGCTTCAAACAGGAGGAAAGAAATGCTCCTGAACAACAAAACATATGTTTGATCCAGAAGTGGGAAAAAAAAGCCTTTAAAACAAACCTTCCTTAGATTTCTGCCTCATGTCTGGCTCAGGTAATCTTAATATAGATGAAATCTGAGAAGCCCTCAGGTGGAATAGTGTCATAGATGGTGTTTTGTACTTGTGGTGTTTGCAAGAAATGATTTTCTAAACAAGAATACCAGAGCTGAGCTGTTAATTTTGGAGTAATAACTGCTGGTGCTGGGTGTGCTCACCCATTGTGTTTGGAACTCCCCTCCATGCTGCATTTAAAATATAAATAAAGTTATTTTAAGCATCGTTAAATCTATAGAAGCCACTGTGTCAGGTCTGAGTATCCCTCCTTGCTCTGTGTGCTGCAGGAAAGGGGAACCCTTTTGATCATCTACTCAGACTCCAGTAATTCTCTGAAGCCCTCTCAGAACCAGGCTCATATGAATTCCCTCTCCTGAAAACAGCTGTTATTTGAGAGCCACCTACACAGCTCTCAGATACATTTATTTCTCATGATGTCTTGGTGGTTTAACCATAGTCCTGTTCTGTGTCCTGGAATTAGTAAAACAAGAATGTTTCCAACCTAATTCTTCATGAAAAAAGAAGGGGGAGTGTCATTCATCCATATGCTCCTTTCATAGCAGCTTTTTGAGTTCCCAAAAAAGGGGGCCAGGTGCTCTGGAGAGAGTTCCCTCCAGAAAACATCCTGACACCAGCCCTGCCAAATCTCTTCCAGTTTGGATCTGAAGTCAGCATCGAGCAGAGCAGCACTGGGGATGCTCAGAGCACCAATTTTACCCAAAAAAGGGATCAGTGTGTGGGGATCTTTCACTTTGAGCCTGCCATGGCTGTGGAGATGTGTGGTGTTTGTGAAGTTTGCTGAGGATTCCTCTGGGAGTGCTGAGGTCAGTCCCCAGGACTTTGGTGGGACCAAGGACTGATTTAGACCAGCAAATAAAGTGGCCACATGTTCCTGAGTTTTGTGCAGGGAGGAAGCAGCTGCATTTGAAAGCTCTTTTTTTCCTCAGCTCTTGAGTGAACAGAAATCCTCATTTGCACACCCTTTGAGCATAAAACTCTTTCATATTTCACCCTTGCAGAAATCACCTCTGTAAACAACCATTTGTCATACAACAGGCAAATATTTACATGTCATTTTCTGCAGGCAGACCCAAGATTTGCATTTCAAGGATTTTTTTCCCCTCATCCCTGAAAAGTTATTTCTGTCAGGCTGGAACCAGTGGATGAGTGGGGTGCCTCTGAATCCCACTTTTTTCAGTGGATGTGTTCTGCACAGCCTGAGGGTAACTGGGAAGAAATTCTCTGCAGGCCAATATTGAGCAGATAAATAATGACAACCATTAGCACAATTTATGTATCAGAAAAAGTCTCTCTTTTAATTGTGGAAAGCAAGAAATACTTATGAAAAGCCTTCCTTCAAAGGATCAAGGAAATTTTTGCTTCTGCCTTCACTTGAGTGTGTGTTTGCCTTGTTACTTCTGCTCTGTGGCTTTGGCAGTCTTGTGTGATTTTTTTTTCCTTTTTTCCATCTAAAAGGGTCTTGTCTGAAGTGTGTGTGTGTCTCCTTTTCATCTGCTGCTGCTTTCCTAGGCAGCACTGAAATTTTCTCCAAGGGACTTCTGACAGACGATTTAAAATTTGTCATTTATGCCATGTTGCAGAGGAAGAGGATGCTGAGGAGGTGCCAGAATTTCAGGTGTCTGGGAAAATTGGAGCAAAGAAGCAGAGGAAATTAGAAGAGAAACAAGCCAGGAAAGCACAGAGAGAGGTGAGAGTTTCCTGCCACGTATTGAGCCGAGCCTGAACAGCTCAGCAGAGAACTGGGGATAGCACAGCCCTGAAAAGCAAAGGCAGTGTCATCACTAAATGGTTGTTTTATCTTGAAAATGTAAATTCACCTTTTTGCTGGCCCAAGAAGGCCATGGCAAACAGTGCCTCATTTCCTTTCTGTTCAGACTCGTGGGGAGGAGAGGAATTAAACTTTTTAATTCTTTTTCTTGGATGTTTCTGTTGCTTTCCAGCTTAATGACAGCTCTGTCTGCCCTTAAAAATGCACCCAGCCATGGTGGAGTGGGGTTGGGAGGAGTGGTTCAGGTGCTCTCAGAGTGTAAAACTTGCTTTGGTTTTATCTGTGTTCTGCCATATTTATTGTTTTTACAGCCTGGGGGAGATGAAAAGCATTTTGGTGTTAATTCCAGGGAAGCAAGAGGCTTTTCAGACTTCTGAGGGCAGCATTTGTGCATTTTCCTTGGAATTGTTCTATTTCTTTCTTTCAGATTCTGTATTGTTCTGTATGAACATTTTTAAAGCTTTTGAAATCCCAAGTTGGGAATTTTAGTGTCAACTGAGGTTTAAATCCAGTGTAATAGATGGAGCAGTTGGTAATAAACTTAATTATTGGTTATATATAAACTTCCATTACAAATCTTTTCTCAGTCAGTGCTTTCATGATTTTGTTACTCTCCATTCTCATTGTATTTAATTTTCCTTCTCTTTTTTTGTTTTTTTTGTGGAAAATCTGAGCAAAGCTGAATGAAGTTGGATAAGCATCAGTTGGTAGAGCAAGGAATCTTCTGTTTCATTTTAAGACATGCTGATTTTTATTTTCCCATGTAGACAGATAAATTCCTTGGATGGGGCTTTTTTTCTGAAACGCTCAAAGCCAAATCCTCCACTAGAATATTTTCTCCTTGTCCTCTTAATATATTTTCAAATTTAAGTATCCTGAAGAGCCTGAAAAAAAATCCTTAAAAAATACACTAAACACCCTTTTTATTTTTCCCTCATTTTGCAACAACCTCTTTGGCTTAAAAACAAAAATAAAATTATTTCAAGAGACCATTGCAGCTTTTTCTGTGAGAGATTCTACCCAGGTTATGGATACATTTGAATGTACTTTATTTTTAAAGTTTGTGTTTCAAATCCTTTTTTGCTTTCTTAGAGTCCATTTTAACTAAACTCCAAGTAAGGAGAAATAGAATTCTGTAACACAGCATTGCTTAACATCACTGTTGTAATAAGCTCACAAGCACATTCAAAACTTAAACTGTTACTGAGATACAGATAAGACAAGTGAGGAGGGTAATTTCTAAATTTACCACAATGATGAGTGTGCTGAAGGGGAGGGGAAGTGGAATGATAATGGCTTTTTATTATTCTTCTTTTTGATGTTTCTTTCTGAGCAGGCATCTAAAAGGTGGTAAGAAATCCCCTCATGGCATCATGATATGAAATTTTAAAGTGTAGATTTTAAAAAGGAGTAAAGCTTGGCTTGTATCATGTTTATTTTAGGCTGAAGAAGCAGAGAGGGAAGAACGGAGAAAGCTGGAGTGGAAAAGAGAGGAGGAGAGGCGGAGAGAGGAGGAGAGGATCCGTCTGGAGGAGGAACGCCAGGTGGGAATGGTTGTGTTATCTGTGCAAACACTGAGGCAGTCTGCTCTGGGACTGCCCTGCAGGGACACAGGCTGCAGCCATGCCCAGGACTGGGAGCTCAGGACTTCAACCAGCCCAGCCTGAGTGTCTCCTAAGGATGGAGATTCACACCTTGCCCTGTTCCCTCTGAGCTGGGACCAGCAGGGCAGAAAGTGAATGGCAGCAGCAGCAGCTGATTTTGCAAGAGTTGTGTGAAATTTGTATGATTTCATTCTAATTCTATGTATTTGCATGTGCTTCCCAATTAAAGATCCCTGAGCTGTGCATATGTTAGCAGAGGTGACCCAGAAAAACAGGTACTGCTCAACTGAAATGCTTTTGTTGAAGACTTTTCATTAGTGAGGGAGGAAAACTTGACTTCAGAGCTGCTTTTTGTACTCAGGCCATCAGTGCTGCTGGCTGACAACTTCATGCTCTGGTGTTGCTGCAAGCTGTGTGGTGGAAAGGACAGAGGTGTTCTGCACAGTCCTGAGATGAAAAATTGCAACCCCCAGCTCTCACTGTGCATTTTTTTGGAAATTTGTGTCTGGTTTGTGGGGAGCAGATTTCTTTTAATTTGCTCCAAGTACAGGTTGTGTAAGTGGGGTGTGTTGCTGATAATATTTTAAGAAGGAAAAGACAATTTTTGCTTTCCTCTGTCGAAGGCAGAATAAAGCAATTTAAAAAAATAATCCATACATTCCACATACAGATTATATCAATGAGATCTTTATGTGAATGTCCATTTAGCTCTGGAGTTACTCCCCAAAAATCCTTTTCCTTCTGAACTCTCAGTTTCCATCAGTAGAAATCTTGAATTTCAGAAATTGGAGGAGGAGAATGTCAGCACTACAACATCAGGACATGTAGAGAAGTCTGAGATTTTATAAAGCAGCTTGACCAAACTTCCAGAGGACCAATAATTCCACAGCTTCCCTTCCAAGAGAGATGTACAAATTTATTTCTTTAATATTTTCCTGAAGTTCTAAGAGTTTCATATTTTTGAAAGAACGAGCTGAAATGGCTCCAGTGCTTTGGGGGACTTGAGTCACACTGGCTGGACAGGGACATTAAGTGACACTGGAACTTCCAGTCCCTTGCAGGGTGGCAGACAGCACAGCAAAGCACAGCAGGTGAATTTTTAAGCAAATTCCACCTAAACTGGGCCAGCCTGCCCTAAGGAAGCTGTAGCACAGGACTGAGTTGTTCTGCTGGGGTTTCACCTGGGCTTTAGCGATTGAGCTGGGTTAACTCAGGCACAGTTGAAAATTTGAGTAGAAAATAAAGGAGAAATTTCAACCAGGCATCTCTTCACAGAGAAATACTTATTTACTTTCTTTTAATTTTGTTTCTGTTCAGTTGAGGGCTGTGTAATTTATTTTTGGTTGAATGAGGAAACTCTTACTTGTTTCTGGTCCTAGTAAAGACTGCATTCCAGCACTTCTACTTCACAAGGCTCAGGGAAAAAGAGGAATACAAACTAAGGCTCTGATTTTATTTCTTTATTTCTTCATTTGTTTATTTTTAAATTTTGTGCACAGCAATCCACAGAGTACTTCCTAGAACATTGCTCAAATGCCTGAATCCAGCTTGATCACTTTAGCCAATACCTACCTATTTAAATCCTGTAATTTTAAGTTATTTTAGTTTGGTTAAATGATTTGTTTTCCCAGTGTTTATCAGGACAGCAAGCTCACCCACCAGGCTACATCAGGAACATTATTCTGCCTCTCAGAGGAAAGTGCTTTCAATATTTAGTTTTTTTTGCTTGTGTCTTAAGTTGATAATCCAGTAACTGCTGAACATTTGGAGCGTGGATCAAAGTAAATATATCTGACAATATTTAATGTCCATGCTCAGCTGTTTTCTGGTAATTTTAAATCTGCAACAGGAAACAGAACATTTTGAAGAGAGCCTGTCCTTAGGCTCAGAACATCTCATCTTTCCAGTCTTGTTACAGACTGATGGTGTGATGGAAAAGGCACAGCCTCAGTGAGAGGATCATTGGGTTTATGCAATACATAGGATAAAATGTCATTTATTTTCCTCTAGAGGAGGAATTCTTCATTGCACCAGGTAATATCTTGTCACCAGGAAGGCCTTGTGGACTGCAAATGTGATGATTCCATTCTCTCACCTAAATTAGGAGGTGGAAAGGCAAAATTCTGAAAGATACCTCAAGTAGTGACTGACAGGAGATAAAAACCAGGGGACAGCTGTTTTTTTAAGAGGCATTTTGGTCACTGACATTGCTGTAGTTTATATAATCCCACAAGGCACAAAAAATTCAGTTTATCACTGAAGTTTGCCTGAGAAAGTGAAGTATGTCAGATAAGTCATTTTCCCCTTCCTGTCCCAGTACATCAGAATATTTCTGCAGGTTCACTGGCAGGGGCAAGTCCCCAAACAAGCAGAGCCAGCTTTGGTAGCTAAATTCCACTTGAACCTTTTTTTCCAGTCTCTCACCCAAGAAGTGCTACTGAAATTGTGCTGACAGGTGGGAACTGCACCTTGAAGGACTTATGGGGGCTAAAATCTTGCCTACTCTTGAGAAAAATACCCTCTGCTTCTATTTCAATAGATTTGTATGCACTTATAAATAAAATGTGGTTGCCCCTTGACTTGAGTGTTGCAAACCAGATCATGTATTTTTAAATTCAAGTTTCCTTTCCAGTGTTCTGCTGAGCTGATTGGCTACAGGCCTGAGGAAGCTCCTTTATAATTGGCATTTGCTTCAGCTCTGCTTTACCCTGGGGATTTCCCTTTCAGTCTTGGAGTTTTTTGGTGGTGAGCTGGTTTAGCAGCCAACACCTTATCAATGAGAGTGAGCTTCCTCTGGTGTTGCAAAACAGAGTCTGAAGACAAAACCTGGCAGTTTGCTCACATAAAAAGCTTTTTTTCCTTTGCCTGTGCACAGAGATTTTGGTAAATTTGCATTTAAGTGCCTAAATAAAAACGACCTGGATTTTCAGAGCTGTAGAAATGAGGGTCAATGAAATGTAGAAATGAGGATCACAGGGATCCTCTGGAAGGTTTGACCCTAAAGTTTTGACTCTTTGAGCATGTAAGAGGCACCAAGTTTTAGTTGCTTTATTATGTGAACATAAAGATTTGTTCAGCAGAGCACTCTTCATTATCTGTTTGCTATTTATATCCATTTTTCCTGCATAAACAATGCATTTCTGGAGGCTGATGGAGAACCACTCCATAATTTCAATTTAAGCATCAATTTTCAAGTGTGTGTACTTCCCTCAAAATGAATTTCTCCTAAGGGGGTACAAGTTGAAAACTGCAAAAAATCTCATTCTCTGATTTTGAGGGGATAAGGACACTTATTCTGTCTAAGTAGTGAGGGGGGCAGGAATCCTACAGATCCATCTGCTCTGTGCCAAATTATTCTCTGCAAAGTCCCTTTTGGCTTCCTGCAGAACCTGTGCTGACAATTCAAAATCTGGATGCTGTACCAGGAGGGTTTCTTTTCATGTCTCTAAACATGAAAATAAGGAAACAGCCACAAATAAAGGAATGGCAGGGAGCAGGTGTGGCTGAAGAGTGTCCAGTGTTTGCTTTTCTCACTGCCAGTGAGATTTTCTCCACCCAAGCAGCATCCCACAACTCCTGAACAATTTATGATCCCAAAAATCAAGGTGTACTTCCAGCTGGAGGTCTAAGAGAGATTTCACTTGGTAAAATTTGGGCTCTTGTGCAGTTGGCACAGGGAATGTGTTTTAAATAATCCCTGGGATCAAGGTGAGAGGCAAACAGAGGGTGATGATCTCAGAGGAGCTGAGCTTTATTTCCACAGATTAAAAACATTCTTCATGGTAATTGAAAAGTTACATTATTAAATGCAGGCTGAACTAAAGAAGTCTGATTACACTAAAAGATTTGATTTTTATATATAGCATGATAAGGAGAAATGTCTTCAACTAAAACTTGATTTTTCTTGTATAATTAGGTTTGGTACACTGACTAAGCCAGTGAAAACCAGATTTTTTGGGGTTGTGTTGGACAGACATTGTATTTAAACTTCATACATTAGCTAAAGTTACTTAAACACTTATTTTAAGTTGGCTAATTGGTAAATTTGTCCTACTAAAAGCAAATAAAGCAAAAGCATAACACATAATTGAACTTCATCTTTTTCTTAAGCTATTACTTAACAAAAAATTTCACAGTACTACTGATTTTTAGACTTAAAACTTAAAGTTCACCATTTTTTGCAGGTAAAACACAGAATTGGAATTCCTGTGTAATTCATATCTGTATATCTGCTTTTACTTACACATGCAGGTTCTTGGTGGGCAGGGGGCACTGGGTGAGAAGAAGAACAGAAAACAAAGATTTGAGTGACACATTTATTTATTATTTGTTCAATAAAAATGTGGTCAGAGGGGGATAGTTTGTTCTTCACATGCAGTGGAATAAACAAATCAAAAAGAAATCTTTACAATGTTCAAGTCCCCAGTCTGGGTAACATTTAGATGGGTGAGGAGAAAAAAAAAAAAAAAAAAAAAAAAAGCAGGCAGCTTAAGATGAGCATCTGCAGTTACCAAATTTCCACCTGCTGGGATTTCCCCAGCACCCCACCCAGACACTCTCTGCTCTGAGCCACAAGTTCAGGGGCTGGAAAGGTGAGTTTGAGCCCAGTGCCCCCAAGTCTGGGCTCAGTCTGAGGAGCAGCCCCTCAGGGGCTCTGGTGGTTCCATGCCTGGGTTATTTCTATGGAATTGCTATTTTGTGGGCTGCTGCTGTCTCAGTTTGACCCTGCAGCTCCCACACTGCTCCATCAGCATGAGAGAAGAGGATTAGAGAGACGGTAAAACAAAAAAATAAATATTCCCAAACATCCTGACCGTGCCAGGGTTCCCCTGCTCAGCCTGCCCTTGCTTCTCCCTGGGCACTTGTGCAAAGTCATCTCTCCTCTTGTCTGAACCAAGCTGCAGTTTAGATAAATTGATTTTTTTTTCCCTACAGATTGAATCATAGGTGAATTTAGGTTGTAAAACATGTGAGGCTCTGCATGAATTTTTAATTTTTAGCTGAAAAAAAAGCAGCTGGAAATACTTAATGGTAGAGAGAAAGCTGCAAGCACCAGGAAGCTTTGAGGGCTGCCACACTTCAGCTACCAAAGCAGTGGCTCAGAGCACCTGGAAATGCTCTGCTGATCACAATTCAGCATCTGGAAAACAAACTCCTGTTGGCAAAAGAGGGGCTGGTAGCTGAGTGCTTTGCTGTGTCACAGCAGGGCTGCTTTCTGCATGTGTGGGGAATGGAAGTGCTGAGAGCAACGTGCTGGGATGCTTCCAAAAAATGCAAAGTGCTGTTTTTCAGGTAGGGAAGGACCACAGGAAGGAGCCTGGCTCATTTGTTAGACCTTCCAGAAGCAGGAAAATGTGTTTTAGTTATTGTTGCTCTTAGTTACAAATGGGACACTGTCTTCTGCTCTTTTATTTTTTTTTGCAGAACAATCTAGAAATTATTTACCAAAGCAATTTTGAGGCTTTGTGATTGGCTTTTTTTTTTTCCTCATTTCAAATCCTACTGAATTACAACCTCTCTAATAGACCAGGGGAAGAACATTATTCTCTTCTTTCCAGGATCAAGATTAAATTTAATGCACTTACAAGAAGAGAACAATTGCTGTTGCTTCCAAATGAAATATGGTTATGTTGTTCTTGGCATCTGGAGTGCATATAAGGAAAAAAAATCTGCTGTTGGATTAATTGTTGTGGTGATGAATGACCCAAAAATGATCTTGTTTAGTCTCAAGAGCTTCCTCAGATCTGTAGATTTTTCATAAGATAGCAGTTTAAAAAATGAATTTGGCTTTGCAGATACACTAAGATCCTTTCAGTCCTGTTTTTCTCATTCTTGGATGTTGGCAGGATTCTTTCTCCTGACTTTCTGGGAATTTGATGAAATAAAAACAGGACCAAATACTCTTTGTTTTTATCAAAGGGCATCTTTTTAATATGGATATATTTTCTATATACTGAATGACCTGTTCCTCTCTCCCTGTTTTAATGGAACAAATATTTACATTCCAGCTATTTAAGGAAGCAATTAGCATATTAATGTCAAAGATGTAGCATGGCAAGCATTTAGAAATCAATATCATTGTTCTTTAAACGATCAATTCCTCTGATAATGACAGAGGAATGCCCTGGGGTTGTCACTGAAATGTGAATAACTCCTCTGTTTGTTTTATTCAGCCTCTGGAATGTGATGGAGCCAGGGGCCAGATCCTTTTGGAATCTCTTTGTACCAGGTGCTGCACAAACAGAAATTCCTCTGTGGAAGAAACTGTCCTGTAGGGAAACATTTTTGTTCTGTGTGAGCCATGGAATCTTTTAGATTGGAAAAGGCCTCTGACATCATCAAGTCCAATCTCAGAGAAAAATAATGAAAATAATGGAAAGCTGAACATTTAAGAGTTCCCAGTAAAAAAACCTTTTCTTATTTGAAACATTTTTCTAAGTAATCTGTCACATTCCCAAACCTTTAATCATCCTTTCAATTTGTGAAGATGTGAATTCACCCTGTCATTGGTGCTGGCCTTGGAGTTTTCTGGGTCATCCTTATTGTGGGCTTTAAGGCTTTAATATTTATTTCTGGGTAAGCCATGAAGATTTTTTCTTGCAGATAACTAAAAGCCTGAAGCTTTTGTTTAACAAACAACATGTAAAAAACCCCTTTTGTTAATACAATCATGCTTTGCCTTCTGTGCCTAAAATACTTTATATAATAATTTATATTCCATGTAGGCACAGTTTGCTGGAAGAAAGTTTTCCTAAGAAAGAGATTTTCCTTGAAAACTTGATTTTACTTGAAACTTTTACAGGCTGTTTTTTTCTCTCCACCAGTGCAGCTCCAGTTTTCCCTGTGAGCACTCCCAGTGTCCTGCAGTGGCAGAGCAGAACTGGGGCCAGTAACCAAAAATGTGGACGTTGCTTCAAAGTGCAGGGAGGGGCAGGGACTTCCTGTCAGAAGCAGCAGATTCATGCAAATGAAGCAGGCAGGTTGCTATTTAAGAGTGGTTTTCTGCCCTCTGTCAGCTCTGGTAAGAGCCAGCCCTGGGTGTGAGATGGTCACTGCCTCAGGGGTGGCTTCTGACACTGGCTGTGCCATCAAGGCACAACTTAGGCTCATCTTAAAAACTTTTTATGTGCTGGCTGCAGAGAAAGAAGATGCTGCTTCACTTAAAACCTGACTTGGGAAAGAGCAAACTGACCACTTGTCATCTTTTCTGTCCAGGAAGAGGAAAAAAGGAAGGCAAAGGAAGAAGAGGAGAAGAGAGAATATGAAGAGTACCTGAAGCTGAAGGAAAGTTTTGTAGTTGAAGAGGAGGGGGTTGAAGAAGCAATGACAGAGGAACAGGTATGTGGGGCTGGTTCTGCACTTCCCCTTCTCTTGGTAGACTTGCTGCATTCATGTAAAATGAACTTAAAACTAGGAGTCAGCCAAAGGTTTTTGCTTGTGAAAGCTAAATTGTGTCTGTGGCACAGGTTAACCCTGGAATATTTCCTAGGGAATGCTGCTCTTCCTCATACCAGACTCCTACAGGTTGTTTTAGAGTTCTGAGGGAACTTGCTGGAAATGAGTTCTTGTCCTCCCTGTGTCTGAGAACTGAACTAAAACTCATTCTTGAATTCAGATAATCTCTCGGCCTTACCCACAGACACTGAGCCAATAAAGTTGAATTTGGAGTTTGAAAGTGCCCACAGACTTTGGGTTTGGCTTTATTTTCTACACCAAGAGAGCTGCTGTGAAATCAAATTTAAAACCAAGCTCTTGTCTCAAAAGGCTTCTGAAAAGGGAATCCCCAGGGCAAACCCACAGTCCTGCTCTTGTGGCTGCCTGCAGAGCTGCTGGGGATGGTGGGTGAAATGTGGTACTTGATATAAAATCACAATAAACCTGGAAAAGTTCTGCTGTTACAGGAGGCAGAGTTTTTGTTTTGTCTGGTGAAAACCTGTTAGACACAATTTATTTGCTGTCACATCCTGGAATTGCTCTTGGGTTGTAGCTGCCAATTTGAGCTGTCCAGTGCATTTCTTGGGAAGGATTTATTTCAGGGCCATGTGTACATTTGCTCCTCTGCTGAGGAGACTCTGGAATTAAATGGATTTTGCTTTAGTGTGACTGAGAGTGGCTTTGAGCACAGCAGATTGTGCCTAATGTCAAGCAGCACTGACTCATTACAAGTTCTCACTATGGACCCCTTCCCATCAAGAAAAATTCCTCCATCACACCAGGTTTAACATCAAAAGTTCTGTCTGGTGCTGGGGAATTCCCTAAAATGCAGTGAACAGCAAAATGCAAACTTTTATTGAAAGAATTCCTTCAAAAATCTGTACCTGTCCTGTTAAGACATGAGATTATCCCTAAATTTCGATGTGTTCCACTACAAATGTGTTGATTGTCCATGTTCCTTCAGCTGCCTGTTAAGGAGAAATAATCTCCCTCAGTGTCAGAACAGAGGAGGGTGTTCCTCACCTGGAAGAGCTTGGCAGGCAGTTGATGGTGCCTGGATCTCAACCTGAGATGACTTTGGTGGGGTGGGGAGTTAGAACTTGAATTGCAGGTGATTTAAAAGTCATATTCAGAAATAATAACAGGTCCAGAGTTATTTGGAGACAGCAGAAATAAGCAAGAAATTAAGTAGGCACCCTGGCCTCGTGGTGGCTGAGGTACTGAAGCATTTCAGTGTCCTGTTAGAAAAGCTGACTCTGCCTTGTGTTGTGGGGGCTGTTGTGCTGAAAATCAAGCTCCAGATCTCACCAGTTAATAAAGGCTGATTGATTTCCAGGGGTGCAGAGTAACCTGATCTGCTTCTAACTTCAGTGCACACTGTTTGCATTGTCTCTGAACTCAGCTGCTCAGCTGATGCACTGGGTTTCAGGTGCATGGCTGTGAAATGCTTGAGCCTCCACGGCTGCTGTGCTGCACTTGGCCATCTGCAGCTCCTGAGTCACTCTGGGTTTTCCTCTGCACAAAATGGCCTTGCTGTGTGATCACAATGCTTGAACTCACCCAGGTGTGGTTATTTCAGGGTTTATGATGGAAAAAATAAAAAATTGCACAATAACCTTTCAGGAAACAAATTGTACCTGAGCCACATATTTATAACATACCTCTCAGAAATTCCTCATGAAGATTAAATCTAGATTATTTTTCTTCCCAGTCCAATGTCTCAGTGTGTGTAGTTAAAACTTAGGAATTTTGCAATCTAAACACTTTCAGCAAGTTTTTGATGCATTTAATACTCATGAATTTAAAATAATTGTTTTCCTTGCTGTCCCCAGTCTCGCAGCTTTCTTATGGAATTCCTGGAATATGTTAAGGTAAGGTGCCTTTGCTTTTTCTCCTTAGATGGTGTAAAATATCTTTTATGTAAGAGGGACATCTTTACTTCCTCTTTCATTTATTTAAATATTCAACAAGTAACAAAAGTGATACCTTCAATACATGTATTTTCTGAACCAGCACAAGCACTTCCATCATTGCTTAAATGGTTTCATTCCAGCTGGGTCCTGGTTTTTGGGGCAGGATGTGGCTCTTGCCCTTTGGTACAAAGACAGACCTGGTGGATCTCCCTCAGAGTTTGTGTGGATTGGGATTTGAGGCATTCAGGATTTTTTGTTTGTGACCATCAGCCACTGATTTATAAACAGTCTCTCCATGTGAGCTCAGCAGGAAGGAGAGTTGCTGTACCAGAAGGTTTTTGATTTTTGGTTCCTTCACTTTTTTCTATCCGTGCAGCTTCCAATGTTGTCTTAATGTTTAAGCAGCAGCTCCCTTGTTTTAACCAGGGTGTGTCAGTCTCCTTTTCATCCCATTGTATGGCTGGTTGTTTAAAACCTGGGCTGTGTTCCTGCTTTTGATCTGTGAGGGCAAATGCTCTTCACTATTGCCATATCAAAGGTCAGATGCATTTTTCTCCTCTCACTCCAACACTGTCATGCAAATCTTTTTTCCTAATGAATCCCTTTCTGAACTCTCAGGATGTGTGAAGTGTGTGCAAGGCTTCTCTAGCAAGGAAATCACCTGGATGCTTAGTGAGCTGCTAATCATTTTGTATTCCAAAATCTCAGCTTTGGGCCGGCTTTGCATGTCCATTATCCCTTTGCCATGGGTAACTCTCCTTGGAGAGTCCTTTGGAGTGAGTGCCAGGCAGTTCTGGAGAGCTCAGTGCAGAGCCCTCCAAAGCTCTGCTGGCTGCTCTCTGCCTCTCCTTCACCTCTGTAGGTAAAAAAGGAGATTCCAGATCCTTGGGATCCCCCACAAACACTGAGAGGTTTCTACAACCAGGGCAGACTCTGCCCATTGCTCCAGGGGTTGTGGTGGATGCACCAGATTAGTCACAAACTCCCAGCTCAGTGTTTCAGCACTAAGTTTTGTATCAGTCACTTCATCTTGACGTCAGAGAAATTAAACTTGGGCTGGAAACTGAAGTCTGAATATTCGACACCTGATTTCCTCTGCAGAGCTGAGCTGCAGAACTGGGGCATCGCTTTCTTTCACAAGTTTTAAGTATTTTTCTTTAATCTTGAAAGTGTGCTTAATGTATAGATTATGTATTGCCCTCATCTCCTGTTCTGTTCACAGAAACCATTGACAGGAAGCAGTGCTGAGCTGCTCGTAGCTGTCTGAAAAAAATGTATAAATTAAGAGTAATTGGCATTTTTTTAAAACCAAAATTGAATTTAGCTCTTCTGTTGAATAATTTCTTATGCTGGTATCATTGACTGGAGATAGCTCACCCCATGCTTCATTCTTGAAGGTTTGGAAGCAAAATGCAGCCTCTGGCTCTGTTTCATCCCTTGCTGAGGACAGCAGCAGCACCCTTAAAATGAAATAAATTCAGGAAAATGTGGATGTGTTTCTGTTGCTGGAGGAAAGTTAAGCCTGTCTCTAGAACATGATGCATGTAGAGAAGTGTTTTATTCCCCTGGGATCTCATGGTGTATTCCAGAATGTGGGGGTGCATCCTGATCCCACCCCACCCCTCTCATTCCCAGCAGGATCTGCCTTGGAAAGCTTCCACTAAACTGGGTCATTGAGGGGGAATATCTTTAAGTGAAGGTTTAAGTCCTGTTTCTCTTGTTCATGTGGCTTTGCACCAGCCCCCCAGTCCCTTTAAAAGAAGATGTGACGAATGTTGGCAGTTCCCAGCTCTGAGAACTGAATTCCATGGACTGGTTCCAGTTCCATGTGTTCAGTCCATGGTATTCAGTTCTCTAGCTTGGCTGCATCGAACTTCACAGCTGCTAAATCTGTGTGTGGCTTTCCTTTTGGTCTGATTTTATTAATGAAAGAGATTCATCTGTTTCAGCCTCTCTTGATTTCTTCAGTGGCCTCCCAGTATGCTCTCAAGACCAGAAACAAAGGGATTGTTTGAAGTATTTAATTGGTTAATGGAGCTGCAGCTCCTGTGGCTGTACATACATGGATTTTAGGAATGTAGTCCTGAATATTAACTGAGCTTTCCAACAGTTTTGTCTTTTCCATGCTCCTTACAAACACTGCATCCTTTTGCAACCAAACTGATGAGCTCCTAAAACTTTGGCAGAGAAGAAAACAGGAACCAAGTAGCTCCAGACAAGCACTGCAGGTGTTTTCTCTGGAGCTACAGAGAAGCACAAAAGCAGATGTGAGCAGTGGTGGCTGTGCCCTGACTGAGAAAAGCTGCAGGAAGAATCTGTCTAAAGCAAAATGACAATTTGCAGTTCCAACACTGACAATTTTAATAAGGTGTTGGCTTGCTTAGGAAGATTATTATGGCATTAATACACATGACATCAGTAAAACAGACTAAAGCACTTAATGCTGCCAGTCTTGCCTGGGCTTTATGTAAGTGCTGATACACACCAGTGATCATTTAAAAGGTGCTTTGAAACATCCCTCAAAGAAGAAAGGGATCTTGATAAAACACACTGGACATTAAAGGCAGCAGCTGAGAAACTCAGGAGGTGGGGGAAGAGAGTCCTGGCTGTTCCTTGTGCTCATCCTGGTGTGAGGAAAAGTCCAGGATCAGTGCTGGCAGATGTGTTTGAGTCTTGCCCTAAGTGGGTCAGAGCACTCAGTCTTTCCACAGAGCTCCCTGCTTTAGGTAACTTGAGACTTTTTCATCAGAGGAAAGTGCTTACTAGGACATTTTTTATTTGAATGGAAAAAAAAAAAATCCAACTTTCTCATTCATCAGTTTAACTCTTGTTTGTCTCCACAGAAAACAAAGGTTATCCAGCTGGAGGACTTGGCTTCACATCTGGGCTTAAGGACACAGGTAAGCACTGACTTTTGGGGTGGAAATACTAATTTTTGCTGGGCCACTGTCTCCCCCTAAAACCAGAATTCAATTTAAGTGGGCAGTGAGTTACTTGAAGGATTTATCTGGTTAAAATATAAATGATAATTTCCTTCTGCACTCATATAACAACAAGAAAAAGGGAGAGGTAGAACTGTAGCAACCAACACTTAAGGTGCAGTGGAACTGCATGCTAGAGTAAACCCAGCCATAAATTCAACAAGTTGTTGCTTTGGATTGGTAGGAGAGGTTTGCTCCTAAATGGAGCAGGAAAAGATACAAAAAACATGGAATTTTTGAGCAAGGACCTTGGAAAAGGACTTCAGTGTGCTTCATGGAACTTCATGAGACTGCACAGCCTTTCCATGGGAAGATTCCTATAACCCCCTGCTCCTTGAAGCAGCACTTAATTGCAATAAAAGTCACTTTTAAGGGATAGGGATTTTAATTTTTAATCCCAAAATGCAAAAAAAAAAAAAAAAAAACCTCCTCCCTCAAAGACCAAAGGGCTGATTGCATCTCTCTGTGTGGGAGTACTGCATTCCTTAACCCTGAGAGATTTCAGTATAAACCTCTGTAGTTTATCTGAACATGTGAAATGTTTTTTGCTTGCCTTTTGATCAGTCTCTTATTCCTTTTTCTCTTCTGCACAGGATGCAATTAACAGAATCCAGGACCTGATGGCAGATGGCACCCTGACAGGTGACAGCCAAAGCACAAAGGGGATTTTTCTGTAGCTGGTGAAGAGGTGGTGGTGCAGAAAATGCCTTCCCTGTGGCAGAGAGAGAATTCCAGTGTCATTCCTGTTTTAAGGATCTAGTAGGACTTGATAGCTAGATATTTATATTTTATTTATTTACCCATCTGCTGAAGGCCTTTTAGGGTTGCTGAGCAGCCAGCTGGAAATGGGGCCTTCTGAAATGTGAATTTGAGAGGAGCACAGGGATGATTTGGGGTGGTTTCCAAGCCAGGACTGGGGTGTGGCTTGTGGCAAACATCCCAGAGCTCTGCAGGGTGCTGGAGTCAGTGAAATGCTTGTTCCCAGCCCTGTGCCCACCCAGTCCAGGCTGGAATGGCAGCAGAGACTGAGCATGAACAGGGTTGGTTTAGTGCTGGGCACTCTTGTCCTTACCAAGGGAGAAGTAGGGGAAAGGTGCCAGCACAAACATTTATTGACCTGATCTTGTGCTCCTGGCTGGAGAACACCTGTCTGAGCAAGAACATCTGGAAACCCTCCCAAATGCCCTAAAAGTGCTGGGAATCCAGGGATAAGGATTTTGGCTGTGCCCAAAGCCAGGGAGGCTCTGCCTTGGTAATGCACAAAAACAGAGTTTTGTTCTCAGTCTGGTTGGAACAACAGAGATCTGGAAGCTGAGCTGCATTCCCTTCAGAGGGGAAGCAGGAAAGGCTGAGCTGGACCCACAAGGGCTCTCCTGGACCCACCTGCTCTGCCTTTCTCCACCAGCTGCCTGAGCTGAGAACATGGGCACCAAAAAAGCAGGGCTGCCAGGATGGGGAAGGGTCTGGAGAGGAATCCATGTGAGGAGCAGCTGAGGGCACTTGGCTTGTTCAGCCTGGAGAAGAGGAGGCTGAGGGGGGATTCAAGTTCTGCAACTTCCTCCCCAGGGGCTGCTCTGATCTCTGCTCCCTGGGACAGGGACAGCACCCAGGGAATGGCTGGAGCTGGCTCAGGGGGGTTTATTTTGGATATCAGGGAAAGGTTCCTCATCCAGAGGAGCACAGCACTGCCAGGGATGCTCAGGGTGGGATTGTTGGGGTGTCTGTGCAGGGCCAGGAGCTGGTCAGTGATCCTGGTGGGTCCCTTCCAGCTCAGGACATTCTGGTTCCATGGAAACAAGGTGCCTGCAGCAGCTGCTGTGGGGCTCCCAGGCAGCTGTTCCCAGTGCACAGAACGTGTTCCTTTGAGCAAAATGAGCAATCCCAGCACCCAGGAGATAAAACCCTGCCTGGCCAAGATAGGAAGTGCTGCCTCTGCAGCTGCAACATCCCAGAGTGAGTGAGGGGAGCTGACTGCAGGGTCCTGTCTTTGCCAGGTGTGATTGATGACAGAGGGAAGTTCATCTACATCACTGCACAGGAGATGGCAGCCGTGGCTCAGTACATCAAGCAGCGAGGCCGAGTGTCCATTGCAGAGCTGGCCCAGGCCAGCAACTCCCTCATCAACCTGCAGCCTGACAGCAGAGCTGTGCCTCCAGCCATGGCCTGAGAGCAGCCCTGCAGGGCCTGGAGCTCTGCAGCAATAAACCACTCACTACAAGCAAACAAGAACCTCCCCTGTGCCTGAAGGTAGGATGCTTTTCTGAAGCATCAGCTGCAAACTCAGAATTTTGCTTTTCCTTCTGCTAGAACTGGTGTTAAATGGTAAAGTTGAGTACAAGAGACTGGTCAGCAGCTCAAACACTGATGCACCTGTAGCCCAGGAAGATCAGTAATTTATTTGCAATAAACAAACTTTAATTGTTTGCAGATTCTGGTGTCTGTATCAAATAGATTTGGGGTTGGTTGCATTCAGGATTCTCCAGGTTTGCTCTGCACTATGGAGCTGTTTAACTTGGTGGTGGACACAGCCATGGGTGTGTAGGTTTTGGGTGCTGTACCCAGATTGGAAGGAAAGAGCAAAAAGAAAATTTGTCTTTGTTCTTGCTGAAATAAATCCTGAAATTCTGGAAAGAATGGTTGCTCTGTTAAAACTTCCAGGGGCTATTTCAGGAAACTTCTGCTATATAAATATATTTATATATTGATTTATGTAATTTAAAGTTTACTTGCAGACAAGCTGCATCATTTCCCTATAGCCAAGAGACAGAAACCCCTCCAGGGAAGGGCTGACTGGGCTCATTTACTGTGCAGGCCAGTCCTGCTGATACCAAGCAGATCCTGGTGATTCATCCTTTGAAGTCAGAGCCAGCTCAGAGTGTCTGAAGGCCTCAGACACTCCCACCCTGTGGCCTCTGTGTTCTGCAGGTTTGGGGGTTTTTAAATGAAAACTTCAGACACTGAGTCATGCAATTAATGTGCCAAGTTAATGATTATTAATGTGTTAATTGTACAGGTCATTGTATTTCCTGCATAAGAATATTTATTTTTAAATCATTCATTCATTCTCCTTTCTGAAATCAGCAGAATTTATGTGAATAAACAGTAATTGGAGAGGACAAGAGATTTTGTCTCTACCAAACTTAGAACTTGAGCAGACTAAAAGCCACATTATCAGTGGGATGAGGCAGCAATAAAACAATGGAAGGAAACATTTCCTGTTAATCTCTGCAGTGCTGCTGGATGTGAGAGTGCAGCAGAGGGGAGTTCCACCAGCACCACTGTTGGTGTGAGGGATCAGCACATCCTCAGTGTCCAACCTCAGCCAGCAAAGAGGTTATTTCACATCTGGGGCTTGTAAAGTCTCTTACTTTCAGATTGCATACTAAATTTCTAAAAAATATTTGGGTT